>NC_140768.1:295059760-296259760 GCF_044657685.1 Stegodyphus dumicola | reverse complement strand
GGTATTCGGAGAATAAAGAACTAAATAAAGGGGGAAAAAAAAGGAGAAAGAAAGAAACTTACTAATCTGGGGTGCTTCTGATTCTAATTTTCAACAGAATATTAAATTTCCGGAATAGAATCAATCTTCGCTTGAGTTGGGTAGACCGCAAAAACTTTTAGTCTTATTCAATCCAGATTGGACAGTGACAAAAAAAAAAAAAAAAAAAAAAAAAAAAAAAAGTCCGCTGCTTCAATATTAGAGATTTTGCGGAGAAACTCCCAACCTCCGTACTGTATAATATATTGGGAAAGAAAATGAAATTATTTTGACTATTCGATTACTTTCCTTTTATTTAAACCATTCCGAATATTATTCCTTAGAAAGCTAATCTGTGTAAAAACACACCCATTTTTGGAAGTTTATCTATACTTCAGCAGTTACTGCAACTATATTATTATAAATATTCATACATATGCTCATAATACGAGTATAAACATAACGATCATAATAAACACGAATATGAACTGACCACGCGGAACGAGAATGCAAATTATTAAAATCTTGATAAAAATTCAAACGTGTGCAGTATTTGGGTGGGAGGAAAAGAATACCAAATGTACCGGAATTTTCTACAGTTTTCAATTCTTTGGCCAATAGAACGACGTGCACCTGTCTGTACTCTCGCGCGTACCATAGGTTACGTTAATGCAGAGGAAGGGGGGAAAGCAATTTCCGGGAGTATGATTCACCATCTGACGTTGCATATAAGGAAGAAAAGTTGTTTATTTAGTTTCGGCTTTGGTACGGGGAAAAAATGCGCGTTCATTAAAAACAAAGGATTAAAAAAAAAGCACTAAAAGCAAAAAATAAGCACTAAAAACAAAAAAATAAGGGCTTTAAAGAAAAAGTAAGCACCTATAAGGGCCTTTATATTTTATTTTCAAATATAAGGACTTATAAGCACTTGTAAGGATCGCTACGAACCCTGATAGTTGGTAGAGCCTCCACGAGAGGTAATTACAGCGTGGACCCTCCGGGACATACTTTCCACAAGTCTTTGTATGACAGCTAGTGGTATTTTCTTCCACTCGGCTTGGAGAAGGCATAGAAGTTCCTTCACCGATTTTGCAAGGGTAGTGCAACCCTGAATTCGGTGATGCAACTCGTCCCAGAGGTTCTCGATAGGGTTCAGGTCTGGACTCTGGGCAAGCCAGTCCATTCGATGAACTCCATTGGCCCCATAGCAAGCCTTGGTTAACGCCGAAACATGACAACTGCCATTGTCGTCCTGAAAGTAATAGGGGTCCAACCCGTAAAACTGCCACAACGTAGGAAGCACATTGTCATCCAAAATAGTGCAATAGGCATCGGAGTTGAGCTTACCATGAATGGGGACCAAGGGTCCCAGCCCATACCAGGAGAAACACCCCCAGACTATAATTCCACCTTCGCCGAACTTGACTGTTGGCACAATGCATTCTGGCAGGAGACGTTCTCCAGGTAGACGCCAGACCCAGACCCTGCCATCCGAACGGTAAAGGGTGAACCTTGATTCGTCACTCCAAAGAACCCGTTTCCACTGATCTACGGTCCAATTTCGATGTGCTTTGCACCACATTAACCGAGCAGCGCGGTTGGACTTTGTGATCAAAGGCTTATGGGCAGCAGCACGACCATGAAAACCAAGCAGATGTGCTTCCTTACGAAAACAATACTCCCGGAGGCCTGTTGAAACTCCTCGCGGATGAGGGCTATCGGCTGGGTGCGGTTCTTCCGAATTTCTCTGAACAGCACTCGTCGGTCTCTATCCCCCAGTTTCGTTGGTCTGCCGACTCGGGGCACATTCTGACTATCACCTCTCACCTTCTACTTCTTAATCACATAGGCCATTGTCGATATTGGGTACTTCAGATCGCTAGATATGTCCCTTAAGGATCGGCCTCATTTGTGATACCCGATAATTATACCTTTTTCGAAATCAGAGAGCTCCGAACTGCGAGGCATCTTGCATGCGACTAAAGCCGATGCTATTTCCTACACGATATATACCGGCGGAGTCCGTGGCGTACCTTGGGACCGCAGATATCGTCATTTGCATAGGCGTCCAAATACTTATTGGTAGTCAGTGTACATGCCTATCTCAATTATGATTGCTGCTTTTCTAGGTAATGGTATCTTTACTTTTGTAGGCACGTGTTACTCGCGCGTAACTCACTAGTGTAAAATACAATTATCTTTTCTGCCTTGATAGCTACTACACATTTCAAGAGTAATATCAACCCGGTAGTAACAAAAATGGAATTATTTGCCTTTTGTTTTTATTGATCATGGATTAGCATATAAGGCATAATCGAAACTGTTTAAAATTATCATACGCACAATATAATTTCAAAAAATTAAATTACTGATTATTAAAAAGAGATGTCATAACACAATTTCTGTTTCAGAAGTAAAACTGCTCCATTACAATGCAAGTAATTTATAACTTAGGAGCCTCAGTTTGGCCTGTACATAAGGCATACAATTGTAAAAAAAATATACATTAGCTTCAAAGAAACAGTATATTCCTATCAATTCCTGCAATTCTTAATTTATTATAGGAAAGTGTTCTTTAAATTAAGATTTTTGAGAATTTTCACCTCTTGTTTTCAACAGCAACACAATATACAAATTGTTATTTCAGCATCAGTGAAGTATCAAACATTCAATATTCAGTTACATAAATTTCTATCCATAAAAAGAAACTTCTTGGTTTTTCATGAAGCAGCTAATAATAGATTTTATTTCACATATAAAACATTTATTCAAATATATCTGTTCTGCTTTACCACTTAGCAACACTTTAGTGAATTTCATGGTATGGGCTATGCATTCACACAGTTTGAGTTTACTAACTTTCCTCAAAATATGACCACTTCTATCCAGTTACATATGTAGTCTCCATCTTATTTTTTGTTTATTACCGCCATCTTTAAAGTATATTGAACTCACATTGATCATATATTCCTTATAAAAATAAAGGAAAAATAATGCAATAAACAATTTAATAAACATTATATAACATTACAGTACCAATTCTAGAATGACTGCTATGTGGAAGGCCAACAAATACTGCATTTTTAGATAGACAATAGAAGCATATTCTCATTGCAGTTATATGAAAATTTTAATCTGAAATAATATTTTCACATATCTATGTTTAAGAGTAGAAAATGTCAAATAGTAAACATCCAGATATAAGTATCTTGAGCAGCTAGTTATGTAATACATGCATAGAACAATATGAGTGGAAATATGAATGTGATTGATTGAAAATGAAATCGGATCCAAAAGTAATTCTGTACTTTTTGACATAAATGCCCATTACCTGACTTTTAATATTAATTTAGCTAGATAATAGAGCCAAATAAGCAATAAGATATCAAATATACATAAACACTTTTTAAAATCCCCTTTACCTATATATTTCCCCCTTCTCCCTAGCTCTATTCCTTACATGATAGCTACTTCTGCTGGCAAAATAAAATGTCATTTACATCCTTAGGGGAGAGAAATCCTCGCCACTAAGGCTACTTTCTGAACTTTTCCCTAAAAGTTCAATGGCAAGTGTCACTAATGTGATGTTCTGCTTTTGCTGTCAATGACTATTTGTTGAATGAAACAAGAAAAGACAAACAATGTCAGATGACTTTTTTACAACAGAACTAAAAAGTGACAAATTCGGAAGAACCTTCTTCATCACAAAATAACTTCTTTACTTGCTATTTATTTTCATGAATGTTTTATGAATAAAAATCTATATTAAAAAGAAATATGTCCATAATTAAAATAATAAAAAAGCATTCAACAATAAATGTTACCAAAAAAAAAAAAAAAAAAAAAAAAAAAAAAGAGGAGTTGGTTCTTAAAATCTTCTTTCTAATTACTTTCAGTAATATTATTTGGCTAAATTTGCAGTTTTAAATTCATTACTTAGCACATTTTAGGCTTAGCTGCTACGCAGATCAAATACATTTTTTCTAAACTTTTCTTGCTCCAACATTAGATTTTAAAAATATTTTTATTTTATGTTTTTTGGATAAAAATTTTCATTCATTATTTTTCATATGTTGGATTGCTTCTGTTTTACATGTTTTTTGGACTCAGTTCACTTAATTGAAAATTATTATTATTAGATTTTTAAGCTTTTTCACTTGTTTATGGTTTTGATGGTATAATTTTGAAAATGTGTTTAACCTGGCATGTGAGATTTCCAAATTAAAAATTTTTTTAACATGTATTGGATTGCCAGTATTTGTAGGTTTTGTTTTTTGAACTGTCTGCTCAAAATAATGATTTTATGCTTTTTTGAAGGTTGCTTACTTCCATCACAATGAAAAACTTCTCTTATATTATCTTCATTTATTACCACTTTTACACTAAATCCAGTAATTGGAAAACTTCATTTTTTTCGTAATATTTAAAAAAAAAAAAAAAAAAAACTCAAATTTGTGACTATTGTCATAAAGCTTAGCTAGTGTCTGCTATACACTTTTGCTGACTAAAGACATTTTGTTCCTTTAATTTTTATCTTGGCTTAGTTATTTATTATACTTTATTTCCTGCATATGCTTAGAGATTATACAAGTCCCGAATAAATAAATTCCCTGCAGTGTCAGTGCCATCTGGTTTCTTCTTAAATTCTACATTTTTCCTCCATTGATTCCCACATATACTAAAGGTTTATTAAAACAACAAATAAGTTTTTAATTGAAATAGCACTAAATGTAATCTTTTAACCTATATCATTTACAAAATCTATTTTTTGCATAGAATAAAAAAATTCCATTAAATCCCTCCTCGTCAATATATGCAATGCTTCACAGCTGCAACTGCCAAATTACTGATCATGCACATTTATATACTAACAAATGATTTGTGTTTCTTCAACATGGAGATCTTTTATTAGTGTTGATGTAAAATTATCCTACACAACCCTCCACATTCTTTACTTTGGAAAAAAAAAAAAAAAAAAATCTACTGCGGATGTATGAAGCATTAAGCATATGCTAAAGCAAGATGCTACTCTTGAAATCTAGAAACAAAGCAGTGATCTGGATAAGATGTGCAGTATCTGGATTTTTGACTTTGTACAGTATATACAATATGCAATCAAAATAACTGAAACTAAAGTATAAAAATAGCATACTTAATATTTTATCTTTGAAATTTTTATTAAACTTTAAATGTATAAGTTGTTTAGAATGCAAATAAACAAAAGCCATAATTCAAAATTATTTTATTCTTTCATAAAATATTAAATAAGCTTGACATTTTAGAACTTGAGCTTCACTCACTTCTTTAACATGATTGTCACTTATATAATACCACTGTCTAGATTCAGAGCAATTTATTTCCTCAGAACATTCACTCTGTAAAGAATTAATTCTGGAAAATTTGTGTAGTAATTGTTCTAAATCACACTGTGCTAAAGGCCAGCGACTGATGAATGTTTGAGATAATGTCCTTTCGCTGATTTTAACATAAGCTGCATAATGACCACTTGTAAGACGACCACTGTGTTCAACAATACCGTATAATTTATATAAAATTTCATCTTTGGCAGAAACCATATGTGGAAGAATCTGGAAAGAAAAATCACTATTAGATGCCAACTTGTTTTATAAATAAATGAATTACACATGAGTAACTGAATATTAAGATAAAATATAATGGCAGCTTCAAAATACAATGAATTTTCAGCATATCTCCCCAAAGATTCAAACTTATGCCAAATAAATGTAAACTCAATGGGAAATGGCAGTTAAGATACTGGAAAAGTTGGACTTAAGTAAATTAGAGAAATTCACACACAAATGAAATTTCCTCAGTTCTAAAATCTAGCAGAGATGAGATGACAAAAATTTTTTTTACAAAAAACAAAAGAACTCATTATTGAATTGTCTATGCCATAACAGAAAAATGAAAACTTAGGCTGCTTTTATAGCAATAAGCTACAGTATTTTCAAAACAGATTTTATGTGACAAATGACAATCCCCATTTTGTTTTTACAGAAAAAACTTTAGTTCAAAGATTTTGAAAATACCATAGAAGTTATTCAGCTAAATGAAAATGTCTGCAGTGATGACCTGTATGAGGAGTTCAGCAACCATCAAGATTACCTATACAGCACTGTAAGCAAAGATGGTGATGATATAGTAATCTGGCTTGCATTTTCTTCTGTGCCTAAGCATGATGTACCAAATATTTCCAATCTGGTAGGACTTTTGTTTAGCATTACTGACTGAAATACTTTTATGGAGTGAACCTTTCCATTCATGAAAAGTAAGTGACCAAAGAAACAGATTCACCACAGATTTAATCATGGCAGAACTCCAGATGACAAAGAAAGTAAATCCAATTAAGAAGTTTACAAATTTACAAAGGTTAATGTTCATTTATTAAGTGCTAAGAGTTCAATGAAATACAATTGATAATATCTGATTGACCAGCCCTTGAAAGTTATAAATATGTACTAGTTAACATTTGTGTTTTCTATAAATATGTGCTATATAATACTTGTTGCATTCTATAAATGTGTAGTAGCATATATAATACAATGACTAGTAGATTAGTCATGCTATTTCCAAAATTATTTTGTAAGTTATGGAATAAATTATGTAGTGTGTCAATATACACATATTTTACAAATTCTGGCAACTCTTCTAGCATGGCTAGCAATAACTACTACAACACACCTTGACAATGAAAGAAAAAGGCTTTGGATATGTCAATCCATGCTATTTTCAAACATTAACAAAGTTCATCTGTTGTAGCCGTCGGTGCTACATGCCAAGCCATTCATTTGCAAATCACTTATCAGACATGTTTAATGGGCAACATATAGGCAGAATGGATGGGTCAAGGCAGTAGTGTGACCAAGTGTGCAATGAAGAATTGCAGAATATTTATACCATATGCAATTGTGCACTGTCCTGTTAAAATTTAAGCAAGCCTTGAAGGTAAAGGTCAGATCCAAAAACTTCAAAGATGCAAAAACAGCTGTTGGCACTGTTACATCTCTAATATTTTGGCAAATATTTAATAATTTTGGAAATATCATGACTTATACATATAGTATAACTAATATTTTGGCAATGTATTATGTGGATGCAGAAATAAGATCCAAAAGTACCCCCAAACATAACTTCAAGTGATGGACTGGTATAACAATTCATAATTAAAATATCATGTCTGCCTCCATGGTGCTGCCAGAGGCAGATACTTCATTATAATGCTATAAGCAGAATTGAGATTCATCTGAAAAGATGATGTAATGTTGTTTATTTGTAAACATCTGCTATTCAATGCACTACTGCAGCCACATATATCTGTGGTATAGAGTCAACAGAAATTGCAGCAATGAATACCTCACACAGATTCTTTTTTTCTGTAGACAATGTTTAATGGTACATTACTGACATAGGTTGCTGTGCAACACACCTTAATTCTAGTAGTAGGGTTCTTGATGTTACTGTGCCATCTATTATTGCCAAGCATGCAAATGCCTTTCTCTCATTCGGTGGTATGATAAAGCTGATGCAATTGTTCTCATTAGTCGGTTCTGTACATTCTTCCTACATCCAATAATTCCTTATTTGCATCACTGTAGCTTAATTTCATCCAATACAAGCATCAAATTCTCACAAAAATAACCCCAAATTTTCCTTTTGTCTAACTCAGAAACGAGTCCGAAGGACTGTATCCTTCTTTTTTACAGAGACACACTAAAGCTTCTTACATAAATTAACAACAGAAAACATAATTTCAGTACTCAAAACCATAGTGTTTTGTTTGGTTGACCAGTAATGTAACACTTTTAAGAAAGTAATAAAAATAGCCATATTACCATACATGCAGAGCTACAGAATGGAGCAATGTCGAGTATTAGAGGAAATTCTACAAATCTGTTGACTTTCCTCAGACTCATTCCCACCTAAAAACAAACATATTTGTTACACATAATCAACAAAAACACACATTTAAATTTTTCAATCATGCAAAGCAATTTAGTGCAATACAATCAATATTGCAATAACTTAGGTAGAGATTTCTTTTTAAACAGTTTATTTCAAAAGAGTTACACACAGGTTAATGTAATGTCACTTAGTAAACTGCTATAAAATAGCTAATATCAAGGAACTGAGTAACTACAATAATTAAGGCTTTCATAAAACAAGCAGTCATCTAATTCTGTCTTTCAAACATTACGAACGGAAAACACTTCTTATTTCTGTTGATAGCTACCAAAAGAAATCATGCATTTTATTAAATTGGTTTACAGTTTGCTATACAGTCAAAAGTCGTTAATTCGGACACCCATAATCCGGAATGATCTATAATCCGGACCTCAAAGCTACAAACTTTCTGCGCATGCGTTGCGCTGACGGCGTAAGACCTTTACGGCTGCGAATTTGCGCGTGCGCAAAATACGTTTACGAATGCGTGTTTAATGTATAATGGACAGTATAAACTAAGCTCTAATTATCTATTTCAGTTAATCTTGCAGATTGCGTTGTTCCTTAATCTTCGAATTGGATCCGGCTTATTATTTTTTGCAGATTGTTAGAGCAATTTTATGAAAGTAAGCTTGAACTTTCGATTATGTCAAAGAGAATTTCTGATTTATATTTACTAATATGTAACGGATCTACAAAGTGAAAGTACGTTTCGGAGTCCATTAAACAAAAAGTGGAATTACTGTAAAAAATGGATAAAGGCATATCCTTTGTTTATCTAAACTTTAATGTTTGTTTATCTAAACTTAAACAAAAAGTGGAATTACTGTAAAAAATGGATAAAGGCATATCCTTTGTTTATCTAAACTTTAATGTTTGTTTATCTAAACTTTGTTTATCTTTAACGCCGCGGCGGGCGCGCAATGAATTGGAAGTTGATCTGTCAGCACTATCCTTATCTTCAGGGCAGATGTTTTTATTTTATTTGGCTTATAATTCCTTACTAAATGTAGTATTTCGTCTTGATGTACTCCGTCTTTGATATGATTTAAATCAAATTCCTCGTCAATATAATTCGCTTCCGATAGCGAAGAAAGTAACAGAGGTTATTGAAAATGAAAAAATTTCGATTGACAAATTAGTCGGTATTCTCGACACAGCAATTATAGGACTTGAACAGCGGAACTTTGTAACTAAACAAGAAATTATGTCTGTTTAATAGAATTAAAGAGAAAGTATTATCACATGAAACAAAGCAACTTAAACAACTTACATTAAAAGAAATGTTTAATAAAGTAAACAAATAAATATTAAGCCTTTTTTTTTTTTTGGTAAATTTTGATACCCTTTAGATCATAGTTGTTCTTTATTTCATAAATTACGGTTTCATATTTTTAATTTTATAATTTCTGCATGCCATCTTACGAGATTTAAACTGATGATCTATAATCCGGAAAAATCGATAATCCGGAATCGCCGAAGTCCCGACGAGTCCGGATTAACAACTTTTGACTGTATATGAATCTCCAGTCAATACACGTTTAAACATTAAACTTTTAAGTCTTGTTTAAAGTTTTATGAACTGTAAAGTGTAATGTTTATACCCCACAAAATAAATATATTAAAAAATTCTTTATGATAATATATAATAATTATATTTCCAACACTTATATCCTATTGCAACTAATAAAAAAAATATTAAACTTTGAAGCTTTAGATAACATTGTTTCTTTTTGCAGAACTATGTAAGACTCTACTTTTTTGTTTTCTAATATTTTTACAGGGGGGAGGGAAGAAAAGATAAAAATATAAACTTACTGAGACTAAATAATGCTCTGAGATGTAAAACACATAAATATTTCACAATAACATACTTATAATGTTGCATGAAAGATAGAAAAATTCAATAGCTTTAAGAAACAAATAAATAACAAAAAATTTAACATCTTTATGAGAGAATAATAAAAAAAAATATTTATATAAATGAAAAGGAAATATGCTTAATTTAAATTTTATTCAAAAGTTCTCCAGAATTAGGATCAGATATTCATTGACAAAAGAATTTACAGCTTTGAGTAAATATTTTCCAAGTGATTCACATGCATCAATATTTGTAATATGAAAACTGTGCTAAAGAATTTGGTAACATTTTAATTATTCAATTAAATTCTAAATATCTTTTTAATACTTTAGCAATTTTAGAAACAGGTTTGCTTTCCAGTAACTGAGTACTATGTTTCCTTGTCCTGATTGATAAAAAAGTTGTTTTCTATTATTAATTTTATTACTTTTCCACTAAAATTTTTAATTTATTCTGAAAACCATTCACATCATAATATAATTGTTAACTGTCTGTCTTATGAGCAACTAATAAATTCCCTATCATCTGAGCACAGAAGTTCAGTCTATCCATTGTGTTCATTAGTACTAACTTCTAGCTACCGCCTTTGAAGACTTTCTCTTCTTTTCCGTAAGATATTTTTTGCATGAAAAAATTTCAATCTCATATAAACAAGCTAAAAAAAATTAAATCTAAAATGAAAACTCAAAAACTAAAACTAAGTCTAAAAATGGATTTAATAATGTGTGGGATATTAAGGGATGACGAAGTCTCATCAGTGTCTCTTAATGAGTAAGTCTAAAACTGGAACTGCCCTCTCTCTTTGTTGTATAATAAACAAACAACAGATGGTATTATGACATCATTAAAAAGGATGGCTTAGATGGTGATGCTATTCATCCTCTAGTAATCCATATTCTGCATTGTTAAGGACACACCACTGCACTGCCAGATATGGAATAGGGAAACTGTTTCACTGTGAGAAGGACTTGATATCATTGACAGAAACTATCACTTCCCAATTAATTTAGAATTCAAATAAAAATCAGCATTATATTTGCAAATCTTCACAGGATTAGTTTCCATGGTTTTACCGAACCATCATCCTCAGCTGCCAAAGAGCAAATTAACAAGATAAAATATAGTGATTAGATAAGATAAGAATGGCTGGACAAAAGTTAAGCTACCGGTGCCATTTATTAATAAAACGAGAACTAAGACATAATTTCCTTAAGGGCTGAAGGCAAAAATAAATTGGAATTAGGGTTGTTCATTAGAACAGAAAGATTTTTTTGAATGTGAAACGCTTTTAGAAAATCTAATTCACCAATAGAAGATGTTTTTTGAATAATTTTGGCTTGAGAAAAATGGAAAGTGTGATTTTTGGACCAACAATGCTGGGCAATCGAGGATTTGTCAATTCCTCAGTTTGCTTGTAAAACTTATAAAACCACAGGAAGCCCCCTCAGTCCCATCCTGTCTGATAACTACATGCATTACTATGAATCAAATTTATTTGAAACTTTAAACTTCCCATTATGATTCCGCTAAGTAGACGATAGATACTTTTACCCTGTTTAACGGTAATAAAGATGATTTCAACAAAGTTCTTTCCACAGCGACTTCCACTGATCCTGCTATTCAGTTCACTTTTGAACTTCAGACATACAAATATCTTCTGTTACTTGAGATTCTGGTCACACGTTGTGGTATATCGAGAACTATTATTGTGGTATATCATAATTAGACTTAAAGCTGGCACAGTGCCAAGCATCGAAGCGTTCGCACTGGAATGTGAGTATCTATAGTTATGAGTAGATGTACATATAAGTGTGCATGCGTGTGATGATATTTTGTATATATAATAAAGTAGCATGTAGAGTAAAAAATCTGATGTGTACACCACATGACTTCCTTGTACGGAATATTAAATTATACGCATTTTTTCTTGTATTTCATTTAAACTTGTTGGATTGAATTAAATCTACTTCGCTGACAGCGCATAAACCACAATAGAATAAATGCATTTTTTAAAATTCACTCTAGTATTTGTTTACCATAGCGACACTCTGGCGTTAGATTCACTTAACAGTATTAATAATTATATAACAGTTAACTTATGAAATAATTATATAACATAAACTAAGTTAACTGTTATATAATCCAATAATTATATAACAGTTAACTTATATATTTCGTTCATATTATAACTCATAATGCACATAATTTATATCATTTAAAGAATAGAATTATCTAATCGTTGCCACATGTTCTATTCAAATACTATAATAAAGCTAGAATGATGTATAAAAGAAATTAAGCAAACAAAACAAAAAAGAAACAGTTTTTCACAGACGATTGAGTATTTCTCATTTAATTAATTCAGTTCTCACTTCGCGAGAAGGCAAAAATAAATAAAAACTCAAAATATCTATATTAAAAATTACGAAGTATATCTTAAACATTTATTTCCTCGAAAAAATTCCAGAAAGAATTAAGCATGATAGCATGATTTAATTGGCAATAATAAATGAATGTGTTATCTTTGTTGTTGCGAAGCTAAGTTTCTCTAGATTGGCAACAAATCCACTAGTCTTCTGTTTCAAATGTAAACATCAACGGCCGCCATAAAAAAAGGGCTTAGCGGCACTTAGACAACTTTAAATTGTTAATAATTCTAAAAATATTGCATACAGATTTACTACAGGCATACTTGCCAACCTATGACACTCAAAAATCAGGAGATTTTTTTAAGAAATCGGGAGATTTTTCACAATGTTAAAAAGACTTTTTAAATGATGAAAATATAGTTTTTAATAATGAATTAACTTTAAATAGTAACTAATTCTCAAATGCAAGCAACACAAAAATACCTTACACATAAAAAACATTTTTATTACTTGCATCGTTTAGGAAAACAAAAAACACTTTATACAGTTTTCGTACAAATGTTATAAACAGTGGCAGATTTTGGTTTGTTTAAGAAAGAAACTTATTAATTTTGTTCATAGCAATTGACACGTAGGCCTGCTTTGACTAATACAAGTTTTTCTAATGTGCCATTACATTAGAAATCACATGTGTCATCATAGTAGGTCTAAATTTAGTCCTCAGTTTCGCAACACTGAAAATCCTCTCACATTCTGCATTACTATGGGAAACTGTCAAGATGGCCAACATAATTCTAGACAGTTCACTATATTTTAAAATTCCATCAGCATCTTTAAGTTTTCCAATTAAATTCCACTGGGTGTCAATCCTAGCTGATTTTATAACTTCATCCAAGTTTTCTAATTGTAAACTGCTGTTATGCAGCTGTTGGAACTGTTTCAATTTTTCCTTCCTTTCAGAACTCCTTTCAAGATAATAATAAATATCAACAATGTGTTCACCCACATTTATTGGTAAAGAAGCTGCCCCTCTTTCAGCTGTGGCATAGTGGCAGGTTGTGCTCCAGTAAAAGGGCAGAGAACAGACATTCTGCATTAATAACTTTTTGGTCCTTTGTTTCTAAAGAAAAATTTAATTTTTCATTTTTTTCAAAACAACTCATGTTGTCCTTGTGTTTTTGTGTACGCACATGTTTGAGAACATCCGCCCTTCCACCATGCGAAATCGAAAAATCGCAACGACAGGCAGTCGCATCGCAAATTTATTTTTCCTTGAGGAAATAATGGAATGAAAGTCAACTGTGTACAATTTTTAAAACGTACATGAGTATTTCACCTTTTTTGCAGACGTAACAAAAGATGATAATTTCTAAAAATATTTCCCGAAGGCACGTGTACTCACACAACTCGGGACAAAATGACCGAATTAACTAAAGAACATCCAAATAACAGCTTGCTTTGTCCTCATTGGCTTGCCAGATGACATGTAGTGGAGCATGATGCCCATTGGAGAACTGGAGAACGACGTTTCTGGATACGTATATGCTCTCACTCACAAAGCAGAAATTATCTAATTTTGTTATGGTGTTTTTTGAATTTTACCTTTTAAATTTTCCTTAGTTACCAAAAGGTACCCTACAAGTTGACCATAACATATAAAATAAACTCAATTCAGCAATAAGATACTAGTAACAATAAAGTTGAAAATTTTGCGTTGTGTTTATTCCGGATTAACCCTTAAAATCCATTTGAGTAAAGACTGGTAAAAATCATGAACACACAAAATAAATTTAACCATTGAATGATCTAGAAAAACTTATTTATTTAACTATTAAAACAAATGACTGATATATCCATTAGTTAAAAAAAATCTAAATATATTTAACAAAAGTGGTACTATTGTTTTCACTCATCCAACATTTCTGAGTAATTACTTTGTCTTTTTATGTATAACATCCTTGTAGTTATTATTAAATTTAATATTGCAAAAACTGGTAAAAAAATTATACTATAAATTTAAGAACAATACCCTCCCCGGGGAGCAAAATAATAAAACAAATAAATTTAACAAGTTACACTTTCCACTTCAAAGCTAATTGCTCAATACAAAAATAATATTTCATAATATTGCACTCAATACCATCATTTAAACACTATTAAAGCAAATTTTTGACCTCTCTCTCTCTATTTTTTTTTGATTAATTAAATATGGTTTTACCGGATAAAGATATGTAGTGACAATTTACACTTTTACAAACAGTTTAGTACTGAGAGGAGCAAGAATGCTCTAATACAAGCATTATTGCTAATCAACCTCACCAATGAGTAATACAAACAAAAATTCAATTAAATAATTCCTGAAGAACTTCTTTCTCAAAACTATTAATTTAAGTTACCATAATTTTAATAAGGCTATAATTCTTTAGTCAATCTAATACTTTACTTCAACTCAAACAACAGAATTAAATTCCCTAACCGTTAACTATTAGAAAAGGGAGAAAAAAAAAAAAAAAAAAAAAAAAAAAACTTAGCTGAAACTTCACAGGAGCCTGGTTGGCGAGTAAGAGGCGGTGGAACTCCAAACCACTTTTCTTGAAACCAACTGTTAACACACCAAAAGAGACATTAAGAAAAAGTTCCTGTAGGCTATGGTCACGGAATTTCTTGAAATAGTAACTTAATTTTTTTTTTTTTTTTTTTGAGTTCCAAAAGTCTAATAGAAAAGTTCTTGGATGCTATAGGCAAGGAATGTCCTTAATTAGAAGCTTTAAAATTTTCTTGGAAAAAAACCGCACTGATATCTGTTGAAGAAATTTGTTGTCGAAAAAAAATCTTGACATTCTGGAGATAAGGACAGCATTCAGTTATCAACTAATATTTTCCTTTTTTTTTTTTCTTAGTAGGGAGCTTGAAGAAGGCACCAACTGGTCAACATTTTTAAGAGCTATTATCGATGCTTAAGTAATTAGCTATTGCAAATCATACTTTTTAAGAGCTATTATCGCTGCAGTAGGAATTCACCTTATAAAGATGCCGAACATTTTTCTCGGGCCGCGTGCCACGAGAAACGGCTACTGGAGCCAACATCATTAGAGTAATATCTGAAAGCCATGGCCTAACAATGACCCTTCAGAAATTTTCATCTCGAACATGGCTCCAGAAGAAAAATCAGCTGCCGGCTAGCTCCTACTTCACGGTAAGTGAAAACAGTCAAAAAAGTGTCCTCATCCCCCAAAACAACCCATTAAAAGGGAGGACGCTGGACTGCCAAATTGGCACAACTCACTCTTTGCCGAAAGTTAAAATAGTTGCAACAACAGCATTCCCTCATGTTAGCAAACTCGCCAAATCCACCACTTTGAAACCTCAACGGAAATTCTAAATCGCCAAACCCTCGCCAAAATAACCACGCCTTGTGGAAGGGGAAATCTGGTATTTCAACAACCCTGCAAGCAGTCCCAACGAAAGAATGCTGAAACTCACAAAAAAGTGACTTTTCAACCGGAAAAAGGGCATTTCATCCCCCTTTACCGAAATCACAAGCAAACGAAAAAAAATCTACTAATTAAAGCTCATAACTGAAATGCAATTAAAGTTAGAAAAACGAAAGTTATGTCAAATTAAAGAGCTAATTTTTCTGCAACTAATGATATTAAATACTAAGAAATCGAATTAATTTTTGACATGAAAAACTGAGTTTATTACGTGAAAAAATGCACCTAAATCCATTGTTTGCGTGTACAAGATTGAAGACGCAGTTCGCGTAAACTCGAAAAGCCAAACTATATTACACTAGAATTAATAAGCCAAGAAAGAATATAACCAAACTTGTGTAGCTCAAATTTTGAATAATTACAAATTAAAATTTTTATTTTTATGAATCACTTAATTAAATTAAATTCGCTATCGCATGGAGAAAGTGCTCTACGCACAATTTGATTTTACCGTTTCATCGTGTATTTTGTGATCTTTGAATTGTCATGTTAGAGGCTTTCCAGTTAGAATTGTTCGTCATAGACAGGAGAGATTGGTAACAACTAAGAAGTTTGTGCCAAAAGTGCTCTACCTAAAATTTAGTTTCGCCGCTTCATCGTGTATTTTGGAGAACTTGAATAGTCATGTTTGAGACATTCCAGTTGAAGAAATTTGTCATGAGATACAGATTTGTTCCAGAAGGAGGTATCATGCTTACCTTGTTCTTGAGATCAATGGACGCTTCTGAAAGTGTTGAGACAGAAAAAAAAAAAAAAAAAAAAAAATTGTTTTAGCTCATTTGCAAGTGGATTGGACACTAAAGATTCTTCAATCCAGAAAAACTGTCTTCCATCTGTGAGTGATTTTTAAATTTGTCTACCTCTCTATCTTTTCAAATTACTTAAATGGAAATTATTTATTTTATATATGTAAACTACTAAATGATTAGAATATTTTGAATAATGACTAATTAATTTAAAGTCTGTAAAGGAAGGTTTAAAGATTTGTTTTACCGGCTTAATTAGTGAGCTATTGAACGTCAAAAATAGTAAACTTACAAATTAATATGAGTATGTTAATTTTGGAATGAGATGTGTGTTATTTTCCATCTTAAGGTATATTAATTTTTGTAAGCTGTAAATACGTGTGACATTATGTGTTACTTTTCAGAGTAAAACTATGTTGTAGGATACTGATCAGTTATCCATTATTTAATTATATAATATATTCAAGAATTTAATAAATGTGTGTTTAAAATTTAATTGCATTTGTGTATTTATGTAGCATGGAGTTTAATTGAATTTGGAGTTATTGATACTTCCTTTTACATAGGTTACTCACAACGCAAACCTTAAACGTTAAATTGTACTACCACTATACGAATGATTGATAGATATGATATACGATTGTTTATTTGATTCATCTTTTGATTATTATGAATAAGATTTTGAATTATGAATTATTTGATATTGGATTATATTTTTGAGTTAGTTTATCCGGTACAACCATCAGTTTAAGTTAAAGTTTAAAATAGTTATAAAAACAAAAATTTTCAGATATAACATTGGTGCCGTGACCAGGATAAATTGTAGGTGCTGTAAAAATTTTCAGATATAACAATTTGCAAGGTTTTGTTTTAGATATAATCTAGAGAAAATTCGATTTCTTTTCAGACGTCCAAAATCACTTTTTTTTTTTTTTTTTTTTGTTCATAGAACAAAGTATTAAACCAAGTTCCATAAAAATCGTGAGAAATTTTAAGAATAAGAAAAAGTTGGGAGAAATATATTGTAAATCGTGTTGGCGGGAGAGCGGTCGAAAATCGGGAGTCTCCTGCCTAAATTGGGAGAGTTGGCAACTCTGTAAAGGCATAAAAACCTTAACCAGAAGATACAAACAACATAATACAATCATATTTAAAGCAAAAAAATGTATAATTTACAAACATATAAGAGTAAAGAAACTGAGATCACTGAGCCGGGTAACAGAGTGGATATGTATATAAATATATTTATATACGTTTGGTGCGTCCGTTTGTAACCAAAATACGAGGTGCACATCTACATGTTATAGCAGTCCTATGTACAAAATTTCAACGTTCTGAGGCTACTTGTTTTTGAGTTATGCGAGATACGTACGTACATACGTCCGTAGAGACGCCACGAAAAATTCTCTTCAGAATTAATTTTAAAGCAGTTTTATAATTTTTTTGAAGGAAAAGAGTATTTTAGTCTGTCCTTACGTACAGATATCATGCAAAAACATCGTTAAATTGCATTCGATAGAGGTCAAAATGGATATTTTCGTCGAAATATGCTGCCTGAAACTTTTCACAATTACAATACTTCTTTTTAACTTCGTACAAGGAAGTAAAAAGTGTGTCTTGTGAAATAACTACTTACAAAAGGATACACAGTAGCTGGCGACAAGGATGTCTGATTTTTGGTAATAATCATAATGCTATTGCAATACGGATTAGGGGAGTCCCCGAAGACTACTCAAGGTAAAGCTTTTATAATCATTTTTTCTTTTGGAAGATCATGGAGCAGCTTGTAACTGAGTTAATAGTGCAGAATAGAGCTCTAATGGAGAGGCTTACTTCAGTTATTACTCCACAAATGGCCAATTTGAAACTTTCAGTTCAGTTTGAGAAATATAATGAACACGAAGAACAGTTTGATTCCTTTTTGGAAAGATTCGAAAGTTATTTAGATATACAAAATGTTCCACAGGACAAGCATGGGAAAGTACTGATTTCCAGTTTGTCCAGAAAAATGTATAGTCTCTTAAAAAACTTGCTGGCTCCTGATAATCCTTCCGATAAAGATTATGATGTGCTAAAAACAACATTGAGAAATCATTTAAATCCTAAGCCACTTATAATACCTAGCAGACATGTATTTTAAAAGGGAGAAACAATTAGTGAGCAAACAACAATTAGAATAACGGTTCTAACGTTAAAATATTTATGTTTTAAATATTTGACTATAATTACATTAATCCAATATAACATACCTGCTGAAATCTCTTTAAGTGTAAAGTTAATATAGCTGGAGGGCTGAAGATCAAAAGTTGCTTACTGGCATTTGTGTAAGCAATTTCCTTAGTCCCTAAGTACATAAAAAACTAATGATGAAAAATAACTAAAATAACAATGCAAAAATGCTACCACAACAAAAAAGAAGTCACAAAAGTATATAAAATTTTCAATTTCCTACAAAACAAAACAAAGTTATACATAATGATATCAGTTTAATCAGACATGAATGCTATAATAATAATTAGTTAGCTAAGAATTGTTCCCCAATGGGAAAGAAATAAGCTATTATCTTCTTCACATTTTTTTTTTTTTTTATTTAAATTTTACACCAAAAAGTAAAAATTAAAAAGATTTTCATGCTAACAAATTTTGCTTAAACAATAAAATTATTTCTAAATGTTTGAACAATATTTGGAGCTATTCCTGGGAATGATGAAGCTTTATTTTAAAAAAATTATGCTTCCCATAAGCTTAAAAACTACAAATAACCACTTACCCATTTTTCTGGATCTTGCTTCTGTACAATTTTCACACCGGAATTTATTACTTCCTGTAAGTAGTTCTGATTTAGTAAAATGACTTAAACACGAATTAATAGAACATTCAAGAGGAGATACATGATTTCGAGGCTTCACCGTAGTTAGAGATTTTAATATCCATTCTTTAGTTTGAGTTTCTGATAAAGAATGAGACCAGTTTTCAGTTCCATTACTTCCAGTATCTTCAACAAAGCTCCCCTGTGACGTGAAGTTTGTTTTCTGGCTTTCACAATCATCAGCACTTTCTGATGAATTTAAAATGTTTTCTTGCCTATCACTATCTCTCCGTATTCTCACATCTTTTACTTGCATACTTAATTCATGTATCCTTTCATCAAGTCTCACTGAATCTGTGCCAGAAACAGTTAAATTATCCTTAAAATTTTCAGCAAGATCTGATATTATTTCATGAGATGATAACAATTTACATCCTTCTTTTTCATCCACATCAGAATTAACAGATGCTTAAAAAAAAAAAAAAAAAAAAAAAACAGAAATATTAACACATTTTATCTAATTTTGTCTACAAATTTTAGAACATTTTAAAAGGTTAAAATCCCAGTTATTCAGTAAAAATTTAGTACTATATTAAAATAATTTTCAATAATCCTTGCTATGAATAGATAATATTTGAAATATGACTCAATGTTATAACAGCAGAGAAAAAAAATTATGGTAATAAATAATTTTAGTTGTTGTTCATCACTTCAATTTTAATTCATCAGCACTTTCCATTTTAGCAATTGTCTACATAAAAATAACAATTATAAACATTACAAGAATTGCATTTAATCAGTAAATAAAAATATTATTTTATTAACTAGAGAACGTAAGAAATGCTTGTACTGATGTGCAACTAAGCATCATATTTAAAAGCTTAGTTCACATATAATTCAGAAGAAACTAATTACTAAATCAGAAAATCAATCATCAACTAGTCATCCATCAAGTCTTTCTTCTTCTTATTATTATTTTTATTATTTTAAAAACATTATAAAGCTCATTTTATGGACTGAATAGAAAGGGAAGTGATTCAGAAAAAATAATTTAACAGGCTTTCTATAGAACTTAGTGATAAGAAATATTCAATTAATAAAAAACTTTAAAATGATTGTTTATTTTTTACCACTACAGATATCATTAAGATAACTTATTTATATTTCCTAAAGCAAGGCTATGAAGTTAACAAAACTTTTGCATTATCCAATTCTGATATACCTTAATGCTAAAAAGATTCTCAGGTCTTTTCAGATGCATATGAATTTTTTGACACCTGAATCTCAAAAGATATTTGTTAAAATTTCTACTAACTCCATAACTTCTCAAGTTAATTATGTTACATATATCTGACCCAATTAGTGTTGTAGCTTTGCACAGAGTAGCTGGAGTCGTAAATCAGTTAACCCTCTGAGTGGCTTGCCAGCGTTATCAAGTCATGAGATTTTTTGTCACTTATAATTTAAGATATTTCCTTTCTTTAATAATGCAAATGCCATCTTAATGAATGTAAGATTATGAAAATAAAGACTAAAATAAGTAATTATAAAAATTTAGCTAATAAATGCTGCTTAAATATAAGTTTTCATGATAGATCCCAAATCCTATGCTGCTCAGACAATACGGTAACGTTCTAGTAAGCCGCTGAATCCCTAGAAATGAGTAGTTGTTTTGTATTATTTTAAATTTCACTAGCTTAATGAAAGGCAATAAATTGTCTTGAACAGAGTTCTATGGGTAAACAGTTAGTTACAAATACTTAAATTAAGTAGTTAGATAGCCTTAGTCATCATAGATTTACACAAACACAATTATTTTTTTTTATTTATTTTTATCTTTTAAAAATATTCATTAAAGAAATTATTATTAAAATCACAATCTAAGAATATTTTACAGTTTACAATAACAAATAATTACATAAAGGATTTACGACATTGATTCTAAAACAATAATAGGATAATTATACATTAAAAGCTACAAAGCATACCTATTTTGTAGCAACAGCACAAAACAAAATATTTGTACATATTTTTAATTTGAAAATTTTCCAGACATTTTAGACAAATTTATATTACTTTCTTTCTCTTTAATATATTTATTAAGTTTGTGTTAATAAATAAACTAATGTTAATTCTAGTCTCTGCTTCATCTCCTAACCTGCTCATGTTTCAATAACTTATTTTTTATGTAATCAATTTCCTTCTTGATAAGTTTCCTCTTCATCTTAGAACTTTCAGATTTAAATAAAGATTTTTGTTATTTTAAAAAACTATATATATTTGAATGCATAGAAGAAACTGCTTATTTAATTTCTTTGGTAATATGAACAATGGGAATAAATTGAAAATTACATATGATCAGGGCTGACACCACAACCAATATGGCAGAAATTTTAGAATGTAGTGTGCACCAACCCTCCCCCCCCCAGAAAAAGATGATGATCTAATAATACATATAGCAACTGAAAACAGTATTAATTTGGTAATTGATAATTAAAAAAAAAATATGTGAATAAAAAATATCTGAAAGGTTTCAGTTTTAAATTACGTGCAAAGGGGGCTCTTTTTAACATTTTGTGTGTTACTTTTATTTATTATATATCATAAGTTCATTTGTCTTGTTAAAGTTATTGTTCATTGTTAAGCAGAATTCAAATTATTTTAAAATGAAACAAAAGAAAATAAATATAAAATCAGAAAGATTTCAGATTTTAAATTACATCCAAAGTTTTTTTTTTTTTTTAAATATTTTGTGTGTTACTTTTATTTATTAAATATCGTTTTTTGCACTTAAACCATAAAATTCAGTTCAACAGTAATGTCGCAAAATAATTTTAAAATGAGCATATCTTTAGAATTTCCGATACACAGTTCCATGCGCTGGTGATAAAAAGTTTTTTCCCCCTGTAGAGTGTTGCCATTGCACACTTTTAAATTGTTTAATTTGTTGAGTTTGTTAATCAAAAATTCGTTAAAGTTTCAAAAAATATGAAATCGATAATAAAACAAATTCCAAATTTCGAATTCAGGCTTTCAGATGCCCATATTCGCAGTAGGATTACACCATTCAAAACTCCAGGTACCATGCATGATGCGAGAAACATGCATACATTTATGCAGATTCTTCATTATTTAATTTCTTCAAATATAATACAGGGTGATAGTATTTGGTTGCAATGATTTGAAAAGTGATACAGCCTTTTAATGTTTTCAACGAAAAATTGCAAAATGAAAACTAAAACAATAGTCCTTTAGGGACAAAGCCCCTTTGGACTTAAAAAAAAAAAAATAAAAAAAAAAAGGGGGGGGGAAATTTTTAGAATTTAGGACATGCACTGGGCAAAAGGATGAATTAAGCAACCTTTAGAATTTTCAATACACTGTCTCACATGCTGGAGATAAAAGTGTTTTATTCCGCACAGCGTTGCCACTGCTCGTTTTGAAATCATTGAGATTTTAATAAAAAATTTCATAAAGTTTTACAAAATATGAAATAGATAATAAAATTAATTTGAAATTTAAAATTCATGCTTCCAAGTGCCTTTACTTTGGTGCAAGGACTACATTATCCAAAACTTGATGGCTCTAGGTGTTGTTTTTTCACAATACAAGAAACATACATTCTTGCAGCTTCTTTGTTATTTAATTTCTTTAAAATATAATACAGGGCAATAATATTTGGTGACACCAATTTGAAAAGTGATTTAACACTCTTAGTGATTCAATGTAAGATGCTGTTTTGAAACCAAATAGCACTTCTGAGGTCTTTTTTTTTTTTTTTTTTTTTAACACTTTGATCTTCCTTATAGTCTTGCATTAATCTTTATTTTGACCAAGCATTAAACAAAATTAACTATTATAATATTTCATTTTCAAGCATATGAAACCTTCATTTATAAGTACCAGGTGGCCATAATTAAACTGACAGTGCTCACAGTGTTCTGTAGCGCGATCTATTTGCGAGAATGATGCCACATTTTGTAGGAAGATTAAACAAGACGGGGGACGAAGGATTCCGCGAAAAAAATTAGTTCCAAATGTCACCGCTAGGGGAATATTTGGTGCTGTAATAGAAAATAGAGTGTTAACAAATGCAAATTAATTACGGAATAAAATTACCTTTTATTATGGATATGCCTTATGGAATATGGATATGCCTTACAGTACAGTATGGAAAATCTTACGAAAGATTATCAACTTCTATCCGTACAAGATCAGCCGTGTACAGGAGTTACTGTACCCCGACCATGATAAGCGATTGACTTTTGCTCTCACCTTTCTTGCCAGAATGGAGGTGGATGACACTTGGCCATGATTGATGATCTTATAGAGAGATGAGGCCCACTTTTACCTGAATGGAACTGTGAATACCCAGAACTGCCGAACTTGGGATGACAAATCACCACATGCAGTCACAGCAATTCCCTTACAATCACCAAAGGTAACTGTTTGGTGTGGGTTCACAGCGGAATTTATCGTAGGTCCATTCTTCTATGAGAACAATACCCCAACAGGACCAGAAACCTGTTCTGTTACCGGAGAGAAATATCGCCACATGTTGAACAGCTTTGTCATTCCGGCACTTCAGCAAAGACAATGCCTGGGGGAAATCATTTTCATGCAAGATGGAGCCCCTCCACACGTTGCTGTACGGGTGCAACAGATGCTACGACAGAAATTCACAACAGAAAGAGTCATTAGCCGCTACTTTCCAACTGCATGGCCACCTCGGTCGCCTGATCTTACCCCATGCAACTTCTGGCTATGGAGTTACCTTAAGTCCAAGGTCTATCAAGGAGTGGTCCAGGACCTGGCTACATTGAAGGATAACATATCACGGACTGTACAGGAGATTCCTGCAGACATGTTACTTTCTGCTGTTGTGCATACTGTGCACAGAATGCAATATGTGGTCCACAACAACAGCAGCCACATTGAACCTCATTTGAATGCAAAATAAAAGGCAATTTCTGTATTGATTTGCATTTGTTAACACTCTATTTTCTATTACTCAGTGCCAAATATTCTCCTACTTTACTTTTGGAACTATTTTTTTTTTCGCGGAATCCTTCGTCCCCGGTCTTGTTTAATCTTCCTACAAATGTGTCGTCATTCTCGCAAATAGATCGCGCTATAGAACACTGTGAGCACTGTCAGTTTAATTATGGCCAACATCAAATAACTGCTATATCCTCTTAAAATAAGAACTAAGCCTTATGTATAAGTTAGAAATATTTCACGGAGGAGAGATGATGCAGAAAAAGGGTTACAATAGGTCATATTTTCCAACAGTTCTGCGTCTAGGGTAGACAAAGCAATAAACGTCTTGAGGACAGACCACTCTGCTGTAAACAGCGTCGAATGGCACGCGCAGACACTGGATGATGCGTTACAGACTCAATGTGCTGTGCTATGGTTCAGGATGTGACTGAACGATCCGTCACTGCCATGCGCACAATGTTCCTGTCATCACGTGAAGTGGTGCACTGAGGTGGATGCGATTGAACACGTCGGTCCGTCGTATCTTCCTGCATTCAACGGTTACATATCCGCATTACAGTTGTTTGGTTTCGTCAAATACATCTACCGATTTCTCTGAAAGATAATCCATACTCTCGGTAGGCCACTATCAAACGATGATCGCTGTTTACTACGAGGCATAACTGAACGTTTTTTTGAAAAAACATCAAGGAAAACACAATTGATGAACTTGAAATCGTCGAAAACTCAAAGTCTTAAATAGCGCTTTGAAGTGGCGCCACAGGCGAGCGTGATGTACGTCTGCGCTGAAATTCTAATCATTTGCATATCTCACCTCCGCTAATGCATGTTATAAATTTCATGTTATTTGCATGCTTTCTACGGTGGCCAGCAGTGTATTTCACATAAAATTTTAGTAAAAATTCCGTAGCTGAACTTTCATTATATACAGTTTCAGTATATTTTTCATACTGCACTAAAATACAAGAACATCTTCAGTAAACATGAAATAAGTAATTGATAACAACATAGAATTAATAAAATAAAGCATACTGAAGCATACCTTGGGTGGAACACATGACTTCACCATTAATTTTATCCAAATCATTCACTATGTTGGAATCCATTGTAGCTTTTGTAGTGTCATTGTCTTGATTGCCAAGCATTTGTTTCTCCATAGTTATAAAATTTTCTTCACAGGAACCAATTTTTACAGACTCTTGATTTTCAGCATCAGAAATCGTTTCATGATTTGCATGTAAATCAAAAAATTCTTTAACCACAGTTGCACTTTCATCCATTTCCTCATTAGCAGGTTGCAGTAAGTGTAAGTCACTATTACATTCTGTTGAATTTTCAATGTTGACAGTGAAACTGAGAGAACTTTCTTTTGTCTGGTTTTCTCTGATGAAATCTGTTTCATTACATTCTCTGCTTTTGAAATTTCTTTCATTTATGTCTTTTGTCTCTTGATTTAATAATTCTCCATGCTCTACTAATCCAGCTATTTTATCTGACTGTAAATTTTCACAAGACAGTTTCATAGTTTCTTTACTTCCTGTTAAGTCAATGTTTTCCTGCACATGTTGTGTACTGTCAGCTTTTTGTTCTGTATCATCAACTTGTTCAGCAGAAGGATCTTGATCTTCCTTTACAATATCATTTTCTTTTTGGGCAGAATCTTCATCATTTTGGTTACTTGATACTTTTTGGGTTTTTATATTCTTCGCACGTTTCTGAAAAGACAGGAGAGAAGTTGAATAATTCAGTTGCAATTCTAAAAAGAACAAAATTTCTGATAATTAAAAAGTCTTATGAATTTCAGATACCTTTCTTCATATTTTATGTGAAAGATGCATATGTTACTTCCTTTTAATCTTTATAAGCATATATTTTCTGAAACATTTGTGTACATACATTTTGCCAAAAAAGGCTCCTAAGGTAGAATGCTTATTACACAATAATTAGATGATATCTATCTTGATTTATTTTCAAACTTGCAATTGCATTTCTTCGCCCATAAGGACTAAAATTACAGGAAGCAAAGCTTATTTAACTTCAATTATAATTTAGAAATTCTATTACAAATTACATTACTTCTTCTGCAAGTAAATTTATATTCAAGGAATTACTGAATTGGTTATGTCAGGGTCTATTTTCAGATATTTGCTGTTATATTTTGTTTTATTCTTCACATTGTTCAGTCACTTGTTTTATTCATAGTAAATTTGCTGATCATTTTACATTCATTTATTACATAAACATAGGATTTTTATATAATTCACAAACTATGAATTTAAAGAATTATGTACTTTTTTAGGCAGAATTTTATAAAATCACTTAACAATCTGATTCAAGAAATTGCCAAATGACACCTAGTGTGAAATAATTAAGCTGGGTATCTAAAAGAGATATCAAGTTGCATACATGCTTTGAAATTTTAAATCTTTTATTGCTAACATTTTTACTGAGGAGGGCTGAGGAATTAAACACAGATATGGCACAAGGCAGCTTTATCTCTTTTCATCACCAGATCTTACATTCCATTACTTGCTTTATATTTTTACATATATATTTTAAAATTATTTATATAAAAATACCCCATGATTTAAATTTCTTGATTACAGATCTCACTACTGTCTATCTACCTTTTATTGAAACAATTTAGGATACTGCAAAATTAAACAAATTCACTTTGAAAGGAGTGTACAGTATTACTATGCTCTCTAACCTTTTTTTTCTTTTCCTGACAAAAACACACAAAACAAAAAGCTGCAAAGTTTTACTGCATTGTATTTAAATAAATTGGGATAGTTATCTGTAAAAATGAAACTTGAATTCTTTCTTTTGCATGCAAAGTAATTTTTAGAGCTGCAAAATAGCTTTTGGGTTTACAACACATAGTAGTTTACATCCCAGGATTCCAATAGTAACCATTTTTTCCAAAAGCAAATAAATACATGAATTTTGGATTTCTTTCCATAATTTTTGAATTTCTACTATGCTGTTATGTTATTTTTATATTTTAATCAAGTTGATGTTATTTTTTACTAGCATAAAAATTTATACATTGCAAATTTATCCAAAGTTATGTAAAAAGTCACTGCCTAAAGTTTCACACAGTCATCCTCTAATGAAAATGCTAAATCATTATTATTTTTTTAAACATGGTACTTAATGAAGAAAACATGTACGAATGTATTCAATTAGAAAGTGTACGATATAATGCTCATTTAAAGTACATACTAGTCACAATACTGGACAATCCATAGTAAAAGATCACAAACTACAATGTAGCATAACATTAAGTGGGGGTGGGGGATAAGCAAGGTATAATATTTTTGTCTGACTGTTCAGACATTAGAATAAAGGAAAATCATCATTCAGGAAAATACAGAATGTTTTGAAACATCCAAAAGTTTAATAAAAAAAAGTTCTTTTGATGCTCTGCATGGAGAATGGAAAAATACACATGAATGATAGCAGGTACCTTTCAGAAAGGTGGGATATGATCACAGTGGAGAGCTATGCAACTTTCCTCTGTCAGTGCACAGAGGAGAGTGTTCTTGGTTGCTACATGAAACTTTTGACAAGCAAGTCACTTCCTCACCCTCGGCAAACATTTAAAAAGGGTTTAGGTTTGAAGAACATGCCGGCTATATGAGGCGTTGAATATTCTTGAAGCCTATGCAACCCTAAACAGTGAGTGTTCAATGAAATTGTGCATTGTCATCCATGAAAAGAAATTTATCTCCAAATGAATCATAGAAAAGATGAATATGAGGTAGGAGAACCTCTTAATGTATAGTTGATCACTCATAGTCCCAACTGCAACCACATATACGGATGTACTACCATTCATTATGATGCCAAGGCGTACCAAATAATGCATCTTGAATATTTGCTCCTTTCATTGATATTTTCTGGACAATAAGTAGCACCACTCTCATGCCAGATCAGTTGGTATCCAATGACAGACTAAACCTGCCATTGTCTGAGAATAACACTCAAACTCAGTCCTGTTCGGTCTAACTGCAATGGTCATAGCACCATTGCAAACAGTGCTATGCTATATGAATAATGGGAAACACACAATTGTCTGCAGGAATATAATCCTCCTTCTCACAAATGTCCGGCTACAGTTTTTCACGAGATCTACCACTTTGTGCCATCAAGAAACTCATTCACCACTTGCTGAGCTATGGTGAATAATTTTTTTTTTGGGGGGGGCTGGTAGGTAAATGCATCTGTCCCCTGGCAAGTGCATTACAGGCATTATCAGTGCTATCATGAGACGAACAGGTTGAGGAAATGAAAATTTGCATAGGCACACCTCTCCTTACTGTACTCCACATTTAAAAATTTCCACATTTTGCTTTCTTTCACTGTGTGGTTGCTGTGGGTGGTAGTAAAGCCCGCCCTTAGCAATTGTTCAGCAGTATATTTATATTATTGTTTCATTTCTACTATACTTTGTCCCTCCCCCTTGAAATATTAATGCAAAACACTGTCCACAAAATTACTAGCATAAATAATAGGCTATAAATGTTCTAAAAAGTTTCATTACTTAATTTTGCCTTTCCCCTCTGCTATAAATTTGCCACTCTAGTCATGTATTAATAAAGTCTTTTTTTAAAGAAATTATTATTTATTTTTTAGTGAATTAAATTACAGCCTTCAGCTAGATCTGATGAAGGCATAAAGAGCATCTTTCAAAATCCTTCAATGAAATTTCATTGTATACCATTTCATAAAAAAAAAAACTGATTATGAATATGATCAAATGTAAAATATCATGCACTCTTAAAATTTTCATTGAGAAAATGATATATAGGAAACTGAAAAATAAACAAAAGATTAAGAGATCTGTTTGCAGCAAGTTATCTCAATTCCGTACATCAGACTGCTCAGTTCTGAAGTTAAGAATAGAGGAGGAAAAAGTTCTGTATTCACAACATTTTCCTCTGGAAGAAGCAAATTATTCAAAAGAATTTTATTAATAATTTTAGCTCTAAAAACCAAATTTATACATAAAACTTCAAAAAAGTCATCAAAACGTATCAAATAAATTCATGCAAAGCAACATCAGTGTAGTAATGATGCAGTATGCAATCTACCAGTTTTGGTTAGTTAATAATTTCTTAGATGGCACCAATAAAACTAGTTGTTTTAAATACTTCGTTTAGTAATGTTTAGTAATAGATACATCAGCAGGATTGACAAGATTTTCATCAGCCCTACAGATAGTGCTAATTCTCAAACAATTGAATACTGCTGAGGAATTCTGAAATTAAAGATTTTACATAACATGCACAGTACCATATCAGAAATGCTTTCATGTAACCTTGCATGGTGATGTTCCATTAATGAAAGCAATGATTATTTTTTGGTATACTGCATGATATTATAATTTGTGTGACTGAACAACTCATAAAAATGGACCTTTTAAAAACTTAAAGGGCTATTAAGTTAATTACTTTTGTTTAAGTATTCTGATAAAAATAGCATTTTAGGGCCACCATATAATAAGTAACTAATTAAGAGAGGTGGATCCCTCGTTACATCCTTACCGTAGGTCTTTTTTTTAACCTATCCTATTTTTTGTACTATTTCTTCCACACAACCTCTTCCTCATAAAAGCAACATTTCTAAGTAAGCTAACAGCAGTGTTATTAGAAACTAATTATATATATAAAATTTAATAGATTAAAAAGCTGTGAATTTATAACCTCATGTGCTACTTCTCTTTATCCCAATATTCTAAATTTTATATGTTTTTCTCACATTTATTGGAACTATAAAACAGTTAGCATTTGCCATTTGCATCACTATTCGTACAATGTACAATCATTGACTCAGAGACACTCTTATTTGAAAATTTTTAATACTAGTATAAAATGTATTCTTTTTAAAATATCTTCATTTTCTCTATAGTAAATAACACTCATCAGCAAACCTGATTAATAGTCAAGTAGTACAGATACTAAAACAACAAAACATTTAAGATAAAATAACATACCAAACAAGTATTAATTTAGAAGTCAGACACCAAAAATCAGCCAAACCATCAAAACTAGCCCTGTGAAAACTTGCAAATATAACACCAATTTTCGTTGTTTGACTTCTAAATTAACCAAACATTTGACAGTTGCTTTTGGATGACAACTTGAGTTGGTTTTGCATATTGCTGTAGGAGTGATAATAGGGTTGTATGCACTGCATGTTGTCTATTTTCTTATACTAAGCCAACAGAATATGCACAGAGTTAATAAAGACAAAATTATTTCAGTTCAAAGAAAATGAAATCCAATAATTTAATTTTACTGCTAGTAGGCCCCAAACAAATCCAAAGAAATAAATATACATAATTGTTGTATGAACCCAGAACCGATGCGATGCTTATATGGCACTGTACAATTTTTCTCAGTATGACAATCATCAGTTACCAATCAAACTACTAAGAACATTAAACACAAGACAATATAAAAGTCTCAATGTGTAAGTCGCAGAGCTATTCTCAATGCTCTGAGCTAAACTGAGAACTGATGCTTTCTCCAGTCTTATATAGTTTTTTCTAGGTCACCGAGAAATTTCCAGTATCTTCGATTTCTCACAGTTACAGTCACATGTGGATCAGTCCAATTACAGCTATTTCGGGATCGAACCTAAATGTCGCAAATGGTCGCTAAGTTTGGCAACAAAAATTAGTCACCAAAACTATTGCTAGCTTGGCACTATCTTGTCAATATGATGAGAGCTATTTACCTCAATGTTAAAAGGACCTGCCCCTGTAATCGTATTTTCCCCGTGGAGCCTCGCATTCTTGAGGTCTTTTAAGGTATATTATACAAGAAATGCTACAATTTACATATAATTTTACTAAAATTTTTTTACATACATACAAAACTCATAACACTATATATATATATATATGTATTTTGAAGATTAAAAAAAAAAAAAAAAAAAAAAAAGAATAAGATTAAAACAAAATTTATGCATGTATCAGCATTTAAATTTGAAATACCACTATGAATAAAATTCACAAACTTTTTCTTTCTTTGCTGTTTGTTTCATCTTTCTTTCTTGATATTTGCTAGGCTTCTCTGAATCAAGTTTTGATTTCCTAATTGCATATTCACTGTTGTCATTATCGTCAGAATCATGATCAGTTTTACGATTTCGACATGGCTAAAAAAAGGAATTACGGCAGATAAACAATATTAAATACAGTACTAAATTCATTCTCATATTATGACATTTGATGATAAAGTACATTCATACAGCATTCTAAAACAAAATTAAACAAGCCTCAAAATGTGATAAAAGCACTTTATTATAGAAAATTTCACATCATCATAAGTAGTATTTTCCTAACAAGGCATAATTTTATAATTTTCCCCCCTTGAGACAGATTTTGCTTCCTGCTGCTTTTTTTTACCAGCTGCTTTTGGTTAGATACAAAGCAAAATCTTTCAAAGGTGAATTTTGAATTTCATACATTAGAATATGATGATAAAAAAAGAACTGAAATATGATTTGATCACATGAAATCGCTTTACATGTTGTTTTGAAATGCTGATCAATAAACCACTGTACTTGTTACCAATTTTAAAATGCTCATTATTGTAGCATAAGAAAAATAAAAATAAAATAAACTTAATATTTTTGGCCCACAGTTACTCAATTTGCACATGCTTCCCAAATATGAAGGTCAATAGTTCCTCGATTTCTTAACTAATTCAAATGCAAATGAATGATTTTGGCACTCGCAATAAGTTTTTATACAAATTATTTATATGTTCAATATCATTAGAATTACTAACAGCCAGATGAAACACATTAGTAAGTGACTTATAAATTACATCTGCACTAGAGTGATTTTTGTACTTTTGTCAACTATTATATACATTTTGAAAATATACATCTATCTTTATACACAGGCACAAAACAGGAACTAAAATTACTTGCTTTGTTTCCTTTTTTTTTTTTTTTTTTTTTTTTTTTTTGGTAGAATAATTCATAATTGCAAAATAGACTGGCATATTCCACTGTCTGTCAACAGACTACAATATAGGGTGGCCCTGAATTCACAGGCCAAACTTTAAGGGTATGTAAAAATACATATAAAGAAGCACTTTTGTACAGCAATGCGGGGTTGGAAATGAAAAGTGTATGTGGAAAAACCTCAAATGCTTACGAAATGAGAGCGGAACTCTTTTATTTTACTCTTTATGTATTAAGTCCTCAAATATGCTACCACCTTCAATACAGACCTGGTAGCCTCTAGCAAGTAAATGGCTCTAGCAAGCCCTTTCAAAGATACCAGGTGTAGCGACTGAAAGTTTTGCAATGAGGTCCTCATCACAGTCAATTGAAGTCTCGTAGGTAAGTGCTTTGAGGTGCCCCCATATGAAAAAAATCTGATGTGTACACCACATGACTTCCTTGTATGGAATATTAAATTATACATATTTTTTCTTGCATTTCCTTTAAACTTATTGGATTGAATTAAATCTACTTTGTTGATAGTGCATAAACCACAATAGAATAAATGCACTCTTTAAAATTCAGTATATTTGTTTACCATAGTGACACTCTGGCGATAGGTTCACTTAAGAGTGTTATATTTCATTTATTTTATAACTCAGAATGCACAAAATTTATATCATTTGAAGAATTATCTAATTGTTGCCACATTTTCTATTCAAATACTCTAATATATCTAGAATGATGTATAAAAGAAATTAAGAAAACAAAACAAAAAAGAAACAGTTTCTCACAGATGATTTAGTATTTCTCATTCAATTAATTCAGTTCTCACTTCGCAACAAGGCAAAAATACATAAAAACTCAAAATATCTGTATTAAAAATTACAAAGTAAATCTTAAGCACTTATTTCCTCAAAAAAATTCCAGAAAGGATTAAGCATGATTTAATTCGCAATAATAAATGAAGGCGTTATCTTTGTTGTTGCAAAGCTGTCTCTCTAGATTGGCAACAAATCTACTATTCTGCTGTTTCAAATGTAAACAAATTTAAGGCTTAACCGCACTTAAACAGCTTTTAAATTGTTGATAATTGTACAAATATTGCTTGCATATTTATTAAAGGCATAAAAAGAACCAGAAGATAAGAAGAAAAATACCAAAATACGAAGTGCACATCTACATGTTATAACAGTCCTATATACAAAATTTCAATGTTTTGAGGCTACTCATTTTTGAGTTATGCGAGATACGTACGTACATACATTTGTACAGACGCCATGAAAAATTCTCTTCAGAATTCATTTTAAAGCAGTTTTATAATTTTTTGAGGAAAAGATCTTTTTATTCTGTCTTTACGTACAGATGTCATGCAAAAACATCGTTAAATTGCGTTTGATAGCGGTCAAAATGGATATTTTCCTTGAAATATGCTGCCTGAAACTTTTCACGATTACAGTACTTCCTTTTTACTTCGCACAAGGAAGTAAAAATCGATACATGATAAATCTGGTGAACATGCTGACTAAGCCACTGTTCCACCTCGTCATATACACTCAAGGCCAAAGGTGGCATTGAGGAAATTATGCACATTATTGCAGAAATGAGCTAGAATCTCATCGTGCTGGAACATTATCAAGTAATTCTACTAATAGCTCTTCCAGAAAGTGTGGACACACTGTTGAGCCAATGTAGTAGGAAGTATGGACCAATACAGAAATCATTCACAATATCCGCCCAGACATTAACATAGAACCACTCCTAGAAAGCATGCAGATGTGCAGCACACGGGCTAGAGGTGGCCCACAAATGGGAATTGTGCAAATTAAAAACTCTGTCACATGCAAAAGTGGCCTCATCTGTTAAAAGTACATTTGCAGAGAAGCTTGGAGTGAATGCACTCTGTTGCAAAATCCAATGACAGAGATCTATGCACCTAGGATAATCAGCTGCATTCAGTTCTCACGTTCTCTGTAAAGTGCAGGATTTATGTATAAGCTGCACAAGTTATGGCTTAGGGCCCCCCAAAATTAAAATATGGTATAAATAAAGTATTAAAATACAGTATAAGAGACTTATAAAGGGTCTCATATCTCAAATAGCTTAGGGTCTTATCAAGTCTAAATCCGGCTCTGTGTCTGTAAGTGAAATGGGAAAAGCCTTATGTGATCCAAAAGTTTCCATACAGTGTTTTTACTCATGCCTGTAGTTCATGCAATTGATCTTGTGTTAGTACCTGGATTATTTTTAACTTTTCCCAGAATACGTTCACCCATTTCTGGAACCTGTACATGTCTCGAGCGACCGGCATCTGGTCTCTTGACATGAAATGAACCACTCTCACAAAACTGGTGGTGTAAATGTGGAAAAATTTTGTGATATGGCTTTGTCTTATTGGGAAAATGTTGATGGTACAACCTTAACACCTCTCTTCCATTAGAATTCGCATTCCCATACATAAGACACATGTCTGCTTTCTCAAAAAGAATAAATTGCTCCATCATACACAAAATTCTCTAACAGCAAAGAAATGTTTGAAGCTCACATAATCCATTTAAAATTTTAAAAAAAAAAAAAAAAAAATGTTTTGCAGATGATTTGATAATGCAAACTAAATAAACCTCCATATTCAATATTTTTCTTCCCAAAAATTAATCTTTTATATATATATATATATATATATATATAAAGCTATGTCACTAAACTTGTAAACTGTCTGCTTTAAAAATCTTTTACAACAATGCATACAGCGTAACTGTTTGTAACACTAACTTCTACTAGCCACAATGTACCCTGATCAATGAATCAACACTTCCAGGCTTTTATCACTGTTGATGGTCGGACATTTCAGCACTTACTGTAATATTATATAGATATACAGTTTTTTTTTCGTTTCCTCAGCATTTCCTGTTTTTCTGCCTATATTTTTCATTTCTGACCCTCCCCCCTGCTATTTTAAAAATACTTTTTTATGTGTATTTTTACCTATCCTTAAAATTTGGCACATGAATTCAAGGACACCCTGGATAATTTACATCAAAATGATATATAAAAATGTAACTTATCTAAATGATATATAAAAATGTAACTTATCTAAAGGAACAATAAAAAATCAGATGAATGCACAATAAGAAGACAAAGAAATAATATAACATACAAATGCTAAATATAAAAGCAAAGGCTGCAAAATTAAATAAGCAGTTTTAAAAACAATACTTTTTGAATTGTGTATTTTATGCAAAACAAACAATTTAACATAAATAAATTAAAATATAATCAAATTAAAGAACACAAAATAATTTTCCCAGAGTAAAAAATAATATTAAAAAAAGTTTTATGCATGGCAAATGTCACAAAAATGAATTTAAAGAATGTTTCACAAAGAATTAAAATAAAATATATAAAAAAATTACAAAGAATTATAAAAACTAACTCTACATGCATTAATAGTACATTAGTAAAAACACATATTCTAAAAGAAAAGCAAAATATCATACAAGATACAAAATTTTTATGATGCAAGAATGAATCAGCTATCAATACATTATTTATAGTTAAGGAAATTTAAATATCCTCCAACTCTAATGATTAACAGAAGATATACAATAGTGGTCAGCTGTGTAATGCTGTGTAAAGCTCAGATGAAGCATTTCAGGAAAATTTAGAGATTTTGAATTTTGTATACTAGCAAAATAAAATGAAAAACGTTAAGTCAAAGGAAAAGCATTAAAAACAACAAATGCACACACAAAAGCAGGTTTTTTTGGGGGAAGGGGGAATAACTTTTATTTTTAGTAATTTCCACTTTGGAGTAAAAAATTATACATAAAAATTACACCGACTTCAAAATGAAGAAGCAGTAGTAGGCTAAAAATTTGCATTCAAAATATTAGCAGAGTGCAAACAATCTATATTACAATACTGATGGAACTCCATAATCTGAGAACTATAATAAACATAATGCTATTTCACATACTGTGATTTTACACAGAAATCTAAAATTGAGAAGCATTTCTAAACTTGGAAAATTTAAACAACTGAATTAGCACATTTCAAGCATCATGGCTATAATCTTTCTAGGGAAAATATGCATTCTTTTTTTTTATTAAAAAGCATGAAAATATGAATTAAAGTAGTAAACCTTGATACATTTAGAAAACAAAATTTGATTGTGGAGACAGAAATAATAATACTAATAATTTATCAAAAGCATGCTCTTTTATAGTTTAAATCATTCTACAAAAAAAAAAGTAAAAAATGATTTTACATATTTTATAACAACATAATACCTGAAATATTTTTTAGTTACAACACACTTAAAGAAATAATGCTATACAATGAAAACTTTCGTTTTGTTTATTTATTATTTAAAAAAAATTCATACAAAAGCATAAACAGGAAGAAACAGTGATGAAAAGGAGAAAAAAATAATTTTAACACTAGACTTTCAAATTAAGCAAAATACATAAAAATCAAGACTGAAAATAATGTGACTGAACATCTTGGAATATATGAGCATCAGTTCACACTGAAATTACAATTACCTTCACATCCACTTGCTTCCCGCCATCAAGTAATGGACAGAACTTTTCAGAATTTTCTTGTAGCTAGAAATGATGCTGTATTCAGTTAACACTAGTGTGAGACTGAGTGAAACACAGCTTTGATACAAATACAAAGTAAAAATATTATATTAAGACCTTCAGATTTTCTTCTAACTTCAAACAAAAAAATTCATAAAGAATCATGCATTGTAAATAAATATATAACAGGTTCCATACACATTTCTGTACATAAAAATAAAACACTTTTAAGGCTAATGAATAACAAAAAATTAAAGACCCATCACTAAATCGGAATTGAATATAAGATGTGACCGATTCCACTCTTGTAATATAACTCTAAAAAGAAAATAGAAATGTGTACAATACATAACTATTAAACTTAACATAAATACGAAACAAATTTAAGAATAGAATTAACTCACTAAAAATTATGATGCCATTTACTTGCATGTAATTATTACAAACAACAAAACAATTATTACAAACAACATTACCATTACTTGCATGTAATTTTATGAAATATTTATAATTTACACTTATAATAATCACACATATTAAGATATTTTAAATATTTACATAGAAGATGTTAAGTAATTATTTTATTTAAAAACAAATTCATAAAAAAGCATCATTAATATCAAAATCTACAGAAATTTTGATACATACATAATTTATCACATTATTTATAAAGTCATTAGGAAAATAGCACATCAAAAGGCATAAAACATTGACTGAAGCATGAAAAAATATTTGTGCATATTTTCCAACTTCAAAATTTTTTACACTCTCTACATCATTTCTACACATTTCCTTCTCTTCAACTTTTCAGCTTTAATAAACAAATTAATATTCTTACTAATTTTTACTTCACCTACTAATTTGATATTTTCAATGGCTCTTTGAAGAATAATTTTCATTTTCTTTGTGTAATCAACTTTTCTCTTAATAATTTCCCTCTTCATCTTTGAATTTTCAAATTTAATTAAAGATTTTTAATATTCTAAATAACATCAAATATTTAGAATATGCAGAAACTACTCATTTTATTTCTTTACTAGTTTCAACACTGATAATAATTTCAGAAAACTTGAAACTATGAAATGATATATGGTAGACTGAGAAATACAAGATAAATCTTTTAAACTACCACAATAATAATAAAATAAAAATAAAAATTAAAAAAAAAACTCCTGTCTACAGAAGCTTATCTATCCGAGAAGATTAGAATAATTTAAAAAAATTTTTATATATCTAAACGATGAAAATCATGATAGACAGGAAAGAAATGTATCAAGAGAAAGACTTTTGAGATCAAAAGTAGATGCTTCAAATAATTTTGTTTCCACTCCTTTTTCTAAAAATTATAAATACAATTAACAGAATTTTATTACAGTCCTGAATATTTTATGAGAGTAAAAATAAGAAGATTTTTCTAATGAATTTAGAAAAAAGCATAAGGTGAATTTTACATAAAAAAACTGACATGTACTTGAATATTTTGTGGTTCTTATAAACATTCACAGGTGAAATTCTTAAATGGAAAATTAGATAAATGAAATTAATTTTAACACAATGACAATTTTTTGGGGGGACTACTGTTGCTGAAAAGTATTTTACTTAGAAGCTGCATATCTTTCTTCGGTTTAGTTTTAGAATCCAGCAATCTATAATCCAGCATCACCAAAATAAAAGATTTTTTATTTTCATATGGTTTTTCAAAAATGTAATTTTAATTTATTATCATTATTTTAATGAATCTGAAAAATTTTATTATATTTGTAAAAAATTCATCATGAAAACTACCAAAATGAAAATTCTGTAGACAAGCTGATCTTCAAATGACCAAAATTCACCAAACTTAGCAAAGCACAGTGAAATAATTCTTATTCCAAAAGAGGAGAAACTTGTTTTTGATGAAATAAAGGGAACATATTCAAATGATAACCCAAATTATGTTGAGAATATGTACTATAAATATACAAGGGTTGGAACTTTAATAGTGGCAACACAGCTGAAAAAATGCTATGCAACAAAACCAAAGAATATCACGTATACCACACGTAAACTACATACCTACCTTACCTCTCAGCAAAAAGACTCGTCCTGCCTACGTCATGTGCATGCGGAGTGACGCAAAGAACGAATCCTTGTATTAGCTTGCGGTCTAAAGTAAGTGTTGTCAAGATGTTTTCAAAACAAGAACAACGATGTTGGATAAAAATTGAATGTGCCAGAGGTCGTACAGCACGACAGTGTCATCAAGGGCTTCAAGAGGCTTGCGGGGAATCTGCATAGCAAGATGGGTGAAAGCATTCAATGAAGGACGCCAAAACGTGGCAGACATGCTGCGGCCAGGTCGTCCGAGTGTCAGCGATGCAGACGTGCAAGCTGTTGCCGCGCTAATGGACAGTGAGCGCCGCCAAACGATTCGTCAGCTGGCCGGACAAACAGGATTAGCGCATACGACTGTGCTGCAAATTCTGAAGGAACGCCTATCCATGTGAAAAATTGCTTCACGATGGGTTCCACATCAATTGATGGAAATGCAGAAATGGCTACAATACGATGTTGCCCGAACCCACCTGGAGCGCTATGAGCGCGAAGGAGATGCTTTTTTACGCCGTATCATTACGCTGGATGAGACTTGGGCCCGATTGTACCAGCCAGAACTGAAACACCAATCAAACGAATGGCATCATCACGGGTCACCACGACGTTCGAAATTTCGTCAGAACCCCAGCAATGTGAAAGTTATGGTGATTCTCGTGTTCGACTGTGATGGTGTCATCCTAACGCATACCGTTTCCCCACAGCAGACCGTCACTGCGCAGTATTACTGCTCATTTTTAGAGCACAATCTCCAACCAGCTTCGAGAAAAAAAACGGCGACACTTTCTGCAGAACGCTCCTCTCATTTTGCATGACAATACTCGGCCGCATGCAGTGCAAGCTGTGACTGATTTGTTCAAGTGATGGTGCTGGGAAGTGCTTTACCATCCACCATACTCCCCAGATCTAAGCCCTTGTGACTATGACTTAATTCCTAAGATGAAGGAACCACTTCGTGGCACTCGCTTCCAAACTGTTCCTGAGATTCTTGCGGCAGTAGACTGGTCCATTCAAACTATCAACAAAACAGGCGCTGCTACAGGTATTCTGCTACTTCCCCATTGTTGGAAACGGGTTGTACAAAATGCTGGCGACTATATTGAAGGACTGTAAAACATGGTGACATGAATCACTTTTGTATTCCTTGTAAATAAATAGTTGCCTCTATTAAAGTTCCAACCCTCGTAGATTTGGTGATTTCTTGCCAAAATGGTGCCATTTCCAATGGCCTGACAAAAAAATGCAAAATACATAAAAAACGAGTTTCATGCAGAAAAAAGTAGCTTCCATAAAAATTACAAAAATTCATAAAAGTTAGCAGATATTCTTTTTGTAAGATGTGTTTTTATTTGCAAAACATATAACATTTTTCACCCATGTTTTTCTTGAATTTTTACCCAGTAATATGGATTTGTTAATCTAGCCAAACCCATCGAAAATTTTCCAAAGTATATGGACTTATATCAAAAAGAAAAAGTGTCAACAGTAAAACATAATCTTACTATTTTTAAAAAAATCTGGCTGGTTATTTCACTGCTGAAGGAATGCTCCAGATTGTCTCAGTTGTTTTTATTATTTTTCATCTAACATAATAGCTACCATAACATAATCTTATTATTTTTTAAAAAATTTGGTTGGTTATTTCACCTCTGAAGGAATGTTCCAGATTGTCTCAGTTGTTTTTAGTGGCGATAAAGCTGAGGCAATTGAATTCTCTGCATAAATAAGTAGCCTTTTACAAATTTAGTTTGTTATGCTAGCAATGGATATTTTCAGAAGACCTTTCCCTCTTTTGAGTGCTTTCTTAATGTCTTTTGTCAGTATCCTTGAAGAATTTCCAAAGTTACTGATAACTGTGGGTTGAAGCATGACCTGCATGAAATTTATGGTTTGAATTTCCTGAAAGTTATGTGTTCCTTACAATAGTAGATTGGACCAAGGCCTAAGGTCAAGGTGAAAGTTCAAGGGGGAAAAACTTTTTATTTCAACATAGAGAGATATTTGGTATTATGTCTTTTGAAAGGTTGAGTGAATAACTAATCAGTACACTATAAAATTACAATTCTGGAGCATTTGATTGCTTCCTGTTGTTTATAAAATCAATAGCAAGCAATTAACTGTTTTCTTTAATTTAAATTACCGTATTTGACAGCATATAAGACGCAATTTTTTTCCTAAATTTGGTCTCAAAAAGTTACCTGCGTCTTACACGTGAAGTTAATTGCATTCAATAATTGTTTATTTGGCTTTTACAAAACGTGAGAACTAAAAGAAACCACGCTACTGAAACCTTTTCCCCTTGTGTGTGGCCGTCTAAATAAGGGTGTGTCTTATATGCCAGTGCGTCTTATATGCCGTCAACTACGGTACTCAATCAACCACACCAATCAATTTATAAAATTAGTAGGAGTTGCAATGGCTCCATTACAAACTCCACGGTTTGATTTTCATAGTTCAACGAAAATGTTAATTCACACTCAAATTGACTGTAATAGAAAAGGGACAGAAATACTAGATAAGCAAAATTAAAGATGCTCTACAAATCTGGATCAAAATTAAGTTTTTTTGAAGGATAAAAAAATTGTTCTACAAAACTTTTAAGGACTTTAAAGGAGTGTAGAAGCTTTGTGTAAGATGGCACAATTCAATTTTTTAAAAAACTGAATCATTAATTGAATTAAAATAAGAAAATAAAATTATTAAGACTCAAAATTCACTAGAATTCCTAAAATGTAATTTACTTCATTAGTACATAAGAAATATTTATTAAAATTACAAAAATGACATATAATACATTTGTAATAAATAAATTACTCAGCTTCACATAAAACATCTGAAAAATATTAATGTATTTACCACATGAAAAATGCACCCATCTTTTCTATCTATACGCAATATACATATTAGCTGTAAATTTTTTTTTCAGAAATAATGATGTAAAAATTAAAACATTTCCATAGCTTGCTAGATTCTGAAATGCAAATCTCACACTCTTGAATAAAGAAAAGTTTTTAAAGACAAATAAATCATAACAGTAACTAATTTTCTTTAGTAAGAGTATAGCAACATAACATTTGCCAGTCCTATAATTTTCTTATAATGCTCAAAAGTTCTGGGAAAAAAGTAAATGATCTTTATCAAAGAAAATCCAACTTACCGGCTGAATATGAAGTTAATGAAATTTAAGTATTTTGGAATTCAAAACACTTAACCAGTAAACACTTGATTGAGGGAAGCATGTTTTAAAATCTGCTTTTAGATTTTCCAACAAAAACTTTACTATACTATATCTCTTTTATGTCCTTATACCTCTCACTTTTTGGTTTAGAGAATAAATAAGAGCATAAAAAATTACATCAAATGAATAAAGAATTTACTGGAACCACAAGATCCTTCACTTTTACTAGTGGAACTGTGAGCCAAAATACATAGTTAGGATGTCGAAGAGTTGTAGAAATAGATATGCCAACTTTCCATTTCCCACAGTTTTGTCTCTTATGTAACATTTTATATTTATAGCACTAGAGCTTATAAAGATATAATTATTAGGTTTTCCAGAACATTCATACCAAATACTGTATATGAAAATGTTGCCAATAGGGCTTACACCTTGCACAAAACTTATAAAACTCTCATATCAATGACTGAAATTTAATTTCTGTATTGTATCTACATACTTAAGATTAACTGCAGATTAAGTCCAGAATCTGAATAGTGGAAGCAAACAAAAATCTCCTGCAACACCAAGGCCTTAACTGTTCTTGTTGTTTGTGTGTCAGAAGCTTCAGTATATTCTGTTACAAATGGCACATGCCTGAATCTTTAGTAGCAATCATTTGTACTAAAGGATAAGCAATGCTGAAATCATTTCTAATTTAACATCTCATTAGCATGAATATTAAAATCAAAATTTTCTCGATTGCCCCGGAACTTCTACTTATATAAGGTCTAACATATTGTAAATTGCATTCCACTGTTGTTTCCCTTTTTGTAAAGCTATTGAAATAATTTTTAATTTAAGCTCCATATGCTTCATTTGGATTTTGATTAATTTCACACAATGATATCATTAGATTCTCTTACAACAAAACTGACTAACAGAAGTATAAACGAATACAGGATATACAAACATGCATTTCGTAGCAATTCACAGGCTCAAAAAACTGTAAATATTTACACATACACATTAATAAACCATTTTCACTGTTTTGAAAAGACAACATAAAACTGGATACTTTTAATATAGATATTATATTTAAAAACCCATAAATCACTGTTAATATCAAACAGCTTATAATTTCAGATGATACAGACATATTCTTTTTGCATAAGCATATACTTAAACATGCAGATATTAATCATAGGTAAAAGTGTTATTATATATATTTTTTTATTTTTTACTCCCAATTCATTGATATTATATCCTCTTATTTTACATACAGAACAGAAAATCTCGATATCAAAGCTACTTACAAAAAAGGGGGGAAGAGGCGGGAATGTTTTATATTTTTCAAACTTGTAAAATTAAACACCATTTTAATCTCAAAGTAACTGATTAACCAAATTATATTTATTAAAAAATTATTTTATTACCTTTTCTTCAAAAAGTGGCAGTGACAAGTCCATAAATGGTTCAGAAACCTGGGAAGACTGAGATAAATAACATTTAGATGGGAATGTCGCAGAAATTAATGCATGCCATAAAATTTAAAATTGCTTAAAGTATAAATGAACATTTACAAAAACCTAGTTATTGCACATAAACTAAGTTAAAACTCTTTGTGAAAATGTGTACTGATAAATCTCACGTAACACATTTATCAAGTAATCTTAAAATCTGGCATTTATTTTAATGATGATTAAAACAATGAAATATCTAACTTGACATAATATGAAAATATTACACAGAGCATGAATTAGTATATATGGAGTTATATTCTAAACAGTACATTATTTTATTTTGTACTTAACTAGAAATTAAATGCAGCATGCAGTAAAATGATTATATTTACTATAATTATAGCTGAAGAAGCTGTTTTTGTTTGAAATGCATCATGCATCCTTTATACTAAAACCAACATCAATGTACACATACATTATTATTTTAATTATTAAAAGGAATCTCAGTTTCTCAATCATACGTCATACAATTTTGCAGGAATTAACACAAAAGTGCAAAATTCTTGGACACTTTTGCAACTTAATACAAATTCCCTAATAAAAATGGTTTCACAGGATTATGATTTACCTTCAGAAGTTGAAAGAAACTGCTAATTATTGACAAAATGAAGCTGAGGGGAAGGGGATCAGTATTAGAAAGAAAAGGTTTCCAGGCTGCTGTTGATCTTCTCATTAAAGTTTCCTTTATTTCTAAAACTACAATTTCAATAACTGGTACAACATGACTTCACGTCATTTTGAACAAAAATTTGTATACTCTAAACTGTAAGCCATGGCATTTACAGTAAAGAATTCCTTTCTACAGAACATAAAATCTCCTATGTTAATAAGATTTTGATGGTTGTAAATGAATATTGCTTGAAAAATGACATTAATCATAAACAAACACTGAAGAAACTGATTATAAAAATCTCACTTAAAAAAAAAAGAACTTTTGGCTGAATATACCAAACATATTTACTCCCATATTCTCCCCCTTTTTTTACTAATTTTATGACATGAAAACCAAGCTCGGAAAATTATGCAAATACCTTAGTTTCCAAATAATGTGGTTGCAATAAGAGCATAACAAAGGAAAAGTATTCATCAATAAACTACTAGTAGTCATCACAAAATTATTTACTTAAAAGAAATCTAAATTCCAAGAAGAATAAATACTAATATTTATATTACAATATATAATTAAGATATCTTCATTTCTACTTCCTTGTATCTTGAATCTCGCCCAATCTTATTGCTGTCCACTGCTATTTCCTATGCCTCAAATCATTCAATGCTGCAGGAACAGCTGCCTGTGTCATCTGCTACAGCTTGCAAGTTATTATCTGCTACAGCTTGCAAGTTATTATGACATGACGTGATGACCACGCATGCTCAGTTTTAGCCCAACGGCCTGCAGCACCCCTCTCTCTCATACATGACTCACTAGAGAAGAGTAGCAAAGTAACAAAGGTAACTTGCTGTATGCCAGCGTGAATGAAAATATGCAGTTATACTTTTGTGTTAATCATTTGTTCTTATTTTTGTCTGGGGGTTAATAAAGTTTTTGTGCTGTTAAGATGGCTGGTTTATGAAAAGCCCACATTTAGTGCACATGAAGGAAACCTATATTCAGAACCCACCCAAGAAGCAGAATATGACAGTCATCATCATCGATTAACTTGTCTTTCCAGGTGCAGTGATCTTCAAAACAATTGTGAGCACCAGCTATTCTCCTTTTCTTGAAACTTTATTGTTCCATCAGTCAAAGCTCATGTACCAAAAATCCAAGCAAATCAATTCATTAAATGAAAATAAATACAAAGTGGACAAAATCCATTTTAAAATTTAGGTAAGCTTTCTGAAAACCTGAAGGAAAGGCAAAATTCCGTGAATACTTAAAAAATTTTCCAAACTTTAAGCAAGCTGAGGGAAAAAATAAGCAAGTAAATAAGGTATACCGTCCTTCAACATGGTTCTATTAAATATAATGACAATTTTTAAAGTTACGAACAGAGTGTTAACTATATACGTGACAAGAATTTTAAAGAGATAAATTTAGTAATAAAATACTTTTATTTCAAGTGAAGCAAAACAAAACTTTATTATTGCATATGAGGAAAAAAAGGTGTAGGCTACTTTACCATTTTGCAGTCTTCACATAAAACAGTACTTATAAGCAGGCCACCAAATATTTTTTCAACTAACGTATGTGAAGCATAGCAACCATATGCTATAAAAAAATTAGAAAAGGAAGAGAAAGCATTAACAGTATATTTAATCAAGTATAAATGGTTATCAGTCACTTCACTAAACAAAGGTATTATTAAAAATTAAGATGTACAGTAGTTAAAATATAAAATATTCACACAATAAAACCATTTCTTGAATAAGACAATTACACACCTTTTATTAGCTTCTTCATTTCATCATCAACTTTGTCAGGATTTGTATTTTCCAAATTAAACCATTTTAAAATGGCTTTTTTCTGCCTCTAGAGGAACATAAATTCAACACATCAATAACATTAAAAGACTAAAACTATGTACATCAGCACTTTTAAATTAGCTTTTTGTTTTTAATCAATTTTTAATAAAAACTATTGTTTTTAAGTCTAGTAGTATAATAGAGACAAGAACATGGGCATTTTTAGCTCATAATTTTAATCCTTGTTAACATATTTCTACCAAACATTAAAAATAATTAGTGCAAGCATTTGAAACTTTTTTATAGTAACTACGTTTTGCTGCAGTACAGAGCTAAAAATGTCAGATAAAATTTTATGTTACATGCCAAACTTCATTTCATGCATGTTTCCATTATTTTTTTAGGGGTATCAAACTTCTGCATGGCTTACTGTAAGTTGTAGTCTCTGAGAAGCATTTTTAAAGAGTAGTCTAACAAGTTTAAAATCAAAGCAGTAACATAGCATTCTCATGCTTAAAAAGTTTCTAAATTTGTTGTCATGATGGTTTCCCATACGCAAACATTCTCTCCAAACTGCTATAAATTCTACTGTTATAAGCTTGCACACAAAGGCAAAGAATGTTTCATTTCAGGAAACAAATTTCTTCTAATGATCACTAGTGATCCATATGAGAACTGCTTAGCATCTTTATTTATCAGCTTCTGAATTTTTTTTCAAGTCTGAAGTTCTTAAAAACAAAATTTTTATTTTCTTTGTTTTAGGATTAAACAAAGTATTTATTCAGCTATAATTACTTAACAATTCTTCTCATTAAAATTTCAGAATTTTATCAGCTCTCATCTTGATTACGCAGTTTCTAAGTTCATTCACAGTGCACTTCCTTCTACTTCCAATCTCTTTCCACTATGGCCAAGCTCACATAATTGACTGACTACATAAAAGATCATTAACTTTAACATTTTCAACATGTGAACAATTTTACATTAGCTTTTTCCTTGTGCATGGAATCTAAAATAATAGCTATTAATTGTGATAGATCATAAAATTAATGAAAAAAAAAAAACTTGTAGGATTTATATTTATTTTAACTAACATTTATTTTAAGTTTAAACTATCTTTCCTGTCAAACCTTACTTTCCCCTGGAACTGGCGATGCCAGAATATGTAAATTTGAGTAGAACGCGCAAGGATTCAAATTATCAGCGGAAGTATTATGATTTAAATAGGAAGGGAAACGAGTTCGGAGTGTGATATTCTTACTTCACGAGCGCGGAGGTACTTAGCGAGAAATTGAAGAACCCCGCGTTTTGGCCTATGTGCTTGGCGGGAAGTAGTGTTAATCGTTCAAGTGAGCTTCAAGTCTGCTGAATTAGCAGCGGTATTGTAAAACGTGGTGAGTTAGTTATTTTAGAGAGCCTCGTAGTTAGAGTCTTGTCTTTAAGTTCTTTTCAGGTTATTATTTTTATTTGACCGCCGAGTTGGCGCAGTCTGTGAGCGTCAAGAGCACGCAATTGTAATTTATTACGTTGAATAAAAAGGGACTTAAACCCTTTACAAGACTCTGTGTTTTATCCAGTTTTCACAGTCACCCCTTGGTTGCGTGCAAGTTGGAGGCGCGCAACGCTACATTGGCGCCCGAACACTTATCGAACTGAAATGGCCGAAAATTGGATGGAAGCCGCTGGACAACACCAAGAAATGACAAGCCAGTTAGAAGGATTTGGATACCTGGTCCAGACTTTGAGAGCGTCAATCAAGCCAAAGCTCTAGAAAACCACTTTCAGCTCTACCCTGTTCCTGAAAGACAAAAAGTTGCCATCGCCACATCAGCACTAAGAGGACAGGCCGCGCTATGGTGGAAAAATATAGGCAAATTTTTATTAGGGGAATTTGGAAGCCAGACATATATATTTGAAAATTTCAAAAAATCGTTAGTAAAGGCCTTCCCCATAGTGAAAGATCGCGCACGGCTGGAAGCCGAACTATATAGTTTCTATCAACGGGATATAGCAGAATTGACGGACTTTATTCTACGAAAAATCAAGCTAACGGATATGCTGTATGGAAAGAAACCCGATGCGGAGATTATCGAAATAATATTACCAAGATTGTTACCCGCTGTTCAAGATTACTTTGAAATTAGAAACCCAAGCACATTGCAGGAACTCTTCGAATTGGCGGTGAAGTTTCAAAATCGCAGAATAGCGGAAAAAGCGAGAGGGGAAACATATTCTCAAAGTACCCGAAGGAAATCTTCAAATGAGGAAACCAGAAATGGAAATCGCTCTTATGGGGGAAAGAGCTATCAAGCTAACGCATCGAAACTCGAAGGTCAAGGCCCAAAAAGAAAATTTGAAAATAAACATCCGCGTACCCAGAAGACACAGATTGAAAGGAAAGCTTTAAACGAGTAGAGGGGCCTGTGAAAGGGAGGGTCCAGACCCCGGAAGTTTTAAAAAAACCCTCAAATAGACATTTAAATACGGTCATCGTAAAAAACTCACAGCTACCAATTATACAAGTCCTGGTTGGCGATGTACCAGTAGAAGCCCTCATCGATACAGGAGCAGAAGAAAATTTTATGAGTGAAAATTTCTTCAAAAAGAATTTTTATAGGGTACGATTATTTAAAACCAAAAATACGGAAATTATAGCGGTGCAAGGAAAAACATGTCACTGCATCGGGAAATTATCATTAAACTTACAGGTAAAAGAGGAAAGTCTCAAAGTATTAATTTTTGTAGTGAAAGACCTGCAAAACTCTCTTATTTTAGGTATGGAGTTTTTAAGGGCCGCGAGGGCCAAATTAAATTTTCAAGATAGTTCCGTGGTGTTGGAGATGGACCAGAGGGTGGTGGAACCTGTGGAGACACCGCAAGTGGACCTTAGCCATCTGAATGACCATGAAAGTAAAGCAATACAGCAAGTGGTGAGTAATTTTTCTCATTTGTTTTCAGAAAAACCAGGAAACTGCCAAATAGTTACGCACAAGATTCAATTAAATGCCGAAAAACCTTGTAGGACTAAACCTTATCGGTATGACAAACAAAAAGACGTAATCATCGAAGAACATATTCAGGAGATGTTAAAGAATAAAATAATAACGCCCATAAATAGTGAGTACGCGAGTCCAGTCGTACTATGTAGGAAAAAGAACGAGTTTCCTCCTTCGGATAAAAGGGCTTGGAGGTTTGCTATTGATTACAGAAAACTAAATAGTATTACCAAATTTCCAGTTTATCCTTTGCCGGTTATAGACGAGATCATTAGACAGATCAAATCGACAAGATATATGTCTACTTTGGACTTAGCGTCTGGCTACTATCAAATAGCTATGAGACCCGAAGATATACATAAAACCGCGTTTATAACAAAATCGGGCACTTATGCATTTTTACGCATGCCTTTTGGGTTGTGTGGGGCCCCATCAACATTCCAGAGAGCTATGGACATTGTTCTAAAGCCTGTGCTAGGAAAGTCAACTTTAATTTATCTAGATGATATAATTATAACGAGTAGTACGTTGGAACAACACATTAATGATCTAGAACAAGTTTTTAAATTATTAAAAGAGGCCGGTCTTACAATTAACGCCTCAAAATGCAAGTTCGCAACTAAAGAACTTAAATATCTCAGTTATAAAATTTCGCAAAAGGGTATAGAAACGCAAGATTCAAAAATAAAAGCTATTAAGAATTTCCCACCGCCCAACACAGCCAAGAAACTTTCTTCTTTCCTTGGGTTATGTTCTTACTATCGATCTTTCATAAAAGATTTCGCTAATATTGTTGAACCACTCTTAGTAATCAAAAGAAAAAGGGGTAAATTTACGTGGACAGCGGAAGCTAACACAGCTTTTGAAAGATTAAAAGAAGCACTTATTAATGCCCCTGTTTTAAAATTCCCGGAGGGGGACGAAAACCTGGAAATTGCAGCAGATGCGTCAGACTATGCGGTGGGTGCGGTTCTTATGCAAAATAACCATCCTCTGGCATTTTTTAGTAAAACGTTGAATCAGACACAAAGGAATTATACAGCTACAGAAAGAGAAACATTAGCCGTATTAATGGCTGTACACAAATTTCGAGTTTATTTCGGCAAATCGCCACTAACAGTCTTTTCGGATCATGCGGCTGTTGGTAGACTTTACTCGGGGAAAAACCTAACGCCCAGGTTAATAAGATGGGCTTTAAAACTCCAAGAATATAATATCACAATAAAATATAAACCGGGTAAGGAAAATAATGGAGCTGACGCACTTTCTCGTATAAAACTGGACGATGAAGGAAATGAACTTAAATGCGCTGTGTTGACTTCAAAAATTTTAGATTCTAGAGATACGGTCATTACTGAACTGAAAGCTGATCCTGAATTTGGAAATATCTATGCTTATTTGAAAGACCCCGAAAGCTTTGAGCACACAGATATTGATGCGATAAGAAATAGAGCAAAAAACTATGAAATAATAGATAATTTATTATTCTATACGAAAACAACAAACGAAAATCTTGAGTATAAACCAGTCATCCCAGCCTCGCTTCGATTAAGCATTTTGAAGGAGTTGCACGAAGCAAAAACAGCGGGCCATCTAGGGGTCAGAAAGACTATAAAAAGGGTACGCGAGGCGGTATATTTCCCGCAATTATACAAAATAGTAACGGCGTATGTCAGGTCCTGCAATCAATGTCAGTTAATAAATGATATTAATTACAGCCCGGCCGGGTACTTAAATAGCATTCGCGCTACATTTCCGAATGAAATTTTAGGCATAGATCTTCTTGGTCCCTACGCCATATCAAAATGGTTCCGTATAGACCACAGGCTAACATAGCAGAAAGAGTTAATAAAAATATAGTAAAAATAATTCGCAGTTACGTGAGCACACATCACAAGCGCTGGGATGGCTACATAAATGAATTAGCTTATGCTTTAAGAACGGCAAATCATGATACTACGGGAAAAACTGCAGCAGAATTATTTTTAGGCAGAAAGTTAATTACGCCTTTAGATAAATTATTCTTTGTGCAACAAAGAGAGCAGGAGTTTAAACAAAAAGATGTGCAAAAGCTGATTGATCAGGCGCTTAAAACCTCGGATACGGCAAGAAATAGGCAGAAAATATATTATGATGGAAAACGCCGTGAAGCAGATTTTAAAGTTTGGGATAAAGTATTGAAGCGGAAATTTTCTTTATCAAGTGCCCCAGACAATTTTACGGCAAAGCTAGCTCCAAAGTTTGAAGGCCCCTATGTAATTCAGGAAATCAAAGGAGTAGTATTATATCTTAAGAACGAGAGAGGGGAAATCTGTAAAGCAAGTCCCGACCAGGTGAAAAAATACTATAATCCAAATGATTTTGAAATCCTTAAAAGTTTCTTGCAGGACTCAAGTCTAAACGAAATAGAAGGTCTAGAGATAACAACTATTCCACCACCCAAGAAACAGAGAACTGAAGAGAGACCTAGCCCTTCTACAACCCGGACGTCGGTATCAAAAAGATAAAATAATTTTCAGACTCCAGCATTTAAGAAAAACAAAAATACAGATGCACCGGGTAAAGAAACCGTGGTAAAGAGAAAAACACCACCTACAAAGGATTGCAGGAAAAATTATACATCAAGGAGAACGCGCACACGGCCACAGAGTCAGGTGCCAGCAAGGCCGCCGTTCCGGAAACTGAAACGGCAACAGGAGGCACAAAAATACGAGGAACAGAAGAAATTCAAGAAGGACTCCAGACCGGAGGACGTCAAGACCAGCCGTCCCAGGGAAAAACGGAAATGCCAACCACCAGACGATTACTCCGCCAAGAGGCCAGCATGTAGAGGACGCAAAAGAAAAAGTAATGTGGACGACACTCGGAGGGCACTAAGGAGAAGATTAACATCCATGAAACCTCTAACTTGGGACCAATTTTGCCAAAAACGAATGACGGAGTTTCAAGCATCGAAAACTCAAAGATAAGTTAAAACCTTCTATAAATATTTTTTTCTCTTTTGTTCCGAAATGTTATGCATAAGTACGAAGTTCTATGTTTTGACGAAAGTCAATATGTCTCGGTTGAGACTTAGTTTTGTTTTACTTTATTTAGCTAAGGCAAAAGTATCATTTTCTTTAAGTGTAAAAGCTAAAAACAAGCATTTTCTGTTGGTCGAAAGACTAATTCTGTTATGTTAAAGCCAAAATTTGGCCGAAGATAAAAATAACTTCGTATTATTGTATTAATAAGAATTTTAGTTTCAGTGCTGCCAGCTTGGCGAAGAATGAGTAAAGTAAAAATTTATTTTCTCTTATTCATTTTATGGTAAATTGTAAAAATCATATGTATTAAAATTTTGTAAATGTACGTAAATACTTGAATGTTATGTAAAAGTAGAATTTAGTCTAGAAGCATAAAATTGTAGATGCTAAAAGTGAATGCTTAAAAGCAATGAAGTCAAAATTTAAGTATTAAATTGTAGATAAAGTCATGCTTTAGAGCGAAAGCCTGCATGTTTAAAGATGAATGAGGGGGAAGTTAGAATGAATGTGTTTTGTAGGGTTCTCCACCTACATTTGAATTTTTAAGAATATTAAAGTAGCTCATTGAGTTGCAGAATGTCGAGTAAGGTGTGTTTATTTGGTCGTTGAATTCTAACAAATCATGGTGGTTAGGGGAAGTGTTGTAAGACTAAAACACGAATATTCCCGTTTGACACCACACATGGTGGAGAGCCAGGGTAAAGTTAAATTAATGCTTGAAAAATTGAATGAATGTGAAGTAAGCAATAAGTAAGAAAAACGAATCGTTTAAAAACAAAAATTTATTGTGTCAAGAAAGTGTAAATTATAATGTATTTAGAAAGATACTGATACTTATTCCTTCCAGATGCTGGAAGGAAAGACCAAGATTGATTGATGAAGTCCAGGAAAAGTTGCTGTAAGAAGAGAGCTTTATAACGATCAACAGAATTTTAGTATACAATTTGTTACATAAGATTTTTTTTTGTGTAAACGAGGTTCTCGCCAGTTAGTTCAGAATTAGAGAAACTTACAACAGGTCGTTTGTAGGACCTGCTTCCAAGTTTTCCAAATTCTGGCAGCGGCAAATGTAGGGTTTATATTTATTTTAACTAACATTTATTTTAAGTTTAAACTATCTTTCCTGTCAAACCTTACTTTCCCCTGGAACTGCCAATGCCAGAATATGTAAATTTGAGTAGAACGTGCAAGGATTCAAATTATCAGCGGAAGTATTATGATTTAAATAGGAAGGGAAACGAGTTCGGAGTGTGATATTCTTACTTCACGAGCGCGGAGGTAGTTAGCGAGAAATTGAAGAACCCCGCATTTCGGCCTGTGTGCTTGGCGGGAAGTAGTGTTAATCGTTCAAGTGAGCTTCAAGTCTGCTGAATTAGCAGCGGTATTGTAAAACGCGGTGAGTTAGTTATTTTAGAGAGCCTCGTAGTTAGAGTCTTGTCTTTAAGTTCTTTTCAGGTTATTATTTTTATTTGACCGCCGAGTTGGCGCAGTCTGTGAGCGTCAAGAGCACGCAATTGTAATTTATTATGTTGAATAAAAAGGGACTTAAACCCTTTACAAGACTCTGTGTTTTATCCAGTTTTCACAGTCACCCCTTGGTTGCGTGCAAGTTGGAGGCGCGCAACGCTACAAACTTAAGAATTTTGGTTATGCAGAAGGATTTATACTTAAAACAAATTAGTTTAAAATTTTACAGGTAGTTACATAATTCCTTTAAAACTTTGTTATTTGTTAAAACTTTATTGAAATTAATAGCTATAAACTTAAATAACATCACATTAAACAAATATCATCTTTCCTGAAAAATAAAACAGAAAATGATTTAACCCTTTGACGCGCGGTGGTCATGCCTTGAAACCACCAATTTTCGAATTTTTTCTCCTCTTCTTCCCGAAATTTTTGAGTGAAAATCGATTGATTACTGATCTTTTACCTCTAAATAACACAAAATGACTGCAGAATCATATATGTTTTAGGTCTTAGTACTTCAAATCTTATGCCTTTTAAAATTCGTTTTCGATAAGACAAAATAACTTCCTTTTTATTACAACAAAATAACTTCTTTTAATATAAAAAACTTTAAATTTCAAAAGTTATTCATCGCACATCACGATTTCTATAATAAACAATAAAAAATAGCAATAATTAAACTGCATATATAAAAAAAAAACTTCTATATGTATGGCATTTGCTTTGTGGTTTCAGGGCGCGACCACTCTACTACTAGAGCATTGTGTCACTGAGCGACCACTGAGGCTCTAGAGCATTGTGTCACAATGCTCTAGAGCCTCAGTGGTCGCGCCTTGAAACCACTGCACTTCACAATGGCGTTTGCTTGCTTCTCAAATAGGAATGTTTATTTTTACCCGGATATAGATAAAGGATTTTGAAACCACAGAGTTATTTTATTACTAAACAATACATGCACCTGCCCAGTAAAAAGGTCTTTCTTTTACAGAGACTTTTCTCTGACCTCAATACACTCGCTCCCCAAGCTAGTACTGCGATTTTATAAATTATTTCCTGTGGTTTAAATTTAATGTAAATATGCTTTGCTATGATTAAAAATAGAAATCGCGTAAGGTTTTATTTAAATTAAAAAAAGTTTCTGAATATTTTGGGATGAAATATGAATAAAATAAGTGCCATGCGTTGAACAGTGTCATAAAAAATTTGTTCTTTGAAATTAAAAAAAAAAAAAAAAAAAAAAACATTGAATCTTTTTTTATCCTTATTTTACTAAGTTTCTTTTATCCATTTAGCCAAACGTCCTTATTATGTAAGTACTTATACTTTTACTGCTACAGAAAAATTACATAAATGTTTATTTTAAAATTTTTTTCTGACGATTTACTTTGTAAAATAATGTCAAAAATTATATATAATGCAATTCTGACATAAATTTTTTTAAAATTCGTAAATTTCATCATTTATTGTAAACGCGCATGGAGATAAGTAAGTTTTTTTTTCCTACTACCTCAGTAAATTTCAAAGTCCTAGACACGCAGTGGTTTCACTGTGCGACCACCACCCACAGAACAATGGGCAAGAGTAGATTTTTTTAATTCATATATTCTTTGTCTCTACGATCATAATATTCAATTTCTAGAGTTTTTAGTTTAAAAAATTATAAAATAATATCGTGCGTGTCAAAGGGTTAAAAAATAAAGTATAAAGTAATAATTATAGAAAAATATTTCCTGAAAATCTATAATCAATATATATATTCAAAACATTTTATTATAGTTTCTAACTCACATGTCATATGCTAATGAGCAGCAGATTTACTCAGGATCCTCAGTAAAAATATGGGATTTGAAGATTTTTAAGTCCAAACCTGTTTTGCAGCTTGCTGTGGATCAGACAAAATTTTAAAAACTTTCAATATCAGCAGATGTTGCCTTAGATATGAGTAATGATTCATTATAGTTCTTTTACTTTTATGCTATCTTTTAATGCAGCTCTATTAGAGCAGTCAGCTTTATTAGTCATTGCTTCTACAATTCTTTATCTAGCAATGGACCACTAATTGGTAATGAAGGTAAAAATTTAAGCAATATGCTTAAAAAATTGATCCCTGCATACTTTCCTTTAAAAATTCTATAGCCTTTTCCTTTGACTATTTCATGAAGCAATGAAATTCTTGAATATGCAAAATTTTGATAATAATCAAAGATTAAGGAAAGTTTAAAAGAATGATTCAAACTAATCTTACTTTAATTTCTTCTTGTCTAATGCCATCTAATAATTGTCTTAATAATTCATGACTGTCTTGTTGCTGAAAATGCTGAAACTGTGGTGACCTAAGATTTAAAAAAAAAAAAAAAAAAAAAAATTTATTATTATATCATAGCAGTTCTTTCAGATGAAAAATTAAAAAAAATATTAATTATTCACAAAGATTGATTTCTCCTTTACAGAAAAGTTTAAACTTCAATTAATAATGATAAAAAAATAATAATAAATATATAATACCATAATTAAGTTCAAATGATAAATAAAATAAATGAAAACTCTGTATATAAATACTAAATGAGGTGTTTGCTCAAAATGACAGCATGAAGTTAAAAAAAATACTAGTACTAGTGCAACCTGATAGTTTTCACTAGTACTCTGAAAAACATGGTTACTTCTATTTGCCATAAGATTCAATTCAATTATATATATATATACAGTCAAAAGTCGTTAATCCGGACTCGTCGGGACTTCGGCGATTCCGGATTTTCGATTTTTCCAGATTATAGATCATCAGTTTAAATCTGGTAAGATGGCATGCAGAAATTATAAAATTAAAAATATGAAACCGTAATTTATGAAATAAAGAACAATTATGATCTAAAGGATATCAAAATTTACAAACAAAAAAGCTTAATATTTATTTGTTTACTTTATTAAACATTTCTTTCAATGTAAGTTGTTTAAGTTGCTTCGTTTTTTATGTGATAATACATTCTCTTTAATTCTTTAAACAGACATAATTTCTTGTTCAGTTACAAAGTTCCGCTGTTCAAGTCCTATAATTGCTATGTCGAGAATACCGACTAATTTGTCAATCGAAATTTTTTCGTTTTCAATAACCTCTGTCACTTTCTTTGCTATCGGAAGCGAATTATAATGAGGAGGAATTTGATTTAAATCATATCAAAGATGGAGTACATCGAGATGAAATACTACATTTAATAAGGAATTATAAGCCAAATAAAATAAAAACATCTGTCCTGAAGATAAGGATAGTGCTGACAGATCAACTTCCAATTCATTGCACGGCGTTAAACATAAACAAAGTTTAGATAAACAAACATTAAAGCTTAGATAAACAAAGGATATGCCTTTATCCATTTTTTGTAGCAATTCCACTTTTTGTTTAATGAACTTCGAAACATACTTTCACTTTGTAGATCATTTACATATTAATAAATATATATCAGAAATTCTATTTGACATAATCGAAAGTTCAAGCTTACTTTTATAAAATTGCTCTAACAGTCTGCAAAAAATAATAAGCCGGATCCAATTCGAAGATTAAGGAACAACGCAATCTGCAACATTAACTGAAATAGATAATTAAATAATTTTAGCTTAGCTTATACCATTCGTTATACATTAAACGCGCACTCGTAAACGTATTTTGCACACGCGCACAAGCATATTCGCAGCCGTAAATGCTTTACGCGCATGCGTCAATGCGACGCATGCACAGTAAGTTTGAAGCTTTGAGGTCCGGATTATTGGTCATTCCGGATTATGGATGTCCGAATTAACGACTTTTGACTGTATATAATTTATTTCCAAAACAATATTGATTAATTGATTATATTATCTCCTAAGTTTAATTAAAGTAGAATTATTTTAACAGAGTGAATCCATAATGGTAAGTAATATTTTGAAAGATGTTGCGGAAATATTTGGCTTGACTAGAATTGCCGGTTTGGCTTTACCTTTTAACTCGAGTAAAGACGAAACACTTCCGTATTTACGTATTTTTATTAATTATTGTTCATTGAACGGGAGTTGGTTTGTTCCCCTTGAAAAGTCAACTGATTTCCGATCAATGACAATGATTACATGTTTTTAATTTAATTTTTCCTTTTACAATTGAAATTTTGTTCTTCATGATGATTTAATTACAGTCCCCATCAAAATATTATTAACATTTTACTTTCAAGTTACTTCAAAATATAACTTATGGTAAATATAATTTAACAGTATGGATTAACTCTTTTAAAATAATTCTACTTTAATTAAACTTAGGAGATAATATAATCAATTAATCGATATTGTTTTGGAAATAAATTATTATTAACTAACTTTGCAGCAATTGTGCAAGTAGTAGTAACTTGTTTTCGCACTAAATGAATTTAAGAACATGCAACATTATATATATATAATTACGAAACATTTAAAAAACATGATATAATCATGCCTAGTATTTCATGCATTAAGCTGCTGAAAAATTATCAGTAAAGACATAAAATAAGAAATTTAGAACCAATTTTTCAGAAAGACCAAAAATTGAAATTCATAAGTAATAAATTTCAAATACTCCTATAAATGGGAAAAAATCAATAAATGTTAAAACCAAACCAATTCAAACAAGCAATATCCTAATTTAAAAAAAATCAATGAAATTTAAAGAAAAAAGAACATAACAGAAAAGAAATTCAATCAACTTAAATGGCACTTCATCAGGAGGAGGAACACTGAAATCAATTGAAATCTCTCTTCCACAAAATTCCTAGTTTTTTCTGTATCCATAATTAGTTGATTAACCATTTCAATTTATTTTAATTACAATAGCTCACCCAAAAATTCTGCTCCTCCCCAAAGCAAGGGGAAAAACAAAGTATATTCTAATCAAAAAAATTTTTTAATAAGGTGAATTCTATGCAAAGAGTGGAAAATGTAAGTGAAATAATAAAATACTTTAGTGAAAAATTCAAATCAAAATTTGACCTTTAAACACACAGAATGTTATTAAAAACGTAAGTGAAATTATAAAACTTTAGTGAAAAGACTTAATCTAAATGGAACTGAATTAAAAACTCACAAAAACTAATGAAAAACTTCGAGCACTTTCAATTAGAACCCAACCGAAACTATGAGAATGATCATTACAGTTACTGACATTTAAGTTTGTCAGTTTGGCTTCATTCGTTAAACTAAAATACAGTTAAACTAAATTTTTTTATTTAAGTATTACAGAAAAATGCAGACTTGAAAAAGAAGTAAAGGAATTATTATTAGAAAAGTAAAAAGTCTTCATGTCATGGGCTTATTATGATGACTTTAAATATAGGAGGCCCTTGTTTTAATAATAATAATAATATATATATATACACACACACACAAAATACACTGCATAAGAAATATTTTTGAACTTCAGTTGATGCAAATAATATTATGTGTTTTCTATGTACCAATACTGAAGCCAAGTACTGTTTCTTAGAACGTGAATTCTGCTCCAAGATGTTTTGCAGCAAAGAAACAATACATATTATAACACACACTCAGCACTCCTAGCAGCTGTACGCTATTCCTCTTCCTGCTGTAACATATGTTAGATAAAAATGTAGAGTAATAATTAATATTGTGAAATGATTATACCTTATGGTCAATGAGATTAAAATGCACAATATGACATAATCCACAAACTTCTGTTATAATCAACATCCAACACACAGAACAATTTTAAATATTGCAAGACGTTTGGCAAAAACTGCTGGCATACAAGTCTGCCTTTGGTCAGAAAGACTTTAGAGCTATAATGGACGGGTGGGTGCGTGACAGAAAATTTTTTCGCACTAAATGAATTTATTTTAATTTTATGAATTTGGGCTTATGCTCTTGCACAGCCCCACTCAAATCAGTGGAATAAATGAATCATCTGAAAAAGAGAAATTCAATGCATGGCAAATTTTACATGCAAATGAGACACATCCATAACATCCAAAATTGGTTTAAATGTTTATGCCTGGAGATAAGTCCAAATAAATTTGTTTCTTGAAATTTTATTCTGAATAAGTAAGATGATATTCTATCATTCATAAAAAAATTCTTTAGATGGATAAATGTCAGTTTACTAGAGCAGACATTGCAAACTTAAATAATAATCCTTTCTCAGCCTTTCAAAAATCACACTTTATATATTGCAACAAACATGTGACTGGAGGTGTTTGATGCATGTTCTGAAACATACTGTTGATTGATTCATTAATTTTTTATAGTACTTTTGTACGATTTGAGTTAATTAACCCAAAATCTTAATTATTTGAACTATATTATCACTCCTACTTTTAGTCAGCTTCTACCTAAATTGGCAGAGCATGGTCTCCCCCCCCAAAACAAACAAAACAAAAAGAGAGCGAGAGAGACTCCAAATGATATGGAAGAGAACTGAGAAATTTTCTGATTAATGAAATATGAGAAGAAATGCTAAGTGAGAACGATATAATTGAAGTCTTTGTAATGACAATGCCCCAATAAAAATAAATAATAAATAGCGAAATTTGTTGTATGATTTTAAAATGAGAAAATATTGTTGTCAATACTGAAAAATGTCATAAATAAGTATCTGAGAATGAAAAGATTTTAGCTGACTACTTAGTACAGCAAGTTATAGGACTTGAACAGTATAACTTTATAATTGAAAATAAGTCATGTTTCTCAGTAAAATTAAAAAAAAAAATTTAAACATAGAAAATAAATCTTCTTAAATAATTTATGTGGAAAGAAATGCTTAATAAAACAGAATAAAATTACAACACTGAATTTTTATTTCATTTTTATTATTTAATTTTTGATTCTCTTAATGACATAAATGTTTCATAATTTCACAAGCAATCATTCATATTTTTAATTTTATAATATCTACATGTTACCTTAGAAGATTCAAATCAATAACTTAATACTGGACTAGAAGAGAAACACGCTAATGTGACAATCAAAATCGTAAAATACAACCTTATATTTAGCGTAGGTATAATGAAACACTCAATCGATTTCGAGGGCAGCTAAAGGTCCCTCCTCATCAGGAGAAAGAAATACATAGAAAGAAGAAAATAGGAGAAGGAGTCACAGAAACACGTAGTGCTTATCAGCACTGCACGTGGTTATAACTAGATTTTTAATCAGAGTTGCACTGGCCGCCTACTTTTACTGCGCCAGGCTGTCTGATCAAGCATAAAGAAATATTAGCGAAGTTAAAATAGGGAGCGAGGGGTAAATGCACCTTACGCTCAAAATCTGAACTTCAAATAATGGAAAGCAACCACTGAACGGATTTTTATACCCTCTGGTAGTACCAAGTGCGAGGAGGTAACGCCATCTATCGGCAAAAATAATTGAATTAAGATAGTAGAATTTTAAAGGCATTAGGAAGGACTGGATTGGACTTCAAATCATTAACTAAACTTTCTAAATCTTTGTGAATGTGAAAAGCCTCAAGAAAATCCAATTCGCCTATGGAAGAAGCCTTTTGGATGATTTTTGCAGACCTAAAATCAAAATTATGGTTAAAAGTCCTGCTATGATACGCTATTGAAGACTTGTTAATTTCGCCTTTTTTGACATAAGATTCATGTTCCTTGATACGAAACTTCAACGCTCTTTTTGTTTGGCCAATATATCTTAAACCACACTGACATGATATACTATAAATTCCCCAAGAATTCAAGACAGAAACGCAATCTTTTAGAATCGAAGGGTGAATTTTATTAATAGGGGAGAAACCGACTTGAAAATTGAATTTCTGGAGAATCCGTGCAATTTTATAGCTAACAGAAGGATAAAATGGAAGCACGACAAGGTCATTAATATTATTTCTAACAGTGGAATGTCTTCTTTGATGGGAATCTGAAAATTTTTTGACGGGTTTATCAATAATCACGGGAGAAAATCCACGGTCAATCGCAACTGCTCTCAAATAATTAAGTTCATTGGTAAGCAAAGATTCAGAGGAACAAACTTTTAGCGTGCGGAAAACATAATAGTAAAAAGAAGCCATTTTTTGCTTAACAGGGTGGCATGACTTGGCATGGGGTGGTAGACAAACTGCAAAGGGTTTACGGTACACAGTGGTGCTAAAATCGGTTTCATTGCGGATTATAAGAATATCGAGGAAGGGGAGGGAATTGTTGGATTCAATTTCAAGAGTGAATTGGATGGCTGGATCAATTGAATTCATAATAATTAGAATCTCGGATAAATCCTCTTTATAACCGTCAAAAAGTGCAAAAGTGTCGTCAACATACCGAATCCAAAGACGAAAAGATAATTTATCAAATAATTTCATCTCAAAATAGTGCATATAAATGTCAGCAAGTACCGGACTGAGAGGATTACCCATAATTGCACTAAATTGCACTAAATTGTCTTGAAACTAGGCTTCGGGAATTTCACTTCACACATACTGAAATTAATGAGTTGGTTTCGCTTACTAAAGTTTCTCTAAGTCAAACCCTCTTTGTTTTCCAAAATGCATATTTTCGTCAAGTTGAAGGATTGGCTAGTGTAATCCTCTCAGTCCGGTACTTGCTGACATTTATATGCACTATTTTGAGATGAAATTATTTGATAAATTATCTTTTCGTCTTTGGATTCGGTATGTTGACGACACTTTTGCACTTTTTGACGGTTATAAAGAGGATTTATCCGAGATTCTAATTATTATGAATTCAATTGATCCAGCCATCCAATTCACTCTTGAAATTGAATCCAACAATTCCCTCCCCTTCCTCGATATTCTTATAATCCGCAATGAAACCAATTTTAGCACCACTGTGTACCGTAAACCCTTTGCAGTTTGTCTACCCTCCCATGCCAAGTCATGCCACCCTGTTAAGCAAAAAATGGCTTCTTTTTACTATTATGTTTTCCGCGCGCTAAAAGTTTGTTCCTCTGAATCTTTGCTTACCAATGAACTTAATTATTTGAGAGCAGTTGCGATTGACCGTGGATTTTCTCCCGTGATTATTGATAAAGCCGTCAAAAAATTTTCAGATTCCCATCAAAGAAGACATTCCACTGTTAGAAATAATATTAATGACCTTGTCGTGCTTCAATTTTATCCTTCTGTTAGCTATAAAATTGCACGGATTCTCCAGAAATTCAATTTTCAAGTCGGTTTCTCCCCTATTAATAAAATTCACCCTTCGATTCTAAAAGATTGCGTTTCTGTCTTGAATTCTTGGGGAATTTATAGTATATCATGTCAGTGTGGTTTAAGATATATTGGCCAAACAAAAAGAGCGTTGAAGTTTCGTATCAAGGAACATGAATCTTATGTCAAAAAAGGCGAAATTAACAAGTCTTCAATAGCGTATCATAGCTGGACTTTTAACCATAATTTTGATTTTGGGTCTGCAAAAATCATCCAAAAGGCTTCTTCCATAGGCGAATTGGATTTTCTTGAGGCTTTTCACATTCACAAAGATTTAGAAAGTTTAGTTAATGATTTGAAGTCCAATCCAGTCCTTCCTAATGCCTTTAAAATTCTACTATCTTAATTCAATTATTTTTGCCGATAGATGGCGTTACCTCCTCGCGCTTGGTACTACCAGAGGGTATAAAAATCCGTTCAGTGGTTGCTTTCCATTATTTGAAGTTCAGATTTTGAGCGTAAGGTGCATTTACCCCTTGCTCCCTATTTTAACTTTGCTAATATTTCTTTATGCTTGATCAGACAGCCTGGCTCAGTAAAAGTAGGCGGCCAGTGCAACTCTGATTAAAAATCTAGTTATAACCACGTGCAGTGCTGATAAGCACTACGTGTTTCTGTGACTCCTTCTCCTATTTTCTTCTTTCTATGTATTTCTTTCTCCTGATGAGGAGGGACCTTTAGCTGCCCTCGAAATCGATTGAGTGTTTCATTATACCTACGCTAAATATAAGGTTGTATTTTACGATTTTGAACTTAATACTGGTTTCACCAAAGTCCCATTGCTTCTGGATCTCAAACTTTGTATTGTATGTATATGTGCGTATATAAAATAATTTCAAAATTATTAATAGTACACTTACTTTTTTGATATTTCTCCAAATAATGCACTAGGATTGATAACTTCAACTTTTGATGTTGAGGGTGCACACATTTTTTTAAAAAGGTTCAATAAACTATTTGCAAGTGGAAACTGGCGAGGCAAAATTAGCTTCAACACATCCTTTGACTAGCATGAAAGAAAAATGAAAAGCACCTGGATTTAAACAATTTGAAAATGAAGCTTGCTATTGGTAAAAAAATCATGAGCTATTTAAAGGAACAAATTCTTATATTGCTACAAATCATAAACAATTTCACATAAATTGAAAAACCAGAAGGTATAAACTTAATTGATTAAGCTGTTTCTAAGAGGAGAGGAAATACACAAAAATCATTAAAAAAAAAAGAAGCAGTGTGCACATACAGTGAAATACATTTAACGCGAAAACACTTAAGACGAAATATCAGTTAACACGAAATAATACAACGGTCCCAACAAACTAAGGTATAAACTTAATTGATTAAGCTGTTTCTAAGAGGAGAGGAAATACACAAAAATCATTAAAAAAAAAAGAAGCAGTGTGCACATACAGTGAAATACATTTAACGCGAAAACACTTAAGACGAAATATCAGTTAACACGAAATAATACAACGGTCCCAACAAACTAATATGCATTTTTTTTCTACAAAACAAAAATCGCTTAACACGAAAGGATTTCCCTTCTGGGAATGAACAAAATACAGAAAACACCAGCTGTACAGGTGAGATTTAAGAGGAATATGAATTGAAAGAGAAGTATTTTCGCATGTTTTCTTGAAAGAAGGCTAACTTTGAATAGCCTGTGACAAGAGCTAATTTTGTTTATCTAAGCTACTTTCACCCTCCACCCCTACAAATGCTACACAAACATCTCTACAAATGCTACACAAAATCCTCTCTTCTCTCATCAGTTGGCTTTGGAATTCGGTGATGAGTAATCACAGTGTGTGTAAAAAATCAGTGAGTTTGGTTCACCCCAAACAAAATGGAGAAGAAGGATATTGAAACTGATTCGTCACTTAATGAAATGTTTGAGAAAGTTTCTGTATTATCGGTTTGTCCTACTGTATCATCTGAAGAATTCGTTGCAGTAGATGATGATAATGTACGTTCAGCCCCCAATTATGACAGACAAAGACAGTTTGGAGTTTGTTCAAAGCTAAAAAAATATCATTGATGTGCAGATTCTGACGACGAAAATCTAATGTCGCTCCTCTTCAAACGTCATCCAAAATGAGAAACATCGCAAAAAGCATGCGCAGTTGTTTAGATGCACATTACAATGGCGAAATGAATAACAAAATGGACGGCATCGAACAATTTGATGTTAAAAAAGACAATGCAAAGAAAAATATCAGATTATTTTCCAAAAACTCATTAAATAATTTGTTTTTCAAAAAACTTGAAAATTTTGTATTAAATTAAGATCTTGTGGAAGTTTTTGTTTCATTGATTTTTTTATTAAATACATGTACTGTAATTAAATACTAAGTAAATAAAATATACTCTAATAAACTTAATTTTGTTGAATATATGTTTTTTCGCAATATCCTTTAACATAAAAAAATATTTCAGTTCCCTCAGTTTCGTGTTGAACGATTTTCACTGTATGTTTATTTATTTTCTGTATTATGATATATGTAAATTTTACTATGAACAAAAGTTACTTAAACGTAAAGAAGCATTCAGATGCGATGCAGTAGATCAAATTTCAATTATGCCTAAGTGGAACGAAACTATGTTTAAGGAATAAAATTTAAATTTCTAAAAAATCAGAGCTAATTCAGAAGTCAAACAACAAAAATCAGTGTTGTATTATCAAATTTTCACAGGACTAGTTTCGATGGTTACTCAAGGACGCCATTCCTCATGCCATACTCAAGGACCCCATTCCGGACATGAATTCCTGGGGTATTTATAGGATTCCTCACCAGTGTGGTTTAATTTACATTGGCCAAACTAAGAGAGCCTTAAAATTTTGCGTCAAGGAACATGAGGCATATGTTAGAAAAAAGGAAACACAGAAGTCTTCTGTTGTCCAACATTGTTGGTGCGAAAATCACGCTTTCAATTTTTCTGCTGCCAAAATTATTTAAAAAACATCTTCCATTGGAGAACTGGATTTTCTAGATGCATTTCACATTCAAAAAAATCTTTCTGTTCTAGTTAATAATCCTAATTCCAATCCATCTTTGCCTTCGGCCTTTAAAGAAATTATGTTTTAGTTCTGGTTTCATCAACAGATGGCACCACTAGCTTATTTTCTGTTCAGGCTTTCTTATCTTATCTAATCATTATAACCTATCTCGTTCATTTGCGCTTTTGCAGCTGAGGATAATGGTTCGGTAAAGCCATCGAAACTAGTCCTGTGAAAATTTGAAAATATAACACTGATTTTTGTTGTTTGACTTCTGAATTAGTATTTGTTCAGTGTGCTATTGTATCTTAAATTAGAGCTATTTTTAGATATACGTAAATTATCATTAACATAAACAATGTAATTTTTTTCTTTTTAATTTTCTGTATGGTACTTTTTCACTATTACTACATTTATGTATAAAAACATCCACATAAAATATTATACCACTTAATGATTATTATTTTACTAATGGCAGCTGTGAAAATAAGTAAAATTTTAAATCATATACTTACATTTTCAATGATAGTTTCATTAGTTATGGTAAGTCGAGGTACTTCCCATACAAAATCGGGATTGCAAGAATCTTCTAATTCCTGATATAAAAGGTAAGTTTGAGCTAAATTCTAGAAGGAAAGGAAAAACATAGAAATTAAATAAACCAGAATTATATGTCAATTTTCTATAAAAATCTTTATATTTTAACTTGCAAATTAATAGCTTGAAATTCAATAAGAAAAGGGCTAAGAAAAGTTACAAAGTCAAAATGTTAGGTAATGACTGAAAAATGTTACATAGTTTATCCACGTTATAAATAACTTTTTCTTTTCAAAACTGAAACAACAAGATTATGAAAAGGAAGCATCACATATTTAATCACTGCAATTTTATATATTCACTTTAAAATTTCTCAAATGAGAAAATGTCATACGACAATGTCAGAAAAAATTGCCTTAACCCTCTGAGCAGCACTTGTTTTTGGATCTGTTATGAAAACCTGTATTTATGCAGCATTTATTAGTTAAGTTTATATATTTACTTATTCTAGCCTCTATTTTCATAAAAATTCATTCATTAAGATTACATTTACACTATCAAAGGAAGTAAGAAAGCAAAATATCTTATGTTATAAGCTAATACGTATCAAGTGACAAAAAATCTTATGAATGGATATAGCCAGTCATGCTGCTCAGAGGGTTAAAAATGGCAATTTACATAGATTTTCCTTCATGCCTGCAAACTGAAAGTATTATTTTTCACAGCAATTAATACTAACTACAATATGTTGAGTGGATTCAACTGATAGGTTTTCAACTAAACTCCTATCCTCAGCATTAAAAATAATTAAACAGATTAAACCAATTCACCACATAAATCAATGGTCTCTCATTTTCAGAAGCAAGCAATTCTAACGAAAGGCATTTTTTTCATTAAATAAATAGCATCCATTATTAAACAAAATAATAATTAAAAAAAGACACATTAAACATTATTGAGTTGATGAATATTAATAAAGAATTGTACTGAGTATTAAATTCAGTGAACTAAAAAATGGTACACATCTCAATTTCTGTATACATCCTTAGTACACTGACTACCAATAAGTATTTGGACACCTGTGATAGAAAAGAAAAACTAACTTTATTCAAAATCAATAGTTGGTAGAGCCTCCACGAGAGGTAATTACAGCGTGGACCCTCCGGGGCATACTTTCCACAAGTCTTTGTATGGCAGCTAGTGGTATTTTCTTCCACTCGGCTTGGAGAAGACATAGAAGTTCCTTCACCGATTTTGCACGGGTAGTGCACCCCTGAATTCGGCGATGCAACTTGTCCCAGAGGTTTTCGATAGGGTTCAGGTCTGGACTCTGGGCAGGCCAGTCCATTCGATGAACTCCATTGGCACCATACCCAGCCTTGGTTAACGTCGAAACATGACAACTGGCATTGTCGTCCTGAAAGTAACAGGGGTCCAACCCATAAAACTGCCACAGCGTAGGAAGCACATTGTCATCCAAAATAGTGCAGCAGGCATCGGAGTTGAGCTTACCATGAATGGGGACCAAGGGTCTTAGCCCATACCAGGAGAAACACCCCCAGACCATAATTCCACCTCCGCCGAACTTGACTGTTGGCACAATACATTCTGGCAGGAGACGTTCTCCAGGTAGACGCCAGACCCAGACCCTGCCATCCGAATAGTAAAGGGTGAACCTTGATTCGTCACTCCAAAGAACCCATTTCCACTGATCTACGGTCCAATTTCGATGTGCTTTGCACCACATTAACCGAGCAGCGCGGTTGGACTTTGTGATCAAAGGCTTATGGGCAGCAGCACGACCACGAAAACAAAGCAGATGTGCTTTCTTACGGATGGTATTCATTGAAGCAATACTCCCGGGTTCCTGTTGAAACTCCTCGCGGATGAGGGCTATCGGTTGGGCTCAGTTCTTCCGAATTTCTCTGGACAGCACTCGTCGGTCTGCCAACTCAGGGTACATTCCGACAATCCCCGCTCACCTTCCACTTCTTAATCACATAGGCCACTGTCGATATTGGGTACTTCAGATCGCTAGGTATGTCCCTTAAGGATCGACCACATTTGTGATACCCGATAATTATACCTTTCTAGAAATCAGAGAGCTCCGAACTGCGAGGCATCTTGCATGCAACTAAAGCCGATGCTGTTTCCTACATGATATATACTGGCGGAGTCCGCACGGTACCTTAGGACCGCAGATATCATCATTTGCATAGGTGCCCAAATACTTATTGGTAGTCAGTGTATCCTAATATATCATTTGATTCTCTCCAAAACAAAATTCTCACATAAAAATTCATTACTTTCTGAACACTATGTGTGACTGGTTGGTCAAGACCGCTGAATACTGGTAGTTTGACTTGGGTTTGAGGCCAGGTGATCAGGCTAGCTGCATGGTTGGTTTTCATTGTTTGCCCCATGTGAAAGGCACGAGATAGTTTCCCTTAAATGTTCTCCACGAAGACATCCTTTCCCTTAGATAGGCAGCTTTTGTGTGCTTTACCATGTTTAATTAATCAAACTAATGTATCTACTTTCTGAACAAATTGATCCAGACATTATATTATAGACGCAAACATATAACAACGGATAAATTAATAAGTTGTGAAACTTTTTTAAATTTTGAATTATAAAATTTTCTTCACTAACTGCTTTAATAAAAATTCATATTTCATTTATCACACAGTCGAAAATCAATTTTTAAGTTATTTTAAAATATGTCAATATATTCTTAATTACCTATGATGAGAAGAATGAATGCACATAATACATTATTTATAAATTGTTTATCTTCTAAGTTTTATATGAAAAGAAATTTTAAATGTCTTCTATTCAAAAATTATTATTGAATCATATTTATTGGAAAAAGTGCATAATACTTGTGAACTTATTAGTCCACAAGATAAAAATAAGCTGACTTACTGGCATCAAGAAACTTCACCAATATCTTCATTCGAGGAAAAGGACTGTTTAATGGGAATTTTGAGAAAAATTCAGGACTTTTATGCTTGTAATTTATTTATTATTATTCTTCCATATAAAATTTAGTTACATGTTTAACAAGGTAGAACAATCATAGGTTTTATCACAATGCCTTGCAATATAATTAATGCAAAAAAAAAGCAAATTTCATTTTGCTTTTTTTTTGCATTAATTATCACACCAAGTTGAAATATTAATTTAACAACTTTTTAGAAGTCATGCTATTGCTATTATTGCCATATAGTTAATATGCTACATTTGTAATTTTTTATAAAGTATTGAAAACAACACACATTGTTTCAATAAATTTAAGGAGAAAAATTCGTGATCATAATTTAGTTAAATTTAACCATATGAATACAAAAGCAAATAAGCTAAGTAAAAGTTAAAAGATTATGAGTTTCTTTTAGTTGAAGAAACAGGATACAAACTCAGCAACATATAGCAACTGATTCAATTTAATAATTCAGTTTAATATCATTATTGAATAATGTAATTCAATAATAATTAACCCTTTTTTTCTGTAAAACATGACAGTTTATTCATATTCCCAATGGAACTGAAACTTGATCTAATCTCTTATGGCTTTCTAATTTTGTTCAGCTTGATTCTAAATGCTACATTTCAAGTAATGCATTTGTCTTCAAGTTTAAAGTTGTCTGGCAACATCTTTAGTGGACTAGAAAAATAAGAACTAAAAAATATTAAAATGATGCTATTATTATTTAAAATAAGTTAACAAATTTGTATTATCTCACTAACAGATAAAAGTCTGGTTCATATTAAAGGTACTAAACTAAGGTACAATAAACTGCAAGAAAAGTATGGCGACTTATATAAACCCACTAAAGTTAATAACCACTTTAAAATAAACTCACAAATTCAATCTTTAGATTGACATTAGAATAACAATTAAAATCTTAAGATTGACATTAAATTGTTCTATGCATTTCATGAAAATATGACAAGGGTAAGTAAAAAACGTTTTCAATGTTCAGGAAATTTAAAATGTATACCTAAAATTTAAAAATAAATGAAAATTAAAGACAAATGTAACACAAACTGTTGTTTTTTAAACTCATATATTAATACTAAACTGGTCAAATTTGGCATGATGATACAAAATATTTTTGCCTTTGAAGAAGAGATTTAGATTATCTTGGTATGCAGACAGTACTGCACCATCACTATAAAATTCATACCAATCTAAGATTTATTTTGGCAGATTTTAAGAGACAGTATGTTACTACACACAGATTATAATGCAGAAATATAACGAAAAATTTTGGTACTTAACAACTATATAAAATTGCCTTTTGGCTGCTTAATGCTTTAGACTAGTGTATGTTAAATTGTGGGTCACAACCTCAAATAGGGCTGCAAAGCAAAATATTAAGAGTTGTGAAAATTGAAGTCAAAATCATGAATTTAAAGAAACATTAGTTGCAATGCTTTCATTATATTTAATTTAATACATTACATTTTATAGATCAATTATAAAATTATAATATTAACCAAGTTGTGCTTTACATATTGAAAACAACGACTAGGTGCAAAATATGCCACAAATGCACAGTAAACTTCCTGCTCCATACAGGTTTACCAAGAATAAGGTCAGTGCTACTATGACTAGTGTAGACATAATGCTTTTTCAACAGAGTAAGTTGTTTCTGTTTCATTGCAAAAAGTGTGTACATTGAAAGAAAAATACAATTATTTTATTTTACTGTTTTATTTCCCTATGTATTTATTTTGCAGCTGGAAGCTGGAAATGTTACCAAAGTTTCTTAAAGTGGAATCTAGTAATTAGAAAGTGGCATCTAAGATGCGAAACAGAAAATACGATGAGATATTTCTCATCATATTTTCTAAAATCATATCATCATTTCTAAAATAATATCTATTCTCATCATATTTTCTAAATAATAAAATCTATCATCTCATCGTATTTTTACCTTCAAAAACTGTAACGGTAATGAACAATCTCTTAGTTTAATTTGCAATAAAGTTTTGGTTATGGATGGTATGAAACCATCAAAATTAAAAATTCACCTCGAATCCAAGCATTTTTTTGCATGTCAATAAACCAAAAAAAAAATTTCAATGACTTAAAATCTTCAAACACAGAAAACAATATTTTGAGGAATTAACAACAGCTAGCGTAAAATATTTATTTCTGTCACACGCAGTTTCATATCTAATAGCCAAAAAAAGCTATACTACATCTTGTATTACTTACTATTGCTGCTATTAAAATGCTAGAAATACTTCATAGAAGTAAACATGGTAATGAAATTTGGAAAATTCTTTTGTCAAATGGATACTGTCATCAACAGCATTTCTGAATTAGCAATGCCCAATTAGAGCAATTTATTACTAGATTTAAAAAAGGGGCAAGATTTATCAAAGTTAAACAAAACAACTGATCTGTCAAAAATAGCTCAGTTGCTATTATGCATCAGACATATTTATGAGAAAGCATCAATGAAGATTTGTTATTTTGTCATCCTTTGGAAGAACATATTTAGTAAAGTTAATGATGAAGAGAGGAAAACATATTTAACAAAATTGATAATTTTTAGACCAAAGGGCAATTTGCCCTGAAAGACTATTAATTTCGTTTTGGCATTTTGCATTGAAAACTTTAAAAAGCTCTATCATTTTTCAAATCGTTGCCTCCATATATTATCGCTCTGTCTTATATTTAAAGAAATTAAATAATGAAGAATCTGCATGAATGTATGTATGTTTCTCACACTGTGATACAACAACTGTACCTTGAGACATCAAAATTTGAATAATGTAATCTTCCATAGAATATGAGAATGTGGAAGCCCTAATTTGAATTTGAAATTTGTTTTATTATCGATTTCAGATTTTGTAACACTCCAACGAATTTTTGATTAAAAAACTAAAGGATTTCAAACCAAGCAATAACAACACTGCATGGGAAAAAAACATTTTTATCTCCAGTGTGCGAGACTCTATATCGGAAATTCTAAAGATTGCTCAATTTAAAATTATTTTGCAATATTGCTCTTGAACTGAATTTTATGGTTTAAGTGTGAAGAACATGATATTTAATTAATAACGGTAACACAAAATGCTAAAAAAAAAAAAAAAATAAAAATAAAATAAAATAAAATAAAAATTAAAAAAAGCCCCTTTGGACATAATTTAAAATCCGAAAACTTTCAGATTTTTTTTTTTAAATTGAAGACTTAAAATGGAAAACTTACACTGGAATATGCATATGGTTAGGTTAAGTTATTTAATTATGGCAAAATTATTAATTATGGCTCGAGGGCTACCTGCCTAAGGGGAGGGATGCCTTCGTGGAGGATTTTCTAAAGGGAACTGTTTCGTATACACATTACACATGGCGAAAACACCCATGCAGCCCATTAAAGGGATTCGAACCTCTGACCGAACAACCAGTGTTCAACGACTTTACAGCTCGGCCACTGGTGGGCGGAATATGCATATATTGTGCTTAAGCAATAATATTGGTTTTAAATCATTCGTCAAAGCTGCTACTACCTGATTCATCCAGAGGGCTTGCAGAAAAATATTAGCATAACTGAGCAATGAGATTCAGGATGCTGACAAAATTATAAACCTTATTAAAAGTCATGCCCTTAACAGCCATTTATTTTCATATCTTTGTAAAGATGCACTGAGCACATAAAGTTAGTAATACATGTAGAAGTACAATGGATATCAAGATGGTGATGTTTAAGAACATTATTGCAATTAAAAGGCAAAATTATTATATTTTTAACCAAATGAAAACCTGATCTTGATGTTCTTTTTCAAAGTGATTTCAAGGCTATCAAAGCTGAGCTATTTATCAGCTATTTTTTAGCAAATGAATGATATCATCTCCTAAAGAAAAAAAAAAAAAAAAAAAAAAGCAGCAATACAATATTTTCAATGATAAAATTGGAAATTTTATAAAAAGATCAACATTTCAAAGAGTAGAATGGAAAACGACCCATTCGATATGTTTTTGACTATCAACAGTTTAATAAATAATCATCAAAATTTTAATGCAAAAATTATTATTAATCATTATAAAGCCCCAGTAACAGTTTTTCAAATATTTTAATTGAAATTTTGATTTCATTCAAGAAGTTATCTTGGATCCAAAAAACACTTCTTATTTGACATTAATGAGACTAAGCGCCTGCGATATAAAGCCTCAGAGAAGTTTGTTAAGCTAGAGTGACTCAAAAACTTCAGTTTCCGCAAATGACTGAATTCTGGATCAGAGATATAACTGAATTTTCAACCACATATTTTTTAAAAATGACTTTTTCAGTTTTAATGATTATTAAATACAAATATCACTCAATGCTGAAAAACAGTTAAGATACTAACAAGTCAAATATTCCCCTAAGATTAAATTTATTATGCAGAAAAAGGGGAGGACTCATTACAATTTTACTTTTCCATTAATTTTCATATACTTGAAACACATCCTAATACTACTAAGTTTCATACATATATTGCTTACCAAAAAAATTAATTATTTATGGAAAATTATTTACTTTTATATTTTTTTTTTTATGGTCACGAATCTCTGGGGGTCACAAAAAGTTTTTGATGATAAAAATAGTTTAAGAAGTGCTTTCATAGACTGTGTTTTTTTTTTTTTTTTTTTTTTTTTGTTTTGTTTTGTTTTAATGGCAAAGCATTCTAGGGCTATCTGCCTAAGGGAAGGGATGCTTTCATGAAGGACTTTCTAATGGAAACTGGTTTGTATATGCATTACACATGGGGAAACTCTGCAAATGCCCATGCAGTCAGCCCATTTGTGAGATTCAAACCTGGGACTGAACTACCAACGTTCAACAACTTTACCACTCGGCCACTGGTGGATTTTTAAACTGTGATCTTGAATTTATGTGAATTATTTTGAAAATGAACTGGTGAGTGTTTTTTTTATTACTTATGATACACCACAATTGATAAGAAAAACTTAAATTTCCTTTCACCTCTCAAGCAAGCACAAATAAAAATTTATTAAAAAAAAAAAAAAAATTTTTTTTTACCTGCATTACTGCATTGAAGAAACATGTATTTCCCAAATTTCGTAGACCCTAGAAAAAAATTTTAAATACGATATGAAATTACAATTAAATATAAAAATAACGTGACGAAAACAGCAGATGATATTGCATTAACCTCTTCACAACTTATGATGGCCGGTATGACCTGCCACTGAAAACAGTTGCCTTGGCAGCCAAGATCACTGATGGTGTTTCCTCTAAAATACACAACACCAAGTATGGCAATTTTCTCAAATGCTTTGTGTCAGCTTATCTTTCCTGCAGACAGCTTGCTGAAGATGAATTCTTGAAAAAGGTGATTTTTTAAAAAAGCAGTTATTCAATCTTCCTTTATACAGTACATTCTTTTTAAGCTTTCTTCAAAATGCATAGGTATTAGAATGTTTTAATTTTTATAAAATATATATGAAATACCTATATGCACATATTAAATGTATCTATATGCCCCTACATGCACAGTGAGTCAAAATGAAAAGGGGTATTTTTATGTCTCCTGTTCTAGTTGGCTGAACGGGAAGCTTTAAATTGCATTTTTTAACTGTGCAACTTGAGATATATATTAGATTTATAAATTGTGCTCTAACATGTAGATTTTGACACAAAATTAAACTTTTTTGGAATGGCACGCCGATTTTTTCCCCCACAATGCAATTCTATACTTTAAATTATGCATAAATATTAAATTTTGCAAAGGTCATGCAAGGCATTTTAAAGATATTCAAGTTTAAAACTCAGATTAATGCCACAGTTTAAATTTAACATTTTTACTACTTTACACGAATTTTTTGCTATACATTTTAAAAATAATTAAAATATCAGGAAAATATTTAGAAGATTCTCTAGTAGGGGAAAAAAAACTAAAAAAGAGTTGCTTTAAAGTTTCCTTAATTTGTGGGAAAAATTATATTTACAATTGTCTGGCAAATCAAAGATTTAGAATCTGAATCTAATATATGACCCAAAGATATCAGTACTATGAATTTCAGAAATGCTGTGGCTATGAACCAATCTTGTTGCATAACAGGGTGAAGCCTACCTTGCTGAAAAGTTCCCTTGTGGCGCTCATTGACCCAGTTAGGTTGCTATTTACATACAACATATTTTTAATTCTTTAAACTTGCTAATAAAAGCATTAGAATGTAAGCAAACTGAAAACATGTTGTTGCACTAATAAAATGCCTTTTTTTTAAAACTTATCACAATTAAATTTTTAGAGCATTATCAGATAACATAAAATCAGCTATTAATAAATGCTTTTTAACAGTAATGAGACCATGAATTCAAAGCACTTAGTTGTTCTGTGCTGCTTAATTATGAATGGATAATTTAAGCGACAATAGTAAAACTGAAATTACATCCAGATATAATGTTAATAAATAATTCCTTAATAACAAAAAATGATAGTAAGTATAATTTTTTCAGAAATCTTACAAAACTAGAAACAAAAAGAAAATAAAATTGATTTTTTGAGTAAAATAAAAAAGTTTAAAAGATTATTTTTTGTACTTAATTAAAAAAAAGCACATACTAATTATTTCACGAAACATAAAAAGTAGTATTAATTTTATGATGAAAATATGAATTTCACCAAAAATTTCAAAAATTAAACTCTAAAATAATTTCTTTAGAAGCTGACGGTTAAAGACAGACTGGAATTAGGATTGTTAATTAAAACTGAAAGATTTGTAAAAATGCGAAGCACTTCTAGAAAATGTAATTTTCCAATGGATAATGTTTTTTGAATAATTTTAGGTGCAGAAAAATGGAAAATGTGATTTTCTGACCAACAGTATTGGGCAACAGCAGATTTGTGTGTTTCTTTTTTCCTAACATATGCCTCACATTCCTTAGCTCGAAATTTAAGGTTATCTTAGTTTGATCAATGTAAGTTAAATCACAATGCCAAGGAACCCTGTATATATGTCAGAAGTTTATATCCAGAATGAGGTCCTTAAGTAAGGAACTGTGAATTTTATTGACAGAAGGGAAAACAACCTGAAAGTTGAATTTCTGTAAAATACACAGAATTTTATGACAACCTTTCTTCCATCACAAAATCGGTGGAACAAACGTATAACAATTCATATAATCTTTTAAAATGAGATGGTGTTTTTGATGTGTTGAAATAAAAATTTTTTAACTACTTGGTCAAAAATTATAGGAGAAAAGAAACTCTATGAAAAGCAACTGCTTTTAAGTAATTTAGTTCATGACGAAGGGCCAATTTGGAGGAGCAAACCTGAAGTGCATAGAAAACGAAGAAATAAAAATGAAGCCAAATTCTCTTTATTCACATAACATGATCTGAAGTGTGGTGGTAGGTAAACAGTAGCAATGAAGTTGGATATGTAATGTGTGAACAAGATGTCGAGAAATGGGAGAAAATGGATATCTCAAGTTCAAAAGTGAACCGAATGGCAGGATCAATGGAATTCAGTATTGAAAGAACTTTATCTAAATTATCTTTATTACCATCAAACAGAGTAAAGATATTAACACATCTGAACGAAACTGGGAAGTTTAAAATGTTCAATAATTTTGATTCATAATAATACATATAGATATCAGCAAGAACGGGACTAAAAGGGCTTATCATGGCTAATCTATCAATTTGCATGTAACGCTTATTTTGGAAAACTAAATGTGTTTGCTTCAGAGTTGATTAACAGAAATTAAGTCACAATTTTGTTACAGGAAAAATGAAACTCTCAAAGTTTTGTTTCTAATCATTTAAGTGCACCTTACTGGAACCCTGATGAATAATAACTTTACAACAAAAGAAACCATGATGAACTTTTTAGGAAAAATTATTTTACTTAAAAACACATTTTTTAAATGATTTTTTTATAGTGCAAGTGTTATTATCTAAAAAAGTCGAAAATCTAGAAACTAAATACTTAGTTAACAAGTAAGAAACAGTGCCTAAATTTGATATAATAGTACAGAATTTTTATGAATTTTGAGTATATAATCTGGCACAATTCACAACAGACCCAATCTATCCACCATAACTGTAACTACCCAACAAATTTTAACAGCAATTTCTTCTTACAGGAAGAAAAAATTTGCCGCATATCATCATTACACCACTTTCCTTTATGGTCTACTCAAAGAACTCGTCTGATTTTCAAACTTATTTGCAAAAGATTATCACTCCACTAGATATGTTTAGAGGGATAATGAAGGCTCTTTTGCGAAGAAATTAGAAACAATATCATTTGTAAGCTTTGAACCTCTTCTATTAATGAAAGGGTGATTAGCAATCTCAGACAAAATTTCAAGCATTATGGTATTGTGATTGTAAGGTCTGGCTTTCTATAGGTTAAAGATATTTCATACAGAATTTAAGACAATGAATAATTTATTTAAACTTATGTTATTAAAGTATATACATTGCATACTGAACTATCAAATGTAGTATTAAGTCAGTGGATATACTTACAAAATCGATATGACGTCATATTACTTTTCAAGCACAGACTAAAAAATTATTTAAAAATATTATTCTACTTTTTTACTTTTTTATAATTAATTTTCAAAATTCATCAAAAATTACTTCATGCAGAAAGGTTACAGACCAAAATAAAAAATTTTACACCAAATGTAATCTTACATATTCAACTGAAGAAAAACAGATGAAATGTACTTAAATAATAATTTATTTTATTTTATTTATTTATTTTGCATTTTATAATAGCAAGTACAGTGAAATACATTTGAAATACGTTTAAAATGAAAATGATTAAGATGAAATATCGGTTAACACGAAATAATACAATGATCCTGACAAATTGCTATGTATTTTCGGTTAGAGTAGACTTTAAGGTATCCCTTATATTATCGCAAAGTTGTTGTTTCATTTATCGCCAAGTTGTCTCATTTATGACAACCTGAGTAGTTGAATGCTATGGAAACTCTATCATGACATAATTGGTTGTGATGAATTTGAATCATTTGAAAAAATTTGGAAAGTGTGTGTGTCGGATTTTGGGTAAGGGTTATGCGTGTTGGATAAGTACGTTATTATGTTGTGGTTTACACATAAATTGGGTGAATGTGGTAAGATTAATTTGAAGTTTCTGTAGGATTTGGAACGAAATGAAAAAAGCCTTAATTGACTGGTGTGTAAATGAAGGTTTACTTAGTAACCATCATTAAGTGTCCTGTTTGGTGGAAGGAAATGTATATGGTCGAACATTGGATATTTTTGAACGAAGGATATCTTTTACTCTTATTTTTGTGAATTTATGTGGCAACACCAGTATACAGATTCTAGTTCAGATAATTTTAGGAAGTGTTTGGATGCTGTTAAGGAATTTTGTTTGACTGAAGATGCGTAAATTCGGTAAGTGGATATTTCCTTCGTGTAGTGCTAAGATGAATTTCCTTTTTTATATAATTTCATTGTTTGATTTAAAATGTAGTTTATTCAGATTATACATTTTTTGGCTGCTTTTTTGACTTTTCAAGTGAATATAGTTCAATGTGTACATGGACAAAGGGAGTGCGTAAAACCTAGTTTGCGAATTCTTTGATTTTTTTAAAAGTGAAAATAGGTCGATGTGTACGTGGATACCGAGTTTGTGTAATTCTTTGTCTTGCTATTTTGGCTTTGCGTAGCGACAATTTTTGGCGCGAAAATCACCGCTATGCAAGCCAAAATAACAAGTCAAAGAATTGCACAAACTCGGTATCCATGTGCCACCAAAAATCACCAAGGGGTACCCTAAAATCTACTTTTCCCGTATTTTGCTTCTCTTAACATGAAACAAAAATCGATTAACATGAAAAGATTTCTTTTAAGTAAATAAACAAAATACAGGAAAAACTGGCCTCATAGGCGATATTTAACAGGGGTGTGAAATGAAAGAGAGGTGGTTTTGCATGTTTCGTAGAAAGGAGGTAAACTTGGCTTTGAAATACCCTCGGAATAGCCTGTGACACCAACCAGTTTTGTTTATCTAAGCTACTTTCACCCTCCACCTCTACAAATGCCACACAAACATCTTATCTCTCATCAGCTGGCTTTGGAATTCGGTGACGAGCACATGGCAGTGTGAGTAAAAATCAGTGAGTTTGGTACATATGTTACACTCTGCATGTCTCTGTCTCTTTGTATGTTGCACTCTGAATGGAATTAAGTGACTCCAAGGACGATTGAAAACTGTTTTCGTCATCCACGATTCTCAAAAGTATCAGAGTCTTTGGCGCCAAAAGAAATGGAGAAGGAGGATATTGAAACTGAACCGACATTTAATGAATTGTTTCAGAAAGTTTTTGTATTATTGTAAGTTTCTGTATTATCAGAAGAATACATTGCAGTAGATGATGACAATGAGTGAACAGCTCCAATTATGGCAGACGGCATTTTGGAGTTTGTTCAAAGCTCAAACAATATCATTGATGCATATTCCGACGACTAAAATGAAATGAATAATGCAGCTCCTGTTCCCACGTCATCCGAAATGAGGAACATCATGAAAAGTATGCGCAGTTATTTAGATGTACATTCCAATGGTGAAATGAATAACAAAATGGACGACATTGAACAATTTGATGCTAAAAAAGACAATGCAAAGAAAAACATCAGGTTATTTTCCAAAATCTCAATAAATGTTTTGTTTTCAAAAAACTTTAAAATTTTGCATTAAATTTAAGTTTTTGTGATTGTTATTGTTTCATTAATTTTTATTAAATACATGCACATATAAATATTTATGCAAATAAAATGTACTCTAATAAACTTAATTTTGTTGAATATATGTTTTATTCCCCCCCCCCCCAATATCCTATCCTTTAACATGAAACAATGTTTCAGTCCCCTTACTTTCGTGTTAAACGACTTTCACTGTATAATATTTTACTCTTTGGTTCATATGTGTTACTGATTCAGAGCCAGCAGATACTATCATATTCTTGGTTACTTTACTGACACGAATAAATAATTTATGACACTGTTAACTGTTAAGCCAAAGATTTAAATAACCATAAAAAATTTATATTTAATGGATTGTTGAACAAAAATTAAATACCTTAATGGAAGATTTGGAAACTGAAATATTGCTTTTAGCATTACTCTTTGGAGTTTTGCTTGATTTTGAATCTCTTACAGGTTCTTCTGAAATTTTAGGATGCATTTCTTTAATAGCAGATTCTTGCAAGTTTTCATGGGTACCTGTTTTTTCATCTGTACCTACAATTAAAAACAGCAATTGTTAATTCATCTTTTTAAAAACATATTTAATGAAAGAGCATAAAACTGTGGTTTTTCTAAATAAAAATAATCGAAAAATATAAATATTTTCAGTATTTTTCTAAGTTTTATTTAGTCTTTGAAATAGCATTATCTGGTTAATATGTTAATTCTCAATTTCAAAAACTTCACAAACATAACTACTTTATAAAGAAAAATTTATATGGTTAAAAAAAAAGATCTAAAAAGATAAATTTATCTTGATAACAAATAATATTAACAATCAATACTTTTATTAAAACTCTTTTTAGTAATGCTAACATAAATGACATTACCATTATATTTCCAAATATAAGGCGGCAGTAAATTTTTTTCTTCAGAAATTTACCCAAAATTCAAGCTTATACATAAGCTGAAATTTAAAAAAAAAAAGATGCTAAAGACAACAGTTTTAACTCTGGTAATCTTATTTAAAGCTAGCACATTTTTTTTTATTAATTTGTTATCTTGTATGCAATTTATGGTACCTGCACTAGTCTTATTTTTTGTCTGAATGGTGAGGGGGAACATAAATTCTTACAGTGGCTCCCAAAAAGTGTTTGTAAACTTAAAGAGTTTGTAGAAAAAGCCATGTAGCCCAGAACTTAATTAGAATATAAACCCTAATGTTTTTTATATCATCTCCATGCAATTTTAAATAAAACTAAATTTTTTTAATAATGACTTATTTTCTTTTTCTAAAATTGAAAAATGAAGGAGGCATAGATAAAACAAGCCACAAAAGTGATCGTACACCAGAAGATTTTCCTAAAATTATCATCTGCCCTCCTAAAATTATCATCTGCCGTTTTTTTATTTTTGCATTTTGATGATGTTTAAAAATTCACTTGGATTTATTCTCTGCTTGCCGACTTCCTTATACTTTCTAATTCAGAAGTCAAACAACAAAAATCATCATCTTCAGCTGCAAAACCGCAAATGGCATTTGCGGTTTTGCAGCTGAAGATGATGGTTCAGTAAAACCATCGAAACTAGTCTTGTGAAAATTTTGTAGGTATAACGCTGATTTTTGTTGTTTGACTTCTGAATTAGTATTTATTCAGCGTGTTATTGTGTCTTAATTCCTTATACTTTATTTAATATTTAAAAATGGGTCATAATCATAAAAAAACAACTATCATTCGAAAATTTATCATTTTTCATCATAAAGGTGGAAAATCAATCCAAGATATACCTAAATTAGTAAATTTATCTCAGTTTAAAATGCAGTATGTGATAAAATGCTTTAAAGAAGAAAACTGGGTCAAAACTAAACAAGTGGTCATTTGGCAAAGTTAATATGATCAGAGATTTATGGTTAGAAAATGTATGAAAAAAATCCTTGTTTAAGTGTTGATAAGATTTTTACAGAATTTACTGAAAAATGTTCTACCTCAGTTTCACTTGAAACTGTTTGTTGAGTATTCAGATTGGCTGAATTATATACATACTTTGCTCGAAGACAAAATTTTTTTAAGTGCAAAAAAACAAAAAGCTTATTCTTTCCTTTACTAAATCAATGGTAAATAAGCACAAAGCATATTGAAACCATGTCTAATTTACAGATGAAAGATTATTTAGCATTTTTGGTTCTTATGGGCATATAATTGTATGCAGGAGAAAAAATGAGGAACTTAATCCCAAGAACTTGGTTTGAAGAGTGCAGCATGGTGGTGGAGATGTCCTTGTGTGGGGTGGATGTCAGAATCAGGATTAGGTAATTTCGTATTTACTGACAGCCATAATAAACCATGCTGTGTATTTAAATATTTTAAAAGGTAATTTTAAATTATCCACCCAGAATTTGGATACTGGAAAAACTTAATTTTTTTAATCAGGATAGCACTTTCAGCAAACGGCCCTCAACATTTGCATCCAGTGTGTCCATAATTATCCACAAGTCCTGAAAAGACTACCTCAATCACTAGATTTAAACTCTATAGAACACATCTGGACAGAATTAGAGGTAAAGTAAGACACAACATTAAAATGCAAACCAAACTAGAAAAAAGTAAAGATGGAAGATTGGAGGAATATTGAGGTACACATGAAAAAAATGGCTCTGCTTAAAGATGTAAAACTCCACGTGGAATTTTAGTGCATGCTAATGAAGAGGGTTGTATGGATGAGTGTGGCACCTTGAATTGGTTGGAAAGATGACGGAGTCAAAGAAACAAAACCATAGCAAAACCATCCATGCTGCTTTAGACTTATTTAAAGCATATTTCACAGATAAAGTGAAAGGCCAAGTGCCAATTTATATATGAAAATACAGCAGTACTTTGGTATACAGCATTAATCTGTTTCAGATCTTTCAAGGAATACCAAATGGAGTTTTCTAATATGAAATAAAAGCAGAATTTAAAAAAAAAATTCTGAACGGTTTCAGGTTTTAAATTATGTCCAAAGGGGCTTTTTTTTAACATTTTGTGTGTTTACATTAATTTATAAAATATCACGTTCTTCACACTTAAACCATAAAATTCAGTTCAACAACATTATCGCAAAATAGTTTTTAAATGAGCATATCTTTAGAATTTCCGATACAAAGATTTATGCGCTGGAGATAAAAATGTTTTTTCTGTACAACGTTGCCATTGCTCGCTTTGAAATCCTTGAGTTTATTACTCAAAAATTCGTTAAAGTTTTACAAAATATAAAATTGGTAGTAAAACAAATTCCAAATTTCAAATTTGGGCTTTCACATGCCCATATTTGTAGGAGGATTACGTCTTTCAAAATTTGATGGCTCTATGTACCGTTGTTTTATCACAATGCGAGAAATAAACATACATTTGTGCAGATTTTTCATTATTTAATTTCCTCAAATATAATGCAGGACTCTAACATTTGGTGGCAACAGTTTGGAAAGTGAAATGGACATTTATAATGAGCCAACGCAAAATCGCAAAACGAAGACAATAGTCCTTCAGGGACAAAGCCCCTTTGGACTAATAATCCGTTCTTATAAAAAAAATCCTTATTATTATTACTATAAATTCATATAACATTGTTATTATTATTATAATCCTTATTGTTATTATTAGTATAAAATACAAATGCATTGAGTGAAATATATACAGTACAATAAAGCACTACCTGTGACATTGTACACAAAAATTTTTCTACTGCCCAGATCAAAAGCAAATTTTCAACATGCTCCAACATCTCTGATCTCAGGTAATCGATTTCATCCCCTTTGCAATGCCATCATTTAATATCATCTTTGTATTTCAAAACTGTAGATGGCATATAGTATGCAACAACTTAATTCTGCATATGTATGTCATCTTCAAATCTTTCAACAATCTCTTATTTCAATTCCATGGTGATCCTAACAATTTTGTTGTTGTTGTTATTGCTTGACTCTTCTCATTAACTTTCTTTCTTGAAACTCACTGTTAATTAAACTAGAACCCCCCAAAAATCACATAAAAAGAGTTATAATATGCACTGTTTACTGAATGGCAGGAAAAGGAGTTCTGATACTCTTAGGCAGTCAAAGCATTGTTACGAACACTTCTTACTCATTAAACTCAAGCTGTATTCCAAACAAACATTGTATACCAAACAAAAATTTTCTTGTCTAAACATTACATGTGAAAAGTTGGACATATTTCAAAGCAGACATATGCTGAGGTACCACTGTATATGGTATTAGAGTCCTTTTCAATCTTCATTTAAGTTGCAACAATTCTGATAATGATGAAAATCTATTTGGTACCAAAGATTGTAGAATTTATTAGGTTTTTCTTAACAGGAAAACTTAAAAATTAAGTGCACTTTTCCTAGGATTCAAACCATCAATCTTCCAAATGCTAGCTAAAAATGATAAACACTTACATCACAAGAGCATGCATGGCTGAATACGATCATTTATGGGGGGACAGGAGAATACAACTCAGTCAAACCCATTTAGTGATGATGAGTTTTAATTTGGGCACTACAGTTTTGGGCACTGGGTTTTTAAATCAGGAAGCATGGAAAAACACCAGTGACCTTACTGATATTTAAACCATAGATCTAACTAACTGGATGTACTAACAGCTTACACCATAAGAGTTGGCATAGGAAAATGCAATAATTGCTTAGAAGATTGAAATATTTCCTGTTGTCATTATTTTAAAAATAATTACTAGTCTTCTGTTTCTATATTGCTCTTAAATTACTGAAAACTTTCATAATTCAAATGCACTAATTTAATAGGCTTTGCTTTAAACTTAGCCCAACTAAATGGTAGTGTTAAATTAATATCTATTCTAAAAATCTTCTTTACTTCTTTAGTCACTTTTCCTAAATCTGATAACAAATAAACCAAACAAAATGATGTCAATAACTAACATGCCAAAAAATATATTAATATGTTTTATCACCTTATTATGAAACTTACTTTTCAAATTAGGCTTGTTTCCTTTGAGTTTCATTATAAATTCAACACACTGCCTTAGATTGCGTGACACTTGCAAAAGAACTTCATCATCACAATCATAACACCTTGAAAATATGAAATTTAATTAACACAACATGTCAACAGACTAGCATTTTAAAACTTTAACACACTTATTTTCTCACGGATTAATTTTGATGCTTCTCCGTTAACAGGGCAGCACTTGCCAAATATGCATTGAAACATGTAGTTCTTGTATACATGATGTCAGAAACAGCAGTGTTGCAAACAAGTGGGAAAAATAACCAGCAATCCAATGAATTTTCATCCTAGATTTTGATCTGCTTTGCATTGAAGTACAGTCATTTGTGCCCAATGCCTGAATTTTTGCAATCCTCTGATTCTATTTTAATCGATAACAGATCGCTGTGTACATCAAGATAGCAACAGTCATTTACTCCATGATCTATTTTTGTTTAAAAAAATCAGAAAATTGAACAAATTCAACATTGTGCACATCCTAAGCATTGTGCATATTAAACAATTTATATATTATATTCATCATGTACAAATTGTTATTCTTTTCATGGAGCTTTATTTATTGCTAGAGTTGCCATTACCTAGTTAGATTTTGTGCTAATGTCTATGTCTGGTGTTAAGTGGCACCCTGTTAACAGAAAAGAACTGAAATTTTCAAAAGGTCAAACTCTAAAGCACAGAAATGCAAGGATGATAAATTATTATACAAAAATACAATATTTTAAATATTATACAAAAAGTATAATTACAGAAATATCTTTAAGCATTTTAAGAAGACATTCTTCCATTAATGAATTGAATGACAACATTATAGAATGCTAACATTTTTTACCATAATTGTTAGCTGACATGTCTATGTCTTTTTTTAAAAAAATTAAGAGGATATGAAGAGTGGCTGCAAAATAAGTTTCCTTACTCACAGCATTCTGTATCTTAATTTAGCAGGATGAAAAGCATCAAACTTGAGGTGTGCATTAATTAAAATACAGGGAAAATATTAATGGGAGGGAGGGAAAAAAAGTCGGTACAGTCAAAAGTTGTTAATCCGGACTCATCGGGACCTCGGCGATTCCATATTATCGCTTTTTCCGGATTATAGATCATCAGTTTAAAATCTGGTAAGATGGCATGCAGAAATTATAAAATTAAAAATATGAAACCATAATTTATGAAATAAAGAACAATTATGATCTAAAGGGTATCAAAATTTACAAAAAAAAAAAAAAAAAAAAAAGCTTAATATTTGTTTGTTTACTTTATTAAACATTTCTTTCAATGTAAGTTGTTTAAGTTGCTTCGTTTTATGTGATAATACTTTCTCTTTAATTTTATAAACAGACATAATTTCTTGTTCAGTTACAAAGTTCTGCTGTTCAAGTCCTATAATTGCTGTGTCGAGAATACCGACTAACTTGTCAATCAAAATTTTTTCGTTTTCAACAACGTCTGTGTCACTTTCTTCACTATCGGAAGCGAATTATAATGACGAGGAATTTGATTTAAATCATATCAAAGACGGAGTACATCAAGATGAAATACTACATTTAGTAAGGAATTATAAGCCAAATAAAATAAAAACATCTGCCCTGAAGATAAGGATAGTGCTGACAGATCAACTGCAAATTCATTGCGTGCCATGGCATCCCCCCCCCCTCTGCAGAGCAGCAAGAAATTGATAAACAGATTTCGGAATGGTTAGAGAAACAAAGGATATGGATAGCATTTTTTGCAGGAGTTCCTTTTTTTTGTTTAATGGACTTCAAAACATACTTTCGCTTTGTAGATCCTTTACATATTAGTAAATATATATCGGAAATTCTATTTGACATAACCAAAAGTTCAAGCTTACTTTTATAAAATTGCTCTAACAGTCTGCAAAAAATAATAAGCCAGATCCAATTCGAAGATTAAGGAACCACGCAATCTGCAACATTAACTGAATTAGATAATTTTAGCTTTGCTTATACCGTCCATTATACATTAAACGCATATGCGTAAACGTATTATGCGCATGTGCACATGCATATTCGCAGCCGTAAAGGTCTTACACGCATGCATCAACACGACGCATGCGCAGAAAGTTTGTAGCTTTGAGGTCCAGATTATGGGTGTCCAAATGAACAACTTTTGACTGTAATATATATCCATGAAATTGCTAAAAAAGGAACAGTCTCACAATTAAGGTTTAGACAATTTTTATGAACGATGCAGCACTTCTCCATGCTTGCATGGCTGGCACAGTGGTACACCACTTAAGAAACACCGATTAGCATTTGTTAATAATATTTTTGCCAATCTCCCCTCACCCACATTATCAAGAACCTTCCAGCATTGTTTAGTAATATCCTATAAACAGCTTGAAATTTATGTAATGGAAATATGTAATGGACTTTATATGTAATGGAAACTATCTTAAATTATAAGCTAATGAATGCCCAAAACAAAAAAATTGATGATCAGATAAAACCAGTCATGGTGCTCAGTGGGTTATGCCATCACATACAAGAGACCACTGATGACAGAAACTTTTTTTTAACTTATCATGACAAAAAAATTTAATTAATTGCAAAATTCTTGTACTGAATGTTTTAATGAAAAATTGCATCACATTTCACATTTTCATTCTCGATAATTTATTTCACACTTTAACACACAATTCTGCTTTATTTAAATTCATTCTTAAAATCTGGATTGAGGGATCAAAATCAATTCACAGATTTAAAAAAAAAAAAAAAAAAAAAAGGCAATAAATAGTGTAAGATATAGACATACAGGACTGCTTGTAAAATAGATTTTTAATTCATTGTTATTTTTTAAGTAATAACAGATTCATTTAATCAAGCAGAAAATGAAATTAAACCACTTCTATCACTTAAAATATTTGGAAATTTTTTCATACTCAAATGATCTTCGCAGCATTTTCTGGTAACTATGTTAACACAGATTTTACTTCAGAGCTTTAAGCTCTAATCTCCAGATTTAATAATTTCCAGATTATTCCTAGAATTTTTGCCTCTTCCCTTATCACATCCCAGTTTAGTTTAGACAGCTCACTGTAAGCCCCTCTAACATTAGTTCCATTATTGGAATAGATTAGTTGTGACTTTCCATATCTGACTATAAATCATCTTAGAGCTAAAAGGAAAGATTCTATCGACATCAATATCACTAGTTCCTGCTGGACAGCCCTGTACACTGTATACGTCAACAAAACTTTAAAAACCTTTTCACTATTTTTTAAACAGGGCCTAGTTAAATCAACTCCTTAATATTTCAAAAACACTGTAATCTTCTACCTGATCTGCAGGAAGAAGAGTCTCTTCACAGGACATTGGTTTCATTTTATACCTTTGAAACATTGTGCACTTTTGCAACTCACTGGGTATAGTTTAATGTTGCTTCAGAATCTAAAATCTGTTAAAATACAGTGCACCATTTAAATGCTGGTGTGACACAATTTCCTATAATCTGATTCTATCTAATAAAAACACAATTACTTAACAACAGAATAGGTGCTAAAAATTCAATGCTCTGGTATTCTCATTTTAACTCTTCTAATCATCAATAAATGTATCAAGTGGGTTAAGAGCTTTAATATCAGGAAAATTTGAGCTTTGACTGAATTAAAACCTTTTCTGAATTTATGATTTCAGCAACACTTAATTCAGACTTCTTAAATAAACTGAATTTTTTCTGAAATTAGAAATAAATCATAATATCCAGCCAATCACATGAATGATATTTTTCATAAACAGATGGTCTTTCTGCATACCAAGGCATGGCAACATTCAAGGCATTAACATTAATAAGTTTTATCTTTCTCTTGTTCAGGTCAGCCTTACTTGGCTGACAAACAATACTGATGGGCCAAAATGCAGGGCTCATTTTCAGCCAAAGGGCCCCTTAACCACTGAGCTTTTCATCTGTTTAGAAGAATAACCCTAGGATAATACATCTGCAGGATTCATGTTAATAGGCACATGCTTTCGTGATTCCGGTTTTGTTAACCCAGTAATTTTTTAACATGATTGGTGATAAAACTGAACCACACCATTATTTCTAATCCACCATAATGGACAGTAAAATAGCACCATAAAGTTGGTTTCACATCAAATACATTAAGAACCTTACAAATAGAAAACACTAATTGGCATTCCATGCAACAGGACATTAATTCGAACCTAGGAATTAACAGATTTTTCAGTGGCACAACTCTTGATATTGCTCTTAAAATATTAATTTTTAATCCACAGGAATCAACACTTCTTGTTAAAACAAATGCTGCATAAGTACTTTTGGATGCATCAACAAAAACATCCAATTCAACTCCAATGTAACGAGATACTACAATTTGGTGTTACAAAAATACATTGGCTAACTGTTTACAATATCAGTGGGGAATACATCTCCTAGGAAAACGTCCCTTTCCAAGTTTCTTGCAAGAACTAAGTTACTGGTGCAAGTATTCCATTTGGATCAAAAATTGCTTGTGTAATAGAAAAACCAGTCTTTTAGCTGAAAAGTCATTAACATCTCAAGGTATCACTCTCCAAATCCCATAACATTCCGAGAAGAAGTGTGTCCCCAAAATGATTTGTAGTGTATTTTACAAGTAACATTATTCTGCCAGCCACATAAACTAAAAATGCCCTTAAATATAAAATTTTTAAAGTTTACAATAAAATTCTCATATTTTTCAAAATTAAGATACCTCAGTAATAAAATTAATTGCCTACACAGAATGAATGTTTTAGTTTGCCAGTCACATCTATAAAATCAATTACCTAACAGATCCTAATAAAACCACCCAGCAGGTATGGGCTACAGGAGACCTCCAAAATAACTTTACAATGCCTATAAACTACTTCTCCCTCATCACTTGGATCGAAAAAACAAAAATGAGCTCTATCCTTTGGAGAAATTTCTAACTATAAAAATGCCTTCTCTGTGTTGGGTGTTGGCACTCAGACCAGTTAGAAAAAACTGCATCTTATCTAGAATATCTAGGATTAATTTTATCAAATTGGTTTCTTTCATTTAACATTGATTCAGGGAAGGCTTCGCCTTTTCACTGGCAGATACATCAAAAACAACTCTTATCTTAATGGTTTGGCTATTCACTTTAATGACCAGTCTGTGTGACAAAAAAGAGCATTTATGCTTAATTCCTTTTCTAGGCTCCTTTCTATAATATTCAAATTTTTCCATTCTCAAAATACTTCTATATGTTGTTCACCCCTTTTTTTAGTTCTTTGAATCATTTTCTGATGAGATGCTAAAGCGATACTTTTATTGTCTGATAAACTGTTGTACATGTGCTGTTTTGCATTTCCAGAGTAATTCTAACTCATATCTATTATCCAGGAGAGTAGATAATTTATTCTGAAAATTTATCTCACCATCAGTATGTTCATTTTTCATTTTAATGTAATCTGAAAAAACTGAAATAGCCAAAACGTCAAGCTTCCATAAATATTTTAAAGAAACATCATTTACAACGCAAAGAAATACTTATTAGATCACTTTTTGCTTTGAATGCAGTTAAACCAGATAGCAATTCTAAACATTCATCAGTTAAAAATTTATTTATGATGTCAGCATATAATAAAACTTCAATTTCACTTTCTTCACAAAATGAGTCATTGACCCCCAATTTGCTACTCTTCTAGGTTTACAGTATGCTTTAATCATGGGTATAAATCTGCAGATTTTCTTTTCTGAAAGAGTCTCAAAGCAACATCTAAAAGTGTTATTTCGACTACTTATGTCAACAACAAAAACTAATTGGGTAGGGGCTCTGCTTTCTTTTTTCCCAAACAAATCATGAATAATTCTTTCCTGCTGAATAGGAACAGCTTTCATCTGCCTCATATTCATTTTTTCCACACAGGACCACTGTGAACTTAAATCCAAAAGCATCCTGATTTTTCTTTCTCGATTTTTAGCCTTAAATAAACAACATACAAAATCTGCAAATACACTCTTTCACTTCTACTACTACTAGAGAGGGAAACATCTACCGTAGAGTAATTTTGTGTTCCAGTATTAACATTCTGAGAACACATTAATTTTTAATGATCACTATTGCAAATTAAATATTTGACATTTACTTTACACTAATATTTTAACTAGCCAGTTCTCAAACAAGCAAAACAAACAATGGTGTATATGGTGTTTAGGTGGTCTTATAACTAAAAACATAATTTTATTTACTTATATTATATTAAAATAAAGAAATAACTTTTAATTTATTTATGTAAAATAATAAAGAAGGAAGGAAAAAATTTTATGCATAACAGAGTGATATATGCAAAATACTAATAAGAAATATTTGCAGTTATCATATATATTACAAGAAAAAAATCCTTTATTGGTTTATTTTTATGAAATACGCACTTGTTATGAGTAAGTTATGATTCACAAATGGAGAAAAGTATGCTTATACATATTATTCGACAGGGATTATCATTATATCCCAAACACAGCAGCCCAGTTCATGCATATTGAACATTCATCTAATTTAATGTTTTTTTAAATAAAATACATTCTCTGCTGTACAATTCAGTTAGTCTATATTTTAGAGTGCTCCTAGGATTATCGCCAAGTTGTTATTTCATTTATGGTAACCTGAGTAGTTAAATGTTATGGAAGCCCTATTATAACGAGATTGGTTGAGTGATTGTGGTGAATTTGACTGATGGAAAAATATTTGTAAGGGCTTATTTCTGCGCTGGAAGTCAGTTAGGAAGTACGTTGCTTATTTTATGCTTTAGACCGTAAAATGGCTGTATATATGAGATTAATCTGAAGTTTCTGTATGATTTGGAGTGATAGGGAGGAAAAAAAAGCATTAGTTGACTGGTGTGTAAATTGAGTAGTCATTTTAAGTGTCCTGTTTGTATGAAGGAAATGCATATGGTCAAATGTAAAGATGGCTTTGAATGGATTTGTCACAAGGAAGGTTCATGCAAGAAATGCTACTGACAGTCCAGCACTATGGAGGATGTTTTTGACTCTCGTGAATTTATGTGGTGACGGCAATATGCATATTGTAGTTCAGATAATTTTAGAAAGTTTTTGGATGCTGTTAAGGAATTTTGTGTGCCACAGGCTGAAGACGCAGAAATTTCTAAATATAACCATATTTAGAAATCGACTTAAAAAAGTCGATATTTCCTTTTTGTAGTATGTCTATGCGATAACAGGCATTTCCTTTTTTATGTTATTTGTGTTATTTAAAATGCAGTTTATTAAGCTTCAATTGGCTACAAATTTTGTTCAATTCTGGTGATGAGTAACTTTGTTTTAACATTACATGATGTCATCATTCTCCTGATTTTTTAAAGTGAAAATAGATTGATGTATACATGGACAAAGTCAAGGGAGTGCGCAATGCCGAGTTTGTGCAATTCTCTGATTTTTTTTTTAAGTGAAAATAGATTGATGTGTACATGGACATCGAGTTTGTGCAATTCTTTGACTTGTTATTTTGGTTTTGGGTAGTAGCCATCTTAAAATTGTACCTTACTAGCTAATCGCCAAAAATCGCCAATTTTCGCCGTGGGGTACCTTGAAATACATATTTATCTAGAATTCTTTTATATTACTTAAATCAACGACAAATATGTAAATAAATTACTGAGCTTCATTTTACTCGGTTGCTTTAATTTTGCAATCCGGATAAATGGAATTTTACCATATTTTGTTCAAAGTTACAATATTTCGAAACATACCATACAACTCCTGAGGATGAGCTTAATACTAAAGAATGGCAATCTGAATGAATAGTTCTGAAGTGTTGGAGACCATGTTTGTTTGATGACATTCGTCCACATCCTCGATATCCACACTGTAGACATAACCACACTTCAGGAGGATCATCTTTATTAGCAGCATCACAGCCCTTAAAAAAATAAAAAAAAATATTTAAAAAAAAAAAATTGCCAAATAAACTCACAAGTGGCAGGTAAAAGAAGCTCAAAATAAATGACAAACTTAAAACACAGGAAGAAAATCATATAGACTAAAGAATACATACACTGCAAACATTTATATTCTCAGATGCCTTTAAACTCTTTTTAATTCGACCAAAATTAATTCCTCTAGAAATATGTGGACAGCATTTACCTAGAATACGTGAAAACAAAAATATCTAAGAATTACATTTCTCTTTTTTTTTACATATGACTATTATTTGATTTGAAATTATTATGATGAAAAAAATGTATTAAATTAATCAAAGAAGCTATAAATAAAGATTTTAAATGAAGTACAAATGGCAATGCACATTCAAAATACAAAATAAAAATACATTTTAATGGACAGATTAAAAATGTCAAAAATAAGACTTTATAAGATTTTAGTGTACACCCTTCCAATTTGGAAGAGTAGGTAAAGAAATATTTTCTTTGGCAACTTGATGGTATAACAGTATGAGTAATATATTAAAAAAATATACCAGATTTTATGAGAAAATATTTTTTTCTAGTATATGTAATAACTTTATGTTCAATTTTTACCACTATATTATTATCCAGTGAGGTTAATACAAATTGTACAAAGTCTTATTTAGAAAAATATGGAGATAATTTAGCTAATTTTCTCATATTACTTAGTCAATTGAAAATTTCTCATAAGACATTAGTAATAAGTTCAAATTTTTTTTTTATTAAATGTCTAAGAAGAAAATATTTTAGACATTTATGTGAGATGTTTATTCTGAAATTATCTTATTAATATCAATAATAGAATCAAGTGATTTAAAATTTATGTTACCACATTTCTTTGATTCTAAAATGCTACTGAATAAGAGGCATACTTTTTAATTTCAATACTCCTAATACAATAAAAAAACTTGAATGCTCAACCTCCCCCCTCAAAAAAAAAAAAAAAAAAAAAAAAAAGAGAGAGAGAGAGAGAGAGAGGAAGCACTTCCGGAGAGAACCCGGTGAATGTAAACATTGCCAAATTTGGCGATAATAGTTAAAATCTGGTAACCCAGCGGATTCAACCTATCCGCTTGTTGCAACCATTCATCTTGCGTCCATTTTGTTCCGTTATCACTGTGGTTCTTCCCATTTGCAGATTTCTATTATTCTTCTTTTATTTATTACTTTTTTTCTTAATTTTTTAACAACGAATAGATAGAAATATTTTCGTAGATCCCGGTTCTCGGTTCGGGATGAAAGGAAGAAAATAAAGCGGGAGGGGTGAATGCTAATTTGTAACACGGCTGTTCACGTTGTGTTCTTAATTATTAAAAGCTGTACGCACGCAGAACCATGAGGTTTCAAAACGCTCAAATAATTCGTTTTCGTACTCTGCAAAAATGTGCATTTTAAATAATTAAGTAATGCTTTTATTTTTATTATTGTTTATTGTCAACTGAAATTATGATAATAAATCAATTTTTATGGTGTAAAATTGTAACAATATATTGTTAATGCTTTTCTTACAATAACCTTTCAGAGGAAGACACATTTCTGCACACAGAAATTAAGGACCATTAATGAAAAAAAATTCAGGACCTATGAGTAAATGCGAACTGAATAAATTCAATTAAAAATATTAGCAATGCCTGCATTTCACATTTGTAATACCATCCTAAAAATAAAATAGATCCATAAGTAGTATGTATTATTACTAAACATGAATTAACATGATTATTAATAAATTTGAAAATGAAATAAACTTTAAGTAATTGATCAAGTAGCATTAAATATTTTACTCTTATAATAGTTGGGCATATTTGAAAGAAGTGACATTTACATTTTACTAACTTTATGTAACTTTTTTTTATGTCTCATAATGTCACATACTTGGTCAGGCTAGCGGTTTAGGGTTTAGTAAGTAGCAGGTTGATTTTATGTCAAATGGCATAGGTTAAAATGAGAAGTATCATAATCAGCATAATTCATAACAAAAGTTAATAATTTAATAATTAATTTCTGTTTAAATTTAACACCAATTTATTTCCGTATATCACGTTTAACCTGTTAGTTTTACATCTACATGCTTATTATCTGTGAATTTTTACTACCATATGCTTAATATATTGTTTAGTCTGCTAACTAGAATTTACATGCACTAAAAATCACGTTTACGGCTTGCCTCATCGTCGATGAAACGCGAGCTTGGCGAGTAAAAATGGAGCGACGCCAACGGGTTCTCTGCGGATGAAAACCCAAAAAAAAAATACAAAATTAATTGCATCTAGCATATACTACATATTTTTCATATTCGCTAGCAATTATATTAAAGTACAGAATAATCAATAAGGAACAGAATAGTTATTTAATTTACTAAATTAAATTAATGCAACATACAATTTATGTGTTTAATATTTATTGCATGTAAATATGGTATGTTTTAGTTGGCATGCTGAGTGGCAAACAGCATTATTTTGACATGCTACTACTACTAGAAGGTTACCAGTTCTTATAGTTTTAAAGGGTTATAAAAATTTTATCACAAGAATTATTTTAAATGTTACATGTAAATGAACAAAAAAACCATTTCTGAAACAATTTCTCATAAGCCATGTTCTTATTCATCAGCAAGATGCTGTTCTCATATTAAAGTAACCATCGCTCACTAAAATAAATTCTGTTCCAAATGCATTTTAGTTTATTAAGCTGCTGAGTTTAAAAGACTGTGATCTGTATATTGTCTATTGTGATATTTTTTTAGCATTTAAGTAAAATAATAATTAATGACTAATCCAATAATTAACCCAAATATAACTATTGAAGCAAAGCAATAAATATAATACAGATATTCCATTTTAAGAGTAGCTATGACAGGCATTTGATGATTAAAATAGGTAAAACTTCTGTTAACTTTAATTCTGTTTTTAAAAGATACAGAATCATAAGGTTTATAATAAACTTTAGTACATTAACAGCTAAAATACTGCTGAGGTACTTATATACCAAAGCCTTCTTTCACTATCTAAAAAGAATAAAAATATTAAGATGATCTAACTATCAATTGATTTATAGTTAGGCATAACAATAGAACTAATGCACACCATCGTCAGTATAGATAAAAAACTTTAATCATCCAATAATTTATAAAAAAATTCTGCAACTTCCTATTACTCTTATCTAGGCATGATTATAAGCTGTAAGGAGTCATGATTTTAAGTTTGAGAAGCACTAAATTTTAGATTACTTTAATTTTACAATACAGGTTACCCATAATTGTTAGTGATTTATTATAAAAAATATAGGATAGATAACTACATCACTACTTTTCTTTTCTTCATGTACACAGTGATATGTTTTCACTTTAAAAAAAAACAGACAATTGCACAAATTAAAATTATACACTACAGAGTTCCAAGATCTGGAACTGTCAGTACTTAAATGACTTTGGATTTTAGATCATCAGTTTAAATCTAGTAAGAGGACATGTACATCCAGCAATACAAACACCATATGCAATTTCGAGGAATGACACACTGAAACAGTGTCAAGCAGGGTCTTACTGCATATACATAATAGATTAAAAAGTTGATTATGTAGACATTTCCTTGAAGCATCTACAGATCTATGGTGAAAAACAAACTTGGAAATCATGTAGCTGGAATAAGAAGCAATCCCGGCAATTTTAAATATGAGCCTAACACTGGTGGGATTTTGGCAATTCTAGATTTTCGATCATTAGTTTAAATCTTTTAAGATGATATGTAGACATGGCAACATTAGGGCTTTGCTTATTGTTTACATCAGATAGATGAATACTAAACCCCCAACAAGCCCAGAAAACATTTAAGAAATTACAGAAGGACAAACAGAAGCATTAAAAATTACAGATGGCTAAATTTTTAGAATTTGGGGAGTACCACCCAGTAGAACTTAGGATCTTAGAGACTGCATTGAGTGGCAAAATGTGTAGTGCTAGTACTACTCCGCCCAACTACTAACAACAGAAAGTGCAGTCTTGACCAATATCAATCTAATGTTAATCAGTGTATTGTTACTGGCAATGATGCAACTCCATGGCAAGCAGGGTGTTTGAAAGTGGCATTTGGAATCTCTACTCTGGAGAAAAATCAAATTTATGGCACACCTGCTGCCCTTTATTGAATATTATATTCACCACTCCTAGATTTTGTAAGGAGGAATAATTTTGTTTATTATTTAATTAACTAATTTATTTTTTGGTTGGTGCTTCTAAGGTTTGGAGATTGGATATCCAGCTTCTGGACTGTGTATTATATACACTAGCCACTTGAGCAGTCAGCCACCTAAAACCATTATTATAAAAAGGAAAAAATATATAATGATTTTAATCAATTAACGTAATTTTATGGGTCCAGCTTATAATTAATAAAAAGAGATGAAGAACAGTGTTTATTATTTTTAAATTGCTTAGTTTGTTAATCAATGTCAGACAGATTAAATTCGGAAGAAAAATATCTAGCGCTTTCCTGAATGGCAACAAACTAGCACATAGGAGATAAAAAATATTTTATTTCAAGCAATGGCAAATTTTTTTAAAATTGCTTAGTTTTCTGATTAGATTTGAAACATACATATCTCATGCTTTATCGAAAAGGCAAAACATTGTTTTTAAATCTCCAAGTTTGTTAATTATAATTTGATTAAATTCACACAAAACATAAAGAAAATTCAAAATTCAGTCTTAGAAGTGCAGATGTTCAAATGCAGGACTAAGCGTGTTCACAATATGGTGTTTCTAGGTGTCACCATTTTTCTGCTTTGTAAGGAACATACAAACAGAGTCTTTATTATTTAATAACAGAAATTATATGATACAAGAACATTACTGTTATTACAAGTTTACTGTTACTGCTGTATTACAAAAATCCAATTTTGGTGACTGTGTTAACAAGGGAGTACTAAAACCAACTATGACCTCACTTCATCATTAAAAGTTAAAATTTCTCATGCTATTCAATCATTTATTGAAACTTGGAAATTGAAAATATTTTGTCTTCTGCTTAAGGATTATTGATTTGCATATAGTACACATCCTAATTTAAGTATGTTCCTTCAAATGTATTTAAAAAAATTAGTTAAGACATTAAGGAATTTAACTTACAAGGTGGGAAGCACATGGAATTTTATCTTTAACTGTTAAATCCACTGTAAATATATAATTACAAAGAATTTTTTTTTTTTAACAAAGAATCTTTCACATTGTAATAATTGGAATTTTCAACTCGCATGCTTTTTCCACTGATCTATTGCAACTCATTGTGAACATTTATTTCACATATGCTAGGCTCATTTCATTTCAGATTATCCATGCTTACAAAATACTTAGCCATTTGTAATGAGACGTATTTGATAAAAGCTGTTACCTGCATTTCATTTGAAATTTTCATTGGATATATTTTATGTACTTTGAACAATAGCATACAAATTACTATCTTAGCTTAAGACATTATTAACAATGAAAATATATTTAGATACAAAACAACCTTACTTTTCATAGAATACAATCTAGTATGATGCAGAACAATTTAAAATACCCTTCCTTTTAAATGGCTTGAATACAGTATTGATATCTGTCCTCCTTTTTATATAAAGAATGAATGACATTTCTATCATTTACAAACACCCAATACTTTTATGTACTAAATGTCAAATATTATGATATGTTGTATGCATTTTCTTTTTTAGCCAAAGTAATTTAAGGTTTTACAAAACTAAATAACAGTTACAGAAGAATCCTGATAAATCATGGTAATACACACCAGGAATAAAAACAACAATTAAACTGCTAGTAACATAATACATAAAAAACAGGAACATATTACAATTAACAGAAATAATATTATTAACAATTTACCTGTATTTTTAAACCAGTTTAATTTGGTGAGAAAAATTAAGTCAGCATTTCAAAACAAGAACACACATCTGTAGTACTTTAATTTACATTACTCTTGTATTTTGATAAGAGTCAATAGGAGATAGAAGATATACACTTTATTTTTAAGAATTAGAAATTTATTTTTAACAGATGATTTTACAATGTTTATGTATTCCAGATTATGCACAGTTAAATTAGACATTATTGTGGGTAAAAACAGTTTCCTAATGACATTGTCTGCTATCACTGTTGTTAGCTAAAGCATTTTCTTCTTTTCTTCTCCTTTTCATATTTCCTGCAAAAGTTTTCTTTATCCTGATGGTTTGTGATAATAATATTCTTACTGTTTCATTATAAATAAACACCTTGTATCTCTCTTTATTTTAAAAGGTCAAGACCCAGCTAATCTTGGATAGCTTGTTTGACCAAATGTTGACTGTACTCGATTAAAAAAAAAAGAAAAAATCTGCATAATCAAATTACCTTGTTTGATGCCATCATTTAGTTCTTCTTCAGAAGTATCAGCAAAAGAAACATCCTTCTGATGTTTCTGACGACTATTTTTTTTCTTAGCCATGATTCTTTGCTCTAAACAAATGAAATTTCAAAATTTTCAAAATGTGCTGGTTTTTTACATTTATAGAAATTTATAAATCTTTAAAAAAAAGTAATAATAATTACTGAATTTATGCATTATTTTGCTAATCATTAGCAGAAATTTCTTGACTCTAATGAGCCCCTTGAAAATGGTGCACACACTAAAGAAATTTAGTCAATATAAAACAAATACAGCACTGGAGATGGTCACATCATACACTGGGCAGTAGAAAGAATCTACTGTAGTGCATGAAGAAATGGCATAATTTGCTAGCTATCTGCCTAAACTTGGAGCACTAATTTTTTCTTTTAATGTATAATGTATTCAATATGTATTTATTTAATGAAAGTTTGACACAAAATCATGACAACTCTAACAATTTCAAGGCTGAACAGGTACTGGTCCTTCTTCATCAGGAACAAAGAAATCCGCAACAAAGGGAAAACCATGGTTGCTTTGATATCCTACAAGAGTAAGGCAAATGAAAACGTAGTGCCATCTGTTGGCAGAAATAGCAATGAAACTTTAAAAATTAAGCTAAAAGAATTTTAAATGCATTAGGAAGGACTAGGCTGGACTTTATCAAGTCATTAACTAGATCAATCTTTATGAATGTGAAGAGGGACATGTACTTCTTTGCCCTCAAAATCGATAGAGTTCTCGACTAAATCTACACTGAACACAAGGTTGTTGCTTTGGTGATTTTATGTTTTACTTTGGTGTGTTTCTCTTCTGTTTTAAGTCCATGCAAATTTTTTGGAAATTTTAACACTTGTCTTAAATACTACATTTCTTCCAATTACATATATTTTAATTTCCTTGTTACAGTGTAATAGAACTATACTTACCTGTGTTATTAGCTAAAAGTTTCACAATATTTCTAAAATTTACTGAACATGTTATATTACAAGAAAAAGAAAAGTTTTTTGGTACTTTTCCGTTTCGTCAGCACAAATTTCGCCAAGCAGACTTTATTGGTGGCAACATACAGTATACACATAAAAAATGTTAACAAATGTTAGTTAGCAAACATTCATATGTAAATGCTTCTGACTTCCTTATGCTTTTATTTTTTTTTCTGGCTATTAAGAAAATGAGTAATAAATGATGTCTCAAGTTCTTTAATCGTCTGTTGTCAATTCTAGAGTAATTTTTAATCACTTCTTGTTCAACTGATATATTTAAAGTATTCAAACACAGGAAGTAATCCAAAATAACCTGAATTAAAAATGTTATATATGAAATCAGAAAACAGTCTTTAGTCCTACAAAAGTTTCTTTCGGCAAATTTGTCCATAACTTGCTACAGTACAAAGTCCGAGATCCAGACGTCCAACATTAAACACCTTTCTATATAGAACAACAATAAAATGCTAAAAAATTAAAAAATAACGAAAATTAAACTCATTTTCATAATTTACATATTATATTATTTTATTACTATAACTGATATTTTGTTATGACTACAAAGCACAGTGTAAAAGTAAATTTTTAGATTAGAGACAGATTCCAGAGAACAGGAAATTGTCTGCTGAGAATATTGGCATTTTCTTTTCTTAACTAATTTGACAAAATGGTATCAAATATCACTTGAGATTCTTCTATGCAGTAGGGTCAACATTTTGTTCTGTCACCTTGAAAAAATACATTAGATGGGAAAATTTATGTTCATAACGATACACTAATTCTAAAGAAGATAAAAGAGAAATTCACAGCTGACTGAATGATGTTAGCCAAATAAGTAAATAAATAAAAATATAATTTATTATTTTAAATAAATGTTATAATAATATTGTATTAAAAAGGTAAATACATAGCTAATATACCTAGCTATATTATGACACAGTATTCGAAGAATCGAAATGAAACTCGAAGGAAGAACTCCGAAGAAGTGAAAAGAACAAATAATCAAGACTCCGCAGGATCCAGATTTGCGGCTAGAGAAGGAGCGATGAAAAGAGTGAATAATGAAGATTCCGTAGGAATCAGTTCTGTGGCTAGAGAAGGAGCGATAAAAAGAGAGAATAATCAAGACTCCCAAGGACCCAGATCTATGACTAAGAAGGAGCACTGGAGCTCCTTCCTAGAAATGAATATTTTTAAATCAATGAAATTATATAAAAAAGGAAATTCATCTTAGCACTACAGTAAGGAAATATCCACTTACCGAATTTACGCGTCTTCAGTTAAACAAAATTCCTTAACAGCATCCAAACACTTCCTAAAATTATCTGAACTAGAATCTGTATACTGATGTTGCCTCATAAATTCACAAAAATAAGAGTAAAAATTATCCTCCGTTCGACCATGCGCATTTCCTTCCTCTCAACAAGACACTTAATAGTGACTACTAAGTAAACCTTCATTTACACACCACTCAATTAATGCTTTTTCTTTCGTTCCAAATCCTACAGAAACTTCAAATTAATCTTACTACACTCAGCCAATTTACTGTGTAAACCACAAAATAATTACGTAGTTATCCAACACACACCTTACCCAAAATCTGACACACACTTTCCAAATTTTTTCCCATGATTCAAATTCACCGCAACCAATTACGTCATAATAGGTTTCCATAGCATTCAACTACTCAGGTTGTCATCAATGAGACAACGATTCGCGGATAAATGAAACAACAACTTCCCAATAATACAAGGGGTACCTTAAAGTCTACTCTAACCGTTATTCATTGCGACGACAATGCCCCAATCATCAATCAATTAACGAATGGCGAAATGTGTAGTATGGTTCTAGATCCAGAAAATACCACTTCTGATAGTGAAGAAAGTGACAGAGAGGTTATTGAAAACAAAAAAATTTTGATTGACAAGTTAGTCGGTATTCTCGACACAACAATTACAGGACTTGAATAGTGGAACTTTGCAACTGAAGAAGAAATTATGTCTGTTTATACAGAAAGTATTAGCACAAAAAACGAAGAAACTTAAACAACATACATTGAAAGAAATGTTTAATAAAGTTAACAAATAAATACTACGCTTTTTTTTCGTGTGTGTGTAAATTTTGATACCCTTTAGATCATAATTGCTCTTTATTTCATAAATTACGGTTTCATATTTTTAATTGTATAATTTCTGCATGCCATCTTACCATATTTAAATTGATGATCTATAATCCGGAAAAAACCCTAATCCGAAAACGCTGAAGTCCCGATGAGTCCGGATTACGGACTTTGTATTGTATTTAATAGATGAAGGTAACAAACAAAGGTTAAAAAAAATGGCCCTTTGGACGTAATTTAAAATCTGAAACCTTTCAGATTTTCTTTTTCTTTTTGGAATATACAGATTGATTCTTTATTTAGTCATACCTTCATACAGTTTCCAGTTCCTTCATCAAGTTATGAACTTCATCAGATTTTCAATATCCCTCTCCTTACACGTCAGTCCGCATTTCTAACAACAGTAATAATCTTAATTAGTAAGCAGCGACGATATTAAAGGGAGACTGCTTATAGTTGACACTTAAAATGAAGCATTATTAAAATAATAAGAAGAAAAACCAAAAAATTACATTTTATCTTTTAATTTGTCTAAATATGAAAACATTTTGCGATTTTTTAAAACCCACACTCAAACATATTTGTTGAAGAATTATACATATATTTAAGTTATAAAAGCTGCCTAGTTGGTATAGTGGTTAGAGTTGCTGACTGCCGTGCCGAAGGGCAAGGGTTTGAATTATGGAGAAGGCATGGATGTTTGTAAATGTATAGTGTCTGTGCGGCATGGGGGCACTCTAAATATCAAGTGAGCCGAAAGTCCTCTCGAGAGGTTGGTGGTAGAAGAAGAGGGATACAAGATGCTCAGACACGTTTCCCCCTGGTGCTCACCATCAAAACTGGAAGCAAAACTGAGCTAAATCGTACTGTCACCTGTAAGATACTCAAGGCTGTTGCGAATGGCAGAGCTCCTTGCCACAAGGAATTTCGTGGGCCTGGGCTGACTGTAGGCCAGACAAGTCAACATTAGTCAACAACAACAAAAAAATGTTATACAAAAGTAACCCTGCAAGCTAAACGAAATAATATACTAAACGCACCGGATATCGAATATATTGCTGAACACTATTTATTACCTTAAAATTAAAAACAAATTAATTTACATATCTAATAATTTCACACTGAATAAATTGTTCACAGTGTAGTTGATGACAAGGTTCAAACTGTGATTACAATAGGGCACAAAAGATGCTCTAGGGCCGACTGATATCTAAGGATATATCCTAAATTCGTTTCTGCCCACTGCTATGTTACTGACAACGATATAGCTTAAGAGTTTCAACCGGCAATGCTACATTTCCTCCAAAAGTTTGCAAAAACTGCAGTTCATGCATAAGATCTATACTACTTATATCACTTTGGTTTTTATCAGTCAATGCTTTTTGCAGTTCTAGACATAAGTTGAGCTGATATTGTAAATATATGTGAACGGAAATACGCGATGCTGATGCATATGTAAGGGTAGAGGCCGGCGCCGAAGATGTGCTCGACAAGCAATAACAAGCAATCACAAAAAAATTAAATATATCACAAATTACTAAGATTGCAACAGTAGACACAAAATTAGGATTAAGTAATTTGTCGAATGCGTCTACAGTTACATACACAATGGCATCAAGTATTTTCACGTTCAAATAAGACAGTGTGCTGGAAGGAAGGGGCATTCAGACCTGGCAAGCTCGAGGTTGCCTTAACACAGTTAAATGCCTCAACCCCTAGAGGCGATGCAAAAGGCTTCTAACCTATCCGTCGAGTCAGCGAGCTAAGACTAAGCTGAGTCGACAGGAATACTCAGCAACTCACATTCCACATCCCCGTCCTGGAGGGAGTCATTAAAACACTGTCAGACAGACCGGGTCACCAATCTGGCCTGCTAACATTACATGATGGTATACAGACATGGGCTTTAGGTGCCCCCAGGGTGAAACCAAAGAAGGATATGAATATGCAGTTTTTAGGCTCCAAGTAGTAACAGCTTTAATATCATTATTAATCTTTCATGCATTTTAAATAGATGAACATTAAGGTATTTGTGAATGGCAATATTTGAAACCAGACTCGAGTGCCACGTGCGACTCTCGCACGAAGAATGTAATTTATTTTTAAATGTTAGAATATGTTTTCTCTTCTTGTTTGTATGTCGCCATTTTTTAGTGTTAAATAAAAGTTCTTGCTGTGTTCCATCATTGGAGTTGCTTCATATCGCCAAAGAAGTATTACAGTCTTAATTATTTTGGAGGCACCGACGAGATCGAATAATCGTGCGTATTTTTATTTTATTAGTTCATCACTGAACATAATATTAGTGATACCAGATTATTACTTCCTGCTAATAATAAATTATCTCATTTTATTACCGTATTTGATATTATATTTAATATTCATTTAGTTGTCCAGACGGTAGATATATATATTGCTCTATGTTATTCTTATTTTAATCACAATTAATGTGGTAGAGAGAATGAACTTCATATAATTTAAATATTTCATTTTTGAGGTATACGTACTTAACAAAGTACAATTCCTGACTGCATTAATTAATTAAAGTAATTGAATTGAGCTATTTTGAGGAAATATAAAGAACACAGCATTCGTTAATTTTAAACATAGAAACAATGTCTTACTTAGGAAGAGCTCGTAAGGAAGATTTACAAAATCTCGCAGCTGAACTGGGAGTTCATGTGACTGCAGATTTGAAAATAGTCGATTTAAAACAGAAAATTGTTGAAAGCAGAGATTATGATGAAGTCTTCGTCAAAGGAGTCTTAGACACAATAATAGAAGAACGGAAAGAGAGGGAGAAAAGAGAAGAACGGAAAGAGAGGGAGGAAAGAGAAGAACGGAAAGAGAGGGAGGAAAGGGAAAGAGAAGAACGTAGGAGACAGGAAGAAGCAGAAGAGCGGAGAAGGAACGAACAGTATGAATTAGAGAGATTAAGACTTGAAGTCTCAAAATACAGGACAGATCCGGCCGAAAACGGAGCTGCGTCACCTTATGCAGAAATTCGATGACAAGAAAGGAGATATCAGTCTATATTTGCTATTGTTTGAAAGGCAAGCAGAATGGGCTAAAATTGATAAAGAAGAATTTGTATCTCATTTACTAGGAGAGAACCCTCCGATAAAGCTAAAGACTATGAGCACATGAAGAATTTATTGTTAAGACGGTTTAAACTAAGCCCGGAAAAGTTTAGGCAGAAATTTATGAAACATGAAAAGAGTACCGAATTAACATGGGTGGATTTCAATTATGAAATAGAAAATTATTGCAAAGAATGGGTGACAGGTCTAGGAGTTAAGACTTTTGATCAGTTGCTAGATTTGATGGTGATTGACCAACTTAAACGTCGAGTTCCTCCTGAAATTCGAGATCATTTTCTTGATGAGTGGGTAGAGATGATTTCATCTAAAAAATTAGCTGAAAAACTTGATGCCTATGAAAACGTTTGCGGAAACTTTTAAAAAAGTTTGTAGTGGATCAGCAGAAAGAAAGATACAATGCACTAACTCAAGGTAAATTGAGTTCAGATAATAAAAATAAAACTGAAAAAAAAATTGTCATCAGGATTTAATTCGCAAAGCTGGTTTCATAGACCTAGAAGTCCACGTCCGGATGATAAATATGAAAAACGAAAAACGCCACAATGCTATCAGTGTGGGTCCTATCAACATTTAAGACCCCAATGTCCAAAACTTAAGAATAGTACTGAATCTCCTGCTAATCTTAACAGAATTAGTGCAAAACTAGAGGATAAATTTCTATTACCTTATACTAGTATGGGTTACGTAAATGGTCATAACATTCCTATATTAAGGGATTCAGGTGCTAGTATTGATATAGTTTGTTGCAAATACATCACGCCGGAAATGCTGACAGGTGAAAATGTGTGGGTGCAACAGCCATTAGATTTGAATCCAACCTGTTTACCATTGGCTGAGATCGAACTAAATTGTGATTTTGGGCGAGTAATAACTAAGGCTGCCATTATTAGAAATGAACTCGACAAAGGAAGGTATTTATTAGGCAATCGAACTTTTGCACTGTTGAATAAACAAAGAAAGGAACCTGATAATCATCCTCACCAGGTTAATGCCGTCTCTACTAGAGTTCAAAGGAAAAGAAAAATAGCTGAAGAGAAGATCTTGGAACCGATGAAAGAAGAAAATAAAGCATCCAGAGATATCTTTGAAGAAGTTAAATCACCGGAATTAAACGTGGAAGATTTTCACGAAAATTTGAAAAACGATAAAGAAATTAATATTGAGAATCATTTTGCATTGCAGCGTTATCATCATCTTTCGGCTTTTGATTTAATATCAAAGCCGCTACTAATAGACGAAGAAAACAATTGTCGAAAGCAAATGACAATTGAATATTATCCGAAAGGCACACATGAACTGAGGAGAGGCTTTGCTGTGAATTATAGCCGAGGAACTGGTCCACCATGGAAGAGATCTAGGCGCCGTCAAGGTAAAAAAGGAAGACTAGATCATTCTCCATTTTTTTCTATTTAAATGTGATGTAAAAGTACTTGTTGAAAACTTAAAATTTTGGTTTAAAGTTTGGAACTTATGGGAGAAATTACCTCTTCTTAAAATAATTCAGAATGCCAAGCTCATAAACTTTCGAATTTTACAGAACTTTTCCCTTCGGAAAAAGTCTCTCCGTTGGGGGGGGGAGAGGTTGCAACAGCTTTAATATCGTTATTAATCTTTCGTGCATTTTAAATAGATGAACATTAAGGTATTTGTGAATGGCAATATTTGAAACCAGACTCGAGTGCCATGTGCGACTCTCGCACGAAGAATGTAATTTATTTTTAAATGTTAGAATATGTTTTCTCTTCTTGTTTGTATGTCGCCATTTTTGAGTGTTAAATAAAAGTTATTGCTGTGTTCCATCATTGGAGTTGCTTCATATCACCAAAGAAGTATTACAAGATGCCCACTGGATACCTCAAGCAGTTTAAAGTCTCGTTGACTTAGCCAACTCCACCGACGAGGGTGTTTCGTCTCAGAAAACCATCAATATCTGACTATATAGCTCCACCACAACCAACGGAACGAACAAAACAGTACCATATGGTCCCTGATTTTATAATCTATACAATATATTAAATTTGAATTTATATATAAATATATACATTAAATAAAGTTATGAGAATAATTTTGATTTATATACATAAAAATTAATTAATTCTAATTTGAAAGTTTTGTAATAGCTGTGGAGTAGAGAATTTATCAGCTCACATGTGTTTATGAAGAGCCCATAGGAATTTGAGTTTAAGTTATAGTTATTTAAAAAGGGCTAAAAGTTCATAGGTTCTTTTTTTGATGTCTTGAGTATCAATAAGACAAGCCAAAAACATGTTCAAATAAGACAAGAATTTTCCTGTTCAGACAGGCAGCAAGACGGACTGTTTGTTTTAATGATTGCCCATCGCGTTCTTGATCTGGTGCCCTTGGCACAGGCCTGATCATATACAAAAACAGTAAGATTATCTTAATAAATATATCAATGAAAAAGACATACATGCTTCTTGTAGTTACATCAATTAAAATAAAATATCCATATGTTATATAAAAATGTAAATTGGAACACGGTAAATGTAAATATCACCAACTTTGGCGATAATAATTCAAACCTGGTAACATATTGGATTCATCCTATTCGCTTGCTCGAAGCTTGCAGCCATTCCTCTTGTGTTTTGTTGAATTATCACTGTCGTTGTTCGCATTTGGAGATTTATATTATTCTTTTCTTATTTTTTTTTTCTGATTTTCCACGTTATTTTTTTATGAATTTTTTAACAACGAATAGATAGAAATATTTTCGTACAATTAAAGAAGTTTTCGTCGATAGGTGCAGGTTTTCGGCTCGTCATTTCGAGATCAAAGGAAGAAAATATGGCGGGAGGGGTGAATGCTAATTTGCAACACGGCTGATCACGTTGTGTTCTTAATTACTAACGGCTGTAAGCACGCAGAACCATAAGGTTTCCAACCCCTAAAATAATTTGTTTTCGAAGGTAGCAAAAATGTTCATGTGCATTTTAAATAATTAAGTAATGCTTTTATTTTTATTACTGGTACTACTAAAATTACTACTAAAATTGGTTTTTACTACTAAAATTTATCTAAAATTAGAAAATAAATTAATTTTTATGGCATAAAATTTTAACAAGCTACTATATTGTTAATGCTTTTCTAACAATAACCTTTCAAAAGATGGCAGGTGTGACATAAATAGCTGATTAAATTTAAATAAAAAATATTATTGATTATCTAAGATGACAGAATAGTTTGATGCATCCCCGTGGTCATCAAAATTAGCAAACCACTGCTGGCAACGAATACAGTTCAAATTAATCTTGAAAAATAATAAAATGTATAAAGTTCTAGTTTTATTAACAATGCTACTGAAGAAAATTTGATTATTGTTGAAGGTTATTTGTATTGTGAAATATATTATGAAAAAGACAGGTATTTGTTTCAACGTAAAATGCTTTAAGCTGTAAGTAAGTAAACTTGAAAAAAAAAAAAAAATTACTGAAAAATGTTTTTGTAAAATGGATGTACTAAAGGTCATGCATTCATTAATTTATTACATGGGCATGGCTCTTATCGAAATACACCAATCAACAAGCAAAGTACTTGAAAATGAAAAAAGGACACTTGTAATTGAAATATTAGTATTCTATAAGAATTAGAGAAAATACATATAAGTATAATGTAAACGTAAGTATAAGAATATTAATTTTTATTTTTTAAATGAATTTTTACTTCCCCTTATGTTTAATATATTGTTTTCTGTGCTAACTTGAATTTAATACAAATTTATTTTCGTATATCATGTTTAACCAGTTAGTTTTACACCTACATGCTTATTATCTGTGAATTTTTACTACCATATGCTTAATATATTTTTTGTCTGCTAACTTGAATTTACATGCACTAAAAATCACGTTTATAAAATATCATGTTTACACAGGGTTGCCACTCAAACAGGAGAATGAAATTCCCTGACTTTTCCAGGTTTTCCAGGTGTGTTTCAAGAAAATTCCAGTCTATCCGCGTAATGTACGTTGGCTGTACTAAGAGGTAAATTAATTATGGTATTACTTGTATTGTGTAGCAAATTCACTTAATTATTTAATAAATCCCAGAGGACATTTATTCTTAATTATTCTTGGTATACTTTGTTTGATAATTTTGTTTAGTTTTCCACTTAAGAAACTTAATAAAATTTAAGATATATATATTGGATAACAAATGTATGTTTTATTTAATTATTACTCATGGTCATCACCAGTTCAACACAAGGCTAATCCAGTCCTTATAAATCACAATGCAATGCTAAATAGTTAGGTTAGATTTTAGGTAAATTTAATTTGCGTGAGGTATGTTCTTAAAAGGCAACTTAACACTTGAAAACACAAATATAATTATAATAGTTGTTGTTTTCTCCACTGAAGATTGAAATTAGAATCTTCCCAATCTGGAATAAAATAAGGCTTTTTTTGCAGACATTCTGCAGCTAAACGAAAGAAAGAAATCTATTTTAATAAATTGAGGTATTTTATATTTATTTCGCAGCATACATAAGGAAAAAATATGTGCATTAAATTTGTATTAAATTTGGTATGTCATCATACTGCTATAATTAATTTCAGGATTATGCCAGAGAAAATTTCCTGAAATTTGGAAATATTATTTACTAATAATAAATAAATTTAGAGGGAAGAAGCGACATTAAATTATATGAATAACAAAAAAATAATTACTTAAAAATTGAATTAGAATAATCAACGATATTTTAGCGAATATAGTTATATTACATGGCTAGCCTAGATGACTGATTACTATTTTTTTATTTTACTGAAAAATGGCAAGGTATTTATTAAAAAGAAAAAAAAAAAGGTTTAAAAAGATTTTGCGGTAAAATTCTAGTATACGGTAAGGCTTTGGCACGATTTTGAAAATTGTCGCCAAGACCAAAATGACCCGTTTACTGCGCATCAAGATGTCGCCAAATCCCATTATTATTCTAACCAAAGAAAGTCTATGTAAAGAAGAAAAGGTTCCATATAAGTAAAATGCTATTACGCCGCTAGAACGCGGAGGGAAAATTTGCCAAGGGATTTGGCGACGGAACCTGGCAGCCAGAATTTCCCTCTCCGCGATGTGTACAGGAAATTGAGAAACACGTGTTAAGAAGAAACGCTTTTTGACAAAAGGAAAACTACGAAAATCCGTTTTTAAATTATTGCGAAAAATCCAAGAAGAAACGTTAAAGAAATTTTAAACGATATTCATTTTATGAACTCTTGATAACGTGACCTTCGAACTTCGACACCGGTTTCGAGCTTTGGCAACAGATATATCAGACATGCACAGCTGTTTTCCCTCTATGATGGAACGGAGCCACAGCCACGTCTGTTGCAGAGAGGTTTTCCTTCTTTACAATACATATTCTTTGATTCTAACCTCCATGGTACCGTATACTAGGATTAAACCCATTTTGTTTTATACGAGAACAGGTACTTTCTTTAGTTCATGCACTGCACATGCGATTCTCGAGAATATTGGAAACCAAAAGTTGCTTTGCCTTTCTAAAAGACAATCAAATTGGAGCTGCGAAAATTGGCTCTATGCCAGCTACCCGAATGACACTCACGTGATACATAATTTGCCAAAAAAGTTACCTCTTCCGACGTCGGCGCAAAAATCGCTTTTTTTGGCTGGATCGTTGTATGAACTTCCCTGACTTTTCCAGATTTTGACAAAAATACTTAAATTCCCTGACTTTTCCCTGAATATTTTGGTCAATTTTCGAATTCCCTGACTTTTCCCGGTTCTCCAGGTTTTCCAGGTAGCGTGGCAACCCTGTTTACAGCTCGGCTCATCGAAGATGAGCCACGAGCTTGGCGAGTAAAAATGCAATGGCGCCAACGAGTTCTTTCCCGAAGCGCCAATGGGTTCTCTGTGGATGAAAACCCTGTAAATTATTTAATAAAAGGAAGAAAAAAATAACAGAATTTTATTGAGTCATATTTTTAATTGTTTGACTAGATTGTAGATGCGTTCGCCGTTCGATCTAAATTGTTTCAATGCAAACCAGGGAAATGGTCAAGAAGTTTTTGAAGACTGAGAAGCGGTTAAGGTATATTAAAGGGTGCCCCTTGGATTATCGCTGTTGCTTCATTTACAGTAGTTGAATGTTATGGAAACCCTAGTATGATGTAACTGGTTGCGTGTTTGCAGTGAGTTTGAATGATGGGAAAAAATTAAGGGCTTCCTTGCGTGTTGGATGCTGCTTAGAAAGTACGGTAAAATGGCTGAATGTGGTAAGATTAATTTGAAGTTTATGTACGATTTGGAATGAAAGTGAAAAAAGTATTAATTGACTGGTGTGTAAATGAAGGTTTACATTATATGTGTCCTGTTTGTACGAAGGAAATGCATATGGTCGAACGTTGGACGATATTTGAACTCTTATTAGAGGACTCTTTATTTTTGTGAATTAATGTGGCGATGCCAGTATACAGATTCCAGTTCAGATAATTTTAGGAAGTTTTTGGATGCTGTTAAGGAATTTTGTTTGACTGAAGACACAGAAATTTCTAAATAAGGTAAATGGATATTTCCTTTGTGTACTGCTAAAAAGTCAAAGAACTGCACAAACTCGGTGTCAATGTACCGACAGAAATTGCCAAGGGGCACCTGTAAATATATTTAAACCCTGAGAAGCTTATTTTGTTTAACCGTTTGACTGCTACGCGGCACAAAAGCGCTACGTTCATTTGTCTCGAAAACCACTATGCAGCACTTCTGCGCTTCGAGTTTCAGTGTGTCTTTGTTGCTTTATAATATGAAAAGAATTAATAAAATTGATTGATATTTGTCTAAATGAGAGCTTTTTATTTGACATCAGTTCAAAATATGTCCCGCAGTTTTCGTGCGTTCTTGCAAGAATTGCTTAGCAGTCAAACGGTTGATGAAAAGTATGCCTAACCTATATTTACTGGAAGGAGATAACGCTTGTTCAGATAATATGAGCAGATATTTGGGTAAAATCCTAGTATACGGTGCGGCCTTGGTGCGATTTTTAAAATTGTCGCCAACACCAAAATGATGTGTTTACGTTTGTCGCCAAATTTTTGGTAACCTCAAAGTAAAGCGTCACCACAAGTTTGAGTTGGCAAAAAAAGTAAACAAAATGATAATCATAAGATAATAAATCCTAAGCATACAGTGAGACACAAGAAAAAAAGCAAGCATTGAACAAAGCAAGCATAATTTTTAACAGACCTTTATAACAAATAAAAATATAATTTTCAACATGCATCGCAAGAAATACAAAACATTCACATATCAAATATAATAAATTAAATACCATGGCTCAGTGTCACATATGTCTATATCATAACTCAAATGCCATAGCCCTCAAACTCGGGTGGCGGATATATTGCTTTTATTGCGTCAATATTGCTTTTATTGCAAATATAAAATCTTTCATTTTTTCGGATGACGATTTATTATTTTTCAGGCACCGCCACATATATTCCACCAAATAAAAGTTAAACTCTTCGCTTACCTTTTTCATCCCCTTCATCCCACGCTTAACAGCACTCCATGTTCCTACCAAATCCTAGTATACGGTGCAGCCATGGCGCGATTTTTAAAATTCGGCACCAATCCGGCATCTACTGCCCATTGAATTACAGCAAGCTTTCCTTCCAGTTCTAACTTCCAAAAAAATTTCGTGTTTAAATATTCGCAATTCATAGCACTGCACAGCATAATCGAAAAGTAACGTTATCCAACTGTAGAACAAAATACGTTAGCAACTCGAACTGTAGAATAAAAGACGATATCAAACTAAAATCATATTCAGTATCTGACCAAAAATCGGTTAATTAAAAAATATTAACCAATCACAAACTCGGCGGAACCACTACTGTTATTTTAAAAAATACAAAAAATAAAAGATAATTTTACCTGAACATATGTTATCCTTTCTCATTCAGTTCAGCCGAAGACAGAAGATTAACGGAACTTCAAACAATGGTTTGAAATAATTCTCTTCCAACTACACCAATCAAAAGTTCTCAATTTAATATATTTAATGAGCATGCGCGAAAATGCTCCCAAATGCACTCTCCTCCAGAGCATTCAAAATCGGCTTGGTTACCACAATTGGCGCGCTTATTAGTCTCTTAAACCCAAATTTCGCCAACTCTCATGTGCACCGTATACTAGGATTAAGCCGATATTTGTAACATATTAAAATTATGTAACCGCTGATTCACTACTTATTATTACAGAAAATTCTGACACCGCGCAGAACCGCACTTGCATTTCCCTAAACGTGCTACTGCACTAAAAATTTTATTTCAAGACATAATTTTTAATGATTATATTATTTACAATTCATCTTTCCCGAGAAAAATATTCCGTAAAACTATGATATAAAGCTTCACGCTTAAAAAAACTATAAATTCGCATCTTATGGCACTTGCAATAACCGGAGAAATAAATCACTTCCCTTAGGCGCAAAAATAACTCAAATGAACAAAAATATAAGATTCATAACATGAGTAGCTAACTTTATAAGTGTTAAAATATGTCTTACCTTGTAAGAATCTTTAATAAAAATTTACGATAAAATATTTATATAATAAGTTATATTAATATTAAAAATGTGCTTTTTTTTTTTTTTCTAAAGTTGCTCAAGTATTTCAAATTTGTCCATACAGTAATATGTGTAAACAAACATAAAGAATGTTGCCATAAAATAAAGCAAAATAAATACCATGCTATCAAAATTTTCTTTAATTTAATACAGGAAACTAAACGATGTCAAAAGAAAAGAATCTTAATTTAAAACTATTAACACATTTATTTTGTTAATATTTAAAGTATTAAAAATATACTTGCACGAGAGAACATTTGTAGCAGTTAAAACTCATCCGCTTAACCGTGAAGGAAAAATAGATTAAATTTTATTTTAAAATGTGCGGAAATGTTCTTGGTTTAAATGAAGTAATTAGTAAACTTAAAAGATTTCTGGATTCATTTTAATAGTTTATAAAAAATAATAAATTTTATAAATATGAGAAATCAATTTTTATTAGTATGCTGGGGCGAAATCCTTGTGAGATGTCGGTAAGGTTCCTCCTCTCTAAGATTGCATTTGCTATACTAATGTTATAAGATTAAACGACAGATTCATTTTATAGAATAACTTGTTGTAGTCTTCAATACGTTATTATCTTATTTACGGTTCATAATATCCTGTACTTAATTTGTCAGTAATGCAAAATAAAAAATTGTCTGTGTGTAATTTTTATAGGATTCTTTAAAAATTAAAACACTGACTTATTTTCGTAATATTTGTATTGCATATTCTAATGTTTATATTTCATAAATTTACTAGATTATTAGTGTACTGTATAGGTACTGGAATGACTTTAAAAATATATAAAATTGAAAGATTTGAAAGCGTTTTTGGCTCTCACTAATGGTATTTAAGCTCTTTTATTGAAATATTTTATTTTAAATAAAATTTAGAAGCAATATGAAAAAAGAGATACTTTTCTGGGATATTTTACTTATTTATTTATTTTTGCATTTAAAAAGAGATACAATAGTAGACAATTTGTATAATTAGCATGTGAACACAGAGCCAGATTTACTTAATAATATAATATAAATAGTATTAAAATACATTATAACAGATTTATAAAGGGCCCCATATCTGAAATAGCTTAGGGCCTTATGAAGTCTAAATCTGACTCTGCATGAACAACAAATTTTTAAAACTTAATTAGAACGCCATACTCCTCGCATAATTTTGAGAAGGTATGCCTTTATCCATTTTTTTGCAGCAGTTCCACTTTTTGTTTAATGGAGATCAAAACATGGTTTTGCTTTACTCCAGAATTGGAAACTCTTTTCGACATAATTGAAAGTTCAAGCTTAGTTTTTATAAAATTATCGTAATAATAACAGTCTTCAAAAAATAATAAGCTGGATCAAAATCAGAAGATCAGGGAGCAGCACAGTCTACTACATTAATTGAAATGCCTTAGAATCAGTAAAGATATTTTTAGCCTAGCTTAATAGCGTCTGTTATGCATTGTCTGAGTATCGCAAGTTTGTCGATGAAAGCCAAGTTGTTTCGCTAAATTTTGTCTTCCTCTTATTGCATACTGAATTAAGCCTGAATTGTATTAGTTTAGTTATTTACTATATTTACGTTTATTTTTTGCATATGCTTCAAACTAATCAAAGTCCTGAATGAATAAGCTCCCACATATACTTAAGGCTTTATCTAGGGCCTGCGCTCGATACCGCCTGGTGCAGTCTCTACGGGTCCTAAATTCTGCTATAAACTACTTTCCTAAGTTCTAAATTTTCACCATGCCTAAACTTTGGATTCCATGCTTTCCATAAATCATAAAAACTTCTCATTCCTTAATTTTCCCGCTCGGTGCTTCCCCAAATTCTAAAAGTTTAGTCTTCCCTAAATTCTGACTTCCAGTGCAAACATATTCTGTCGCCGCTTCTGAATTTTTGGTGAATAACATATCAGTTTTTCTTAATTAAAATAGCACTAAATGTAATCTTTATACCTATGAGTTTCACTAACAAACAATTTTTAGCATATGAAAAGAAATTTTTGTTGAATTTTTCCTTGTCAACATTTCTTAGAGCATTTAAAAATCTATAATCATCGGCAAGCGTAATGTTAGCGTAAAAGGTTGCCATACTCTTGTTATTCAATTACTAATATAAGAAAAGTTTAGACATCGCAGCATGAATTATTACTGAAGCTGTCATGTATTGAAAAACGTGCGGTGATGAAAGCAAAATATAAAAAAAAATTACTCGCCAGGTCGGCATCAGGGATATAAAATAGGTAAATGTTTCGGTTTGAGATGTATGCTAAGTAGATACTTAGCTACGGAGCCAAATTATTAATCTCACAAATTTATGCATACATGATTGTTTTTCATAGCGAGGTATTTTATTTAGTGCCTAAGTGAAATCAAGAATCGGAAGTTTTAAGTGAAAATCTCCACATGTTTTATTATGGAAGGAAAAATCAAATGCGCATTGGTAAAGCATTAATTAAAAAAAAAAAAAAAAAAATTGTGGTTTTGAAGTCTGGATATTAGATCATTCCGGATAATGGACGTCCGGATTTCGGACTTTGTACTGTATTATAAGAGCAGGCAAGATTCAAGATTCAGGAGGTAGAAATAAAAATATCATATTAAATACTGGTAATGTTAATATTACTAGCTAAACTTACTGGAATGCAGGTGTCTTTCAAATAAATAAGCATCCAAGTGGTAAAGTCGCTGAACATGCTGAATCCCGTGAACAGGTTGGCAGCACAGACATTTTCATGGTTTTCCCCATGTGTAACGTGTATACAAGCCAGTTTTCCTATGAAAGTCCTGCATGAAGGCATTCCTTTCCTTAGCCCCTTCGCACCGGGTAGCGCATACACGCGCTTATCGCGGAGGCCGGCAGTGTCTTACGTGAGCGTCTGTCCAGGACCGAGGGTTTTTTTGCTATTAAGCCTAAATCCATGAAATTTCCAAAGTATCAATGCATTGTTTAATAATGCTCTATAGAGTATTTAAATGGCTTGTGCTTTATAGATATTTTTATACTATATACTTTAATTACCTTATTTCTTGTTTAAATGCATATTTTACACATTTTATTTTCATTACACACCATTTTATGACTTTAAACATTATACATCTGAAAACTAAATATATTACTTAAAATTCTCTTTTCGTATGAAAAATTTGAAAACAGGGAAACATAGTCTTACGTTAGTCCTACGTTACATTCCTTGCACTTGTAATAACTCATTTGCCGTTTTGGAGGATTTTTTCAGGAATGTGAACAAACGAAGCATCATCGTCTCATTTTCTTATCAGTCTCTTCTGAGGAAAGTTTTGGAAAATGTCTTTCAGTTAATCTGAGCAGATTTAATGATTCTGCTGATCTTGGTGTGATTGCAACGTTAAAAACAGAAAGAATTCATGTCTAACAAATTTTCTATTAAAAAATATTTATTCGGTCTGTTTCTATTAAAAACAGAAATAATTCACGTCTAACAAGATCTAATTTAAACCGAAATACACAACGCTTTAGCGAAAATAAAACTTATCTACTTACAAAAAACAACTACCACGTGCGAATTTAAAGAGACGTCATAAATCACGCCATTCGGAAACATTTATTTCCCCTTTTGCTTATATAATCAAAAACACGTGTATATGAGTCATGCTTCTCTCATTTCGAGTAGAAGGTCTAATGTACACGTATCTGAAACCATATGGACATACAGGGCCATCTTGTGGCAGAAATTATAGTTTTTAAAGCGTTTCAGGACACTGGCACAAAAACGTGACAGTTGGGGCTGAACGGGAAAATGCTCTGGCACGCCTGCGTGTCGGCCGGGAAGTGAGTGTGTTCGTTGCTGGCGCGTAGACATGACAGTCGGTGCGAAGGGGTTAGGCAGATAGCTCTTGATTCTTTGCCATAATTACACTAACCAAACCAAATCTTTTAAAAAAATAATGTTGTGCTAGTTACTGATAGTTTATTTATGAATACCTTTCATTTGGTATGCTTTAATAATATTCTCAAAAATTAAATTATTCACAGAATTTTTCCCTCTTGAATTTTGTATGATAGAATTAGTTAAAAAAAGGGGTTCTATTCTGTTAGAGCGGCATCAAATAAAAATGCACACTTTTCTTTTTTTCCTTTTTTTTGCCATCAATTGTTGCCAAGTATAAAATTATGAAATAATAATAGAGTTCAAGAGATTAGAAAAATTAGTTCTGTAAAAAAAAAAAAAAAATTTGGCTAATTTTTGGAATATGGTAACAGGTAGTTTGGTAACATTTTGGTAAGGCGATAAAGGTTACTAGCTAGGACTTTAGCAGTGTACATGGATAAAGTCAAGAGTGTGTGCAATGCCATTTTTGTGCAATTCTGGGATGTTTTATTAAGTGAAAATAGGTCAACGTGTACATGGATACCGTGTATGTGCAATTCTTAAAAACGCGGTAAGCAGTTTGCAATTCTGCACCTAATCTTTGTCATGATTAATCACTTTTGTTCCATAAAAGTTCTAGCATAAGCATAGTTTGGCTAGCAGATTGTTGGGGGAAAAATTGTTGAGTAAAAAAAAAAAAAAAAAAAAAAAAAAACATGCCCTTTACTTCGTGAAAACAAAATGGCATCCAAACCAAAAACTAGCAGTGTTGTCCTGAAGGAATCCTATGGCAGGCTTTTCATCATTAGGTAATTGCAAAATTGTGTAGTCCATCGTACTGAAAAAAATTCAAGTAAAATCTGACAACAACAGATAATGTGATAATATTTCAAACGAAACTAGAAATCTTGAGTCTCGATATTTAAAACATTAAATTCTCGAGCCACAGTGTTTGGCTTCATGTTGTAGCGTAGTTTTCTTCACATTTTTTCTTCATTTTTAATTGACGCCGCTCTAGCGGAATAGTACCAAAAAATTCATGGAAATACATGAGTAAATAAGTAATACAGTCAAAAGTCGTTAATTCGGACACCCATAATTCGGAATGATCTATAATCCGGACCTCAAAACTAAAAACTTTCTGCGCATGCGCCGCGTTGACACATGCGCATAGGCGTTTACGCATGCACATAAGACCTTTTACGACTGCGCATATGAGTGTGCACAAGTGCAGAATACGTTTTCGCGTGCGCGTTTTATGTATAATGGACGTATAAGCTAAAATTATCTAATTATCTATTTCAGTTAATGTTGATGATTGCGTTGTTCCTTAAATTTCGAATTGGATCCAGCTTATTATTTTTTGCAGACTGTAAGAGCAATTTTATAAAAGTAAGCTTAAACTTTCGATTATATCAAATAGAATTTCCGATATATATTTGTTAATATGTAAAGGATCTAAAACGAAAGTATGTTTTGAAATCCGAAATCTGTTTATCAATTTCACGCTGCTCGGCAGGGGGAACGCCGTAGCGGGCGCGTAATGAATTGGAGGTTGATCTCTCAGCACTATCCTTATCTTCAGGGCAGATGTTTTTATTTTATTTGGCTTATAATTCCTTACCAAATTAGTATTTCATCTCGATGTGCTCCATCTTTGATATGATTTAAAACAAGATCCTCGTCATTATAATTCGCTTCCGATAGCGAAGAAAGTAACGGAGGTTATTGAAAACGAAAAAATTTCGATTGACAAATTAGTCAGTGTTCTCGACACAGCAATTATAGGACTTGAACAGCGGAACTTTGTAACTGAACAAGAAATTATGTCTGTTTAATAGAATTAAAGAGAAAGTATTATCACATGAAACGAAGCAAAACTTAAACAACTTACATTGAAAGAAATGTTTAATAAAGTAAACAAATAAATATTAAGCTTTTTCTTTTTGCAAATTTTGATACCCTTTAGATCATAATTGTTCTTTATTTCATAAATTACGGTTTCATATTTTTAATTTTAGAATTTCTGCATGCCATCTTACGAAATTTAAACTGATGATCTATAATCCTGAAAAATCGATAATCCGGAATCGCCGAAGTCCTGACGAGTCCGGATTAACGACTTTTGACCGTAATGCACTGCTAGACAAACTGATTTATGCAGCAGGAGTGTTAACTGTTTGACAGAGTATAATGCATTTTTACTGTATCCTCAAGTAATTCTTTTTCCCTTTACTCTCTTTTGTGCATAGAAACTGCCAACATTTGTAGTCTTCTGCTTAATGTTTTATAAGTATGAGATTAATACATTTTTCTTCTGTAAATGACTTGCATTAGTCATACATTTCATTAGAATATTCTTTTCCTGGCATTCTTAAAGAACCGAATGTTTATATGTAATGATATATGTGTCATTTAAATAAAAACCCATTTATTCCATCAGTAATTTCCTTTTTATGATTATCCATCTGGACAAAAATTTACAGTCATTAAATTCAATTACCTATTAAAAAAAAAGAAAAGAAAAGCATGTTTATTGCACAGTTTGTGGTATACCTGAACTGGCTAAGTGAGAGATTGGTGCAGGACGAATGATTTGGCACATTTGATAGGCACATGTATGTGTAAGAGAGAAAAAAATGTTGTGAATCACTGGGTGACAAACATCACGTGAATTAACCAAACTATCTTTAAACACCTACTTTTCACAGGTTTTCATTCATAAAAAGCTCTTAAACGATATTTTGCATGTTATCTAAATTATGCATTCATTGGCTTGGCTATCATATTTATTTTGTAAATGTGAAAATTGCATATCCTTATATATAAAGTTTGAAAGTTAGTCTATATTTTAGTGTGCCACTTGAATTATCGCCAAGTTGTTATTTCATTTATCACCAAATTCAAATGTTATGGAAATCCTATTATGACTTGATTGGTTGGGTGATTGCAGTGAACTTGACTGATGAGAAAATATTTGTAAGGGCTTATTTCTGCGTTGGACGTCAGTTAGGAAGTACGTTGTATATTGTATTTTGTGCTTTTGCATCGTAAAAATGGCTGCCGATGGCAAACTGGGTGTTTGAGGGTATAGAACAAAAAAGCAGATTTTTTTTTTTTTTTTTTTTTTTTTTTTGAAGTGGTTGAGGACAGAAGAAACAAAACTTTGTGGGATGTATTTCAACGGAATATTTCACCTGGAACAATGATCATGTGTTTCACCAATTACAGTACACCAAATGGCATTATAAACCTTAGATCTGGATGTGAAAAAATAGGTGTCATATCTCACACTTGGTTTAAAGGATTGCATCTAAATTTCCTTACAGCTGTAAAATTTTGTTACTCTTGGTGCCATGAACTGACAGAGTTTTGTATCATGCAATTAAAAATAAACTATGGTTAAATGAACCACATACAGTCATTGACTGAAACAATTACAGGTGGGACATTTGTGCTTATGCCATGTTATATAGACCTGAAATTAAAATTGATGGAAAGGACAAAATAGTAGAAGTTCATGAGAAAAAAGAGTAATGTTGGATGTATTCGTCCTTCATAGTGGGTTTTTCATGTCTTGAAAGTGCGACTTAGGATATATGTTAGATTTATATATAGCATTGTTTTTAACATAGGTATTTTGACACAAAATCAAACTTTTTTCTGAAATAGCATACCAATTTTTTCCATATTTCGATTCTATGGTTCAAATTATGCCTGGATGTTAAATTTTGTAAAATTTGGTGTGAAATTTACGGAGAAATTCAAAAATTGATCTTGGCGCAAATTCAAAAATTGGCTCAATTGGCAAACTTCGTTAATATATGGCAACCAATTTTCCTTTCCCTTCCATTTTCCCGGAGCAGCGAAAAAAGGCACCTCGTTCCTATCTTTTTACATTGTGTATGAGCAAAAAAAAGTCACATTGTTCTAACTTTCAAATAATTTTAGCAAAGTGTCTAAGCCACATTTGATGTTTTATTGCTTTCAACAAATATGCCAAATTTCAAAATACACCAATATATAAATTCACGTATATCTTCGGAAATTTTGAATAGGAAACTATAATTTTTTGCAGGTATGCTTAGAATACATCTACTTACTTGATGGTATCAACTTGATGGTAAAATTTTTTAAAGATTATTCTTCAAAAATGTTTTTGAAAAATTTATAAAAATTATTTAAAAATACAAATTTTAAAAATAAATCTTTAAAAAAATGGAATTAACCTGAATTTCAAAATGTGAAAGGAGAATCAAATAAGTTTAATAAAAAAAGAGAGATTAATAAATATATTCCAAACTCGATTAATATCGAGGAGCTAAAATTTTGAGAGCTAATTTTCTAAAAACTACTTGTGCGATTTTTACAAAACTTGGTAGTTTGGCGTAATTTGAGTTGTAGAATCGAAATATGGAAGAAAATTGATATGTTATTTCAGAAAAAGTCCGCTTTTGTGTCAAAATACGTATATTAGAACAATGCTATACATAACTCTAATACATATCCTAAGTCGCGCTTTCGGGGCATGAAAAGCGCAAGTTGAATTTCAGCAATCGGCCCAGTAGAACGGGAGATATAGAACTGTCCCCCCCCTTTTTTTTTTTTTTTTGCACAGTGTTCCTGTTTTTCATCGTTTATCTAAAACTTTACTTGGTGCAATTGAAAAAAATGTCACCGATGGTAGGAAATGTTTTTTTGATTTCTGGATAGAATACAAAACAGAGGATTTGAAAGGAGCAGGATATGATAATCTCAATTGATATGAAATATGTTATGTTTTTCATGGTGCACATGTAATTGAAAAGTGTCGGTAATTTTCGCTCAGTATGAACTGAAATGTGTCATATCGGAGGCTAATTATCAAGATTATTTACAAACACAAATATGATATTTCAAAGAAGCTAATCCCTATCCTTTTTCATGAATAATTTCTCAAAGAATGATGGAACCTTCTCAATTTTGATCACATATGTCAGATTAGGTGGCATGACATACAATGAGAGACTGATTAACAAATTTCAAACTATATTACTGTTATTTATGTAATCCTCTCAAATGCCACATTACTGGTTTAATCCCAAAAGTTTTAAAAGAGATGCTCTTTATTTATTTTTTTTTTTCAATTTCTATTAAGGCCTTCATAAGTATATATATATATATACAGGGTTCGTACGATCCTTAAAAGTCCTTAAATTTTTCAAAAATGATTTTTGGTCCTTAAAAGTCCTTAATTTTGGTCAAAATGAATAAATGGTCCTTAATTTTGCTCAGTTGACATTTCTTATCATTTCTAATGATTGCCATTCTAAGTGTGAATTGCAATTTCTCATGAATAAGGAATTCCACGAAGGCATCCCTCTTTATAGGCAGATAGCCCTCGTGTGCTTTGCCATAATTAAATACACCAACGCCATGAATAAGGAATTAAAATTAGATGGCTCTTAATCAATCTGTTGGCGGATTTGCATTGCAAACGATAAAAAAACAATTAGCTACCCTAGGACGAAAGTATCGGGTGTCTGATTGGCTATTTACCCAATCTTTCGAAACAGGTGTTATCCATAAATTTAGGCAGATTGTGATGAAAGCATGAAGCTGGAAGTTCTTTAAGAGGTGAAAGTGATGATGAAGGTGCTCGAGGAAAAAAAAGGGGGGGTATTCTGAAAATATATGCTAAAATTAGAACAATCCCAACCTGGAAAGCCACAAACCCTCTGACGCCAATAGGAACGAGATGCCTGGAAAGTGCATTTTCAATAAACTGTGGCTTCATCAAACTGACTACAAAGACTGGATATTGATGGATGGCAATCCTTATAAAGCTAAATGTGGTCTTTGAAACAAATTGAAATTCTTAGAATGGGAGAGTCGGCACTGAAAATTCACATGAAAGCTAAGTTTTGTTTTATCATTTCAATTTGTTTTTACACGGTTTTGCTAATTTAATTTCTGTGTTTGTCAATTTCTTAATTTCTGTGTTTGTTTGTTTTATTTTGAATTAAGCCATAAATTAATTTTTGATCACCTTCTACGGAGTTTATTCTCTTTTGCACATATATGTATGGGATATCGGGATTATGAGTTTATTTCTGCAGAGGATCTGTTATCGATTTCGCAGGAAATCTGTTGGCTCCATTTTGATTTTAGGTCGCCAAGGGCAAATTCGGTAATGCTAGCCGAAAAAAGTGAAGTTCAGAAATGCGTTTTGAAGCTTCAATAGACAATTAGGAATTTGGTTTAATCCTATGCACAAGGTATCGTTGCATAAGGGATTTGGCTACTTTTGGCGACTTTATGATGAGCAGTAAACAGGACATATACGATGAGTAGTTAAACGGGTCATTTTGGTGTTGGCGATAATTTTCAAAACTGCGCCAAGGCTGCACCGTAAACTAGAATTTTACCAAGTATTTTTATAAAAGGAATACTGCTTTCAGAAGAATGTTATTGAATTTTAATATCGCATCAGTTATCCAAATAGTTGGTCGATATAAAATTTCATTGTGATAATGATTGAAATTATCTTTTGTTATTAAGCTAATTTCACCTATTTATAACTAGAAATTAAAATAAAAGCTAAATCCTGAATAAAAAGTCAGTGTTGAAATGATGAGGAAAAAATAAAAGAAACGGAAGATTAATAAATTAAAAGAAAATGACCAATAAGCGGAATGGTTGCTACACAGAGAAAATGTGTTTATGATATTTCCAATATAGCATTCGTATGGCAATTTTAGCGATGTAACGGAATCTCTGCAGGAATGCTTGCCTAGAATATTTTGTGGTGTCGCAATTTTGTATCGATATAGTACATGTTTTAGTTGTTAAAATATAATGCGTAAGAAAAATTCATACATTTTTGTTTAACAATAAAACCAATTATTGCAGAAATTTTATCTTTGCTCCATCGATAGATAAAGAAATAATGTTTTAATTAAAATTTTCTGCTGTGAAGTTCTGCTTTTACCGATGGTTGCAAAATGTCCCAGCAGTTGAAAGAACCATTGAAATATGGGATGACTTGCTACTATACATTAAAAAAGTTGAAATGGGGCAGTTTAAAAAAATTATTTAAATCCTTCTCAAATATTTTGGAGGCAACTAAAGATAAAACATTTCTTTTAAAATTTAATTTTTTCTTTCTCTGTCGAAAATATTATTGCCTTTCCTTGAATATTATCAAAGCGATAAACCACTTATTCCCTTTTTTTGCTGAAGATATCTTAAAACTAGTAAATGATTGCTTTTAGCACTTTAAAATTTTGAAACTAGAATATTCAAAAATAACTAAAGCAGGAAATCTTTATAAATTTAATTTTAATGATCCAAATTGTTATAATGATAAAAGTAAAGTTTATTTGGGATTCATTGCTGAGCAGTTAATGAATGATAAATGCCGCAAGAAGGACATTTCACAAGCTGCAAGTTTTGCATTGAAACAATAAGGTCAATAATGTGTCTTAACAATGGTACAGCACTTAATGGCTAAATGTCCAATAAATTATTCTCTTATTCGAAATGCATCTTGTATAGACCCACAATTGATGGCTAAAAGCCCAGAACAAAATGAAAATAGTTCTAACGGTATTAACGTGGAATAAACGTGTTTTGCAAGATAATTGTGATGAAATTCTACAATTTGGAGAAATTCTAGACAAAGTAGTTAAGACAACTTTACATGAATTTTCTACTTTTGATCCTCAAAATCTTTCTCTTGACACATTTCTCACTTCTTATTTTCATGATTTTCACTATTCAAAAGTATGGAAAATAGTGAAAATGATTCTTATCTTGTCACATGGACAGACCTCTGTGGAAAGGGGCTGCTCTGTAAATAAAGCAATTGAAATTGAAAATTTAAGTGACTCATCATACATTTTTCAACGCACAATATTTGATTACATAAAATTTTCTGGAGGCATTCTTAATATCGAAATTAATAAAGAAATGAGATCAGCAGCAGCTTCGATAGATGCTTTTAGATGAAGTCGAGACCAGCAAGAACATTGATTTGTTTATCAAAGCAAATGAACTTAGAAGAATAGTTAAAGAAAAGGAAATAGACATAAGTAAATTAGATGTTAAAATATCTGAAAAAATTTCAGATTTAAAAAAAGCATAAATGTTTTGTATCTTTTATTGTATAGTTTATTATTCTAGTATCTTTCAAAAAACCAAAGAAATAAATTGTATGTTTACAAATCTGTTATTTTAATCTGCAAAATATTCTTACATTGCAATTATAATAGTAGTTGACTGTGTTTAAATAAATATCAAATAAGTTAAATAATAATCATGTAAATCTCTAAAATATCTGTGGCTGTTATTAGTGTAAAATATACTTATACATGTTTTTCAAGAAATTATGTTCTTAATTTAATGTTATCTACTTCATAACTTGTAGGGAGTTAGTTTAATTTTCAAAATTGTTTTATGTTAAGTATTAAATTGAATTCTAATAGGTCCTTAATTTTTTCTTTGATGGTCCTTAAAAGTCCTTAATTTTCATGTAAGGAAATGTGTACGAACCCTGATATATATTTTTAAAGTATATTTTTTGTTTAGTAATAAAGGGGAGGTAGCATAAAATATTAAGATGTATTTATCTTAATTTATTTATTAATTATATTTAGCAGTCTCAGTTAACCTATATGTAGCAGTTTAAAATATTTAAATACTTTATCATATCTATAAAATTGAAAACTATTTTAAATAAAAATTAAAGGATATATGCATTTATTTATTTCAGTGTCTGTTAATTAATAAGGATATACTTCTAAATTTTCTAACATTTTCTTTTCAGTTGACAATATCTCTTCTTTCTGATTGGAAATAAGTCTATTTCCTTAAAGTTTTGTGTCATCAAATCAAAAAAACAAACCATGCATCCTGCATCTGCAGATTTGTGGAAAATACGCCCAGAAGCTAAAATGAAATATGATGAAAAGTTCTACCAATTAAAACCAGTGAATGGATATATTACAGGTGAAATTTTAAAATATTAAAACTTGCTCTTCTGTGCTATAATGTAATGTTTTCTTTGCATTACAGTGTTAATTACAGTAATCATTTATGCTCTGTTTTTCTTCCGTTTCCAGGAGAACAAGCAAAAAATTTATTCCTTATGTCAGGATTACCACCTCAAATTTTAGCCCATATTTGGTAATTATTCTGTTACATTTTGAAGCTTTTTTTATGACTTCTAACGTATGCAATGAATTTGAACTTCTCTAAATCTCAAATTTATGAACTGTGTATGCTTTTATAAAGTATCAAATAGGTCTAAAAATTTATGAGTTTCTTTTTATACTAATGAATTATTTACTTATTAATATTCATTTATAAACTTTTTGGATGACCCATATGAATTGGATACTTTCATGGTGGGGTAGGGAAGTTGTCTCACATCCATGTTACACATGAAAATGTCCATTTGGGAACTGAAACCCAGGCCAGCTACCAGCATTCAGCAATTGTACTGCTTGACTGGTGGTGGGCTCCATAAGAATTTGTGTTTGAGATTTTGTTAGATATACTTATGCCATGCTTGTTAACACGCGGAGAACAAAGCACAACCATGGGACCAAACACCTTGAAATGGAATACCACCACCACTCCATGCATTTACAGCAATTAAGCCTACTTTTACAAAAAATTCATATAAAACCAGCATTTTAATATAATGACCTCAATTTTTGAAGTTACATAATATACTAATTATTAAAATATATTGATATAAAGAGTATCACATTAACCACTTGCGCTTAAAAGACGTGCCACGCACCTCGAGATGCTTTTGTCTCAAACCGTGAGCGACGTGAACACCACGTCGATAGGCATTTATCGTAAAAATGAAAATAATGTGGTGCACACATCGCCTAACAACGAGATTGTTTATTTCTCAAGTTACTGCTCTGAATCGCAGACACGGAGCGGCATAAATGAGACACTTTACCGCTTGTTATATTGTAGTGCACGGCACCGCAACTGTGAAGTTTTGTTGTAGCACAAGTGGTTAATAGAATAAATGAAACATGCAAAATAATAAAATTATTTATAACTATAAGCATGAAAACAAATACTATACACATGAAAACAAAATTACAAATATGGTATGTAAAAGAAAATTAAGTAATAATTATCAGTAGATAATTAAATTCCAATTTAATAATTCTGTTGTATATGGAATAATTCAAAATGAGAATCGACACACAGGACAATGGCGGCTTTTTTTGCTGAGCAAGTAAGATACATCATGCATCGGGAGACCTGATATCTTTCCCCTTCTGTAATAATGCTTTAAAGTTACTTTTTAACTAACCAAAAATGTCTATGTTAATTTTTAAAATAAAATTTAAAAAAGGCAACTGGTATAAGTTTTTCCACAATGGAAGTTCGGTAACATTACACCCACATTGTCCTAAAAAAAAAAAGAAAAGAAAAGAAAACATTGAGCTGGATGCATTTCTCCACATTCTAACAACTAAAAACGCAAAGAATAAAAATGAAGACAACAAAAAAACAAAATTCCTAATGAAATAAACAAACATGCCGGTATCCCTTTAACTTAAAGAGCTGTGATTTCCAGTTTGTTTACACCGATAAATCTATCAAAACCAGAAGCGCAGAACAGAAACTGATGCTCATACATTAGCCACATGACTTAACTGATGTGAAAACCATTACCATTCATCATTTTATCTTTGCATTTGGATATTTTGAGGCATGACCAAACAACAAAAACATGATGGGGATAAATGAACTGAATGAACTGTACGAGCCAAAAAAGGCAATTTTTTATACACATTCTCCTTCTTTCTTCCTTTTCTTTTTTAATGTTTTCTCTTTCCCCTAACTGGTCTGAGCTATATTACAGGTCAACCTAAGTTGAGAACACTGGATATAGTAAGAAAGTGTATGTGTCCACTGTAGAATATTGTTCTACCATTTCCAAAACTAATAGTGTAATAATTACTCTGGGAAATATGAATACTGTTGAACAAAGAGAACGGAAGGAAAAAAATGTGTGAAATGATAGATTACGTTGCGTCCAGCTTTTTGTTTAAAAAATTGCTAAATCCTGTCAATCATTCGATGACCAGCAAAAAGACATTCCTTTTTTTTGGCATTATTGGCGAAACTGCAAATTCCAGCAATCCCAACCTCTCCCCACTCTTGATGAGAAAAGCAATTACAGCATTTATTCACTGACTGGGAAGAGAAAAAAAGCAGTTGTTATGGTATGTGCTTCACCTTCGACATACATGTATAATTTTCACCCTCAGCTGGAAAACGTCATAAACCTGAAAAAATAGTTCGACTAAGATTATCGTAATGAATGTTTTTCTCAAATTACCGGAACATTTTCCTAATTAATATGATAACGAAATTGTTACTTGTTGTAATCTTAGTGGGATTTAATACCTCAATTCGCTGCATACTACCAGTGTTTCATGGCTTAAGCAACTCTATCATTAATACGCTTGATTTGCAAATGATTCCATCTAAGGAAAGGAATAGCCAAATTTTTGCATATGATATGCTTGTTATTTTTGTACTTCGAAGGAAATGTACGGTTTTTACATAGCTTATACAGTCCTACATGACAAAATATAATTTGCAGATTCTGGGAGAGCTGAATAAGTCTGCTTTTTATAAATTGAGAGATGTAACAGCAGTATATTTCCCTGTGAGAAGCAAAAGACACATTTTTAACGCCCCGTCGTGCATAGATGTTTCATTTGTCAAAGCATAAAAAAATATATGTTTTTTAAATACAAGCAAACAGTCGTTAATTAATACGGTAAATGTATTAAAAACTGTAAATGCACTTTGAACGCTTAAGAATTTAATTTTTTTTATACTTTTTCAATTCTTATGAACGTTTGCACTTTGTTATAACTAATATAAGACATTTCTAATGTTATAATTTTAATTGATTAGAGGTATCAGGTTCAATGTTTCTTCTAACCTTCTTCGGAAACATACAATGACCTGACTAGAACAGAGAGCTTACTAAAGCTATGTTCACTAATTGTAGTAAGTAGACAGGATACAAACGAAGGGTATACAAAACCCTTTATTTTTTCTTTATATACAATGACTTCCGTACTTCGGAATACAATGACCCTCCACTCGTCTAACTTAAAAGATATCAAAATAAAACTAAACTCTAATTTAACTTTAGAATAAGATTGGCCTTATAATAACAGGAAGCGTATGTAGCACAGAGACTGTGAACACTACAATACGTTTAATTTATCAAGAGGATTAAAACCTCTGGCCTGGAAGGCAAAGTAGCAACTGCGTAACTTCTAAGGTAAGCGGCCTGCTTCGAACTCACGGCTTCCTCTCTTCTGCTTGGCAAAAAGGCCACACTTAAATACTTGGCGTTCGCCAGACAACTTTGCATAAACTCCTTCACGCTTATAATTCTGGCCGGAAGTAGAAAATAAGAAGTGATAGTAAAGATTTAAAATAAAATAAACGTTAGTAAAACTTAAGATCCTTACATACTTCCCGCCAGAGTTAATTAGTTTGAAACTGAGGTCTAAAACGACCTTGTTGAAAACTTTTAGCTCTAGAAACTAACGCGAGGCCAAACTTTTACAATCATAACTTAGCTAGAAACTAGAAAATTTTAAAAGAAAGAAATTTGTTACAATAGCAGCTCCCGGAATATACAACAATCTTTTTTCTTTTTCATCTGTACTGCATCAAAACAGGAGCTTTATTCAATTCTGGTTCCTTCCAGAGATCTGGAAGGAAAACTAGTTTAATGAAATGTTACAGAATGACATTGCAAATAACATATAGAATATACTTTTCTTAACATTCTTATTTCATTCATGACTATTTTAATTATCTCTCCCCGTGCTCTCTGACATGTGTTGTAAAAACACCAAACACGAATGTGTTTCTGTCTATGTGTTCAACACTTCCTCCTACAATCAAAACACTAATGTGTTAAAATTCAACATACGAGACCTCTTAACACACCCTAATTTCAACTCTAGACCCTGAGGTACTATTCTGAAAGTGGCTAACTCTAAAGTGTAGCGTCAGAGAGCCTAACTACATCATTCAACCTTTAACACATATTCACCATGATTTAATCTTTACAGTCACACGAATAACAAATTTTTAACATTACTTTCACTTTTACCATATCACAGTATTTCTAAACATTCAAAATAACAGTTCATATGTATACAAGAACATATCAAGATGCCGTTAATTTTACACATTTGAAAACATACATTAGTAGTACATTGTTAACTTCTATTCTTTTCAAATCAACTGCCAATTCTTTCTACATTGAAATAATACTACATTTCAAAAAGTCTTTCAGACTAAAACTTCTTTCTTGTTAGAATGTTTTAAATAAAATTTATACAATAACTTTTTACAATATTTAAGTCTTTACACAACGCTATTATACATCAACTTTAGTTTTACGCGCGAGTAATTGAAAAACATAATAAGAAAATCGGTCACAACTCATTTCTCGCCCTTTTGGCGATAAAGGTAGACCTCGCATGAGGTAAAACTTCTTGAAATCTGCCACTTGCAGTAAGAATGAAAGATTAACTTAAGTTTGTAAAGTAACATAAAATTTTACTTATCTTTGTAATATTCAGACATCCTTTTCTGGGCCCAGTCTTTAAAGGTGCTGCAGACCGTAGCTTGGTTGATCCTCCTTCTTGTACGGGCTCGCCCTTCAGTGCTTTCCTCTGGAAGCTTCCGTTTTTCACCACTACGGCCACCCTTGAACATCTTCCTTCTGTCCTCTGCTTGTGGTCTTGGCCGTTTGAAGGCAGCTGGTCTTGGTGGAACCGGGAAACTTCTGTCGTGATCCTGCTTGGACCTCGTTGTTGGCCGTTCAAATTTTTCTTGTACTTTTTCCTCCGCCGCTGATGGCCCTTCCGCAGTTCGGCGACTTTTGCTGCGGAGAGTTCTGTCGGATGAGTCAATCTTCCGTTTCACAGCCGGGTTATAGTTGCCGTCCTTTCTCCCGGTCTTTTCCACATACGTCGTCCTTCTCCCTTCTTCATTCTGGGGGTGTTCGTGAACTGTTTTTTGGACGGTGGAACGGCTTCTTTTTCTTTGTACCTTCAATTTTTCCGCGGGGCAATTTTCTTTTCACTTGCTTCTGTCTCTCATTGGCTTGCCCTTGTACTTGTCGTTTTCCCACCTCTGGAACTTGTACCTGCTGTGTCTGCCGTACCGGATCCTGCAAAAGATCTGAAAAGATTTGCATTTTATTACGGTCATAGAATGGTTTTATCTGGTCAATGTTTGCGGAACAGGTTTCACCATTTCTTGCCTTTAACACTACAACAGCGTGAGTTATTTTTTCTATAACATATGGTCCTTCAAAGCGTGGAAAAAATTTGGCAGTTTTATCTTCTGGTGCTGAAGAAAGTGAATGCTTAATTTTTAGTACTTCATCCCCTACTTTATAAGTTACTCCCCGTCGTTTCAAGTCATAATACAATTTTTGTTTTCTTTGTGCTACTTCCGTATTCTTTTTTGCTTCTTTTATTAGTTTTTCTATATCACCCATTTTAAATTCTGGGGCTCTTTGTTGCACATAAAATAGTTTATCTAACGGTGTTATAACCTTTCTGCCTAGAAATAACTCAGCAGGAGTTTTGCCCGTTGTATCATGTTTTGCGGTCCTAAGGGCGAAAGCAAATTCATTAACATAGTTATCCCAGCTTTTATGAAAATTTTTAACATAACTACGGATAATTTTCACTATATTTCTGTTGACCCGTTCCGCTATATTTGATTGCGGCCGATACGGGACCATTTTTAAATGACGTATGCCCAGTTTTTGGCACATGTCTTCAAATATATTACTTACAAATTGAGGACCATTATCCGATATAACTTTTAGGGGCGCCCCGTATTTTAAAATATATTTATTTAAAATAGAATCGGTAACTAATTTCGCGGAGGCTCGTTTTAAGGGAACAATTTCGGTCCATTTACTAAAATGATCAACTATAACAAGGAGATAGCGACTTTTGTTTAACTGACTTTTTGGGAAAGGGCCCAATAAATCGATGCCGATTATTTCATTTGGAAATTCGGATTTAATACTATTTAGAAACTTGGCCGGGCGGAAATTAATATAATTAACGGCTTGACATGTTGGGCAGGACTGGACATACGCCCTTGTTAACTTTTGCAGTTCAGGAAAGTAGACTGCCTCGCGTACGCGTTGAGTAGTTTTTCGAATACCAGCATGAGAAGCTAAAGGGCTGTCATGGAGCTCTTGCAGGATATTTAATCTAAGACTAGCTGGGATAACTGGTCGAAATTCGTTGTTGGAATTCGTAGTTTTTGTATAAAATAATAGACCATCTATTAGTTCGTAATGGGCCGCCCTATTTCTTATCGCCACAATATCTTGGTGGCTAAAATTTTCAGGATCCTTCAAATACTCATAAATACTTCCAAACTCAGGATCCTTACCCAGTTCGGTTATTACAGTTTCTCGGGAATTTATTGTACACGCTGTCAGCATTGCAACTTTTACGGTATTACCCTGTTCGTCTAATTTAATTCGTGACAGGGCATCTGCTACGATATTTTCCTTTCCGGGGGTATGCTTGATTACCAGATTATATTCTTGCAGCTTGAGTGCCCATCTTATTAACCTTGGGGATAAATTTTTTCCAGAGTACAATCTAGTTACCGCCGCATGATCAGAATATACTGTTATCGGCGCCTTTCCAAAATAGACTCGGAACTTTTGCACTGCTAACAGAACTGCAAGTGCCTCTCTCTCGGTCGCGGAATAGTTTCTTTGTGTTTGATTTAAAGTTCGGCTAAAAAATGCCACGGGCTGCTGATTTTGCGAAAGTACCGCTCCTACCGCATAATCCGAAGCATCCGCTGAAATTTCTAAATTTTCATCCTTTTCAGGAAATTTCAACACAGGGGCTTGCATTAATGCTTGTTTTAATTTTTCGAAAGCACTATTGGCTTCGGCCGTCCACGAGAATCTTGCCTTTTTCCTTTTTAATTTTAACAATGGCTCAGCGATAGCCGCAAAATCTTTTATAAAGGACCTATAATATGAACAAAGTCCTAGAAAAGAAGAGAGCTTCTTTGCCGTGTTTGGAGTCGGATACTTTTGTACAGCGATTATTTTTGATTCATCTGTCTCGATCCCTTTTTGCGATATTTTGTAACCTAAATATTTTAATTCAGGGGCTGCAAATTTGCATTTTTCGACATTAACTTTTAGACCGGCCTCATTTAATAAAGAAAACACCTGTCTTAAATCCTGTACATGTTGGTCTAGATTATCACTAGTAATAATGATATCGTCTAAATAGATAAATGTGGACTTTCCGAGAACAGGTCTTAACACAATGTCCATGCATCGCTGAAATGTTGCTGGGGCGCCTGAAAGGCCAAACGGCATTCGCAAAAATGCATAAGTGCCAGACTTGGTTATAAAAGCAGTCTTAGGCACGTCCTCAGGCCTGATCCCTATTTGAAAATAACCATTCGTTAAGTCTAAAGTTGTCATAAATTTGGTTGATTTTATGTTCCTTAAAATTTCTTCTATAATCGGTAACGGATATACCGGATATTTCGTTATGGAATTTAATTTACGGTAATCAATAGCGAATCTCCACCTTTTTGGATGCTCCAAAGGATAATCATTATTTTTCTTACATAAAACCACCGGACTAGCATAACTACTTGAGATAGGCGTTACGATCTTTTTACGTAGCATATCGGTAATATGCCATTCTATAATTTTTTCCTTATTCTTATCATACCGGTATGGTTTTTGACGAACCGGCAATGCATCTCCGGTGTCAATACTATGGTTAGTAACCTGGGTAAATCCTGGAATATCACTAAATAAGGAAGCAAATTCACTTACCACTTGTCGGATTCTATCTTGCTCGTCATTAGGCAGGTGGTCGAGATTTAACCTTGGCGGTTCAACCTTTTCTACACGCACTGGTTTCATCGTCAGCTTAAGAGACGCTTCATTAAAATCCAGTGTAGCTTGTGCGTCTGAAAGAAAGTCTATTCCTAGTATTAAGTGTGCTTGCATATTCTTTACTATAAAAAACATCACCTTTACTTGTTCGTCCTTGATACGGATGTACAAAGGTACTTTACCTACGCACTTACATTGTTCTCCTTGCGCCGCTAATACTGTTGTATTATCCGCATTATATATGCGGTATTTGCGAAAATACTTTCTAAAAAAGACTTCTGCCACACAGGAACACTGCGCGCCGGTATCCAGGAGTGCGGTGGCCGGGATATTATTTACCAAGACTTCAATCTTCGGAAGAGTTAAATTTTTCACCATTACTGTATTTAACTTGTAGGAAGAGGGGTTTTCGTGGCCTTCGGATTTCCGCACCCTCTCGTCAGCAGAAATCCGTTTTAGTTTAAATTATTTTTCCTTTTGGTGCTTTCCTTCTTTCTCCACTGGCCTTGAGACTTTTTTCCTGGGTTGCTATTGAACTGTCGACGTTCGCCGGCTGTTTTTGAATGCTCGGGTTTCCTTGCCCACTGATTCGCTTTTTCTCCGTAGCCATGTGCTTGAGTTTGCTGTAGTCTTGGCGTACCAAATTGGTTTCGCTGTTGATATTGGCGTCTTCTTTCGACGTCCGCCGTTCTTCTACTTTCAAACTGGATTGCTAGCTCAAATAATTTTTCCAGTGTAGTCGGATTTCTCAATTCAATAAAGTCTTGCACTTGGGGTAGTAACCTCGGCAAAATCACTTGAATTATTTCAGGATCCGGACGGTTTCCATACAAGAGCTTGAAAACGTGAATTTTTCTTAAAATAAAACTCGAGATGTTTTCCATTCTTTGTTGATATATACTGAAAAGTTCTGTTTCTAATTTCGCACGATCCCTTACAACAGGGAAGGCTTTTAGTAGGGCAGTCTTGAAATTTTCGTAGGTATAGGTGGGACTTCCTGCTTGACCCAAGAGACTTCTGCCGATACATTTGAACCAGTTAAGCGCTTGGCCCCTCAAAGCACTGGTAGCTAAGGTAACTTTTTGAAACTCGTGCACGGGGTAGAGCATGAAGTGGTCATCCAATTTTTCCAAAAAACTGGTTACCTGTGAGTTTCCATTAAACGTTGCTTCTGGTTTCATCGAAGCGCGCATGGTCTGGACAATATACCCAAATCCTTCCAGGGCGGCAGCTGGCATTTCTGGATTCTGAGCTGTTTCTGCAGGCAGCACAGGTTCTTCTTGAAACTCGGCCATGGTTATTCTTCGTTGGGCGCCACTATCAGGTTCAATGTTTCTTCTAACCTTCTTCGGAAACATACAATGACCTGACTAGAACAGAGAGCTTACTAAAGCTATGTTCACTAATTGTAGTAAGTAGACAGGATACAGACGAAGGGTATACAAAACCCTTTATTTTTTCTTTATATACAATGACTTCCGTACTTCGGAATACAATGACCCTCCACTCGGGGTCTAACTTAAAAGATATCAAAATAAAACTAAACTCTAATTTAACTTTAGAATAAGATTGGCCTTATAATAACAGGAAGCGTATGTAGCACAGAGACTGTGAACACTACAATACGTTTAATTTATCAAGAGGATTAAAACCTCTGGCCTGGAAGGCAAAGTAGCAACTGCGTAACTTCTAAGGTAAGCGGCCTGCTTCGAACTCACGGCTTCCTCTCTTCTGCTTGGCAAAAAGGCCACACTTAAATACTTGGCGTTCGCCAGACAACTTTGCATAAACTCCTTCACGCTTATAATTCTGGCCGGAAGTAGAAAATAAGAAGTGATAGTAAAGATTTAAAATAAAATAAACGTTAGTAAAACTTAAGATCCTTACAGAGGAATTAATTGGTATATGATTAATCAATTGGTATAAGACCATTTGTTTCTTAATTTTTATATTTGTTTCACAATTTTAAAGTTTTAATATTTTTCTACTAGTTTGAAATTTTTAATGGTAAACTCTTTAGTCATTAGACTGCAATCTGAAGATCTTAGATTCCAGTCTTTTTATTCATTTTATCTTTTGTTTTAAACATTAATCAGAAAGATATAATAAAACTTACTGTAGGACGGTGATTATCTGGGCCTGACTGGAAGTGTATGTGTCTTAGGAAACAATTAATACAGAATATACTAAGATAATAGTGAAAAATTTCATATAAATTAAGGCAATGAATAACATGCCCTACATTTTGCACTACAATGAACTATCAATTTTAACTGCAGCTTCTCATTGTATAAAAAGACTGTTATTTAAGTACGCAAATCCAGCGTAATTAAATAACAGTTTAAATTGAATATTCGCGGGCAGTTTGCTGTATATGAATAACTTGGAAGAAGAGGGTGAAAGGTCCTTCTAGCCTTATATGTGTTCTCAGGTTAGCTTGTCCCGAAGTATAGTTCTGTCAAACCTCTTGTGACCCCCACCCACCCATGATTGGTCCCAGATAAGAAAATGTTAGCATTTGCAGCTCCACATGTAAAAATGAATCAACCTTGAATGAAATCCCTGACCTTGAAACACAAGACTTTGTGGTTTTGATAATTCCAAATAGGACATTTCTAGCATTCGCATTTCAATGTGCGAAAGTGAATTGACTTCGAACAAAATCACTAAACTTGAAACACAGTTTTGGGCTTTTGATTTTACAATTTTAAAAGTGATATGATTTTTGTAAGTGGTAGCATTGATTTTATTAAGTGGTTATTTTATAATCATATTGTATTCATTTGAATTAGTTCTTTGGGTTTTTATTTTATTAAGCAGTTAATTTTATAAAGCAGTGATTTTATTAAGCAGCACCCACTGTATGTGTAAGTTTTAATGTGCTGTATTAATAATTATTTGCTCATTTTTGAACAACTCTGTCACTGACCTGTTTTCTATATGTCTTTAGTAAGAATTTGACAAAGCAATTATTATGGTTCAATGAAGACATCTGAATAGAAGTTCATGTTTTGATTCATATATTTTTTAAATATTTTTTTTCTATCCAAGATAAACGTATGTTTGTTTGTTATTTTCAAAGTATGCTATTTTAATGTTATTTTAAATATTACTTTTGCTTGAAAGGGCTTTAGCGGACAGAGATGCAGATGGTAAAATGGATGCCAATGAATTTGCAATAGCCATGCATCTTATTGAGCTAAAACTGAAAGGAATTGAAGTTCCCAAAACACTTCCACCATCAATGATAGTGCCACCACCTGCAATCATACCTACTGTGCCAGCATTTCGACCTCCTGTTTCTCTTGGAGGTTTGAGTTCTATTTCTGTATTTTTCTCTTATTATTGTAAGCATTTTCAAAATAAAATTCTGATAAGGTACCAAAAGAATTTATATATAGTTACAATTCTTACATACATTTATATTCTTTTCTGTTCTTACTGCACACTTCTTATTAAGTTTAATTTTATTTCTTTACAGGGCCTATACCTATAGTTCCTCCAGCAACCCTTGCCAGTATGCCAGTGGGCTTTGTGCGACCTGCATCACCAGTTGACAAACCCCAAAGATCTTGTTCAGTTAGCAGCCAAGATTCCCCTACGTAATTGCAAATCATACATTTTCTTTCTGCACATGTTGAAAATGCTATTATCTGCATAATTAATTTTTGATTTTGTTGAAGTTATACAAATGTTGTTATTTCAGATTGGTCTGTATCAGCAGTACATGACTTAATTATTGAAATGCTTAAAGCAATTGTGGCTGTTTTAATACTGAAATTCAGAAGTTAGGCTTAATTCTCATCACTTTGCAGGTATTTTATGGTACATTCTCACTAAATATGAGACCTAACAATGTGAGGCTGTTTCATATTCTTCCATCTGAGACATCCATCTTGGGATGGGGGCTGCAATCACCGAACGACACTCTTGGGCTATCTTGTTTGAACTGGGAATCTGTACTGCAAAGCCTAACTTTGGAAAAAATTTGCGTAAATGAAATTTGGGGTCCACTTGTTCCAATTTTGTCACATTATGAGAGGTACACTCAGGTAGTTGTTAGAATTAATTTGAAAGCTTTATCATATTTTTCTTGCAATCTGAAGTATAAAAGACATTTCATTTATCAACATTCAAAATGTTTGCCTCAGTGCTAGCTAAACTATGAATAAAACCTCTAAAGTAATAGGCCATATATCCCCAAATCACCAAAAAAAAAAAAAAAAAAAGCGAATATTCAGAAATATCCAGAACTTCTTAATGTTTTTATATCAGCTAATGCAGTTAATAGTCAGCATTTTTTTTTATTTACTTTACTCAACCCACAATTTTGGCTTTGATTCTGAAACAAAATACCAAAAATAAAAAGTACTGCAATGGAATGCAGGTCAACATTCTCCACCATAACAGACATAAGGTTACATCTAGTAGTAGAAAAGATACTAATTAAATGTTCTATCTAAACATTCATACACCAGTACTGAGAGTAAGTTTAAACCGTTATTCATATTTGACACACCTGGCTGTGAGATAAAGTTGGCGGTCGATGCATATGTGACTCGACAGTTCCAAAATTATTAATGATTGCTGCTATCTTTAGGTTATAAAAAGCTTTAGGTATTATTTGTAGAATAATAAACTCAATAAAACAATTCAAGTGCTGGGCTTGTTGCACTTGCTGTTTGATGATCTCATTTGTACATTTCCCATTAAAGTTGCCAACAGTGTTATTCTCTTACTAAGTGCAAGTGTGAGAAGAACAAATATTGCGTTTGATTTCTGAATAGAGGGCCATAGTATTGCCTATTATTTACTATTTACTATTGGTTGATAAAAGTTTTGATTTGAACATAATTGTGTAAAATACTTCAGTTTCACTTTTGCAAGTAAATATGTACATCATGTGTTTATATCAAAGTCACATAGTAGCCATTAATTTTGAAATGATATAGTAGTTCTGAAAGATTTTTATAAACACGGGGTTTGTAGCGATCCTTATATATGCTTATAAGTCCTTATATTTGAAAATAAAATATAAAGGCCCTTATAGGTGCTTACTTTTTCTTTAAAGCCCTTATTTTTTGTTTTTAGTGCTTATTTTTTTGCTTTTAGTGCTTTTTTTTTTTTTTTTTTAATGAAGGCTCCGAAGCTAAATAAACAACTTTTCTTCCTAATATAGAATGTCAGATGGTGAATCATACTCCCGGAAATAGCTTTTCCCCCTTTCTCTGCATTAACATAACCTTTGGTGTGCACGAAGAGTACAGACAGGTGCCCGTCGTTCTATTGGTCAAAGAATTGCGAAAGCAGTAGAAAATTCCGGTACATCCGGCATTCTTTTCCGCCCACCCAAATACTAAACACGTTTGAATTTCTATCAAGATCTTAATAATTTGCATTCTCATTCCGCTTGGTCAGTTCATATTCGTGTTTATTATGATCATTATGCTTATATTATGAGCATATGTATAAATGTTTATAATAACATAGTTGCAGTAACTGCTGACGTTATAGTAAACTTCCAAAAATGGTTGTGTTTTAACACAGGTTAACTTTCTAAGGAATAATATTCGAAATGGCTTAAATAAAGGGAAAGTAATCGAATAGTCAAAATAATTTCATTTTTTTGGCCAATACATTATACAGTATAAAGAATGGGAGGTTCTCCCCTTTCTTCGCAAAATCTCGAATATTGAAACTGTTACAGTTCGCTGCAAAACAAGCAACGGACCTCTCCTTTTTTTTTTTGTCACTTTCCAATCTGGATTGAATAGGACTAAAAGTTCTGTGGTCTACCAACTCAAGTGAAGAATGATTCTATTCCGGAAATTTAACGCCGTCTGTTGAAAATTAGAATGAAAAACACCCCAGTTATTTAGTTCTTTATTCTCCCAATACCGGCAGCTGTTGATTCCGATTGCGTAATATCACGTAGGGAATATCACATAATATCACGTAGGGAAGAATTACAGCACACGTATTGTGATATTTTGCAGAGATAATTAATTTTGATGTTCTGTCCGAGATTTGTTTATGAACACTTAAAAGAGTTTTACTGTCCTTGCTAAGCAGAATATTTTTCAGTTCTGTTGGTTTATTTTTATATGATGCACATATCGAAATGTCAAAAGCACTTATTTAGCGGAAAAATCTAAAGAGCGGCTGCAGTCTACCCCCTCTGCTCCTCTTTTTCAAGTTATGCTCGACTGTCCGAATATTCGCCAATTTCCAAGTATGCGGGTTAGTTAAGCTTTTACTGTTAAAGGATGACTGCATGAAGCAAATTTCTGTCTTCTGTTTTCAGAAATGTTCCTCTTTTTTACTTAAATTACTTTGCTTGCAATATCTGTTAAGGGAAAACTGATATACAATGAAAATTTAGAAAATGTTCAGAATTTAGATTTAAATTATTTAAATATCAATATGAGTGGAAAAATAAAATTGTATTTATTATTAGGTTCCAAGCGAATACAATAACTATGCCTTATTATTATTTATTTTCTCTATTTTGAACTGAAATTTCATCATTAAATCTTGTAATATAGTTTAGTTCTGCATAGTTTTTTTTTTTCTCTTATTGTAAACTAGTTCTGTAAATTGAACTGTTATTTAAAATTAAAAAAAAAAAAAGTAATTATTTTCCATGGTTGAGGTAATGCTTATTCTCTCTTAATAAATAATGCATTTCTCATATTTTAAATTACAAGTCTAATTTTTAAATGTTATGCAGTTGTGTATAATGTAATTAGACAGGTGGTTATTTTTTTAACTAAAATATGGCTATGAACCCTGAAACAGTTTTCGGTTTTTTAAGATAGAAGGGGAAAATAATTAAATTAGAAAGGCTGTTTAAGGAGTTGTTATAAAATAATTAATATGTCTTATATGTGCATATAATATTAAAATATAGTTAGAGGTATTCATCAATTTGGGACTTTACATATATCATTATAACTTAATAACGCAATGGAGAAAATCTTCAGTTAGAATGCAGTGGGATCATCAAAATGCCAATTTTAAAGTGTTTCAAATGTATTTAAAACCATTTAATGCAATTATTATTAAGTATATTTCAACAAAGTTTCAAAATTGTTTCAAGTAAACAAAACAAAAAGTCCTTTTTGATCTGGTTTTAAATTATTAACCTAAAGGGGCAATTTGACCAGAAGGGCTTTTAATTTTGTTATCGTATTTTGTGTTATATACTGTAAAACGGCATTTTACTTTTCAAATTGTTGTCGCTAAGTATTAGAGCCTTGCATTATATTTTTTCAATGTATACATGTTTCTCGCATTATTAAAAAACAGTGATACATCAAATTTTGAATAACATAGTCCTCCACTCGAATATGGGCATCTGGAAGCCCAAATTTAGAATTTGTGTTATTATCTGTTTTATATTTTGTAAAACTTAAAATATGGCTATGAACGAATTTTTGATTAACAAACTCAACGATTTCAAAGAGAGCAATGGCAACACTGTAATGGGCGGGGGGGGGGGATTTATTTCCAGTGTGCAAAACTACGTAGTATCAGAAATTCTAAAGACATGCTCTTTTTAAATATTTTGTAATATTACTGTTGAATGAAATTTTAGGGTTTAAATGGAAGAACATGATATTTCATATTTTATTTGATTGTTTTTTTTTTTTTTTTTTTTTAGTTTTTGAGGAAAAGAAATTTTCATATCTTACAAATAATGTAAGCCTTGAATAATAAAAATGTATAAGCCTTGAAAGTGAGGATTTTTTGCAATAAATTTTATTTCATTATTCCAGTAATGTGAAGAGGTTTTCCTTCGTTCTGAACATTTGCTTTTGATACAGAAAGGTGTACAAATTTCTGTGAAACATTTTTTAGGGATGTTAATGCAACTGTGTTTACCATTTTTTTAAAAACATCAGTTGCGATTTCTGTTATAGACCTTTTGATTATGATCAGTGAATATAAGTTTTTAATGCTTAATTTTCAGTTCATGATTAACATTAAATGATATTATTTACCGAATAATTCAACTGTAGCTGAATGTTTGTATTTTCAGTGGCATGCCTGCTGCACCGTTAATAGAATGGGCAGTTAATCAGCCATCTAAATTAAAATATACTCAACTGTTTAATTCATATGATAGAACCAGGACTGGTTTTCTTACTGGTGCTCAAGCAAGGAATATTCTGGTTAATACTGGCTTAAGTCAACCCATTTTAGCTCAAATATGGTATGTTATTTTTATTTGTGAAAACTTTTTAATAATTTATAAAAATGCTTTGTGAAGGATCTTACTTGGCAGTATATATCATATTTTTATAAAATTTTATCATTAATATTCTGGTCATAGGTTGAGGCAGATATTTACTTATAAATAAGTTTTCTACTAATATTTTATTTTACATACTTAAAAGGTCTCTTTCTGATATTGATGGTGATGGAAGACTCTCATGTGAAGAATTTGTTCTTGCCATGCATTTAGCTGAAAGTGTAAAAGCAGGAGATGCCTTGCCTAGTGTTTTACCTGCTGATCTCATACCACCATCTCATCGGCGGAAGAGATCAACAAGCATTCAGTCTAGTAAGATTTAGTTATATGATTTATGCTTTTCCCCAGAATTACATCTTTGAATATAGAAAATTGGTATATTAAATGTATATATTTATATAAATAATGCGATGAAACTGCAGTGTTTGCATTTCCTGATCTCTGACTTTTATGATAAAGCATTTTTTTCTGTGTGAAAAGTGGAAATGATATAGGTTGTGAAATTATAAATCATGAAAAACTGTATTTTCATTTGAGGCAAATTTCAAACAAGAAACGGTATATGCCATTTTTGGTTTTAAATTAATTTTTTAGCTAAGAAAGGCTGTTGGTCTGGAAATGGTATTTTGCATTGAATCATTTAAATGCAATGTATCACTTTTCAGATTGTTGCCACCAAATGTTATTGCCCTGTATTATATTTAAGTAAACTAAATAATGAAGAATCTGCATGAATGTATGTATGTTGCCACCAAATGTTATTGCCCTGTATTATATTTAAGTAAACTAAATAATGAAGAATCTGCATGAATGTATGTATGATTCTTGCATTATGAAAAAACAATGATACCTAGACTCACAAACTTTGAATAACATAGTTTTCTATCCGATTTTTGATTGAAAAACTCAAAGTGAGCCATGGCAGCACTGTAGGGAATAAAACATTTTATCTCCAGCACATAAGACCGTCTCTCAGAAATTCGAAAGATATGCTGTTTTTAAATATTTTAGCCAACATTCTCTCCAAACATGTATGTGTCTGTAAATGAGAAAAATGCCCATTTGGGTGTATTATCGCGCTTTTTTGTAATATAGCTTGTTCATGTTGAAAATAATAAACATTACATATTTATAGTATATTACATATGTATAATTATAATAGTTTTCTAGCTTAATGGTTTTCCAGTATTCATCATTTATATAGTGCATCCCATTGAAAAATACTAGATCAAGATTCCATTGTACTATCTGTTATAAACAGCTGTCATGATATATAACATATGATGTGTTTTCTTATTAGCTGGATCTGTATCTAGTCACGGTCTTGGTGAAATCAATTTACTTGGAGATTTCAAAGATGACAAATTACTTCAACAAAGTAAATATTTTTTATACTAGTTGTTTTAAGTTTTACATGGAGCTGTGTATTTTTCCTTGAAATTCTTGTTATAATCTTTCATGTATCAATGTTGTATAATCTATTTAAGTGGAAATTAATGTATTAAAAAATACAGGAAAAATAGGAATTTAAGCTTTTGCATTATAACATGTTGCAGAGATATTAGGTATTTTTTTGAAGCAGGCAGGATGAAAAATATGCAATGCCTTCGCCGGGAATCAAACCACGGACCTCTGAAATACCGGCTCGGTGTGCTGACCACTACACCATGAAGGCTTGCTAGGAAGGTGGGAGAAATACCTTATATACTCCCCCTTTTAAAGAGCAACTGGGATTTTTTAGGGATCGAATTGCCAAATCCTGAGTGTGGAGAATCCTCATCCAACACCCTTTTAGTTCGGCCGCCACTGTAGAGACATTAGGATTTTAAAGCAAGAGAGATGAAAAATTAGCAGCCGCCTTCGATGGGAATTGAACCACGAACCTCTAAAATACCGGCTCAGTGTGCTGACCACTACACCACGAAGGCTCGCTAGGAAGGCTGAAGAAATACCTTATAATTTAATCATTCTACTTTTTTTTACACATACTTTTGCTGCATATCTTTCAATTAATTCTCTTCCCTATGTTGTAAAATATGTAATTTTAGATCTAAATTCTTAAAAAATGCACAGCATTCTTTGCTAATGGTGTTCATTAATCATATTAGGAATGCTGTAATGTTTTATATCTTGAGGAAATTTTTTTAATCTTTCATTAATTATGAATTATCCCTTGATTAAGTGTTTATTTTCTTACAAAGTTAATCAGTAAATTTTTTTGATTAGTAAATCATTTCCTTGAAACTTTCCATTTTTGTAAGCTATTTACTACTTTTCTGCTAGTCACCAAATGTTCACCAAAGCACTAAATTTGGTAACCTATATGTATCGCATCATGAATAGCTGTGCAGCGTCATTGTTAATAAGCTGGAAGAATTAATACCAGTTCAAGAATTTATTATCCTAGATTTTTCAGTTTTTTAAGTGGATGAATTTGCAGCTGGTGAGTATGAACAAAAACCAGCACAGAACACATATTGGCACATTTGACAGTGCCATACATCTGAGAGCGTATATAAGGGTAGTACTAAAATTGATTTAGAATTAATGTTATTAAACATTCATAACAAACATTCAAACAAGACACTTTTTTGTGAATGTGAGAAGCTTCAAGGAAATTGAACCTTTTTTGTTTGAACATAGATATTTGCATTGAATATGCAATTATTTTGAAGTGGTTTTTCTGAAAACTTGCTCGTTCTTTCTATTTCCTTCTTTTCAAAATATTTCTTTTCAGTTTTGAGAAAGGAATATTCAGTTTTTCTGACAGTTATGTATCCATAATTTTTTTATTCTTGACAAATTCTCATTAAAACTGTAGTTAGGTCATTCAGAATGTTCTATTCAAATACTATAATAAAGCTAGAATGATGTATAACAGAAATTAAGCAAACAAAACAAAAAAGAAACAGTTTTTCACAGACGCTTGAGTATTTCACATTCAATTAATTCAGTTCTCACTTCGCAAGAAGGCAAAAACACATAAAAACTCAAAATATCTGTGTTAAAAATTAAGAAGTAAATCTTAAACACTTATTTCCTCAAAAAAATTCCAGAAAGGATTAAGCACGATTTAATTCGCAATAATAAATGAAGGCGTTATCTTTGTTGTTGCGAAGCTACGTTTCTCTAGATTGGCAACAAATCCATTACTCTGCTGTTTCAAATGTAAACAAGCAATGGCCGCCATCAAAAAAATTATTAGGCTTAGCGGCACTTAAACAGCTTTAAAATTGTTGATAATTCTAAAAATATTACATACAGATTTACTAAAGGCATAAAAACCTTAACCGGAAGATAAGAACAACATAATTCAATCATTTTTAAAGCAAAAAATGTACAATTTACAAACATATAAGAGTAAAGAAACTGTGATCACTGAGCCGGGTAACAGAGTGGATATATATATAAATATATTTATATACGTTTGGCGCGGTCGATTGCAACCAAAATACGAGGTGCACATCTTCATGTTATAGTAGTCATATATGCAAAAATTTCAACGTTCTGAGGCTACTCGTTTTTGAGTTATGCGAGATACGTACATACGTTCATAAAGACGCCGTGAAAAATTTTCCTCAGAATTCATTTTAAAACAGTTTCATAATTTTTTTGGAGGAAAAGAGTCTTTTATTCTGTCCTTACGTACAGATATGCAAAAACATCGTTAAATTGCATTCAAAAGTGGTCAAAAGGGATATTTTCGATGAAATAGGCTGCCTGAAACTTTTCGTGATTACAGTTCTTCCTTTTTACTTTGTACTAGGAAGTAAAAATCAGAAACTCGCCAAAAACCACTGTAGGTATCCAGTGGGGTGGAATACGAGAGATACAGTGCTAGTGTCTCAAATGCTAATGCTCTCCTTATAAGCTATCAGATTGTCATTCATTAGATAAATTCCCTTAATTTTTACTTTCTGGTAGAGTTTACAGAACGAATAGAAGTGAAAGTGCTGAAACCTTGGTTGATATACACAGTCAAGTCGCATTAATGTGACCACCTGTCAAAAGCCAGAATAATTCTCTTTCACAAAGTGGACCACTATGAGATGTGCAGAAAGAAAGCCAGTTAGGTTCTTGAAGGATCTTGGATTCACTGGGATGTTGAGCCATGCAAACTCCAGTGCAGTGGCCAGCTGTGCTAGGTTATGCTGTTGAGGATCTGTGGCGCAAACAACTTGATCAAGGCTGTACCACAGATTCTTGATTGTGTTTAAGTCTAGGAAGTTTGCTGGCCAGGGGAGTATGGTGAACTCATCTTGGTGCTCTTCTAACCATGCTCATATACTGTAAGCAGTATGACATTTAGCATTGTCCTGATGGTAGATGCCATCATTCTGAGGAAAAATATTTCGCATGTAGGGGTGGACATGGTCCGCAAGGACAGATGTGTATTTCTGTTGATCTATCGTGCGTTCCACAATGATGAGGGCACTCAGAGAATACCACGAAAACATTCCCTAGACCATAATGCTGCCTCCTCCAACTCCGTCAGTTGTTGCAGAATGTTTGGTTTCTGATGTTTCACACCATATAAACCAATGTCCATCTATGTGATAGAGCATAAAAATGTGATTCATTGGAAGAAACCACCTGTCACTGCTCAGTGGATGTGGATGTGCAGTTGCGGTACTAGCATGCAAATTCCAGCCTTCGTCCCTGATGAACTGCAGTCAGCGTAGGTGCTTTAACCAGGCATCTGGTGTGGAGCCCCATACCCAGCAATGTTCACTGAACCATGGTTGAGAAGATACTGTTGGTAACCCCTTGGTTCATCTGGGGGTCTGTTGCTCAATGGTAGCATGTCTATTTGTCCAAATGCATCTCCCAGCTGTCATTCACCTCTGTCATGTAGGGCCCATGGTGCACTACATTTGCTTATTTAACCTGCATGAAAAAGTGGTTGAAATTCAATAAAAACACGTAAGAAAATTTTTAATTATTTTTGGTGTTCTTCAAAATACTGGCCAAGACAAGTTGCAGGTCATGTTAACATAGAGAACATTTAATAGCAGGTTTTTTTTTTTTTTTTTTTTTTTTTTTTAAATAAATAAAGCTAAGCTAGTTTAAAGTCTATAATAATAGTATAAATAATTAACTCACAGTTTTCAGTATGGTAGAATCTTTGGAGCAACTTAAATTGGTAATCAAAATTTATTTATAATTATTGGCATGTGCTATTTTATCTTCTGTTTCAAACTCATGTTTGTAAAAATTTTCTTTTGCTAGTATTGAAATATGAATATGAATTTTGTTCTGTTAATACACATTTGCTCAAATAATATTAAATATTTATATAGTTTGTATTTTTCACCTAAAATTTTGTTTTTTCGTTAAAGCGACATTTGAAGATAAAAGGCGGGAAAATTTTGAGAAAGGACAAGCTGAGTTAGAAAGGCGCCGTTTAGCTTTGCTTGAGAGTCAGAGAAAAGAACAAGAAGAGCGAGAAAGGAAAGAAAGAGAAGAGCAAGAAAGAAGGGAGAGAATTAGGTACTTTTATGTTCAATTTATTTATTCTAAATTCATATTGTTCATAGTTTTATATCTCAGTTTTCCAAAATCTTTATAAGTTTTCTTCATATGTAAGATATAAAATATAAAAGAAAATTACTAAGAACTTAAATTTAGCGATGGTCCTTTTAATTTCTGGTTTTACTTTGACTATGTCCCCTTCCTGGAATCTAAAGTGTGTCATATCTGAAAACTGATATGCATTATGCCATCTTTAATCATGCAATACTGTTATCACTTGACCAATCAACATTCGAAATGTAAGAAAGGATTCAACTCTCTAAATATGCTATGCTGAAATGTGCACTAACTTTTTCCTGTCTTCCTTTCACTGTGCAAACATGTACATTACTTACCTCATTTCATTCGTTGTCTCAAAATGTGATAAGTTGTATATAGAATTGTGGGGTGTTTGTCACACTTGTAGTGATCTGTAAAAGAGAATATATATATGTCCTAAAAATTATTCATTGAGAAATAAAATTATGTAGTGAATCTACAACTACTTTTGGCTTCCAAATTCCTGTTACAAATCTGTTACACATCCTATCTGTATGCCAACAGCATCTGTAACCATCTCAGCCAGGGAGGAAAAAAATTTATGCAAATTTCATCGTGATTGCTGTAAGAAGAGACTCAAAGTAATTGTTCCCTTCACCAATTTTGTAACAAAGTACTGTAATTCTTTAGAAATTTTACCACAATTCCTTCTTATGCAGGCAAATCCCACAAACATGTATTTTTAAGACAATGTCCGTAAAAACCATTGAATGAATGTCTATAAAATTCACTGAATTTAGAATACAACAAAAAGAGCTCATACAAATATGGTGATTGTTGAAACTGAAGAATTATCATGCACATGGTTGTCAAAAGAATTATTATAAAATTTGTTGCCAGATTTTGGCACACTTTGAAACTGTTGATTTCTGCTTAGGTGGTTGTGATAACATATAAGTGCCATATTATCAGTTAAATATATTCTTTATTTATATAGGGTTAACATTTAAAAGTTATTGCTATGTTCTTTTATCTCATTGATGTTAAACAGGCAGGAACAAGAGAGGCGAAGACAATTAGAACTAGAAAAACAGCTGGCTAAACAAAGAGAATTGGAACAAGAGAAGGAAGAACAAAGGCGTAAAGCACTAGAACAGCGAGAGGTTTTTATATATTTTATATTAATTATGTAAATTTTCATCCATCCTATTATGTTTGGTGAAATTTACTGATTTTTATATTGTTATTTATTAATGTTATTATTTGGTCATTTTTAGGCAGCCCGGCGGGAAATGGAGAGACAGAGGCAGCTGGAATGGGAAAAACAGCGGCGTCAAGAGCTGATTTCTCAACGACAAAAAGAACAAGAAGCTGTGTGCCATTTAAAAAATTTGAACAAAAATCTTACATTTGAGCTTGAGCAATTGGTAAACAATGTTGTGATTGATTTTATGTTGGTCATTTTAATATTCAGTTTTTTTTTTTTTTTTTAAAGCCCTTAGTTAGCAGTGATGTTCTTTAGTGAGTTCACTTTATGTATCTAGATAGTTAGAAATTTAGTGTAAGATTTCTAAAATAATAAAAAATAGATTGAGGGTGAATGTATTGATTTCTCTTTTAATTTGTGTATATATATATAAGGCATTCGAATGTTATTATTTCCTTTTGCAGTCAACAAAAATAAATGAACTTAATGAAAAAATTAGTGATACAAGAAAACGAGTTTCTGATGTTAAATCTTCAATTGATGACATGCGAACTGAAAGAGATACTAAACTAGCCGAGATGAATAATGTCAAAGCTAAAATAAAAGTAATAATTTTTTCAAATTTATAGATTTGTAGTATATTTTTTTTGTAAGATATTTCATAGTCTTTATTGTATTTTATCTTATTTTCAGGAAATGAATGATCGTCTATTAATTTTATCTCAAGAAAAAATTAGCATGAATGCACAACTATCATCCATTTCTCAGCCTAATCCTACAAGTAAGAAAATGATCTTAATGTTGATATATAGAAAAAACTTATTCAATAACAATAAACAAATTTCTCATAAAATCTTTTCTCTTTTTTTTTTTTTTTTTTTTTTTTTTTTTTTTTTTTTTACGTGTGATTCTTAAATAATAGTAATTATTGATTTTTCTTTTATAGCTGATTCTTATAATTCTGTGATGCATAGTTTTAATAATAAACAAGTGGCTCTAAATCAGTTAAGGAATACCTTAAGTAATATCGAGAAAGATACTACCCAGAAACAAAATGATATAGAAAATAATAATAATCAAATTCAGGTAATGCCTTTTCCAATTAATATGCTATTATAAATTTCTAATTTGAAAAGTAATGAATGTTGTTATTTGTTCATATATATATATATATATATATATCATTGTATCAATGATTTCAATCATCCTTTTTTTTCTTTAATCATTGATTAAAGCTGGATATTCTTCCTTTCTTTTTCTTCTTTAAATGATAGGAAATGTGTTAAAATCAGAGAATAAGGTTATTGGTAATGTTTTATAGAGATTTTCAATAACTAAATAAAAATATAGAAGTTTTTCATAGAAATAAAATTGTTTAAAATATTTTAAATAAGCCATATTATTACGATGCAAGAGTCACTTCCATGTCTGTCTAATCCGAAGCATATATCTGATGAGGGTATTAATTCAAAACACATGATGCACGATCTAAGTAAATGTTTAGTAAAAACACTTTCTTATAAAAAATATAAAATAAATCATGAAATAGATAATTTTTTTGTATTACAAATGCATCATTTAATAGTATAAAAAACCATCCTTATGTAAAGTTAATGTAGATGGTGTATTTTGGATATAAGCCTCCATCTAAAAGTAACTTAAATGATATATAGTAAGAAGAACAAATAGAGAAAGGGAGTAATGTTTTAGTTGTGCCATGTTTGATAATTAATTTAATACCTACAATCAACCAAGAATCTACATCGTACACACATGTTGATAGCAGCAAACTTTTCTACTGTTAACAAAACCACACTTTTTTTTAAACAGTCATTGTTCAAAAAGCAGTTCTGGAATGCCAAAAAGTAAAAGGCCAGAGTCACTCACACTGTTATGTTGTTGCACAGCTAGCTGCACACTGGCTCCAGTGCAGAAACTAAAAACCAAATGTTTTTTTCACTCAAAGTGTGCAAGAAACAAGGCTGCCAAACTCAAAATTGTTTATTATGGGTTTTTTATTTTTACAGTTTGAATTATTACTAGAACATAAGTCTGTGTTGTTTACCTTTTGAGTGAGGGTATTTTAATGGCATTTATGTTTTATATGATTATAAATTATCTAAAATGATCAGCTAGCTTTGTTTTTTAAGTTCTGCTATTTTTAAATTTAAATTTTGGAAATTCTGATGAAAAATTTCTCTAAATGTCATCCATCTTTTTTTGTCACTGAGCAAACAATCTAAAATTTTTTCTTATTTTCATTTTTCAATATTTCAGTATAATTTTATAAGGCTATTATTTTTTCCTTCAAATTATCTGTGCATTCTTGCTTTATCTTGCTAGAATATTCAGAAATATTTTCATTGTCATCTGTAATTTTGTTTTAACCCTTTCAACCCGACTTTTTCATGACTAAAATTTAAATATGAAAAGTAGTTAAAGTTAATGTTGACATACTAAAAGAAGTGTAATATGAGTTTAAAGTTTTTAACTTTTTTCATTTCCTGGAAATCTCCTGGAACAATATGCCCCAATCCTATTGCCAACTGGGACTATCTTGTCCCAATCGTCTAGGACAGTGGTCGGCAAACTTATCAGCCAAAGAGCCAAATATGAACATTACAACAATTTTTAAAAAAAATTGGGAGCCAAATCTGCTTGTTTAGTAAACTTTTAATTACACTAAATAAAAGTAAATTTAATACTTAATAAATATTTATTTATGCGAACAATGTGTTTGCATCTCCTTGGAAAATTTAAGTAAGTCAGGTTTGTATGTTGTTGTTTTTAATTTTAGGCATTATTCCAAGTTCTCATCAATAAGACGACTTCTCAGTTTACTCTTGATAATATTCATGTTTGAAAAAGATTGTTCGCATATATAGTATGTAGAACCTAAAAGGGAAAGAACAGCAAGCACGAGCTTTTTCAGCTGATCGTAAGAATCAGGAATACTATTCCAAGCGTTGAAAATGATCATGTCTTCCTTCTTCAGGTCATTCAAAGCAGACCACTTGTGTTGTGAACTAACATCACATTTTTTCTTCTCCAATATTTCTAATTCAACACAAAGACATTCGAATTGTTTTCATATCTCCTTGTTTTAAATCCAGCAGTTGTATTTCAAAACTACCAATGTTACTTTCAAAAGGAGAAAATTTCAACTTGGTTATCGTAGCATTAAGAGGATTTTTGACAAATGCTAAAGTTGCTCTGCTGTTTTTAAATTCCTGAAACCTGCTGAGAAATGCTTCCCTCATATTTAAAATTATTGTTTTAAAATTGTATTTATCAATAGAGAAAATATTTTCTTGGCGATGCTTCAGCAGGCTCGGAAAGTGAAACAATGTTTCCCTTTCAAAATCCTGTGCAAAAATGGATAATTTGTTTTCGAATGTTATTACTTCTTCTAACATCGAAAACATAAGGTTTCCTTTCCCTTGTAGTTTACAATTAAGCTGATTTAGATGAGACGTAACGTCTACTATGAAATAAAAGTTTTGGATCCACGGATTGTTTGTTAGTTCTGGATAGTGAACGCCCTTCTCAAGGAGAAATTCTTTAATTTCTGGAAAAAGGGATGCAAAACATTTTAAAACGTTTCCTCTTGATAACCAACGTACCTTGTCATGAAGCAGAAGATAAGCGTACTCACTCTCCATTTCAAATAAAAATTCTTAGAATTGACGATTATTAAGAGCTTTAGCTGAAATGGAGTTGATAATGGTAATCAATTCCATAACTTTACAAATTTCTTCCGGAAATGTTTGCGCACAAAGCACTTCTTGGTGAATGATACAATGGTAAACAAGTATCTCGTGATTAATTTTTTCTTTCAAAATAGCAATAATCCCTTTTCTTACGCCGGTCATACTTTTGGACCCATCTGTTGAAATCGACACAATTTTATCGGGGATAATATGATGTTTATCCATACACTCAATTACAGCATTGGCGATATCTTCTCCATGCGTCTGACCTTTGAGTGGCAATAATCCTAAAAGTTCTTTAGGGCCTGAATGAGACATAAATCTTACAAAAAGTGAAACTTGCGCTGTATCATTTATGTCAAAAGCCTCGTCAACTACTATTGATAAAGCCAAAACCAATTTCAAATCTTCCATATGCTGAGTGGTTATATTCAAACACATTTTAATTGTTCTATCTTTAATGGTTTGGGCAGACAATGGTAACTCTTTAATTCTTTTCAGAATATCTGCTTTGTTCTTAAATTCTCTTTAAGCTCTTTGGGTGCATTTATGAAACACTTTTTTATGTAATCGCTGTCTGTGTATGGTTTTCCTCTCTTAGCAATCTCTTGACTACAAACAAAACTTGCCATATTAATATTGCTGGAAGATTGCATCCAGTTATTAAACACAGAAGTTGACGACTCTTGACTCTTCTGAAGTTCCTCACCTGCTTTCTTCCTTGCATCGCTGGTAGGATATTTTGTGCTAAATAATGCGTGCTTTCTTGTAAAGTGTCTCTCTAAATTTGACTTCTTGTTATGTGCGAATTTCTCCCTACAAATAAGACATGTCAGAAGTCCATTCAAGTTTTGAATAAACGCAAAATTTTCGGTCCACTCAACTTTAAATTTGCGGTTTTCATCTTCTGTTTTTCTTTGCTTTTTTTTTTTTTTTTTTTTTTTTTTTTAGCCATGTTATAATTGGGGTGCCTAAAAATATTCAAAATATATTTTTTCTAAAGCCAACAGTACAAAATTTTTATCATTATTAAATTGATGAAAATAAAAATTTTAAAAAATCTTTTTAAAAAATACAATTTTATTAGTATATGTAACTGCACTAAAAAGAAAAAATAATTTTTTCCATCATCAGACTAACAAAACTTTTAATATGACCAAAAATGGAAGAAAACTTCCAACATTTGAACAAATAGGAGTTATCGAAACATACATAGCAGGTGTAATAAAATCGTATAAAAATACCTGTAAGATGTGCAGCTAGATTAAAAAATACAATAACTTTTTAATAAGACAGAACAACGGCAGACACGGCAAAACTGTTCACACTGCAACTGCTGCTCTGTGGTGACAATTTGTACCTTCACTACTTTATAAAAAGCATGCACGTGCATACCGGTAGCTTGTACATGGTTTATGTTTACGAAAACTAATCAAATTAATGTCGATGTTTGTTACATATTTTTACAGCAATATAAAATTTTAATTTCCTATCTATCTTTTTCTCAAACAAAAAATTATACATGTTCTCGATTTATAGAAGAATTTTAATTTATCAAAATAAGATGTAATTTTTTTCTTACCAAGTTTTTTTTTAAAATGAAAATATTATTGAGCCTTCCGTGGATATTTGTACCAGAGCCGCACTTAAGGATCCAAAGAGCCACATGCGGCTCTGGAGCCGCTCTTTGTCGACCACTGGTCTAGGATATTACCCTTTCTCCAAAAACAAAACTAAAATTTACAGTAATATCAAATCTGAATATTACAAAACATAAACTCTGTATATAGTAGTTCATATACAGGAGAAATTTTCATATATGTTTCATAAATACAAACATAATATATCAGCATGTAGTAGATCACTGGTGGGACATATTAACCCACTGTTAAATAACATGGGGACCGGAAAATAATGTCATTTCTGCACATGTCGGTGTCATTTGTGGTTGTCATTTGTCAGCTGCTTGTGTATTTCGAAGACGTGCCAAAGTCATTTTAAGGTTATTGGATTTGCTCACTTCTAAATAATTCAATATTAAACTATTTTTTTTCAATTTGGGGGGAAATGGCCAGCCAAATACCAAAAGATCATATCCGGTATTGTACGCTCTTTAAGTTTCACAAGGGTAGTAATGCAGCAGTTGCAACCAAAAACATTTGCGATGTTAATCCATGTGCATTAGACATTCGTAAATGCCAAAGATATCTTTCCAATTTTGATCTCTCTGACTCCTATCCATCAGGAAGACCAACAGCATTAGACAACGACATGCTAAGTGTAGAAGTAGAAGCAGATCCACGTAAAAAAATCGAGGAACTGTCAAACGCATATAACCAACATTGGTGGGAAAATAAGCAGAGCAGGTGTTTTGGTTCTCCATAACCTATCCAAAGAGAACAAAGTCAACCGATCCATCACATGCAACATATTCATTCAACAGCATGATACAGAACCGTTTTTTGATCGTTTCATTACTGGAGACGAAAAATGGGTCCTATATGATAATCCAAAACACAAAAGGCAGTTTTAATAGGAGTTGCAAAGAGTTTGCATCCTAAAAAGGTGTGTTTGGTGGAGTTTTCGCGGAATTGATCATTTTTAATTGCTGAAACTGGGACAAACTGTTAATGCAGACCTTTATTGTGAACAATTGGATTGGTAAACCAATCTTTAATTGAAAAATATCCAGCGATTGTCAACAGAAAAAGCGTCATTCTGCAACACAGCAATGCAAGACTATACTGTGCAAGAGGAACACTGGAAAAATTAATGAGTTGGGGTGAGAGGCACTGTCACAGCCACCATACGCGCCCGATGTTGCAGCCTCGGATTTCCATTTATTCCAGTCCCTACAATATTTTCTTAGTAGCAAAAAATTTGGATGATGTCCAAAATGCCATCTCGAGAGGTTTTATTCAAAAACCAATTGATTTTTATCGGTTCAGAATTGAAAATCTGCACACTAGATGGCAAAAGGTTGTTGATATCGAGGGTGATTATATTAATTAAAAATAAAAGCTTGTTAAAAATTTATTTATTTATTTATTGAATTTAATATAAGTAGCAACCTTAATTTCTGGTCTCCCTATTACAATTGAGAAAAAATATCCCACAAAAAGAATTTATTCAAAATTTCTTAAATCTGACATGAAAAATGTTAAATTGTTACTTAATAAGAACAATAAGAACTATTTCATGCTAAATATGCATTAAATATAATTGTACTTACTGTAAAATTTAAAAAAAAAAGACAAACTGAAACTTGAGAAATTGGCGTGCTCAAAAACAATCTAAAAGTGGCATCTGCAATCTAAAAGTGTTGCCAGGTGTCTTTAGTCATATATTTGTTCTCTAAATCCTTAAAACCACTGCAAACATAAAAACCCATTTAAAAGTGGGTTTTATTTACCCAATAGGGTATGAAATCTAATCTCTGGAATGTATGTGCCCATTAGGACTGAAAGGGTTAAAATCAATCACATTTGGTTTAATATTGACATCTTCATTTTCATAGTCGGCCTGAAATGAATTTTCTTTAGACTTAATTCATGTAGTTTTTCAAAAGCACTCTGCATTGTTTTTGATTTTTCTCTTGTGTTCTTCGTGGTGTAATTTTTTTCTACTAGCGATTTTTCATGCCATTTTCATAATTACTGCATAGAAAATGTCCACTGCAAATTCGTGCATTCTCTGCTGCATCCATTCTTTCTTCAAAAGCAAATACTCCTTTGGGAAAACATAAAATACTGTATCCCTTCCTTTCTCATCTCCCTGAGTGTTATTGCACTTTGCTACAGTGCAAGAAGACATATTACATAAATAGATCATAGATTCAAAATTTTCGTATTATTTACATTACTAAAAAACAAATATATATGATTAAAATTAATTTAGGGTATCCACATCGCTAGACTATTGCTTCACAGCAGAATGAAACTATAGTTTTAAATGCGTGAAATCGGAGCTGATGATGCCAGATTAGTTCCTGTTAAGTCCCACTAAAATGATCACGTTAGGAAGGGGTCACTCAAAGGAATGAGCTAGCCATCCTCTTCAACCCTTTGAATATCCATGGTACATAAAATCACTAGAAACCGTTAATTTCATTTTTGACACAACACGTTATTTTAATGTTTTTTCTATGTACAGGATTGCCACGCTACCTGGAAAACCGGAAAAAATCAGGGAATTTAAATATTTTAGTCAAAATCTGGAAAAGTCAGGGAGTGTCATACGGAGATCCCCTAAAAAACGAGTTTTGCGCCAGCGTTGGAAGCGATCACTTTGTTGGTGAATTATGTATCAGATGAGCGTCATTCGAGCAGCAGGTATAGAGCCAATTTTCGCAGCTCCCATTAGATTGTCTTTTGGAAAAGCAAAGCAAGTTTCCGGCAAGTTTGGTTTCCAGTAACCACGAGAATCCTAAGACCCGCATGTGCAGTGCATGTTGAACTAAAGAAAATACCTTCCCATTCTCGTATATAACAAAATCGGTTTAATCCTAATATATGGTACCATGTAGACTAGAATAGCAACTATGTACTCTGTTCTAATGTAAGACGTCTATGTAAAGAAAGAAAGGTTCCATAGACGTAATGTAAATCAGCTTGCTGTAGTGCCGCTAGAAAGCGGAAGGAAAAACTTCCCAATGGATTTGGCAACGAAACTTGGCGGCAAAAATTTCCCCTTTCACGATGTGTACAGGAAATTGTGGAACATATGTTAAGAAGAAACGTTGACTTTCGTGATAATTTATACTTGGATTTTCGTACTTTTCTTGCTCCAAATAACTAATCTATTAATTAATTTACTCATGCAAAAAAATATTTTCTTTTCCTTTAAAGTTTAAAGAAATTTAAAACTATATTAATTTTATGTACTCTTCATAAACTTGACCTTCGAACTTCGTGAGCTTCGGCGACAGATATTTTGTGCATATGCAGCTGTTTCTCTCTACGTTGGGCCAGAGCCTTTCCTGTTGCAGAGAAGTTTTTTTATCTTAGCAATACATATTTTTTATTCTAACCTCCATGTATGGTACACACGGGATTTGGCGACATTATGATGAGCAGTAACAACAGTTACCTCTCTCTGTCTCTGTTTAAGGAGGTGTTGGGCAGTAAACCGGTCATTTTGGTGATGGCGGCAGTTTTCAAAATTGTACCAAGGTCGTAGCGAAAACTGGGATTTTACCACAAAATCTTTTAAATTTTTTATTTTTTTCATTTTAATAAATGCCTCATTTTTCATTTTGCAGTAAAATAAAAAAGAATAGTATTCGGTCATCTAGGCTAACGTTTAATATGACTATACTCACCAAAATATCATTGATTAATTTAATTCAATTTTTAAGTAATTAACTTCATTTTAATGTTGTTTATATCATTTACTGTTCTTCTTTCCTCTAAGTTTATTTATTATTAGTTAATAATACTTTCAAATTTCAGGCAAATTTCTCTGGCATAAATCTGAAACTAAACCTAGCAGTATGATGACATATTATCACGAAATTGAATGCACATAGTTTTACTTATGTATGCTGCTAAATAAATATAAAATACCTGAATTTATTTTAAAATATCATTAAATAGATTTCTTTCTTTCGTTTAGCTGCAAAATGTCTGCAAAAAACTCATTTTTTAATCCAGATTGGGCAGATTCTAATCTCAATCTTCAGTGGAGGAAACAACTCCTATTATTTCGGGATTATATATATAATAAGCCATATGCAAGTTTTCAAGTGCTACCATGATAAATTTACATCTCAGCGCAGCCAACGCGCACTATGCGAATATACTGGAATTTTCTCAAAACACACCTGGAAAAGTCATGGAATTTCATTTTCCTCTTTGAGTGGCAACCCTGTTTGTATTTTATAAAAATTGAATGAATTTCTGAGAAAAGTTTGCAAAGTTTTCTTGCATGGTTGTTTTCTCTGTATATTAACCTAAATTGATATATATATATATATATATATATATATCAGTCATTATTTAAAAATTTGTTATATATGTTAACAAAATTTAATAAAGGAATATTTTTTCCTATATATAGGAGTTAAAAGAAAAACTGAAATCCATTGCAGAAAATTATAAAAATCTTTATAACCAATATGAGGAAAAAAAGAACATATTCCTTGCTGAGAAAAAGGCTAGAGAAAATAAAAATGGGTTTAATGATAAACCAGCAGGTAATGGTGTATTATTTTCTCTATGCAGTTGTTGATTTCATTTATATATTATTAATATATCAATAATTACTTGACTTGGGTGACTGAATTTTTAGCTGTATTTTCTGAACTTAATTTTGTTAAATTGTAATACATCTTATTGTGCAAACAATAATTTTGGACTGTAAAACTTTATTGCATATTTTTTGTATTAAATTAAGAATGAGTATTTACAGACTTTCAAATAGAACACAGTGTTAATGAAATATAATACATCTGGGTGTAAACACACTTCTTTAGTGAATACCATATTGATTAGTACATTTTTAAGTAACTTTTATTATTAATATTCATGAAGCTCTTTTGACATTTAGAAATTGCTTTTAAAAATATCTGTGCTTTCAGAGGTTTATATGTAATTATAAACGTAAACAATATTTTAGAGCTATTGAAAATGAAATTTTGAAAATTTACTTTTAAACCAGCATAAGTGCAGCATATGCATGCGTTTTTATACTGCTTAATATATAGCTGTTCAGTTTTTTATTTGGAAAGGCATCTAGCAAGCTTTGAATATGACTAAATTAAAGGACTGTAGATTAAAGGTAAATTAAAGGATTGTATTTTCAGTGCAAAACATTTTTTTACTGACTAATTTTGGATTCAAATCCTGTATGAAGATTACCTTTCTTCTGGGGAGAAGCAGAATTTGTTCTTACATTATGCTCTAAATCTATTGTAAAGTATTGAAATTCATTTGTAAAATGCGGTAATGGCAATTATTGTTATGTTTTCTGCCAGGTAGTAAACAGTTAGTAATTAAAATATTTTTCTAGTTTTATTTTATACTGCTGAAAAGTTAAGACTGAAAAGTTACTGGTTTACAAGAATGATCTGCTAAAGGTGATAATACAGTTATTAGCAAAATTTAAGGCTTTAGTGACTTCTTGTTTTAAATCAGAAAGTCAGACTTAAAAATTTTATAATTTTCATGTAAAGAAAGCCTCAGAACTGTAAATCCTGCCAAAACTGTCTGTCAACTCTTCTTCCTGTTTTCCAATTATTGTCAAACATGTATCATATATATCCGAGTTTTAAAATATGTTGATTTTGTTTCAAAGGAGAGTATCATCCTTAGCAGTAAACTTTCCTGATAGTATCAGACTGCCATCATGGCTGGTAAGGGTACCAGCAGACAGAGGCTTTTAAAAAGATTGTTTGCTCTTACTTGGGATAGACTGCAGAAATACTCCCTTCCTATTTTTAAAATCTTGTAATAGAAAAGAAAAAAAAAAAATCCATGGAAAGATTTCCTGAGTAATGTGCTAATTTTCCATATTTAAATCCTTACAATGTCAATTATTTAGCGTCTTTTTATCTCCCATGCATTAATGATTTCTTTTAAATGGAAGAAGTGCAAGTTCTTATCAATGATATAATCTTTTCTGCTCAAAGAATACTTTCCACTGGATTTCTAATCCTCTGAATTTTCCAGAAAATGATAAAATTGATTTCCTAGCCAAAGATAGCTATGGAATGAAACAGCTGACATTTTGTTTGCTTTTTAACCAACCTTACTCTCATATAACAAAGTTGCAAAGTTGATATAGAAATTTGTCAGCCCAGCAGAAAAGATTAGGAATTTTTTGTTTTTTCTTCACTCCAGTGAACCTTCCTCATGCTGTTTTTACTGCTAATTAAGATCTTTTATTGGACAAGACATTCTTCAAAATCATGTGCACCAAATTGGTATGATGGGCTTTTTCTGGTATCCTTTAGATTCAATGAGGAATCCAATTATAAATATTTGACAAAATATGCCACTCTTGTTACTGTTATGATTGCTGCCATGACAATTTTACATAAGGCTATCTTTATTGGCTTGCAAGAAGTACAGGTTGTTATAGCTGAGACCTTGATCTTCAAAATAATAATAATAATCTTATTAGTACTGTAAATGCCTTCAAGTGGTACGCTTTTGCATGTGATTAAGTTAAAACAAACTTCAGATAAAGCTTTGAGGAAGGAAATCCTTCAAATTTCTTGCAGTGTTTTTATGTGATTCACTGAAATGTAATTTTGATACAAGAATAGACTGAAGAATGTTAATTTATTTAATACTATTTTAGAAGGTTTTATTTATATGATTTAATAGCACTTTTTTCTGTTTACAGCTCTATTTGATGAGGTTTGGGGTCAGAATGCAAATAATGCTACAGAAACTTGGAATGGTAAATTATTTTTTCATGATTTAGGATTGTAAACATTTCATTTTCATTAAAATTTAAAATAATGTTTCATTATTGCATTATCCAAGCTTAATAATTGCACTGTGAAATAAGCTTTTTAGTATAATATTAGTTCTAATATTATTTGCCTGATGATAACTCAGATGACAACTCAGTGTTACTGAATAATAGAGATGCTTTAAAAGCAGTTACCAGAAAGCTGGGGGGGGATATGATATAGAAAATGCTAATTAGGAAAGTATAGCGCTATTCCTAATATTTTTTTTTTTTTATTATTATTATTCATGGTTTTAAATTTGAGTTCCTTGGAGTATAGAAAGTTTTCTTATTATAAATTATTATGAATTATTGGTATACATATATATATATATTATGAATATTCATAATATATATAAGAATTGTTTTGTAATTATACATACATATATACATATAAATTTAACAAACATTCTCTATTCGTAAAAAGCAAATTTAAAGTTAATTAAATTTTAAATGAATATACATACATACATACATATGGATGTTATGTGTATAAGGTTGTTTCATTTTGTAAGGTAAAAAGTAAAATGTAAAATTCTGTAGACTTTGCTTATTCCTTGTCTCAGTGATGTAAAAGATATATATATATGCCAAATTTCAAGAAGATTGGATAATATTTACAGGGTTGCCATGCTACCTGGAAAACCGAGAAAGGTCAGGGAATGAAAATTGAAGAAAGAGTCAGGGAATTTAAATATTTTATTCAAAATATCGAAAATTCAGGAAATTTCATATGGCAATCCCCCAAAAAAGTGATTTCCTTGCCAACATGGGAAGCGATCTTTTTCTTGGCTAATTACGCATTGCATGAAGTGCATTCAAGCAGCTGGCATAGAGCCAGTTTTCGCCGTGACAATCAGATTGTCTTTCAGAAAGGCAAAGCTAGTTTCCACCATCTTTGGATTCCAGTAACCTCCAGAACTCTGAGATTAGCATGTGAATGTGCAGTGCATGTTGAACGAAAGAAAATTCTGCTTCTTAGTTTAGAGAGCTCGTTTTTCTATTTCCAGTTAAAAAATCTGATAAGTTAAACTATAATCTTTTACACATTATTAAATATTTTTTAATGTATGTAATGTCAAGCATAATTGTTTGTCCCTGACTGATTTGTTAAACATTAAACACTTTTTTATTTCTTTCTTTCTTTATTCCCCCCCCTTTTTCTGCAGTATCATTGACCATCTCAAGAGCATTCACATTTCTTCACACATCTGTGATCTCACATCACAGATAGAATCACTGCAATATTCTGCCATGTTGTGGATTCCAAACTATTCAAAGAATGCCATTGTTTTATTAGTAACAAAATAGCTCAGGTCTTTTTCCTTTGAAAACTAGGGGTTTTTACCCTGTAATCGTTTTATTTCCTTTTTCTTTTCAGGTTTGGTTTCTAAATCTGTAGTCATGTTTTTCTTATCAGCCATAGTATGTCCAAAACAGCATTTGCATCTTGGTAAGTGCACAGAAGCTGTAGCATATCCAAATCCTTCTTTGGAGCTACGAACCCCATGCCAAAAGTGAACATTTTATGAGGCTAAAAAAATGTCCAAGCTGTTTCATTCCTTTCAATTCTCATTAAGGAATCTTCATCTATTAAGTGAAGAGGACAATTTTAAAGTACATATATTGCCTTTGCTATCCACTTTGCTTTATGTAGAACCCCTGGTATCCTGAAACTGAAGTATTTTGAGACTAACCTCCTAGGTACAGGAGTGAGGGTTGTAATAACTCTTCTCTTGGATGACTTTTGTCTTTTAGGACATTTTGGATGTAGTTTACCATTTTTATTCATTATTCTTCTAGATAGCTTGAACGAGACTTTCTTCATCCAGAATTGTCATATGACTTCTTGTCTAGTGAAGTTCACGGATTTTGGAATTTAAAAACAATCTGGATGTGAGGAGCACTAGTAGTGGTATACCACAACACTCCTTTTAGTATTAGTTCACGGTAATGAAAATGGCAAGCCAACCACGTTTGTCCGAATTCTTTTAAATTCTAGTACACGCCTCTTGTATCAGTCTTGTATTAGATGCTCTGTAGTATCAAAAGTCATACTGATGATATTGTCTCATAGCCCAAATCAGGTAACATCCTGAAGAACTTCTTCAGCCATCTGCTCAATAGTGCCCTTCAGGGCAGCAGGTATGCCAAACAAATGCTCAAAATCTTTTCCAGTCACTAAAACTGCAACTCTGTTTTCTTAAGTTTTGACACTCCCATGGGCAATTTAGAGCAACAGTTTATTATCCTAATGCAAGACCAAATGAAGATTATCATAGAGTGACTCTTGTCATTTTACTTTTATTTATTACCTGAGCTCAGTAAACAGTAACTGGGGATGCGAAAAATTTTTAAACATTGCAACTTAGCCTCTTCGAAGTTGTTATGAATGAAATCCAAAAGTGCTTTCATGTCCTTGCAATGGTAAATAAAAACTAAAAGTACTTGTTCCTTTGAAGGGAGCCAAGCTCCTAAAATCTCACCATTAGGCACCTTTTGTTGCAGCCAAATTCCTCTTTTGGTGCAGTTTTAAAGTTACTTAGCTGCAAAGAATAAAAGAAATACATCAAAAACCCATTATTACAAAACACTTCACAAAAATTTCACTTGTTTGAGATAAAAGTTATCAGTGTGTTCTAATCCTAAATATTGTGCAGTCTTCTTGAAATTTGGTATACGTATCTTTTACATGACTAAGATTTGGGGGGTAAGCACAAAGTCATATGCAAATCGCATCTTTGGAAAAATGAAATGCCCTAATATGCATATAATATATATATATATACATACACACACACATACACTGTTCATCAAAATTAAATTATAATGAGAAAAAAATATGCTCACTAAATTAAACCCTTAACTGCTGCAGAAAATTTACAAGATTCACTCAGAGTGCCACTGATTTTTTACACAGGCATGCGTAGTTATGCAATGTATTATGGGGAAAATAAGTGCAAGTTGTGCTGTTTAAAAACTGATTCCTTCACAAAATAAAGAATAAAATAAAAATGAAAATATGAAAGTTAATGTTTAGAGTAAAAGTATAATGAAAAAGATGTATAATTGAAAAGATAATAAAGATCCTCAAAAATGGAATTTCGATTAATTTATCTTTAGACAAATAAAGTATAATACAGTCAAAAGTCGTTAATCCAGACTCGTCGGGACTTCGGCGATTCCGGATTATCGATTTTTCCAGATTATAGATCATCAGTTTAAATCTGGTAAGATGGCATGCAGAAATTATAAAATTAAAAATATGAAACGATAATTTATGAAATAAAGAACAATTATGATCTAAAGGGTATCAAAATTTACAAAAAAAAAAAAAAAAAAAAAGCTTAATATTTATTTGTTTACTTTATTAAACATGTCTTTCAAGTTGTTTAAGTTGCTTCGTTTTATGTGATAATACTTTCTCTTTAATTCTATAAACAGACATAATTTCTTGTTCAGTTACGAAGTTTCGCTGTTCAAGTCCTAATTGCTGTGTCGAGAATACCGACTAATTTGTCAATCGAAATTTTTTCGTTTTTAATAACCTCTGTGTCACTTTCTTCACTATCGGAAGCGAATTATAATGACGAGGAATTTTATTTAAATCATATCAAAGACAGAGTACATGGAGATGAAATACTACATTTAGTAAGGAATTATAAGCCAAATAAAATAAAAACGTCTGCCCTGAAGATAAGGATAGTGCTGACAGATCAAGGATAGTGCTGACCCCTCCCCCGCAGAGCAGTGTGAAATTGATAAACAGATTTCGGAATGGTTAGAGAAACAGAGGATATGCCTTTATCCATTTTGTGCAGGAATGCCACTTTTTGTTTGATGGACATCGAAATGTACTTTCGCTTTGTAGATCCTTTGGGAGCTCCAGCATCGGAAATTCTATTTGACATAATCGAAAGTTCAAGCTTACTTTTATAAAATTGCTCTAACAGTCTGCAAAAAGTGACAAGCCGGATCCATTTCGAAGATTGAGGAACAACGCAACCTGCAACATTAACTGAAATAGATAATTAGATAATTTTAACTTAGCTTATAGCATCCGTTATACATTAAATGCTCATGCGTAAACATTTTACGCGCATGCGCCAACGCGATGCATGCGCAGAAAGTTTGTAGCTTTGATGTGTGAATTAACAACTTTTGACTGTATCAGGTTTCAGTGTTATACCTTGTGAAATCAGTATACCTGAAAAAACATATTTCTTCTGAATTGATGGATGCCATAGGTAAATTTTTCATATCAAGTCGTACCCAACGTCGAGCAGTTTTCAGAGAACAGTCACATTCCTCTTCATTTGATGTAATATCATATTCTGACATGTTCGATCCTGAAGATGATGGAAAGCAATCATCTGTTTAACTGTCAGATATATTCATAAAAAAAGCACCTACTACAAACAGTAAACGAAAATGGAAGACATAAGAGCTAGATGTTCAAATTATCACGTTTATTTCCAAAGAAGAGTGGAAGCTATATTTAAAAAGTATTCTTTTTAATAACTGCATTGCATTTAATAATGCTTTATTATTATCCCGGTATCCCGATGGGAACTAGCACAAGTTCAGTGATCTGTAATTTGTACCTTTTCAGCAAGGAATTTCATTTCCAACAACAATTATTTCAAGTACAATGTTCATGTTACTCTAATATCTACAGATAGATGGATGGTATTATTGCATTCAACAACTTCAGTTAAACAGAATTCGATCACATTTATCCTTCATGTTTGAAACTGAATAAAACTAACTTTCAGCAAGGAAATATTAATTACCTATATTTGCAAATTATCAAAATTTACGACAGAAGAAGAGATTTTTAATTCCCTATTATAAAAGTCATCAATTGCAACTCCAATATCTCTAAAAGAGTAATAATTTATACCATACACACTCAACTCCTTAGAATAAGAAGTATTTGCAACAGTGCCGAATACTTACAAGAAAAAATCGCTAACTTTGGTCAAAATTCTCTTGGAGAATAAAAAACCTCTATTCAGAATTTCTATCACTCTAAAGAAAGCTAATGTTAACTATTATTATGACAATTATTACTTAAAACGTAATCGGAGATAATAGTGAATAACTATGATAAGAAATTTAATGTAATATATACAGAGATTTGTTTCTCTTCCCTTCCAATTATTTATACTTCCTTACTACTATTTTGTAAATTTAATAGCTGCCAAATCTTTGATCTTTCATTAATGAAAATATGACAAAGATTTTGCTCTTCCCTTTCAATTATATATACTACCTTTCTACTATTTTATAAATTTAATAACTGGCAAATCTTCTAGCTCCTATTAAAAAAAATGGGGCCTTTAGTTTCAAAGAAGTATTGTACCCTGATTACATGAAGACTTTTATCTTTTATAACATTTCCCCCCCCCATACCTCAACTTTGAGCCAGTACTGCTTTCTGTATTTTAAGTATTTTAAGATTTTAGTAGACAGCATCTTTCAGAAGTTTCTTAGCCTTACATTTTGGAGTCAACGATCAACCTTCTCGTAGGTAATAAATTTTTACAGGCAGCAAGCACCCTACGTTTGTTTAACAGGATAGGACATTTTGAACGCATGTTTAAATACTTAGTTCTGCTATTGAACATTTTGAACCTTATCGCATACTTTTTCCAAGAACTGCAATCTTTTGCTTCTCCAGAGCTTCTTCTTTGAATTCTACAAGGAATGTAGTGTAGCCATCTAAAAACTCAGTCAATTTTCATTTCAAAGGTTGTCCTAAGGCTCAGATTTGATTTTATTATCTAAAGAAATCTCTTTGAAAAGTTTTTCATTTTCTTTGTATTAAAAGTTTAGCATAATTAGGGACCACCGAATTTTTGAGTGTTCTTGAAATGACAATTTGGTTTAAAGTTTATATGTACTGTTTATTTTTATTTGCTTTTGAATTTCAGATTTGCATATAATGATTTTAGACCAGTTTGGTTTTTTAATGGTCAATTTGACAGAAGGTTTATCAACACGTGACAACTTGAGTAATCACTCATGTAGCGATGCCTAAACAATTTTTTTACGTTGGTAATTAAATAATATGGTATGGTAACCTTTAATGTTGACATTACGCTTGGCGATGATTACAGATTTAAGTTAAATGTGCAAGAAATATTGACGAAGAAAAATTTAACAAAAATAAAGTAGATTTTCTTATTGATACTTATAGGCCAAAAGATTGCATTTAGTGCTATTTGAATTAAGAATAACTGATTTGCTATTCACGTAAACCCAGAATAAGCGCATATGGCCGCACCGGGGCGGCAGAATTGAGGGAAGACAAAGGAAGGTATTTGGTAGCAGAATTTAGGACCTACAAGAGACTGCATCAGGTGGTAAGATATCTAGCGCCAGCTCTCAATAAGCCTTAAGTATATGTGAGAATTTATTTATTCAGGACTCAGATAAGCCTTAAGCATGTGCAAGAAATAGACATAAGTACAATAAATAACTAATACAATTCAGGCTTAATTGTCTCAGAGTGCAATAGAAGCAAGATCAAATTTAGCGGAGCAACTTGTCTTTAGTCTCCAATTTCATGATACATAGCCAAATATGTATAGTGAACGATACCTAAATTTTATGACCATAGCCGAATATCGCAAACCGGAGGTGAACAATTTGGATATCGCAAACCAAAGGTGAAGTTTTTGAATCAAAGGATTTTGTAAAGAAATGGGGAGAAGCGGTATTAAATGAAGATGATATAAAAGAAGTTTTTTATTGTGATGACAATGCTCCTCGATCATCAATCAATTAATGGATCGCAAAATCTGTAGTATGGTTTTAGATCCAAAAAATATCGCTACCGATAGTTAAGAAAGTGACAGAGAGTTTACTGAAAACAAAAAAAAAAAAAATTTCATTGACAAGTTAGTCGAAATTCTCGACACAGCAATTACAAGACTTCAGCAATGTAATTGAAAAAAAAAAAGATGTCTGTCTGCAGAATTAAAGAGAAAGTATTAGCACAAAAAAACGAAGCAACCTAAACAAATTACATTGTTTACATGTTTAATAAAGTAAACAAATAAATCATAAGCTTTTTTTTAAATTTTGATACCCTTTTTTTTCGTAATTTTGAGGCATTTATGGTTTTGATCATAAAAGCTGCATTATTTAACAAATCACGATTTCATATTTTTAATTTTATAATTTCTGTGGGCCATCTTACTAGATTTAAACTGATGATCTAATATCTGGAAAAATCCCAAATCTGGAATTGCGAAAGTCCCGATAATTCTGGATCTCTGACTTTGTACTGTAATACATGAAATGAAAGAGCAACTCAAACAGTTATACCTGCAAGCTTACAATTGTTCAATTTGAATACCTTTCATCACACAGTATACATGAAGTTGATAGCCTAGTTTTCCCCAAACGTTGATTAGTATTTGTGGTATAATTGTTGCAACAGCTACCTTAATCCTGTTTCTTAGGTCGGGTAGGTCAGCTGGTAGTGGAGGCACATACACATGGTCCTTTATGAACTAACACTTTATGAACTCAGCACTCTCTTCAATAACCCTTGGTCATCCCGTGCTCTGTTCACTAGTCACAATTTTTGCTACTATTGTATGTGCATGTGTCATTTCCAGCACATGTGCGTACCAACAAACAGAACTGTTTGAGTTGATCTTTCATTTCATGCATTAATTATGATTTTAAGTTTTATGCTACAAATACTACAAAGCGTTAAAACTCCAATATTCATTTAGAAACACCCTGTATTTCATTTAACTTCGAATTGCGCCTAATGTTAGAAGCATTTTAAATCATACCCTTTTCAATTTTAAATGTAGTGATGTAAAGTTTATTATTAGCTTTGATAAAATATTATGAAACTATTTTTATTGCAGACACTAATGTTGCTTCCATAAATGCTACCCAAGGAGTTGTTAAATATAGGGTTCTTTATGCCTTTGAAGCTCGTAATCCAGATGAGTTATCTGTTATGCCTGGTGACATTGTTTTGGTAATATTTTATTATATTTTTCCTTAAATGCTTTTTTTCTTATTGCATGGTAATTAAAAATTCTCATGTATAAAAATCCTACTTTTAACCATGCAAGAATGAAAGAAACATTTTAAAATTAGTTTCAGTTATTATATATGGATATTTAAATTAGTTTGATTGTTATTGAATCGTGTTTAATAAATAATAATAGTAGTAATAAAAGTAGTGTTTAATTATGCAGATGATTTAAAGCTCTCAGTGCAGTTTTCATTGGAAAGTAAGAACTACAAGATAAATCTTTTTCATTAAAAAGTGTATGTGTTTTATTTTGGGGGGGGGAGAGAGTGGGTTTGTTTGTTAGTTTGTTTATTTGACTCTCCACAACGCTGTTTAACTTTGCCTTTATGCTCATCCTAAAAATATGCTTACTCTTTTTGCTTTAAAAATATATATATATATATATATATTTCCTTTAATGATGGAATAATATTCCTATAATCTGTAAAATTACTTATCTTTCACAGAGTTGCCAACTCTCCCAATTTAGGCGGGAGACTCCCGATTTTTGACCGCTCTCCTGCCAACCCGATTTACAATATATTTCTCACGACTTTATCTTATTCTTAAAATTTTTATGGAACTTGGCTTAGTACTTCGTTATGTGAAAAAAAAAAAAAAAAAGTGATTTTGGGCATCTGAAAGCAATTGAATTTTAGAAACGTTGTTCTCCAGTTCTCCAATGGGCATCGAGCTCCACAGCGTGTCATCTGGCATATATTAGCCAATGAGCATAAAGCAAGCTCAAGACTGCTATTTGAATGTTCTTTAGTTATTTCGTTCATCTTGTCCTGAGTAGTGTGAGTACACGTGCCTTCGGGAAATAGTTTTAGAATTTATTATCTTTTGTTATGTCTGCGAGAAAGGTGAAATACTCGTGTACATTTCAAAAATCGTACACAGTTGACTTTCCTTCCATTATTTCCTCAAGGAAATGTAATAAATTTGCGATGTGTACCATCTGTCATTGCGATTTTTCGATTTCGATTTCGCAGGGTGGAAGGGCAGATGTTCTCAAACATATGCGTACCCAAAAACACAAGGACAACATGAGTTGTTAAAAAAAAAAAAAAAAAATTATCGGAAACAAAGGACCAAAATCTTATTAATGCAGAATGTCTGTTCTCTGCCTTTTTACACCTGCCGCTGAATGCATCGGATCACGCTGCTGCTTTATTAAGAAAAATGTTTCTTTGATAGTGAAAAATCACTAAGAAATACTCAAGTGCAAGGATCAAAACAGGTGCAGTTGTTAAAGAAATGAGTTTGAAAAATAAATCTTCCGTTATTGGTTGTATTAAAACAGCTCCATTCTGCCTCTCTACGGATGGAAGCAATAATACTGATTCAAAACTGTATCCAAGTGTTGTTTCTTTTTTTAATCCAGAGTCTTCAGAAATTGAGTGCAGTTTACTTTCTGTCCCCACTTTAGAAAGACATTTCACAGGCTTTAATATAGCACAGCTAATTATTAAAACTTTAAAAGAAAATGCAGCCCGTCTGGATGATTGCTTAGCACTTGGTGCCGATAATGCACCAGTAATGGTAGGCTTGAAGACTGGTGTTGCACGCATCTTAAGAAAGGAAAATTCAGATTTGCAAATTATGAGGTGCATCTGCACCTCTTTAAAATTAGCAGCTGAAAAAGAGGCAGCTTCTTTACCAATAAATGTGGATGAACACATTGTTGATATTTATTATCTTGAAAATTCTAAAAGGAAGGAAAAATTGAAATAGTTCCAAAAGCTGCATAATACTGAAATGAGAAAAATTTTGAAATATGTATGTACACGCTGGCTGTCTTTAAAGAAATGCTTTAAAGAATGCAAAAGTAGTGAAAAAACTTTCAGAAGAAGACAAAAAGTTTTATCTTTATGTTAAAAGTTGCTTCTGTCGAGTATGCGATTACATACTACATAAATTTCCAATCAATGATGAAGTGATTTTGCATGCTAAAGTTGCTGATGTTTCTGCTCTAGCAAATGCATCTTTTTCTCATATAAGGTACTTTTTGGACAGATTTCCTGTGTTACTTCATCTAGTCATGAAAGATGATGATATTGATGTTGCCACTGATAAATATTGCAGTCGCAATTTTGCAGTTTAAAATTAGAAAACTTGGATGAAGTTATAAAATCAGCTAGGATTGACACCCAGTGGAGTTTAATTGGAAAATTGAAAGGGGCTGATGGAATTTTAAAAATAGTGAACTATCTAGAATTATGTTGGCCATCTTGACAGTTCCCCATAGTAATGCAGAGTGTGAGAGTATTTTCAGTGTTGTTACGAAAATGAGGAGTAAATTTAGATCTAATGTTAGTGATGACACATTAGAAAAACTTTTATTAGCGAAAGCAGGCCTACGTGGCAATTGCTATGAACAAAATTATGACGTTTCTTTCTTAATGAAAGCAAAATCTGCCAATGTTCATAACATTTGTACAAAAACTGATTAAAGTGTCTTTTTTTTTTTTTTTTTTTTTTTTTTTTTTTTTTTTTTTTCAAGTAATAAAAATGTTTTTTATGTGTAAGGTATTTTTGTGTTGCTTGCATTTAAGAATTAGCAGTTATTTAAAGTTAATTCATTATTAAAACTATATTTTTATCATTTAAAAAGTCTTTTAAACATTGTGAAAAATATCCTGATTTCTTTAAAAAATCTGATTTTTGAGTGTCGTAGTTTGGCAAGTATGCTTTCAGATTGTTCTAGCAAATAATTATCTGTATTTATTCACACTTATGAAAATCAAACTCATCAACTCCTCTCTTTTCAAATATACATTTTCACTTTCTCTTTTTGCCTTCCTGAATAACCGTGGTTCCTATTCCCTTAAATCAGAGAAATTGTTGATTTCAGATCTGCCAGTTCAGCATGTGCAGTTGAATAATATATGAGTGGGTGAGTAAATAGGAAAATGAGTATACTGGAAAGATAATTTATAGTCATAATATAATTTAGTAGTTTGGCATCCTTTTAGTTTCTGCTAAGTTCTTTCCTTTTTCATTAATTGATACAAAATTAAAAATAGAAATTACTATAATTTATTTTTTTCTTGTAGTCATACCCTGTTATATGTGATGCTTTCCTGCGTATATGTGTTTGTGAGATGTATTTGAAATGCATCCCTAATCATCAGATGTACCTGAGAAGATTACTTGAAGCGAATAAGACTAAAATGACATTATAATAAGTAGGAAGCTGAGAATATAGATTAAATGCATTAAGACCTTAAAATTATGTTTGTATTCAAATATTTTACTATATTTCATACTTTAAATGACATCTAAATGCATATTAAGGCATGAGATGAAAATTAGCAAGTATGTAATGTTAACACTGATTGGCAGAAATTTCTTTGCTGAATAATTATTTTTGAATATTGAAAATGATTTGGAAAAAAATTCTTGCATTCCTTAATCTGTAAGCTTCGATATTTACATTTTATTAACTATGCTTAAATTATTCTGCTTTATCATAATTATTTAATAATTCATTGCCCAAATATGTCTAGCAATTATTATCAAATGATAAAAAGAGCTAAAATTAGTTTTAAACAAAACTGAAATATATTTCTTTAATTATTCTTAACACCAGAGTGATTATTGCAACTTAGTTCTGAAAGTACAAGATAGTTAGCAGCAGTAGCTTTACAACTTTGGAATTCTTGGTGCACAGTAGAATTGGATACTTGTTCACTAAGCAAAGGACTTAACAAGACTCCAAACTAAAAACAGACTGAAATGATCGAATTAACGACATAGCTTCTCGTGGCAGCTATGTAAGAAGACTCCATACTATAAACAGATTGAAATGATCAAATTAATGGCATAGCTTCTCATGACAAGTATGAAAACATCTTAACTAAAAGGAGTAGTGAAAAAAGACTTCTGCTATAGTCTGAAAATGTTCCATGTGGAATAGAAACGCTTCCATAGAACTGTAATATGGAATATAAGTGACTATAATAACTGATTACAAATATAGAACACATTTATGTTAAAAATATTTAACATGTTATTTTAATATTTTTTTCCTTTTTTTAAATTTTTAGAATTTCTTTTCATATCAAATTGTTTTAGTATCTAACATATGAATTTCCTTAATAATCTTCTTCAGGTGCCTGAAGGCCAAAGTTCTGAGCCGGGTTGGTTAGGTGGTGAATTACATGGAAAGAAAGGATGGTTTCCTGAAGCATATGCCGAGCGTATTGAACCATCTCAGGATAATATAGCTAATGATAATGCCTTCACTAATAGTGCTGCTACATTAGGAGCGCCTACTGAAACAGTACATATTGTAGGGACGGAAATGAAGCGAACCCTAGAGTATGTATGACACTTTTAATATTGGTTCTAATAAAGTTAAATAAACACTGTGCAAAAAAAAAGGGGAACAGTTCTATATCTCCTGTTCTACTGGGCCGATTGACGAAATTCAAATTGCGTTCTTCATGTCTCGAAAGCGTGACTTAGGATTTATATTAGATTTATATTTAGCTCTATTCTAACGTAGTTATTTTGACACATAATCAGAATTTTTCTAAAATAACGTACCAATTTTTCTCCATATTTCGATTCTATGATTCAAATTATGCCTAGATACTAAATTTTGTAAAGTTTGGTGCGAAATTTACAGAGAAATTCAACAGTTTATGTTGCCGCTTTTTTCTCAGTTGTGCCAAGAATAGTTCACTTGGCGAACTTCTTAATATATGACAACCTATTTTCCTTTCCCTTTCTACCTTGTGCGTGAGGGGGGAAAAGTCACGATCATTCCTTTTTTTAGAAAATGCTCTTTATATTATATTTTTAATTATAATCGTTATTAATTTTAAGTATTTTTTCTTTTTCAAATTTCATTTCAGTTGTTTATGTTGCATGGTTTCTTTCGAATAACTGTTTTAAAAATTTCTATTTACTCATTCGAACTGTGTAGTTTAAATAAAAGGTGCATTGTTTATTTTATTTTTTTTTTTTTCAAATAGTTTTCTTTATACTATATCTTTAGTCATAGTTACTATTTTAGGTAATTTTTAAATTTTTTGACTTTTAATTGTTTGTGTTGCATTGTCTCTTCAGATAATTGTTTTAAAATTTTATATTTATTTGTTCAAACTGAGCATTTTAAATATATTTATTAATATAAATTTTCAAGGATTTGATTTTATTTATTTGAATTGCATTTCTTTCGGAAGAATACTTTGTGTCCCAGACTACGATGCATCTGAAAACTGAGTATATTAAAAGAGAAAATACAGTAAAGCACAGTTAACATGCCTTTCAATGTTCCATTCAGAAAAGATATATAAATGAGAAAAATGTATAACCGACATTTTAACTTAGGATGACTTGCATATATTGCTTTAACATTGTGCTTATTGCTTTACACAATTTTATCATCCTACATTTAGTTTCTTAAAAGGTTATTTATATTTTAGTCAAATATTTTATTTTTGAAATCGCAAGAATCAAATATCATAAGATTAAAAAGTTTTAAATTTAAAAAAAATACTAAATTTTTTTTTTTTTTTTTTTTTTTTTCTTCAAGCATTCTGCGAGTATATTAAAAAGCATCCAACTACTTTTTGAAACATCTTGGTATTTCTGACATTCATTTTAAATAAAGTTATCACCTTCCATTTCATAAAGGCCTGGAAACGGCCCGAGCAGTAAAGTCGCTGAACACTGTTAGTTCGCTCCGGGGTTCGAATCCCGGCGAATGGGCTGGTTGCATGGGCGTTTTCATGGTTTTTCTCATTGTAACGTATATGCCAGCTGGTTTCCCTTAGAAAGTTCTTCACGAAAGCGTCCCTCCTTTTAGGCAGATAGCCCTGGTTTGCCGTAACTTAATAATCCAATACAATCCAGTCTTCTTCCTCACTACTCCTTTTAGTTAAGATGTTTCATCAGTATTCATTCAGAGCCTTTATTAGTCTTTAGAGGCTAAACATTTTGAAGGCATGAGATGAAAGGAAAGACTGGTTTCATCAAGAGGGAAAACGTCTTTAGGTGATATCCACATACATCACTGGATAAATTTCTGAATATTAATAACATAATTTAAATTTATACAAACATACAGTCGAAAACCAATCGCTCATCACTTTAATCTGCAATGATATCATGATATCGTTTTTGTCTTTTCCGTTAGCACAAGCTCAGTTGATGGTATTTGCTGGTGTACACGTCCAAGTGTTTTCTCTCTGAGAACCCAAATTCATTGAAGTATTCTGAAAGTATATTCAAAAGCATCCAACTTTTCGAAAGACCTTAGTATTTCTGACAGCCAAATTCCCCTTCAAATTTTTGCTTACTTTTCTCTCTAATTTTCTTCTTTCCTTCTACATTTATTTTCAGTACTCACCACAAGAAAATCAAGATTTTGCGATTATTCATATCCATAAATTTTGCATTCTTGCCAATATTTAAAAAATATCGATTACATCAACTGCAATTCAGTTGAAGGTAGTTTTTCATTTTCTAGGCATTTTAACTATAAATAAAGCTTAAAGCAAAGTTTAAAGGATAAATATTTTAATTAAAAGATTTTTTTGCTAAATGACAAAGAAATAAAACAGTCCAGCAGTGTTTAATCTGTACCACTGAGTGATCCTATTATTATATTGGCTACAAACAATCTAAATCATATTAATGATCATGTTTTTTATACAATCTATAACACGAGAGAAAATTAGCTACTTAAATCATTCTCTTGAAGAGGATTAATGTAAAAATTTATACTTGTATATATTATTTTTAAAGCTGGGATATGACCCAAACTGTCAATGTCCTGTTTGCTTAAAAACATTGTGAAAATAAACATCAAACAAACTTTCTCAGTTTTAGACAATTCAATTTAAATGCAGTCAAAGTAAAAGTAGCAGACAATAACACGGCGAAGGTAAAAATTTACTCTCACAAATATTTAAAGCAAAAAAAGGAATTTTGAGAGCTAATTTTTTCAAAACTACTCTTACGATTTTTACAAAACTTAACAGTCTGGCATAATTTAAGTCATAGAATCGAAATATGGAAAAAAATTAGTATGTTATTTCAGAAAAAGTCTGATTTTGTGTCAAAATACCTATGTTAGAATAGTGCTGTTTGTAAATCTAGTATATATCCTAAGTCACGCTTTCGAGACATGAAAAACACAATTTGAATTTTGTCAATCGGGCCAGTAGAATGAGAATTATAGAACTGTCCCCCCCCCCCTTTTTTTTTTTTTTTTTTTTTTGCGCAGTTTACATTCACATTATTATGACCACCTATCATGTGTCTTTCTTCCAACTTGTATTCACGAAAATATCTCAATAAGTGAATAATTATCTGTAACCATGCAGTATCTACTTCAAAAATCCTGTAGAATGCTTGATGGAAATTCTATGTGTATAAGTTATCTGTTAGAGTAGTCCCATATGTTGTTTAGGCCAAGGGAATAGTTTAACCCCTTAACTGCCATGGACGTGTAAATATGCCCTCCTCAGCCAATGCGTTAACTGCCAAAATACTATCATTTGCTTTGCACTGCTACCAGTAAAATTATTCACAGAGCTTTGGAATGCAACAACACAATGACCCTAACAGAGTATGTCAAGGATTATACCATTTCAGATAATAGAAAGTATCTTCCTGAAACGGTGAAAGTAATGACTGTATGGTTATTGCCCATGTTTCTGTGTGAGTAAAACATATTTTGTTTTTTATTCTGTGTCTTCCATTTTCATTTACTGTTTGCAGTAGTTGCTTTTTGGAGTAGATGGTGGTGAAAGTAATGACTGTGCGCTTACTGCTCGTGTTTGTTCGACTAAAACATTTTTTTATTATTATTTTGTGTCTTCCGTTCTCGTTTACTGTTTGTAGTAGATGCCAGGAATAAAGAAAGATATAACGGTTGTTTCAAACCCACTTATCTTTTTTAATTATTTTTTGATAAACTGCTCTTCCTTCATATTGTTACTAAAACTAACTATTTTGAAAACCAGTATATAAACCAACATCCTGCAAATCCAACCAATTCAGAAGAAATATATGTTATTTTTTTATGTTATTAGGTATACTGATTTTACAAGGTATAACACTGAAACCTGATATTATACTTTGCTGGTCTAAAAATAAGTTGATCGAAGCTCCATTTTTTGGGATCTTTTTTATTATACTTCATTTTTATTATACAAACATCATTTTTATTATACTTTTACTCTAAAAATTAAATTTTGTATCTTTTATTCTTTATTTTCTGAAAGTAAACAGTTTTTAGACAGCAAAACTTGCACTTATTTTCCCTCTAATACATCGCATAACTATGTGCGCCTATGTAAAAAACGGTGGCACTAGGGAGTGAATCTTGTATGTTTTCCACAGCAGTTAACGGGTTAAAATATTCTCAGTTTTGCTTTTCAAGTCATCAGGAACAGATGTAGTATTGCAATGTGGCACATTGTTGTGGTAATAGATATGACTACATTCAAGTTTTATGATCGTCTGATCATCATGTAATGTGTATGAATTTATAACATTGTGGTGGGGTATTTGCATTTTTGACATTGTATGCAATATCCATGTTCACTGCGCCATATCCGTGCGCATTCGCTATGATGTGAGGATAAAGATTGCCGTGAAATTCTCTAGCGCCTGTACTTCACTAATCCTGCTTGTTCATGGTCGACATTTGGTGTTGGCTTGACATGATGTATTTTGTTTTGTGTTTTACCTTTTAATTTTAAATAAAGTTAATTTTATGTTTTCCCAAAGTTTTTTTACCTTCCTTTAATGAACCTAATGATAAGTTTGGAGTCTTGTGGCATAACCATTACCACAACATTAAGAGATGAAGAATTTATATTTAGAGTGCCTTCTAAATATATCAAGAGTTAAATTATGCTGCAAAAATATGCATCAGAGCATAACACTGCTCATACCAACATATTGTATCCTGCATTTGCGTCTGTCTGCTTGTTTCTCAGCGATGCCAGCATAAAAACCTCTTTCTGGAACAAAATCATGACTCACTGCACAAGGTCACTTCTTGCCACACAATCAAGGTATGGTTTCCATATAGCTATACCAGTTAACATTTGTTTGAAGAGCAATGCCATCAGTGTGGGTGCTCTAGCCAAGCATTTGCTATAGAGCTAATGCGTAATAGAATTCATTCTTTGGGTTATATTGGAGATCTATTTGGTATGGCTCCTTGATTTATTGGAAGGCTAATCGATCTGCAATAGCTCATTGGTCACTTCTGATGGTTTATCTAAGATGGCTGGTGATCTAATACTGTGTAAATTTTGTAAATATAACGCTGATTTTTGTTGTTTGACTTCTGAATTAGTAAAGGGGGTGTATTTTTCTCAAGGATGATCGATTGTGTTCTTTACCTGCTGTTATCATATTCATGAATGAAGAAAATATTATTTCACATACTAATGTGTAATCTTGATAAATGCTGTATTGTATCATTTGTCACTTTTGCATTAGTAGTGACCATAATAATGTGACTCAACCTCTTAAATTTTCATAATAGTGTATAATAATTCTTTATATTTGAAAAAATGTAATTAAAAATTTCTTCATGTTACTTTCTCATATCCAATCATAGATCAGCCCTCCACCCCCTCTGAAAAGTGTCCTGAAATTCATGAACTGTGACCAGAATACTGGCAGTATGCTAAGCAGGCAAAATACATTGCTTGCAGATTTGGTCATAAAAGTTTTATTTCTTGCATAATGGTATCAAAAATGTAATTTCAAAACTTTGTTTAAAAATCAGATATGTTGCAACTGCAACAATCCCACCCAACCAATTATTGTAATGTTCCATATCACCAAAGCTGAAAACCACCAACGGTCATTATAATTTTAGTCTAGGATTAATCATTGTGCATGCTATCAACCTGCTATGACAAAAGAAAAAAAATATATACTTCCTGTAGTACAGGCATGTCTCAGCTGAATCTGTCTACACTTGCAAACAACCACAGCAATCCAAATAATTCTGAAAATTTATTAATAACCATTTATAAATTTGAAATTGTTTTAAAATATTTTTAACCATTAAAAACTTTGAAAATATGTTTGCCTACCTCCCATTTTGTACTGTCATTTAAAAATATAAAACTATTCACATTTATTATTTGTTGCTTCAAGGCCGTAACTCAGCCATCATTTACAATTGTAGTGCCTGGTATTATCACTGCGTAGAAGTGATTTGAGAATGTTGGCCTATTAAGAGACTCAAACATTTCCCACTGCAGTTGTTTTTATCATTACAATACAGACCATAAGTGCAAAAATGACTTTAAAGCTCTATCTCTAAAGTAACAGATCATAATGAGACTAAAGACTCAGTTAACTAGATGCTCATACTCTTCACTATTCTTAAATAAATTTCTGCTTTAAACTTAAGTTTATGATCAGTGTATTTAGATCTATCTCTATCACCTAGCTGCTATTTTTTAATAACTCCATGTATAAATAACACCAGTTTGTATCAATTTGGCTGTCCTTTTCAAAAATTTAGTATGGCTTTGAAGAGGCTTTCTACACCTCTATTTTAAAATGCTTACATAATCAGCACCTACTTTTGCATAAGTAGCTTTTTCCATAAGGACTGAGCTCTTTATTCCCAGTGCTTTGCCAAAATTTGTTCTCTATCTGTTATTTTGTAACATTTAATTATAACAGCATTATAGTCATAAATTAAGGCTTAACCCTTTGTGGCTCAGTGTTCCACTACATGGAACACCCAAATTGAATCGCTTCTGAAACCTTTAAATTCAACCGCAAATAGATAAAAATGCCTTTATAATATACTTTGAACTATTCTTTTTAAACAGTAGATAGCAGCATATCACAAGGAGACACAGAATTTTCATATATTATGTGTTATTAAAATCCACTTTTTTTCAAGTAATTTTCTCTATTTTTTAATGATATAACAAATTTTATTTGGAAAAGAAATTAGGCATAATTTTTCTGGCTGTACTCCAAATTATTTGTTCTGTATTTTTTTTAATTTTTCATACAAAAACCATGTGCAGAATCATTGAATAAACCCGGGTGTTCCATTAGCAGAAACACTGTGCCTTTAGCGATCTCATGCTGTTACGAATCAGAACATCTGTGCTTAGGAGAAAACATCCGTTGTTTACGTTTTTTTGGGGGGAATGAATTCAAACAAAGCAGTATTGAGGGGTGAGGTGTGTTTTGTGTTATGAAAGCCCTAATATTGGCATCTCGAATTTTTTGGGAGTAGATTTTAGGCGGGAATTTTATTAGTAGCTTGACTCATCTTTACTTATGGAGGGATTGTAGATCTTACTGGGGTGCCTGTTCACACCGAAATTTGGGACATTCTATCGAGCCGTCTTGGAGATATTTGCGAGTTTGGGTTTTACCGTTACGGCGAGACCTGCGCAAATTTTTTGCTGCCGCTTTTTAAACTCATTCCCGTTTATTTTCAATAATTGTGTAAATATTTTTTGTTTATGTATATATTATAGACTTATTTTTCCTTTATTGTTAATATTAATCATAGTTAATTATTTTAACCGTAGTTAGTTTATTCTTCCATCAAAAAGGTGTGACTTACTTAAGAATTAAAACGGTAAGTGCAATTTTTACAAAATTTTACCTGTATACTCTTTTAGGACTAAATAGACTGCATACAGCTACCTTTGTTGAAATTCCGACGTTAACGTATAGTGCGCCGTAAAGGGTTAATACAGAGCATTCAGCTATTCCAAAAACATTGAGAGACCTTCAGGTATCAAAATCCCACAACTATTTAACAACAAATTTAGAAGACTTGAAAATTAAAGTAAAAATTAGAATGTAAGTGGCTGTGAACTTCATAATATTAGCCTTAATTCTTTAACTGGAAGAAGTTAAATGTAAAAAGGTTATATATGTAAAATATTAAGACCTAAATTAAGTTTTAATCAATTATTATTTTAATCGACTTATTCAATTATTATTTATCTTCATTTATTTATGCAATAGAAATGAATTTAAATCACATAAAATCACACTTTTTTGGAAGAAGACTACCACAAATAAAAAAAGGTTTATTATAACACTTCCTTTACTTTATACAAGAAAGTAAAAAGGTCAAGCAAACCTGTTTTATGAATTTAATGTAAACTGCTTTTTAAATATATCATTGTTGTAAAACTGGAGCTAAAGAACTATTTCATATTGAATACTTAACTTTAATGAGCATTGATAATGACAAGACATTACTGGCCAAGATTCTTGGTTGATTATTTAATTTAATCAAACATATAAGATAAGCTGTGTACTATCCATTGACTGAGAGGCCCTGGGAGGATAGAATCAGGCGGTCTTGTACCCCTTCTTTTCATATTTCCAATCTTGCCAAAGGTTTCATCTCAGCAGATTTTGAATTCTTTTTTGCCACAAAACACTGTAGTCACAAATATGTATACTGTACTTATGATTTAAACCAATACCCAATGGTGTCGATCTCTGTTAGCTTGCATTAACCAGCATACAGGCTATGTTATGTTCTTAATAGAAATATTTTTTGTATTTTGAAACTGGCTTAGTTCCTTTTAGGTAGTCAAATGTGCAAGTTACCTCAGCAGTACTTCCATACAAAAATATAATACTTTTGCATGGTTTATTATATAAAACAAATTAATAAAAATAAATAAATGTCACAAATTTTTATGTTGTGTAAGCTTACCTTCCAAGCAGCAATATGTTATGAAACATGTCTTCATGCCCCTCTTTGCACCCATTTGTCTTGTTCACATTTTATCAGTTTGCAGATCCTAGTAAAATAAGTTTAAAAATGCATTTTTTAATAAATGCAGAGAGTTGAAATAACGCTAGGTAAATTAAAAGGACCCATTATATTTTGTAATTAGGATCTGCATCTCAGGCTAAATAATAATGGACTTAAAAAGAATTTACAAAATGTTTACTCTTGTTAAGGACTACATCTGGACTTTTGTATATATTAAAATGTTTTTATAGTTATTTTAACAGTTGTTAAGGCAGAGTATTGTTGAAATTGTACTTCCCTTTGTCTTTTAATAATTAATGTTATGAAAAGATATTGCCTAAATTTCAGCAGAAGAGAATCCCTATTTCTTAGTTTCATCCACAGCTTCACATGGGGTAAAAGTATCCCACATAAGTATGGATGGTCTACATAACGTTTGATTAGAATAACATTGACAGAAACAGCAAATATAATAAGACAAGAATATAATGCATTTGAGATGATTGTGTCTTAAAGCAAAATTGGCATTCTTGTTAGAAATTAAGTGAAAAACAGCACTAATATGATATCATGACAAATATAAAATATATTGGCGCATTTAAAGTTGTATTAATTTTAAATGGCGAATGACAATTCGTTGACTAGCCAAATGTTTCTGCAGCTCTATTTATAAATTATGCACAACAGCTGTTCCATTTGTAGACTTTGAAAAACAACTGTTCTATTTACAGACTGTATTTTAATATTTTGAAAGAATACTATCAGTGTATAATTTAAATATTATGCATATAAAGCATAAGTATTTTAATTTGCTGTCATGAATGCCATTTTATATCATATATTCTGCCATATGAAATGCCATTTGTGCCAGTAAATTAGTGTTCATATTCTACATGTATATATTTGATTTGACAGGAAGAGGGTGAACACTGGTTTATAAATAAAAACTTACTGTTATGTTATCTTAAGAAATAGCTCATAATAAAGGACAGCCTCCATGCATATATGTCACCTTTGAATAAAATAAGCACTTTTTTAATGTGAAATAATGATTTGTAAATGTTATATTGCATCAATGTGTTAATTTTATGTTAACAGAAAAATTTATTAATATTTAGTAATCAGTATCAAGTTTAAATTTGCCGAGTCCTTACCTTTAAATGGTATTCAGCCCTTTTCTGCTATATATGCAATTGAAATGGAAACTCAGATTTGTCTCAAATATAAAATGTGAATTCCAATAATCTGCAACAGCTTTATTCATGATGTCTATAATCCACACTCAAATTTGAATGTAAAGGAATAAAATTTCAACTTCAGAAAATGGCATTTTTTTCTTATGTATATAAAAATTATTATTAGTATTTTTTAAATGCACTACATTATGACATCTTTTGACTAAAAAAAAAAAGAATTATCATTGAATTTTTTTTTATTTGTCAAATGCCATTAACATTGGCCATTAGGCCATTAAACTCCTTGCTTGCCAGTAGTGCTGAATTCTTTATCATTGAATTAATTTAGCATTTTCTGCTCCCACATCTATGCTTTCTTTCTGTAATACCTTTTGTGAATGTTAGCCAATTATTTGCTTTAGATAAATCCCTATTTATGGATGCCTATTTCACTGCTTTTTAGTATTAATTTTTAGTTTATGTGATCAATTTAAAAATCATATTATAGCATGTCTTGAGAATTCATTTGTTCACAATATTTTATGTATTGCACTTTGGTTTGTTTACAGTCTGCAAAACAAGTATGCTTAAACACCAGTCAGTAGCATATAGATAAAATCTTAAAAATAGAGCATATAAAGATTTTCCTGATATTAAAAATGGAAAATATGGCAAAAAGAGGATAAAGAATTAAAATTTTACTAAATCTAAAATTTCAATTCTAGCACTTAATGAAGCATTGTTGATGCATTTGCTCATGCAAAGAACATAATGACAGATTTAGCATGGGAATTTAAGGAAATGTTTGCTGTTACAGTTTAGTAAACGGTGTATACACTGATTTCCCCCCCCCTCTTAACCGAAAGCTTAAAAGTTACTTTGAAAATAAACTCATTGGTGAGAATACAGTTATTTGTGTAATTATTTGATGTGTTTTTATTTAAAGATTTATTTACTTCCCCCCTTTTTTTTCAGACATTTTATTCCCTGTGTAATTATAGTTAAAAATTAAAATAGTTTTATATTTAATAAATTTGGAATGAATAAATTTTAAGGTATGAGTGTGTTTTAATTATTTATATATACAAAAAAAGTGAAATTTTTAATGTAACTAAAACTTAAAAAGGCATTGGTTTGTAATCTGAAAAATTCACTAATCCATACAACCCATGTTTCTGAGGTGGGTAGCTCACCAGAATTCTGTTGTTTTTCCCTGTGTAATAAGAGATTTATAAGAAAATTTTCAGTAGAATGATGCAATGAAAGATGTGTAAATAGCAATGTTTTTCAAAACTTGAAAATATTTCTGTTGGTTGAAAGAACCATTGAAAGTCTTGATTTCATTTATGCGCAAATGCTTACTTGGGAATTTTTTGATTTCTACTCATGTATTTTTAATAATATTCTATGTTTTTATTAATTAGAGGTATATCTGAGGCACCTGAAAATGGTACAGAAGTGGCAAATGTGAACAATCCTGTTCGAGATGTTCTTCAGCATTCTGAAAATTCATCTTTCACACAGCTTCCTAAAGTATCACCTGCTACTTCAGAAACCTCTCCAGTTCCTGGACAGGTAATAAAAATTATCAGTATTTACATCTTAACCTAGAGTGGGAGCTTTAAATGATGCCAAAAATTGCAATAACTTACCAAAAAATGTCTGTCTTCCTACTGCAGTCATATGCTTAATCTTTGGTATGTTCCTATAAGCATCCGATGATGTATTCAAGGTATTTCTATTTATTTAATAGTGAAGTTAAGCAATATAATTAATTTACTACTACTAATCTACATCAAATTTATACTGTTGTTGAGAATTAATCAGTACCACCTTGAGACACTTTGGAAAAAAAACTGCTGCCCAGACCTTAGTTAAGTGTGTAGTAGCTGAAGTAATCAGTTCTCAGGTCACTACCAAAATTATCTTGGTGCTAACTTAAATTCTCAGTCTAGGAGAAAAAAAAAAAAAAAATTATATAATTATGCCTTTCCCCACGTTTCTATTTTGATGTAGCAATGTTAAAAAAATTTTGGAATCAAAGAATTGGATGGTCTCTTAACACCAGTCGGTAGTGAAAGTGGCGATAGTAAATGACCCAAATGAATAAAGAAGAGGACACTTTATGAAAGGTATTGAAAAACTTTGCACTCCTTACTGTTAAACATGTAATGAGTCCTGACAGACATTGTTCTGAGCAAACTTCACCAGCTATTTAAAAAAGTACTTTTATCATATACGTTCTTATTAAGCAGTAATAGAAATCATTTTAATTAACATTTGTTTCATTTTCCCCTTTTAGTTATAGTAATGTTTAAGCATTTATAAATTATATGTACTTTCTTAATCTGTAATTTTCTATAGCTAACCGATTTTTTCTATAGAAAGTTAATTTTGTGAAATGCAATTTTGACATACATGCAATGTATTAAGTATGTAACCCCTGTATGCAGCAAGGATTTACTGCATACCATGGCCTTTACTACATGTGTGAAGATGAAATATAAATTTCAGGAAGCATGTCTGTGCTTTAATGCATAACATAAAGTGGATTATGAACTTTTGTACTTTTCCTCTAAAAACGTAGAATCTATGACTTAAAATTCCCCCCCCCCCCTCTTTTTTTTTTTTTTTTTTTTTTTTTTTACGTTGAAGTAAAAAGGAAGTATTGTACTCACAAAAAATTTCTGGTATCATATTTCAATGAAAATGTACATTTTAACTGCTATCAAATGCAATTTAACGATGTTTTTGCATGACATCTGTACGTAAGGACAGAATAATGAAATCTTTTTCCCCCAAAAAAATATAGAACAGATTTTTTTAAATAAATTTTGAAGAGATTTTTTTTTTTTTCATGGTGTCTGTACATAGGTATCTCACATAACTCAAAAACGAGTAGCCTCAGAATGTTGAAATTTTTTATATAAGACTGCTATAACATGCAGACATGCACCTCCCATTTTGGTTGCAATGAGGTGCACCAAAAGTATATAAATATATACCCAATCTGTTACTCAGCTCAGTGAGCTCAGTTTCCTTATTTTTGCATGTTTGTAAATTGTGCATTTTTGACTTTAAAAAATTATTTAATTATGTTGTTCTGCTTATGTTTTTTATGCTTTTAGTTAACCTGTATGCAATAATTGTGGAATTATCAACAATTTAAATCAACAATTTCTACGCAAAAACAAGTTATTAGCTTGTTTTTGCATAGAAACTGTAATTTTAATTGTAATTTTTTTTTTAATTGTTTTAACTGTATTTGGTGTTTTATGTTTTTCTATATCTTTCAAATTTTAATGAAAGTATTTTGAATTTTTATGTATTTTTGCCTTGCCACGAAGTGAGACTTGAATTAACTATTAGCGTATGCGCATTAGGTAAGCGGCATTGAATCGTCTTCGAAAAACTGTTTCTTTTTTATTTGTTTAATTTCTTTTATATATCGTTTTAGAATTATTATAGTATTTGAATAGAACTTGTAAATATTGAGATGATATAATTTTTTGTGCACTCTGAGTTATGAAATGAATGAGATGTAACGCTGTTAACCTTTTAACTGTCATGCCCAAAATAATCTCGGGCACAGCACTGGTATTCCAAAATGTCACACCCGAATATTACTCGGGCTAATTTTTTTTTAGTGCATCATATTGTTATACCCGAATATATATCGTGAGAAGTTATTTCCACTTCAATTCAACAGACGGCAGCATTTTACTGAAGGTTTCAAATGATAGAGGTTAAAGTTCAAAGTGTGCGGCATTTTTTTTATTGCAAGTCAAACATTTCATTTTTGGAATAAAAAAATTGACAATTTATGCACCCAAATCATCAAAATAAAAATATTTGGTAGCCGTATTGTATACATGGGTATTATTGCTGTTAGTAAATAAGCATGCATACAGTTATTTTTGCTAATATTTGTATGTGCATATTATCTCTCATTACCCTTTTTTTTTTTAAATAGAATAATAAAAATTATAGTTATTTTGGAAGCAGGGTTCTAATGTTTAAAAAGATATTAAAAGCTGCATTTTCAATTTTGAATTTAATTTTTTTCAGCATGCAGCTTTTTTGTAGTCAATTGTTTATCTTCTTTTTGATGAAATAAGCTTCATCTTTTGCATTCTTTGCAGGGTCAGAGTATGCCAGATGGTTTGCAAGCGCAAGCATTATTTCCCTGGAAGGCTAAGAAAGAAAACCACCTCAGCTTTAATAAAGGAGATATTATAAATGTCAAGGAACAACAAGATATGTGGTGGTATGGAGAATTTCAGGATAAGGTATGTTATTTAATATTTCCAAGTATTTCTTTAAGTATTAATGCATGTATTGGAAATATTTTTCTTACTTTTTAAATTGTAATTTTATATCTTTTAAGTTTACTTGTTTTCCTGGATGTTATTTTAATGTATTTTACTAATAAAATTTGTTGTACATATGTACCTTTGAAAACAGTATTTTTACTTCCTTCTGATTGCCAATTGTAATTTTGCATTTTTCAGCTTGGTTGGTTCCCCAAATCTTATGTTAAATTAATATCAGGTCCTATGAAAATAAATGAGAAGTAAGTTTGTGTTGTGCATATTCGTTTTTGCTATATATATTGTTTATTAGAATTATATTATGTATTTAAGGAATAATTTGTTTTCATAGATAGTACTGGTAAAAGTTATTTTGTTTATCTTAGAATGTTTTATATAGCAAATATTTAATGTTGTGTGATTTCTTTCATTAAGCTGTTATTCTTCCTTCATCATATTAATGCAGTATAATTAAAATTAAGGTATGTCATTCTATTTTTTTAGAAATTATTATATAAATTTATTTGCAGTTTACAAGAAAATGCCTTTGATAGAAATGAGCTGCAAGAGCCACCAGTAGTTGATACCTCTCCACCAGGTATGATGATAGAGGAAGTGACTTTCATGGTTGTTCATTTTGTAGAAAGTATTTGATTGTACTATTATTTAGTTTTGTTGTGAGTACTATTCATATTTGTTAAATGTTTAACTGTGTAACTATTTAAATTTTTTTACATTAATAAATACTAATTTAGAACTAAAAAAATTAAATGATCTACAAACACATGATATTTTTTGCCATTAAAATTCGTATATTTGCAGAAGCAAATTTGAAATACATGAGGAATGTTCTACAGGATGGAACATTCCTCATGTATTTGTACAGGAAACCTGCCATCTTTTATCAGAATTAATTATAGCTAGTATTTATTATCTAATTGCATTTTTTGTAATATTAAATTAATATCTGTGTGATATACATAGAAATTTTGTGAATGGTTTTAAAGTTATGCTGGAAGAAAGCTCAGATTTTTATATCTATTCCCTCTTTGGGGGGGGTGGCTGAACTCATGCTAATTTATGTGTGAAGAATCCAATTATAGTGTAAAATTGTAAGTAATGCATGGCACTGTAAAAAATAAATTCATCAGACATTTCAGATGAATAATATACAATGTATTATTTAAAATAATATTAAAATTCACATGGATTTTTATGTTTTACTTTTAGAATAATCCTTTTATTATATATATATATCAAAATATTTTATTATTATACTCAGATTAATTTGTGTAAAAATAAAATGTAAAAATGAGTGTGAAAAGGCTATTGTAATGTAAGGGGAGGAACTGACAAATTTTTTAAGATCATAAAATTATGAATAAAAATTAATAAATTTATAAGGTAATCATTAATGATGATTAAATGAAATTAACACTTCAGATGGCATTACCGTAATTTTGGGTAGATAAGCTGCCCTGGTGTATACGCCGCACACATGATAATTGACTGAGAAAAATAAAAGGTCATCGGATAAGCGGCACCGCTGTATACGCTGCAGCCAAACATTCCGAAGCATGGCAATTAATATTCATTCATTCAGTAATTCCCTGCCATATTGATAACATTTACAACATAAATATAATCAGTAATATATAAATAAAGAAGAAACATCTTACCTTGAACTTGCCAAAAACGAACTCTGATAATTTCTAATATATTATTTTTACATTTTCGGTAAACTCTGCTTATCAGCATAAATTACATTATGAAAAAGAACATGTAAATTAGATAAACAAACAGAATTTTCTAATTAAATTAAACTACATTTATTTATACAAAATCTTCAAAATCCGACTCATCGATGGGATGTCTGATTTAAATAAATTTAACAAATGACCATCAAGGTCGGTTTCATCATTCTGTTCTAAATCACTTCTTTCAACTTTCATTTTCTTTTTCAGTGATTTCCGATTTAATGAAAGTTGATACGATGATATTAGCTCGGACTGATTGCCATGCTTTATCGACCCATAAGGCAGCCTCCTCATATGAAGCTTTTCTCATTCGTCCGGAATTCGTGAAGGAATGAAATCAGCTTTGCATCCATTCCTCCCACTGCTTTATTAGTTTGCACTTGAAAGTTCTATTGATAGTGAGATCTAGCGGCTGTAAAATTTTTGTAAGCCCACCTGGTATCACTGAGACATCGGTGCTAAGTTTTTTTGCTCCAGACCTTACCGTATCCAATAAATGGCACCGCATTGAATCCAGAACAATGAGTCCTCAGGGTTGGAAAAAAGCACCTTTCCTTTTCTGATAAATTTCTCTCAGCCAAAACAATGTCACTTCTTTGCACATCCCTCCTTTTTCGTTGGCACAAATAATAACTCCTTTTGGGATGTTTCCTTTCGGAATTTTTTTCTTTTAAAAATTATCAAAGGGGGGAACTTTTCTCCATTGGCAGCACAACCCAAAACACAAGTAAAAGAAGTCTTTTAATTCCTGGTTGTTAACACTGAAATAGTTTTTTCCCATATTGAATGAACAGTATTGCTCTGAGGACAGTCAAAAGTAACGGGCACTTCGTCCATATTAATTATTTGCCCTCTTTTCAAATTTTGTTTTTAATTTTCTTAGATGTGTACTCCAAAAAACCTATCTTTTTTTCAAGCCAGTCCACTAGAAGCTTTTGTCCAATTGTTGTTTTGGTCCGGACTGATAATTTCTCTTGCTTCATGAATCTGAAACACCAATTAGGTCCTCCAACAGAATTTTTAATACCCATTTGTTGAGCAATTACCTTTGCTTGAAGACGAACTCTAATTGTTGATACTGATAATCCACTTTCTCTCTGCTCTGTTGTCCATTTCTCTAAATTGTGTTCCAAAGCAGGCCAGGCTATGACACCAGTTCGACGAGATCTTTTATTCTTAGACATTTTCTCTAATTCTTCTTGTTCAGACTTCCACCGCCGAATGCATTGCTCGTCAACTTGAAATTCTTTAGCCGCAGCACGATTTTCAATTTCGTTGGCTTTCTTCACTGTCAAAAGCTTAAAAGCAGCTGTATAACTTTTTCTTTGAGCCATAACAATAATAATATTTTGAAAGTGCAAATGATAAGGCAATCAAAAAGCAAGCTACAAAGCAGTAAAAACGTGTATGAATGAACACAGCACTTGACAATAGGGTTCCCACCTCTCCCGGAATTCCAGGATTCTCCCGTAATTGAGTCCTAAAAATTAAAATCTTCCGGCTCACGGAAGGAATTTAAAATAAATATTACAATAATGGAATATCAAGTTTCTCGAAAATAAACAACACAGTGTGCACGGACGAAATGGTTGAAAGCATCGAAAATCACATGACCGTGCACAGCAGCCAAAGAACGTCTATGTCAATACATATTCTTTGCAACAGCGATCTACGGTGAGTGAGCAACTTACGGGATGAGTCATTGTTTCATGCCTGCGTGTAGCGCACACGCGCCCTCATCTCCCCTCGCCCTCTCTCATTTTCCATCCATTCTTTCATTTAGTCTGCAGTTAGCTAGCTATCCACAAACAAGTGCATATTTTGAAATTATTTAAATGCTTTCATAATAATGATTAGTGAAAAAAACGATTCTGATTCTGCAAGTAAACTAGTACCACCAAAAAAAAAAAAAAAAAGTATTCGGCGTTGTTTCAAGACAAGTGGTTAACTTAATTTGATTAGCTGATGAAGAGAGACAACTTTAATGGAGAATGCAAAATATGTCGGTAAACAGTTAATATTAAGTACGAGGATGTTAAAGCTTTAACTGTACATTCTCCAAAGCAAAAAAACACCAGTCGTTAATATTGAATAGGAATTCTTCGCAATCGGTTTTGAACTTTTTCATGAATTAATCTTCAGAAGAACAAGACAATATATCGGCAATTGAAATTACTTCAGTCTATCATAGGATTAAGCACCATCACACTTTTAATAGCCAGGATTGCACAAATTGTAAAGCACTCTATTTCCAGATTCTTCTTTGCCAAAACGACTTCTTGTGGTAGAACAAAATGTACAAGCATATGCGAGAGTGTGCTTGTTCCTGCAGCTCAAAAAATACTTTTAAACGAGATTAAGAAGACAGAGGTTTTTTTTCTGCTCCCAGAAACTTTTTTTCCTCTCCCGGATTTTGACAGTAAAGAGGTGGCAACGCTAATTGGCAAGTAAACTTAGTGTTGCCAGTAAAACAAAAAGTCATAGAAAAGCATGGGAAAAACCATGGAGTTTAGGAGGAAGTACATGCATTGCAGTGTCTTTACAGAGAGCACCACTTACTACCTTAGGGAAGTTTTCCATTTTTATTGCGCTGCCTTAGTGCAATCTGAGGTTAGAATATTGCAGCGAATTCTTACCACCTCGCTTCTGCTTTACTTACGATCTGAATTAGCGAAGTTTTAAGGACAGAAGAAAAATAAAATTCCAGATACGCCGCCAACCTAAATTTTCAACTTTTAAACACAAATAAGCCACGGCTCTACCCAAAATTACAGTAATTAATTTTCATTTTCACATGCAATAATTAAAAAACACTGATTAAGCATTTGTTCCTTTCAACCTATTTTAGAGTAACTGAACTGCAATCATTAATTAAGAATTACATAAGAAACTCAACTATCTCTCAAATAAACTAGATTAACATGCTTACCCTCTCTCAGGTTCCCAGTAAGAGTAAAAACATGAACATAGAAAGTATAATAAAAAGACTAATTTTAAATTAATAGACTAAAAATAAACAAGAAAAAAACAATTTACCATATATACCCAGTATAAGTCGACAATTTTAAGAAAAAAATTCAAACTTCAAAGTAGAAGGTCGACTTATATGTGGAACCAAAAAAATAAAAGATACACCACTGCCGATCGATGACACGGTGGCGAACTTATTAAATATATTGTTCATACAGATAAAACACAAAATTTTTTATTTATTCTTTCTGTTTTATAAGCAATAAGTTGCCTTCCATGATTTTTTTCAAGCAAAAAATGTTACTGAAAAGAGCAGCATTTCCGGCAGGTGTTCTTGTTCGCGCCCAGAAAAATGATTGAATAGACAACACCCTAACAATTGATTGGTTTCAAAAGGTATGATGCAAAAACCCAGGTGCACTTTTACAGAAACTTTTGCTTTTGACTTGGGATTCGTTTTGACCACATCGTTCAGAAGTTGTAAAAAAGCATGCAGAAAGTTCAAAAACAACACTTTCTGTGATTTGAGGAGGGCTGACATCCATTTTACAACTACAGGATGTCAGCATAAACAAGCTGTTCCAGGTGAATATGTTCAAGTATTTGGCAGAATGAATACAATCTGATTTGCCTACTAAAACCAAAGGTGGCAATATTAGAAGGCCGGACATAACTTTAATTGCATGGTGGGTGAAAGACGCTTGGGATATGATTCCAGCTGAAATGATTATTAAATCATTCAAAAAGTGTCGCAGTTCCAATAACTTGGATGGCACAGAATATGATGCTATCTATCCAAGTGATGATAATGACACTAGCTGTGATGAATCGAGTGATGAAATTATGTCGACTCGCTAACTGACTGAAAAAAGAATTTCAGGATTTATTTGCAGATTCTGACTTTGAATCAAAGTTTGAAGTATTCAAATGAAATTCTTTGGAAATTTTGTACGTATTTTAAAATTTTATCATGTGCTAAAATGGAAATAAACAAACATTCACTAAACAGTGAGTGTAATTTTATCAAGTACATCGGCATGCTGTTTTTTAGTGGCGGCCACGCTCATGCGACAAATTTTTTTTCCCGAAAACTTTTTCTCAAAAGTTGGGGGATCGACTTATACACGGGTATATATACGGTAATGCTATAAAAAATTCTAGAAACAATCCGCTTATTTTACAAAAATAACTACAAATAAAAAATTTCATTGTATGTAAACAAATTACTAATTTTTTGATTTATTTCCATTGCATTACAATACATTTTTCACACTCATTTTTAATTTTGTTTAGTTTATTTAATTATGGCAAAGGGCCATCTGCCTAAGGGGAGTGATGCCTTCATGGAGGACTTTTAAGGGAAACTGGCTCTTATACATGATTTTGTTTACTTAAATTAATATGAGTTTAATAATAAAATATTTTGCTAAATTGAATTTCATTAATCTTAGCTGCTTTACCACTAGGTTTTTAACTTTGAAAGTACAAATTTAACTTACTATTTGCATATATATATATTAAATTTAAATGCTAACTTTTTTTTTTCAGACACTGCAATAAGCACTATGCAAAGTCATGAGTTCTTTATGATTGAACATAGTTTATTTGCACATGTAATAAGAGTTTCTCTGCACTTGCCTATTCCCCACTTTAGTCAACCTTAGAATTCCAAATAATCTTTCTTTTCATGTTCTTCTCTTGGTTTATCTTAAGCAATTGCTTCAGAAATAAATTCATCCAAAAATAACTTCATCCTCATCATTTTTGCTTTTCTGTTTACTTCTGTGTTTCCTTCACTTATATTTTCAAAGCCATGGAAAACCAGATATAATTACAGTGAGGCTGAAAGCTATAACTTCTTTTTAGGAGAACTTTCTTATATTCACCTCTCAAAGATAATAGGAACTCAATCATGGCAGAAAAGTCAATTCATTATTAAATGCATTAAGTAATGAGATAAACTGCATTAAAAATCACCTGATCAATAATTCCTGATCCAAATATTTCATCTCCTCCTGCCTCCGTTTTTTTTTTTTTAAATATGTATGTGTGTATGCATACATGCAGTGGTTAGAGAATTTCTTTGTATGGACTGTCTGCAGACTGGATAATCCAGAGTTCAGTGAATTAAATCTAATTTTAAACTAAAGAGATAAAAATGAAAATGTATGAAAATTTCAAAATTTATATAAATAAATTTCAAAATAATATGAAGAAATAATTTTGAATTTCTGCATATTATTTTTTATTTTGAATTAAGCCTAATTTTCTGCATATTATTTTGAAATCTAAGATAAATTTTAAAATTTTACTTATTAATTAGCAAAATTGTTTATATATATATATATATGTGTGTGTTTTTTCTTTTTTTTTTTTTTTAATGAAATTTCTGTAAATATGTTAAATACAAGATTAAACTCTCTTTTATACAGAAGGAATTCCAGAATATTATGTGGCAACTTATGCATATCAGTCTCAAGAATTAGGCGACTTATGTTTCCAAGTTGGTGAAACTATCTTAGTAACAAAAAAAGAAGGTGATTGGTGGACTGGAACTATTGGGAACAGAACTGGAATATTTCCAAGTAATTATGTAAGGAAAGCTGAAGGACAGGTTAGTTAAAAAAAGAAATATATTTTTATCTGTTTAGCTTTGCATATTCTTTAAAAATAGCTTTTATATTTATTCTGTCTCAAATCTAAAATATTTTCTAAAAGCTAAATTTTGATGAATATATGAAAATTCCTGATTTTCTGGCCTAACAGTCGCCAAGTGGATAAAAATGCAGAACACTGATAATTATTAATGGGATCAAATCCTACTGAACAGGTGACTACATGAGTGTTTTTGTGATTCCTCAATGGAATGTGAATAAGACAGAGTTTCCTTCGAAAGGCATCCATCACCTTAGGCCTATAGCTCTTGTATGCTTAGTCTTAGCCAGTTAACCTAACCTAAACTAAATTTCTGTAAGATTTATTTTCATCAATATCATGTTTCATTTAAAAAAATAGAAACTCTAAAATTATGTTTTCACTTGAAAAATTCCCATGTTCCTTTTTTTAAGTAGAAACTAAACTTTAAGAAAAAAGATTTACTTTTAATTAGTAATTTCTGTACAGGAAAATTTTGGTAGTAACTATTTTTTGCCTCTTCAGTCTTGGTACTTTCAAAATCAATAGAATTTTACATAAAATATGTACCGATCTACATACGTCTTCTTCCCCCCCTAAAAGTTGATTTTTATATTAATTTTTTATTCTTCCAAGTATATAAGGAAAATGTTTGTCTTGGAAGTCATATTATTTATTTTAATACATTTTATTGAATCTGTAAATTGTTTTCATTTTGTTTTTAAGTTCCTGTATATTTATACGTAAGGAAATATTTATTTATTTATTTATTTTATTTATTTTTTTCCCCCTCCTTCTTTAGGCTGCTATTGTAAATGAGGCTGAGCCTAAGACTGATGCCTTTTCATCTGTGGAGGTGTACATGCTTTTTATTCCTTTTGTGTATTTATAGTGCAATATAACTTCTAATATTTTGCATATTTTATTAATATCACATAAAAGATATACTTAAATATGCTTAATTGTCTCTGTACAATTCTTTAGCTTCATTAAATATCAAAGGTTTAAATTATTGTAATATAAAATATAAATCTTACTAATTTTTCATAATGTGGTTTGTAAATGTATCTAATTATATGTATTTTTAATGTCAATTTTTTCCACGAATTAACAAATTAATGATTTCAACATTAACATGCTTACAGTACGAGATGTCAGTGTATAGTCCAAAACCTAAGGTAAAGTGCTAATATGTATGCTTTATTTCTCTTAATTTCCACTGCATGAAATTGCTAAAAATACAGTATGTTTTTGATTTGTTCATCTTCTTTTGTATGGCACTTTGTAATTTTTTGCGCACTCCTTGATATTCTCATAGTTAACTCAAATAATAAATTGTTGGCTAATTGCCACTAAATGTAGTGAGCAAAAGTATCTGTTAAATTCAGTTTGTTTTAACTGATATATTAAGATATTTTAAACTACTGGCTTGTTGCATGCTGAATATCACAGAATTTATATATTTAAGCATTTATAGTCGGCTTCTTTTGTTTTTCCCTCCCAAATGTATTAACATTGTTGCTGGAATTTAATAAATTATAATTTAAAAATTTAGTAAAGGATTAGACTTTGCTGTAATTGTTCAAGATGTGTTTTAGTGATTAAATTTTAAAATATGGTAATTTTTTAACCATTATGCAAAGCATAATAGTTTTACTACATCAACATATTTGTTTTTTAAAATACTACTAGTCTTGCTGTTAATTTTTTTAAGATATTTTATTTTTTACCTATCTATAATACTATACTGTATAATGTTCAGTATCTGAAGTGATCTAATATTTAGACTACCTGCACTTTTTCCCCTTTTTCATTAAGTTTAGAATATATAATATAAAACTCCAGAAAAAGTGGAGTGTTGTAAAAGCATATTTTCTCATGACTAATTTTAGATTTCTATATGTCACCTTGAAACATCTGCTGTCTAGAGAATCATACCATGACTAATGGTAATATGTTGTATTGATGTTAACCATGGCCATGACCTTCAAAGGTTACACCACGATAACACTATAAGCCCTTTAGTGGTTGGGGGGGGGGATATTTTGAGTCCACTTTTCTATCTGACCTAAACCACAAGTAAAGCCTCAAGACATATTTATTTTGAGTCGGATGCTATTCACTTTGTTTTTCTTTTGTTGGCATAGCACCATGGAAGAGTTGCAAGGAACTTAAGTTCAGTATAGCAAATTGCACTCTTCCTTAGTTTTTAATTTGATCCAGCTTATAATTTTTTGCAGGCTATTATTATTCCAACTATCCTATTCAAATCAAAGTTTGAATTTTGAATTATGTTAAAAAGTATTTTTAATTCTGGAGCTGCAAAACAAAAGGATATTTTATTTGAATGTCAGTCATCACATTGAGAGCATGCCATCAATAGGGCTAATGGCTCAAGCCAAAATATTTCATGATAGAATGGACTTAAAAACTGATTGCATATATGCAGCATTTTGATTAATCAAATTTAAAAATGAGTATGGTATAAGGCAGTGAAAATTTTCATACTAAAAAACTTTAGCTGATGCTGAAACAGCTCAACGATTTGCACATGAGTTCATCGAAATCGTTAATAGCAAAAAGTTATCTCCAGAACAAATTTACAACAGAACAATTTTTTCTTGTAATAGTGCCCTGAAACAACTTGGCAATGTTTGCAGAATAGTCCACAACTGCCATTAAGGATTTCAGAGGGAGATTAACAATTTTGACATGAATGAATGCTGCAGAAAGACACAAAATGTAAATGTTCCAGAAATTTAAAAAAAGAAAAAGAAAGGCAAAAAAAAAAAAAAAATTCTTGACCTTATGCATTTAAAGGAGCGAAGATTTTGCTTGTATCTGTCATTCAAATACAAAAGTAGGACTAACACAAACATTAATGAATGATTGGTTTGAAAACTCTTTCTGTATCTAAGGCTTGGAATCAGCTGGTTTAGATGATATAAAAATTATCTTGATTATATTATAGTGTTGAACTCATACTTCACTTAAACTTTCAGTAAATGATAGCATCTCCATCTTTTCCCATCAAATTGTATATCCATCACTTATTGCAAACGTTACACACTGAAATGCAGATTTAAAGTAGCCTTTTTAAAATCTATGCTGAATTTTCTGAACAAAGGCAGGATCTTTCAAAGATTTTTTTTTAATATTTTAATATAAAATCTACATGTGGAGCATTGCAGTATCACAGGTAGTGTGCTTGCAGATGTTTTAAAAAATTCTTGGTTTAATTTATGGCCACCTTTCACATGTCATGGTGATGATGATGATGCTAGTTGCAAATTTGAAAGTTTTTGGATATCACAAGCAAAGGTTAAAATTTTCAGTCTATTGGAATTTGTGAAGAAAAATGGAGAAGTGTTAGTAAATGGAAATGATAAACAAGAAGTTTCCTTTATGACGACAATGCCCCAGCCATCAGTCATTTACTGGTTGGAGAAATTTGTCATATGCTTTAAAATCCTCAAGGTATCATTACCAGTAGTGAAAAACATGACAAAGAAATTGTTATAAATGAAAAAATTTTGATGGTCAATTTAGTGGAAATTCTCAATATGGCAATTACAAGACTTAAGCAATGGAATTTTGTAACTGAACAAGGAATGTCTGTGTATAAAATTTAAGTTTCAGCACAAAAAACTAAACAGTTTAAATGGGGGGAAAGGGTTAAGGGGGTTTTCCCCCTTCTTTAGATTATATATCTTTCATTATTTCATAATTGTTTTTACATATTTTTAATTTTATAATTTCTATATGTCTTATAACTATATGGGATTTAATTTGATGATCTAAAATCTGCAATCACTGAAGTCCTGATGACTTTGGAACTTTAGCGCTTAAGCCATTAGTTTATGGGCTCTGTAGTGCTTCTTAACAGTGTCCTCATACTGAGAAAGTGCAATACAATTATTTAAATCTTCAAAAATCATATATGATCTAAAGAATCTTAGCGAGTAACTATACATATGCAATTATATTGCATGTTGTAAGACAGAAATTTCTTACACAGAGAGAATATTGACATACTATCACTGTGTCTGTTTAGTATAGTTTTATAAAAGGAGCAGTTGTTAGAATCAAGTAATGTGTTACGGAATAAACTTAAGAACATTTGGCTTATATTCAGTGTTTGATTATTTTCCTGATGATGTTTGTAGGCTAGTTGCTTACCAAATGATTTACAAACTGCAATATAGGGCAGTCCACCTATCATATGCAGTCATTTGAAATAATCTGATATCCTCTTAAAAATATATAATATGTAATATTATTTTAATATTTATTTAAATCGTGTAAATAATGAGTGTCTAAAGTGCGGCACGTGGGCCGCATGAGGCCCAAGAGTCTTTAAAATGCGGCCCAAATGCAAATTGTGAAAGTATTTAAATTTACGTATTTTTATTTAAAATATATATATTTGGTTTGATTCATATGTAATCAATTCGTTGACATTTATTTTAAAATAAAAATTTAATTAAAAACATGTTGGTATGTCATGATGAATTAAAGCCCTCCGCATATGGCTCCCAGGATTTCCACGGGATGTGAAATTCGTCTCGTAATACGGGTCTTGTGAAAATAGCATGCATAAGATCATTTCTCTTATTTTCAATCATAGTCAATTTCAAGATTTTCTTAAGGTAATGGGCACTGGATTTGCAGATGTTATTTATTATACAGAAGTGAGATGGCTCAGTAAGGGGAAAATGCTCAAAAGATTTTACGATTTAAGAACTGAAATAAAAATATTTATGGAAACAAAAGGAAAACCTGTGACTGAATTTGAAGACGAAGATTGGGTTTTAGATTTGGCTTTTTTAGTAGACTTAACAGAACATTTGAATGATTTAAATTTGAGACTTCAAGGAAAAAATCGGGGCCCACCAGCGGCCGAGAAGTAAATTCGCTGAACACTGGTAGTTCGGTCCAAGGTTCGAATCCCACGAACGGGCTGGCTGCATGGGTGTTTTTGTGGTTTTCCCCATGTGTAACGTGTATACGAGCCAGTTACCCTTAGAAAGTCGTCCACGAAGGCATCTCTTCCCTTAGGCAGATAGCCCTAGTGTGCTTTGCCATAATTAAATAAACCATACGAAGGAAAAAATTAATTTATTAATAATATGTTCCAAGCAATAGCAGTGTTTGAAAAAAAGTTAAAATTTTGGCACAATCAAATAAAAGTAAAAGATTTGACATATTTCGATACTTTGGCTGTACATAAACCTCTGAGTTGCGCAAAATATGTAAAATATGCTGCATTAATTTTTTATTTAAGTCAAGAGTTTTGAAAAAATGAAGAGTATTTCAACATATTTTCTATCCCATTTTCTCTGGAAATAAGTAAATTACCTTCAAATCTTCAAATGGAATGCATTGAACTGCAAAGTGACATTCATCTAAAAGAAAAATTTGAAAATGTTTCTTTACTGAAGTGTTATAAAGATTACCTACCCCACAATAAATATCCTAATTTTCACAATCATGCTTTATTAATGTCTTGAGCTATTGGTAGTACCTATGTTTGTGAACAATTATTTCCAAGAATGAAGCATACAAAAATCCGATATCGATTTGCTTGTTCAGCAAAAGCAAATTCATCCACCTCATTAATTTGAATCTTTTCCATCTGTATGAAATCCAAACTAAATGAAACAAAACTTGTATAAATTAATTATAAATATGTACCTATACATATCTAATTTAAATTAAAAAATAATAATAAAAAAGAAGTTAATTTATTTTAATAAAACAATATAGAACTAATTTTTATTTCAATTTGTTAAAAAAATATTATGTATGTGGCCCCACAAATTTTTTTTCTAACATGGTCATAGTTTAGCCACCTATGATGTAAATTGAAAATATAGTAACAAATTCAGAGCTAGCTTTATTGTGCTTGGCGCAGATAGGTAGTCTGGATACCAAGTTAAGATAAGGCAAATTCTAACGTACATGCATTTCCTAAATTTCTATTTGAGAAAATTTTTGTTGTGTATTAAATAATGCATTATTAAATGCAGTTTCTCTTTAATTATGAAACTTTTTCAAGTAAACCCACCATATACCTAAAATGTATTGTGACAGTATTTAGTTGTCAATTGCTTATTCTTTATGTCTGGCACAACTGAATGTTGCATTTATTTTTAAGGGTAAATTTAGGAAAGGAGAAATAGTAACTGTAATAGCTCCATATAAAGCAACTGGTCCTGAACAAATCTCATTAGAAAAAGGACAATTGGTTCATGTGAGAAAGAAAACACCTAATGGATGGTGGGAAGGAGAAGTTCAGGTCAGTCACTTTTATTATCACTGAGTATTTCCTATGTTTTAAACTTTTCATTTAGGTGAACATTCTACATAAAAATTATACTTCTATATATAATAATTTACATAATATTTTTTGGGGTGAATACAGGTGAAAGGTAAAAAAAGACAAGTAGGATGGTTTCCAGCATCCTATGTAAAGGAACTAAGTGGAAGTCGTGCAAGTAGCAATCGAAGTACTCCTGAACCAATGCTTTATTCTAGGTTTAATGAAAATCTAAATGGAGGCCCTCAACAATCAGGTATTAGTAATTTCTTGCTTTTTAAACATCATTTTCTACTTTTTGAATGAAACTAAAAATAGTTGATTTTAATTAGTATAGAACAATTCTTATTAAAATTCAAATAACTGAAAAAGGTCCTGTTTTTTAAGGTTCTTTATAGCTATTTTGGTACTTATATGGAAATTATTTTTTAAAAAACTTTTCATTTTGCAAATTGATTAGGGAATTAAAATGCGCTATTAGATTTCATTAGTAAAAGTTTTTAAATTATTTATATATTTCTGTGCAAATAAAATTAATTGTAAATGAACAATCAGCTTTTAATTTCTTGAAATTACAAAATTATGAAGCATTCCATGTGTAAACTCTTTAGAAATTTTGCTGTGAATACAGATCTTGAGCATTTGCAGTTACAACTGGCTCATAGTCTTATGATAGTGGAAACTAATGCATTCAACATTTTGCTTAACTTATCACTAATCATTTATGAATATATTTTATTGCATAAAAGTCTGATTAGTGACATCATAAGATGTATTGATTCTTAAGTTGTGTAGTATTTTGTTATTAGAACATTTTGTCAAAGAAATGCCCAGAATATGGAAAATAGAAATAATGAGAAGTACACTTTATATTAAATGATTACATTAACAAGCAATTTATATATTTCTGTACATTAAAAGGTTTTCATCAGAATGAGTCATCAAAAGAATCTATACAGTTCCATATGTAACTATGTTAAACAGTAGCAAAGAATAATTATGAGAAAATTAATTTCATAGTTAGTGTGTCTTCCTTCGTTTGCAATAAGGTAATAAATATGAAGTTTGAAATTTTGAAGTAAATTTAACTAACAACTCTAACATTCTTCCCTCCCAAAGTTTATATTCTTGAGCTCATCTGCAGTACTATGCATACATTGCACAAGTTCTTAAATGGACTACAGATTCAGTGAACAAATCCTAACATTTCCATCTGGTGTTGATTTAACAATTGCTTCATAATGTATGACAACATTGTTTTTTAATAAAGTGAAATGTGTCTATAATTCTTCAAGAACACTGCAAGTTGGATTTTAGGTGTTCTTGGGGCTATCTGTTTAAAAAATTATGTATGCCAGCTGTAAGGAGTTGCTACTGTAAGGCTCATATCACACATACATTTGTTTCATACAAACAACTGTTTCATACAAGTTTTTTTGGGGGGGCTTGGTTTATTATTGAAAGAAAAAAGACGTGTGATATTTTCCTTCCTTTCAAAAAAAAAAAAAAATTGCAAGTTGTTCGTTTTCAACCAATTACCTATCAGCCTGTTTGTTCTCCACTTTCCCCCCTTTACATATTAATCCCAAAGTGATCTGCACTGATTGGCTGTTGTGACAAAGCAGAAAAATTGTTCCAAACAGTTGTTCTTCTGAAACACACGGATGTGTGATAGCAGCCTTAAATTTCCACTAAAGCAGAGAAAAGTACATTTTATACGATATGCTAAAATGGTGCACATTACAACCATGTTCTTAGCACATGCATTTCAACACACAACACAGGTACTTTTGTAAACATTTCCATCATAGACTATAAAGTATGTTTTACACAATGTGCAAAGGTGATACATGTTGCAGCTGTGGTCTTAGGATGGATATTTTAAAATACAACATTTCTATTTTTCAAAACGTCCCCATCATGTGATAAAAACTACGTTCTACATGACGTTCTGAACTGGTGCATATTACAACCATTTTCTTAGAATGTGTATCATTTTGGTGTACAACACTAGTACTTTTCAAAATGTTTTATAAATGTGCTATAAAAGTATGTGCTATTCAAGTTATATTTAGAGCAAGTGCCTAGCTTTCAGAAAATCACTGCCCTACCAGTGGCTGAGTGATAAGACTGATGAATACTGGTAGTTTAACCTGCGCTTGAACCCAAGCGATAGCAGTAGTTTAATGTCTTCTGTCAGGTAGCTAAACCTCCTGTGCTTTGCCATATTCAAGCAACCAAACACCAAAGTATTCATTTTAGAAACATTCCTTTTCGATAATTGTTGTACTGCAGTGTTGGTTAAAAGACATAACATTTATTATAAAAACAGCTTTATTCATGTAAAATATTTTTAGAAAAGGTATTTATGTGAAGACTGGTATAAAATCTCAACTAACACTGGAATGTTCAGAGAGCATTCGATGCAAGTGTTTCAAGAACTTTTGGGAATGTTCAGATAAAATGTTCCAAATTGCATCAATACATGACAGTTCTAAAACCGATAAAAGCATGTCCACTACTGGTGTTAATTTCACTCTCATGAAACAAATAAAGAGCATTTTATAAAAAGCTCCATACGGTATTCGATGAAGACATTTTAAATCATGTCTACATGTTATAGTTTTAAAATGGACAATTTAGCACGTTTAATATCAGTGTTGATGGCACTGTTATGTAATGTGTCAATAAAATAATGTTACTTAAAAATGGCATATTTAATATAAATTGTTTAGGATTTCCAAAAGCATTTAAATTTTCATGCATTTTTTTTTTTCAAATAAAATAGTTTATATGTAATTTCTTTTTTAAGAATGAACTTTTAAATTGCCCTGTTAAGAAGCAGGTGGAGCAATAATGCCAGTTAAACTTACTGAAAATTTTAGACCAAAACATACTCATTATGAACTATTTAACAAAATACATTCAAAAATTTGTGATTTAACTAGTGCTCCCTTTTTTTTTTTTTTTTTTTTTTTTTTTTTTTGAAACTGCTGGGAAAAAAATGGTTTTCAGTATCATACACTAGTATTAGTATTGAATTACAGTTATGCAGCAAAAGAAATTTCCTATGATGATTACCTCTCGTACCATCCCTTACATCGATCTAAACAACCAAAAATGGCTTATAACATAAAACTTAAGAATAAAAAAATTGTATTTACTTTAAAATGTTGAACTCTAAAAATATAGTTGAAAGATGCAAAGCATGTGAATAATATTACCAAAAAAAACCATATCAAATAAATATGGAAATCTGAATAAACAAAAAGACTAAAGACCAAAAAAGAAAAGGTGCTTTCTTCAAAATATGAAGTATCAATAAACTTTGAAAATGTAGTTGAGAAAAGCTAAATAATGATGACAAAGCATGCAAGTACAATAAAACAAAAACAAAGCAAATAGAGTAATAAATGAAAATTTAGCTTAAGTTCAAGTCATATAACAAAAAAAAAGAAGGAAACATAATTAACCATTACTGTTGTCTAGTTGAAATAGCAGCACTAGGCAAAAGTGTAATTATGATGTCTTCCCTTCTTCAACTTTGACTGCAGGTTTTGCTGTCAATACCACGTGACATGACATATATAGCTTGTTAACATAGTGTCGAAAATGACCATTCATCATTTTTGACAGGCGAATGCATGCTTTCGCACACACACAAAATAAATACACCTATTCCTCGATTTACGCAATTTCAGTTTTAAACAGTTTAAAAATTAATGGATATAAAAAAACTTGGTAAAAATGTATATTCAGCTGCATATATGCAAATACATATACTTGAAGTCATTTAAGAAACAAAAATTAAAATATTAGATTGTCTATGTAATAGAAAGAGTAACAGATGTTGCTAAGTTTTACTCCATGAATGAAACCACAATAAAGACAATTAGAAAAAAAAAAAAGAAGACTCTATTAGAAAAAGTGTAGTAGCTAGAACGTGCAGCAATAAGAGATGATAGATTTCATATGTAAGAGATGTTACAATGGAAAATATGGAAAAGGCATTAGTGATATGGATAGAAGACCAAAATCAAAAATGAATTCCAATTGATACTAATGCTATTGCAAATAAGGCTTTAAAGATTTATAAAGCACTTAAGAATCAGTCATCATCGACTTCGTCAGATGAAAAAAAGGTATCTTTTTCCGCAAGTGATGGTTGGTTTTGCAAGATTTAAAAAGACATTCTTTATATAGTGTAGGATTGAAAGGAGAAAATACATCTGCTGATTCGGATGCAGCACAATATTATCCTGGAATTTTAATGACTCTGACTTCGACTCCTTCATATATATGTAAACATATACACATGAGTACAGCTTATTTTTTTAATATAAAAAAAAAGTACTAGATGCTACAGAAAAAAATTGATGCATAGCAAATTTTTTTATATTAATTAGCATTTATTATGAAATGGAAAAACTGGCATTAGGAATTTCTAAGAAACAGTAAAACTTCGGCAAGATCTTCTTTGTTAGAGAGCCATAGATCCAGTTTGATAAACTTCAGAACTGAGAAGAGTCCTTTCACACTGACTTGAGTAGGAAGAAGAGCTGTTACTGTTAGGGCTACTTCCTTTAAATTTTCAGGATATATATATATATATATATATATATAATATATATATATATATATATATAATTTTTTTTTTTTTTTTATTTTAAGTTCGAAAAGACGTGTCTTGCAAGAGCAATCATATTTTATCTATTTCTTCAAAGGCCGTGTATGAATCTTGTTTATATTTTTTCATATTTATATCTAAAGGCTCTTGGTTATTTATTTTCATTCGCTTTGCCTTAGTGTTTTCAATATTATCCAAATATTTCTCAAAATCTAATTCATCAGTGGAAGAGGATGATAGAGACTCAGTTGCAATATCATCAGTTTGACTGTCTTGATTTGAATACTCCAGTTGTTCTGAGAATAATTTTATTCTTAAGGAAAGTTCATAGATGGCTTTCTCTGCCATTTTAATTTGTCATCCAACAAAATTCGGCATTTTGGATCTACATATATTGAACCCAGCACGATCTTATTGTCTAGCAAACTAGTTTCTCTTTTCTTCATTGAAGAAATGATTCCTTCTGCAATAAACCCTCCATTTCAGAAAGAACAAAATCACATTCTTCCAATCTTACCTCTTGTTAATTCTTCAGATTGTAACTTTTTGGTGGCTATATACGGTATAGAAAGAAGAGTTTCCAATTCTGCAAGATCAATCTACAATTTTTCTGTTAGTGAAACATTAGGGTTATCTAATCTTCTAACATTCTCATCTCCTGTTAATTCTTCAGATTGTAGCTTTTTTGTGGCTCTATACGGCGTTGAAAGAAGGGTTTCCAGTTCTGCAAGATCATTCCACAGTCTTTCTGTTAGTGAAATATTAGGGTTATTTACATCTTCTGAAAAAGTTCTTAATTCTAATAACCACTATATCATTAAATAAGTACTTCTCCATTGCATTGCTCCTTTTCCTGCTCACTTCCTAAGAATGGCATCAATTTTGGGAGTTCTTGCTGCTATTGCTGCTTACCTAAATTGTAACTAAAGCAGTTTAATCAATAATGGCAAATATCACATCCATTCTCCTCCCTTATATTTATTTATTAATATGTCAATAAAATAGAAAATAACTATTTATTAATGTATATAGTCCATAAAGAAAAATATTAACTCAGTTTGTCTTTTTTTTTTTTTTTTTTTTTTTCAATTCAGTTTAATTTCATTTCAAATTCAAACTGTTCAACAAAACCTGGAGTCAGAGTTGACATGTTTTTTTAGTGACTCCAACTCAGACTCCTTTTACCCAAAAATCTACCCAACTCCACAGCCCTGTTTGTGCGGAACCTATCTTTCGTGTAAATCGAGGGATAGGTGTAATAAGAAATTCCCGTGATATTAAAATACTTTGGGAAGAAAGACTAAATTTCATGTTGATGTAGTTGGGAAGTCCTTGGGGAAAGGAAGTTGTTTGTGGACTTCAGTGACATATCTTGTTTGTTAACAGTGTCAAAAATAACCATTTATCATTTTTGACAGTCACACACATGCAAAACCAATAATAAATGGTGTTAAAATATCTGGGAAAGAAATAATACTAAATTTCATGATAATGTGGTTGAGCAGTCTGGAGAGGGGAATAAAGTTGTCCATGGAATTCAATCTCCCATTCTACAGTCTTGCATGCTATGGTTAGCATCATTGTTTTTCAAGTTTATCCAGTGTGTTTTCCTCTGAATAAGGTGGGAGTTTGGCAGACAAGTATGGGTTAGGCGCAAGGTATGTTTTTAGAGTAAGTACTGTTTTGAAATTCTGGCATGGCAGTGTTGTGGGCAGCATTCCGTGCAAGCATGCTCTTAAATGTCTGTTGGTAAGGCACGGCCACCATTACGGAAACTTTCGATATGTTAACATTTGTTTTTGAATATTAAAAAAGGCTATTCTGATTGAGAATTCCTGTGAAATATGATCAGTGTTTTGCTTTTTTAATGCTAGAATGTGGCTAAAATTCATCATCAAATTAGTAAAGTGTACGAGGAAAACATTATGAGTGATGTAATGATAAGGAAATGGGTTAGAGCTTTTAAAAATAGCTGCACGAATGCTCATGATGATAAATAATGTAGGCAACCTTCTGCCATTACTAAGGATTTACTGTAGAAAGTTAACAAATGAGTGAAACAGAACAGCCTTTTTAAGATCTTGTCATTATCTGATGGACTTTCCTTAATTTTCATTCAGTGTTCTATATGAAATTGTGAACAAACGCTTAAATTATCAAAGACTGTGCACACACTGGGCACCAAAAAATGTCGACGGAGGTGCACAAAACCAAACTCAAGATTTCGCCGCGTCATTTCACTTAAAACAGTCCTGATCTAGTGCCCATTGACTGGCACCTGTTCCTGCATATGAAGAAGCATCTAGGCAGTCTTTGCCACAATGATGATGATGAAGTCGAAATGACGATGCTGCAATCAGTGTCAAATTAGATGGCAGACTTCTATGAAGAGGGGATTCAAAAACGTGTTGTAAAACAAGGTAAGTGCCTTACTATTGGCAAAAATTGTGTAGAAAAATGGTCTGAGAAGTAGCTTTTATATAAAAATAAAATGGTAAGAAAATTCTACTTGTCTCTTTTTTATATCTGAACAGTACTTACTTTAAAAAAACATGCCTTGTATTTTAGATACATGTACAGCTGCAGAAACAGAGAATGAAATATTAGGTACATGGTATAATTCAGGTTATCAGCTTAAAAAAGTTTTCAAAGCTATATATAATTACAGTACACAGTGGTTAGTTTCAGGTTGGAAAATCGTCATCAGTGATCAAGTACACGGAAGGCTTCCTCATGAAGCTTTGCATATTTGGATAAGATTAAAACTATTCAAGATGTTCACATTTTGTAGCTTTGTTACAGAAATTTTTGTTTAACCTGTTTAAATTGTCCTAGACAAGTTCTGTTTTTAAATCTTTGCATAACCTTTGCATTTGTTATTATCTTTACATAATCTTAGTCAGATAGTATGCACTTGTGATCGTTCTAAGGTATCTATTTTGCAGTCTCTGAAGTTTCAGAATGTCCTTCATAGAAACAGCAATCCATGCTAGTATGGTGTACACAAAGCTAGGATGGATAGTAGAATTTAAAAAAAAATTTGTAAGACTTAGTTGACCCTTTCCAATAAGGAGAAGACAGTTCTTATCTTAAGTGGTTCTGTTGCATATGTTAGTAATGTGATCTGACCAAGTCAGATGATCATTTAAAATGACACCTAAATATTTAGCATGTCTCACCACTGGTGCAATTTTATTGAATAACGTTAATTGTTTCTTCAAAGCCTGCTTTCTAACTTTATTCTTGCTGATGAATAAGATTTCTGCATGTTTATAGCAGTTCTTCATTGCACATACAATCTTGAATGACAGACGCATGATCCTGGAGTTTTTTTCACTACAAAGTTCACATTTACTGATTTGCTATAATTGTGTCATAAGTATAACAGGCAAGGAACAGGAAATCTGCCGCATAAAATAAATAGGACAGTGATTCGAGGATCAAGCTTTGTGGCTTTCCTGCACTGATTGGGTAAGTCTTGGAGAAATCTTTTCCTTGGGAGATGATGAATTTTCAATTTGTGAGAAAAGATTTTATCGATAGGATAATCTTTCAATTTTCCTGCATTGAGAAGAAGATTAAGCCCCTCATGCTAGATGCGATCAAAAGTTTTCATGACATCTAGCATAAGTAACGCAATGCATTGTCTTTTATGAGGTGCAGCACCAGGAAACTCCGCAGTGCAAACTAATTGTTTAGTAACTGAAAGATCTCATCAAAATCCGAATTGCTGTGGTGGCAGTTGTTAATGAAGTGGTTCCATTTGTTGCAAGATAATACATTCATCAATTTTTCCTAAGCTAAATAGTAGACTTATTGGTTTATGTACATCAGGTCTTTGTGCATCTTTACCTTATTTTGGTGTGAGAATTATCTTCACAAGTGTCCAGGAAATGGAGAAATAAGTTTTTGCTAGGCAAGTGTTAACAGTACTTGTAAATTTACGAATGTCATTGCAGGGGAGATTTCACAGAGCTATGTTTGAGACTTCATCATGGCCTGGGGCTTTGGCTGGAGTTTCCTGATATTGTTATTGATAGTGGCTATAGTTGATGGTTTGAGCAGTTTTTTTGCTATGGATTGATTTTTCCAATCTTGAAGGAAAGTACTCATTTTAACGATGAAGGACAAATTTGTAGGGGATATTGGCTGTGTTAATTTATCTTCAAAGATAGTCATCCAGTATTTTTACCTTGTTCTCATTATAGAGTGCAAGTGTAGCTCCTGATTAAATGGGTCTGTTAGTTCTATAATTTCATTATTAGTTTTATAACAAAGGACCAGATGGAATTGTCTGTTGTACTCAAGTTAATTACTTTGTCCTTTCATCTTTATTTACAATATTTCTATACAAGATTTTTTTTTTATCTTTCTGTTTATACTGTTGATGCATTTCTTCGGGTTAGACTCCCTGGTGAGGTGCCATTTTTTGTGAAGAATTCATAAATTCAACCTCAGATGTTTTTTGGAAGTTTATTAATGTGGTGGTCACATGGAATCTTAGTCTGGAATTTTTGTATTTGTGGTGCCTAAAGAGATGAGCACAGGGATGTGGTCAGAATTAAGTTTGTGAACATCCAAACCTATGGGGATGGATGTTGCGTAAAGGATAACATCTCGGAGATCCAAAAATTGCATATTCTACATGTATTTATTAGGGGCATGTAAGGTAGTGGGGGTTTGATGATAATAAACTCCTGCAGTACAAGTCCATTTTTGTTTGTTTTTTTGCATCCTCATTTGGTAAATCAGTTGATAATTCCCCCCCCCCCGAGACAATTCATCTTTTGTGCTAAAACGTGAAGTGCCTTAAAAAAAAATTTTTTTATCCATTTTAAAGTTGAGAGATGAATGACTAATATAATGAAACATAAAATAATAAAAAATCTGATGTGGACTCCACATGACTTCCCTGTATGGTCTATTAAATTAAACACATTTTTTGATGCACTTCATTGAAACTTATCTCCTTGAATTGTTCCAACTTAATAAACCAATTCATCAAGGCAAGTTGATGCTGCTGCTTAGTGTGGCTGAGTTTTTGTAACCAAAGTAATATCAGTATCATATTCATGGAGGAAATGATTAATCTCAGAGATTTTTTTTTCCTTCGAAGGCTTTATGCATTCCACATCATCACTGTGATTGGTACACAGTGGGTGTGACTATCCATTAATTTTATTTTCTTGGTTGGGTTTAACCTGGAGTGGATCTGAAATAGGTTTGAAAAGTTGTGCTGTTTCACTAATGGCAGAGTGATTAACACTATATATTTTAAGTCCTCAAGAATATGTTTTGCTTCTGAAATCATGGAGGATGGAAGCAAAATGCACATACAATTTATTTGTGATAACTCTATCAGAATAGAGTTTAGTCTTGTCCACTTTGGGTTCTGGAAATTTTCGCAGCTGCTAAAACTGGAAGTATGAATGAATGAGCAGTTTGCTCACCATGGCTGTTCCTTACTTTTATTTGGGCATTGGTATGAGAAATGATTTTCATCACATCCCATACGTCTTGAATTATGATTGAATCCAGACTATGTGTTAATTGATGCTTAGCATCTGAACCATTGTAAGGGCTCAGTATTTTTCAACTTTGGTTCCCATGTCAACGAGTTTGACTTCAATAAATATTTGTTTCGAGACTTCACATTTGGTTAAGGTGGCTTGAAATAGGTAAAGCTGTGTCACTTCTTCATTCCTGCATCTGATCATAACCTTTAGATTTCAGATGTTCCTCAATGTCTTAATTTTCTTTATTAGATTTCTTTAGATCTTTTTTTTTATCTCACCTTTAACTTTTCTTCTGTAAAGATATACAAGTGGAATTTCATGTCCACTTGTCCCTTTAAAAGGTGTGTCAGTTTGTAGTAGATGTCCACATTTGGGTGTGTCATTTAGTATCCATGCATCATTTATCAAGGCAGCAGTCATTTATCTGCAGTCAAGTAGATTGTTGCTTTTGAAAAACATTTTTAACTTTTTCCAAGTGTATCTTTTGTCCTTGATTACTATAAGAAGGACTCATTCCATAGCATTTTTTCTTGTATTTTACATGTTCTGTGGATTTGAAACCTGTGGTTTGGATATAGATACACTGTCATCATTCACTGAAGTATCCATATCGTCAGGTTGGTTGAATAGAGCACCTTAAGAGGATAGTTGAGTCTTAATGAGGCCTTCAAGCATTACTGCAGGTTTTTTCTCTCATTTGCCATGTCTGATGACCTTTATTTGTATTTGGTGGTTCTTCATCAGAGCTGGTATCCTCCGAGAGTGAGAGTACTGTAAATATATTGGCACCTGATATCTCATAAGTTGGTATCAGACTGAGAGCCTGTTTACTAACCTGAGAAGTATCCTTTGGTAATCCAAAAGATATTCCCAGGCTAGTAAATTATCCATATGCATATTTCTGGCAGCTTGGTTCCTTCTCTGAATGAAAGATTTAATGAATTGCAAAACGTTGTTGATGTTCATTTAAGTCTTGAATTTCATGTCATTAAGGGATCCGTTCTGGCCTCTTCGAGCTGCCTGATGTAGTCCTAAAAATTTTTCATTACTTTTTCCATTACACTAGGCTGGCTGTTTTATGACATGCCCTTATGTACAGGAGGTATGATGTGTCAACTTGTTCCTTCCCAATTGTAAGCAGAGTTTAATATTTTTTTTAATCCACTTGTTGCACTAGAAAAAGGAGGGATAGAAAGAGTGATTAAAAACAAACAGTGCAAATTAGAGAGAAGCTTTTGATATGTATGCAAAATAGGTGTTAATTAAAATGGTGGAACATATTTAAAGCAAAAATTGCAGTAACCAGTTTAATTAGTGAGCTATTTATAATGAAGATGTTTTCAAATATAATTCTTAACTTTTCTGTTGTATTAACTTTGTTTAAAAAAAAAAAAAAAGCCTTTCCTCAAATGTCTTGGAGTGTAATGTAATTTTTCTTTTTTGAAATGAAAAAAATTGTATATTCCTTATATATCCTTTATAGTTTTGTGCTGGAAACAAGGATTATTTTGATTGTATATTATGTAGTTATTCTTGATTTATTTGTTTATAATAGGTTAACATCCTTTATTGCAACACTATCTGAATTCTTTAATAGTGTTTTGAATTGGGCATTTTATGTAACTAGTCATTTTCTTCATTTTCTTTATTTGTTATCATTGTAAAGAGGCCTAGAACATCTATTTTCTTGATTTATTTTGAACATCTATTATCTTGATTTGATAGGTAATTCCAGCATTTTTTCTATGACATCAGATGGAAATTCAAAACTAAATCATAGTTAAAGTGCAATTAAGTAAATCTTGATTCAGGGGAAGGAGATGTCAGTGTCCCCCCTCCCCACGTCTGTTTCTAGCACTCGTCTTTTGTCATCTCTTTTTCTGATATCACAGTATACTAGCTGTCTCCGAGCTGTTCCAGAAGTACTAGACTAATCTTGGAGCTTTTTCGATAGATCTTGCTGATGATTTTATCACATTATCTGGTTAAACAAGTTGCCCTTGATCGTATTTACCCATTACATAATATTAATGTAGATTTGTGTTTTGGAAAGTTCTCTTGAGAAGCATGCTTTAACATAGTAGATATATAGCCTACAGTGCAGCATGACTGGCTATGAACTGTTTAATTAATTATACTCTTAAACTGATAGCCAAATTACAAATTTTAGTGTTTTTACTTGTGTGGATTTATACTTTTCAAACAAGCATAGTCAGATATGAAAAATATTTTATGTATGAGATTAATCAATAAAATTTATTTTATGGTACATTTTGTTTGTCCTGTTATTATATAAATGAAATAAATATTTTTATTTTTATTTTTATTTATTTATTTATTTATTTTCCCCTTTTAGACCAGGTTGTTGCATTATATCCATTTGCTGGGCAGCATCATGATGAACTGACATTCCAGAAAGGTGATATTATAACTTTGGTCAATACTGATGATCCTTCTTGGTGGAAAGGAGAACTCAGTGGTGTTGTTGGATTATTCCCTTCAAACTATGTTGAAGTGTTGAATAAACCCAGAGATCCGGCTCAGAATAACTGTAAGAATCATTTTTCATAATTAAGGCTATATTTTCTTTTATATTGAATATAGAATTATTAATCAGTTTTTGAATTTTTAATTTCTGACAGATAATTTCAGAATGCATTTCTTATTGTTTTATACAGATTTCAAACATTTTTTAGTACTTATATATTAACCACTATGAAATTTATTGGCACCAAGGTAACTTTAATGCAATTTTTGTAGCGTTTACTCCAGTAAGGCAGGCTTTTGAAAGATAATTGTATGACTGTTTCAGAGTTGCCAACTCTCCCGATTTAGGCGGGAGACTCCCGATTTTTTACCGCACTCCCGCCAACCCGATTTACAATATATTTCTCCTGACTTTTTCTTATTCTTAAAATTTCTCACAATTTTTATTGAACTTGGCTTAATACTTTGTTATATGAACAAAAAAATATTATTTTGGACGTCTGAAAGCAATTAAATTTTCTCTAGATTATATCTAAAACATAACCTTGCAAATCAGAGGAGAATTTCTGCTTTGTGAGTGAGAGCATACATATCCAGAAACGTTGTTCTCCAATGAGCATCGAGCTCCACTGCGTGTCATCTGGCATATATTAGCCAACGAGCACAAAGCAAGCTCAAGGCTGTTATTTGGATGTTCTTTAGTTATTTCGTTCATCTTGTTCTAAGTTGTATGAGTACATGTGCATTCGGGAAATAGTTTTAGAAATTATCATCTTTTGCTATGTCTGCGAGAAAGGTGAAATACTCCAGTACGTTTCAAAAATATTACACAGTTCACTTATCATTATTTCCTCAAGGAAATGTAATAAATTTGTGTTGTGTACCGTCTGTTGTTGCGATTTTTCGATTTCCCATGGTGGAAGGGCGGATGTTCTCAATTATGTGTGTACACAAGAACACAAAGACAACGTGAGTTGTTTTGAAAAAAAACAAAAAATTAATTTTTTCTTCAGAAACAAAGAACCAAAAAATTATTAATGCAGAATGTCTGTTCTCTGCCTTTTTACTGGAACACAACCTGCCACTGAATGCATCGGATCACGCTGCAGCTTTATTTAGAAAAATGTTTCCCAATAGTGAAATTGCTAAGAAATACTCAGTTGCAAGGACCAGAACAGGTGCAATTGTTAAAGAAATGGGTTTGAAAAATAAATCTTTAGTTATTGATTGCATTAAAACAGCTCCATCCTGCCTCTTTACGAATGGAAGCAATAATACCGATTCAACACTGTATCCATTTGTTGTTTCTTTTTTTAATCCAGAGTCTTCAGAAATTCAGTGAAGTTTACTTTCTGTCCCCACTTTAGAAGGACATTCAACAGGCTTTAATATAGCACAGCTAATTTTAAAACTTTAAAAGAAAATGCAGTCCCTCTGAATAATTTGCTTAGCACTTGGTGCCGATAATGCACCAGTAATAATAGGATTGAAGACTGTTGTTGGTGGCATCTTAAGAAAGGAAAATTCAGATTTGCAGATTATGAGGTGCACCTGTCACCTCTTAAATTTAGCAGCTGAAAAAGGGGCAGCTTATTTACCAATAAATGTGGATAAACACATTGTTGATATTATTATCTTGAAAGGAGTTCTAAAAGGAAGGAAAAATTGAAACAGTTCCAACAGCTGCATAACTAATATTAGTGATAACGCATTAGAAAAACTTTTATTAGCGAAAGCAGCCTACGTGGCAATTGCTATGAATAAAATTATGAAGTTTCTTTCTTAACAAAAGCAAAATCTGCCACTGTTCATAACATTTGTACGAAAACTGATTAAAGTGTCTTTTTTTCCCCTTAAACGACGCAAGTAATAAAAATGTTTTTTATGTGTAAGGTATTTTTGTGTTGCTTGCATTTAAAAATTAGTAACTATTTAAAGTTAATTCGTTATTAAAAACTATATTTTTATCATTTAAAAAGTCTTTTTAACATTGGGAAAAATCTGATTTTTGAGTGTCATAGGTTGGCTATTAATACTGAATAATACATTAATACTGAAATTAGAAAAATTTTGAAATATGTGTGTACACGCTGGCTGTCTTTAAAGAAATGCTTATCTAGAATCCTCAATCAATGGAACCTTTTTGCATTTTTTAAAGAAGAATTAAATGCTTCGAGAGTTAAGATAAAAGGCTCGATTGAAAGTTATAAAATACCTAAAGTAAATGGAGGTGTAGTTACTACTTACATTGTTAAAATAGGTTTGAGAAAAATAAAGTAATTTCTGCACCATTCAGCAATTCAACTAGCAGGTCTCAAAATAATACTGTAAAATATAAGCGTAAAGCTGATACAAATTTCTCTCAAAATAAAAAAATTGCACAACAGACGAAACATTTTCCGATTACTGTAAGTTTAGCTAAGCACGAATCTGCCACTGTTCATAAAATTCTGAATACGAAAGCAAAATCTGCCACTGTTCATAAGATTTGTACGAAAACTGATTAAAGTGTCTTTGTTTTGTTTTGTTTTCTTAAACGATACAAGTAATAAAAATCTTTTTTATGTGCAAGGTATTTTTGTGTTGCTTGCATTTAAGAATTAGTAACTATTTAAAGTTAATTCATTATTAAAAACTATATTTTTATCATTTTGTGAAAAATCTCCTGATTTTTGAGTGTCAGAGGTCGGCAAGTTAATGTACTGTGTTATTATTTGGCAAAATTTGACTCTTTGAACCACCAGTAAATGAGCTTCATAGGTATGCAAACATAATGTGGCTTCTTATAAATAAATTTCCTCTGCTAATTTTAGTCACTTATATGCATTTTCCTATCTTGTATTTCCGCAGGGTATTTTTATTTAGTAGTATATAATTTTGTATGGGATTTAGCTTTCACGGTTTAGGAGTATTTCAGGATTATAAATAGCAGATAACTTCTGTTTTGTTATTTTGCAATTCTTACAAATCCATTACGAAAATTACAAATGCAGAATCTGTCAAAGCTAATAGAATAAAGAAAAAATGAGAAATTATTAGAAGGTTAAGAGTACAGTTGCAATAAAGATACAATTAGGTATTGGTGTATTATCTCCATACCGTAATGCGGACTTACTTTCCTGGTAGTGGTTAATATGCAAGTACCATTTTTTCTATAGGATATGAAATTAATGTTTCAGATATAAGATTTATGCTTCTAAATTTTGTAGTTACATGCATAATTCTTTAATTCTCATTTAAAATTCTAATATCTAAGCAGACTACCTCTTAGTGTCTTGAAATCCACATTAAACTTTCTTTTAATCTGAATCTGTGTTCTAAATTTTCCTTCCTTAATTTGTGGTGTTATCTGGTAGTCATTTCTTGTTCATTTATCTAATCTGCGGTATAGAATTTTTCATTACCTGTTGAGCTGGTCAGTTTTCCTGTCATGGTTTATTTTTCATACTCTGTACTTTGCAGGAGGTGTCTGCTGTGTTCTGGGGCCCACTACCTGCTGCAGGACTGGTTCTCTCTCTCTCTGTTTCCTCAGAATCTCACTGTGCTACTTCAATGGCTAGATCTTTTCTGTAATTGAGGACACTATGTTGAATTTGTTATGGGAAAAAAAAACTGCTGCAGAAAACTACTGCCAGTGTATTGAGTAGCAAAGTTAATAATAAGAGGTTTTTAGTCAGTTCAAAATATATTTTTTTATTTTGTTTATGAGAACGTTTATCTCATTTTAAGTGAATATAATATTATGCTTGGACTTACTGTGTTTAGTCGTGTCTGTATTAGAATTCAGATTTTATTGTTCAGTTATCATGAATATCTGCTGTGTACCATGATTATTACAGTTTTGTATGTATGAATATATATGTGGACATTATCATGCAATCATGGTTTCTGTGTTTGCAATATTTAAATTGCATTGCAGTTTCAGTCATAAAATATTTATTTAACACTTTTGAAATTTTATTTTGCATTTCCTTCCCTTGGCTTTGTGGTAGTGGGTCCAGGGTAGGTTTTTTTCTTTTTATTTCTCTTCCTTCCCATGTTACTTTTTTCTTTCACTTTTATTCTGTGTCCTACCCTTGACCCTTTAAAAAGTTATTAAATTTCCTGTTTTAATTCCTTAAAAAACTTGACCCATATATATATTTGTCTCATATAAAGAATTATTAATTAAATTCGGTAATGAGAGTTTTGTGCAATAATAAGTTGCTAAGCTGTTATGCTATGTTAACTACACATTAATGAAAAATTAAATTGCTTTGTTTAATTACACCACACGTTAATGAAAAATTAAATTGCTTTGTTTAATTACACCCTTTTTTCTTCCCTTTTTTTTTTAATTTAGCTTCCTTGACTTTTGTCATATTATATAATCTTATACTTCTATGCACTGAAGAAATTTAATGCTAGTAAAATGCATATTTTACTGCAGTACAATAGATGTGTAACTGATTGTTCAGATATTGTGTCAAACTTTTGTTTTCCACTACTTGTGTCATCATGTTAGTTGTACTGATTATTAAGAAAATGTGCATGCTAATTTTGTGTATGTAGAATAAAAGTTTCATATAAAATGTCATATCCAGTTGTAGTTAATGATTTCATAAAAAAATATTATAAGATCTAGGAAATGAAATTATGCATAACAAATAAACAAATGTTTATAATTCAATTCTTGTTTTTCTTTAAGTAGCATAAAATCATCATTGTATTTATCATTTGCTGTATTGTCACTGTAAGATTCTATGTGTATTGATGTTTTGTTTTTGCTGCATAAAATTTGGCTTTCTTTATCAAACTTGATGCCATTGTAATTATTAGAAAGTACAGTAGATTATATAGAGAGTTTACATACTGTATGGCCAAGTAGACAAAGTTGTAGAATCAGAGTTTCATGGGGCTCATATTAATAAGATGTTATCCACTCAGTCATATGTATACTATACTTCTGTGGGAAGACTTCCCACTAGGGCTGCAATGGGTTGCACAGTTCGACTCGGGATGTACTCTAGGTTCGAGTTCTTCGCAGATATGCTCAGTGTAGTTAAGATCAGTGTGTTGTGAAAGCCAGTCCACTTTTCCAGTACCCAACTCTTCAAGCCACAAAACTACCTTTCCTATATCAGCAGAATAATTATCCCGTTGATAAAGAAACAGCTGCACCCTGAATTGTTGCCACATTTTAGCATTCTACTTTCTCGTTATAGGAGTTAAAGAACCGTGTTCAAACTACTAGAAACATTCCCAAACTGTGATGCTTCCAGCATCAAACTTGGCATTTCATACAATACACTTGGATATAAAGTGTTTGCCTAATTCAGATGTGTTTATCAAATAGCTAGAAGGACTAGCAAGCTTTTTTCAATTCAAAGAACTTGTTTCACCTGTTCCACAGTACATTGGCTCTGGGTTTTGTACCATTGCATATAATAGTTGGAACTGATTGCCCAAATGTTAGACTTTTGAGTAACAGCAGGACATTGAAACTCGATGTTTTTCAGCTCCTGATGGACAATCCCAGTATTTGCATTGATGCTCAAAAAGCACTTTGAACCTCAAACTGTACCACCTGAAACGTGTGATTTTTCATCACTATGCTTCTCAGGATTTTATGGCATTTGTCATTATGTTTATGCAGCCTACCACTTTGTTTGCTTGCCATTTCATATTCCAGGTATTTTCACTGTATAATTAATTACATTACTTACTATTGCTATAACAAGGCCTCTATTTCACAAAATGATCTGTTGCAATAGTGGCATCCAGTGATCATGCTATGTTTAAAATTACTCAGCTCTTATTGTCTAACATATACATATATTTGTAACATATATATATGATCTACTTCCAAATTTTTAATCTCATTCGGTGTTTCAAATTGTTATAACAACTACTACTCCAAATTGGTGTTTGGATATTGTTGGCATATAATATGTGTAGATAAATGTATAAAAATAACAAAAAAGTTTTAAAGTATAATAATGATATTAATTAATGAATACATGTATGCTGCTTCAGAATCTAATATTGCAGGACCAGAAGTCAACACTAGACAGTCATAAAAATAGTTCTGATAAAAATAAAGAGGAAAAATATGTGCAAAATACTTAAAAAAAAGGGGGGGAAGATAAAGATGAATTTGAATTTATTTTCCATATTTTATCTCAGTGCAAGGCCAAATCATGATCAACAATCAAAACCAAATTCTAGTCATATTTCTGAACTGTACAGTAAATGACCTTATGTAAATTTAGAATACTTAATTATAAATTGAAAGTAATCAAAAGTAAATATGAAGTAAAATTAAATTGTTATCTATTATACTTCCCTAATATGATGACACCAGAACAAAAACCAATCTGAACAACAAGGCTGTTAAAAAAGACAAAAACAAATATGAAACTAAATTTCTAAAAGCAAAAATACAAAAAATTTTGTTATGTTGTATAGCATACAATTTTTTTTCCAGTGCTGATCTAATTATCATTATTGGAATATAACAACTAATAAAAACAGATTTTAGATAATGAAAATGAATTCGTTGAAAGATACATTTTGTTACTGTGACTGTTGAAATTGTAATTTTGAAGGGGGAATTAAAAGTTGAATGTTTTGAAATAGCAAGTAATGAGATTGATAAACTAATAGATTAAAAAGTATATAATAAGAATTTTGAAATAAATACTATATTTACTAGTACTGAGGAATAATAAATACATATTGTCTCTAAGCTTTTAATCCTGAATATAAAATAAATATTTAAAAAACTATATATGAACAATGGCTTTCATCATTGAAATATAGAACTGAAAATTAGTCTAATACTTAATAAAATTTTATAAATAATAGGATATCAAATGGAAAAATTTCAGTACACAAGCCTAATTGATAAGTGTCTCAATGTGTAAGTTAAGTCCTTTTGTATGAAAAATTTGTCACAGTTATATGGCATAGTAGGAGTAAGAAATGTAGTTTACTGACTATTAAATCTTAAACTGTAAATTGACTATTTACTGTAATTCTATCAAAAGATAGCATAAAAATACGTAAGCTACACTGTATTAGTGATGAAAAGCATTCATCTTATTGACTTGGCTGAAAAATGAAATAGGCCGTACAATAGTAAAAGAAGTGAGTTTTGTGATAATTGAATACATAATCCCAAGAAGGTTTTTATACATAGAATTGCAATAATGGGCATTTGATCATGTTGTGGGATTTTACTTTTTTGATTTAAAAAGTTCTGAACATTTTTTCGTATGATCTTTAAAAGGAAAAGGTAATCTAATAACAAAAGACTTTATAAATTATGTATAACTTTAAATATTTTTTAAAATATATTAATTGATGTGTGTATATAATCAGATGGAGAAAGCTGCAACGGATTGGCGATGCTCTCTGCATTATAACTTGGAGAGGCTTTACTGCTTAGTTAGAAAGATGACACTTGAAGACAGACATAGTTGTAAATTCCATACATAATTTTATTCCTTGATAACTAATTCTTAGGACATATATTCTTTTTTGTTGCACATCATAATTGTAGGTGCACTATACATTCCATAATTTTATACAGATTCTATTTTTAGAACCATGGACGTACAACATTAGAGGTGCTAAATGTGTCCCACAATCTTTATGTAGGCAGTTTGCATATAAAGAGGAGCTTAGCAAAGAGTCCTAGGGAGAAAGCAGGTGAAGAAGAAGATACATAATAACCATAGTCATATTTATACCCTCGGGAAGTTCATATTTTATATTTTACACACACACACATATATATAAGCATACTAAATTAATTTTTGTCAATTCGTTTGGAATGTTTTGCCCCCATGTTTCTTCATGTTTGCCACTGTGCTTCTGTTTTTTTTTTGGGGGGGGGGTTCATTCTGAATTGAAAAATGGGATGGATTTTAAATGAATAATTTTTATTTTGTATTATATATGTATGTATGTATATATGTAATGATTTTTAAAATGCATTGATAAAGGCACTGGAACTTTTAACAGCTTGCAATACTGCATAGAGGACCAAGAAGACAGTAGTGTGGCAGAGTGGAAAGCATGAAGACGCAATTTAGCACAACGTATCTTGAAAAATCACAATATTTATTTTTTTACATATATTAAATGATCCTTTTTTCAGACAAGATGTTTCCTAATTATATTTGAATATAGTAAGTTGTATTTTGAAGTACAACGTCATTTTAAGTAAGTGAGCAGCAGCAGCATACATAAAAAGCATCCTGTCGGCAGGAGAGCTTATGCGGAAAAATGCAGAGTATCGTAGAACTTCAGAGGAAGAAGGGTGGGAGTTGGAAAGTTTCAGTTCAGAGTTTTAGTTTACAATTAATTTGGACAAGAGGCATCTGCATTAAAACATTACGTAAGATAGAAAAATCTGGAACCTGTGAGAAGAGATGAATTTAGGGGCAGATCATCAAATTTAGAATGTTAATTTTGAGGTCACCAATTATTTTTTTGAAACAGGTATCATATTTTGTTATATCTTACATATATATACAGGGTGATTCTAAATTGTTTTTACGAATCCTAAAATCTCATCCAGATGTCCTAAAAATCCTCTATACTCATCCAGATGAGCAATAATTACCATAGAACATAGGGTCACATTCCACTCTCAGAGGCAGAAAACAGGAATATTAAAATTCCAACCTGAACTAACAACAGTGTTTGGAGAGCGAATGAATGAGAGTAAAAGCTGCACAATCAGTTAAGTGAAAAACTCATGGAGCGCAAAAAAACGAATAAAACCGAAAACTTGGTTTTCAAGTGTTACTTCGAGCTCAGACTTTGATGGCAAACACTCAAATACACATCTTTGGCCATGTCTCAAGCTCGCAAATGATTGCAGCAAGTTAATTATCTAAATTATTAGGGGGAAGAAACTGCTACCTTGATATCAAGTATCAAGGTAGCAGTTTTTTCCCCTTCGCCATCTTCTATCCTGTTCTCCTATACTTACTGTGCTGCGCTCATTCTATTTGAAGCGCCCTTCTATGGGACACAAAGTTCTGACAGCCAGAACACAGCATGAACTTTCATGCTAATCTCGGCATACAACGGAAGTTGGAGTTAGTTTATAATAATCAGCCCTTGATTAGATAATTAACTTGTTGCCATCGTTTGCGAGGTTGAGACTTTGCAACCAAAGATGTGAATTTAAGTCAAAGTCTGAGCTTGACCGCCAAGTTTTCAGTTTTATCTGTTTCGTGCACTCTCTGTGAGTTTTTCACTAAATTGATTGTGCAACTTTTGGTCTCGTTCATTTGCTCTCCCAACACTAAGTTATGTTAGAAGTTCAGGTTAGAATTCTAACATTCCTCTTTTCTGCCTCTCAGAGTGGAATGTGACCCTAGGTTCTATGGTAATTATTGCTCATCTGGATGAGTACTATTACCCCTCTTAATTTGTAAAAATAATTTAGAATCGCCTATATATATACACTCAAGAGCCAAAACATTATGACCAGCCCTACATTTTGCGATGAACGCACCTGGATGACGTGGAAGGCACGTGATCAGGTGGAAGTGGTATTTAACTGCTGCTGGAGAGTCTGAAGAATCATTCTTTCACTTACTTCTGTATGTGATGGGAAAGGCTGCGGATCTAAGCAACTTTGATAGAGGGCAGATTGTAATGGCTCAAAGGCTCAGAACGAGTATTTCCAAAACTGCACGACTCTTGCTCGCGATCTACAGTTGTTAGTGCGTATGAAAAGTGTATGAATGACGGTGAAACCAGCAGTAGGCGACATGGTGTTGGACGTCCACACGCTATCAAAGAAAAAGGTCGTCGGAGACTGTCTCGCATGGTGAAGCAAAACCGGAGCCAGACAGTGGCTCAGCTGACAGCCGAATACAATGCAGGGCCAAGTAGAAAAGTATCGGAGCACACTGTTCAGCGGACACTTTTGGATATGGGGCTACGCATTAAACATCCCACTCGTGTGCCTTTGCTGACCAAGCGTCATCGCCAACTGCACCTGCGCTGGGCCCAGGAACATCTCGACTGGTCCATTTATCAGTGGGAGAGAGTTACCTGGTCAGATGAATCACGGTTTGTCATTCATCATGCCGATGGCCGTGTCAGAATACGCCGTCTTCCAGGCGAACAGTTGTTCCCTCAATGCACAGTAGGTCATACACAGGCCGGTGGTGACGGTATTATGCTCTGAGGGACGTTCTCTTGGGCGTCTCTGGAACCCGTGGTTGTGATAGAGCAGACCATGAATGCTACGGGGTATCTGAACATCATTGCGGACTAGTTGAACCCTTACATGGCCTCTGTTTTTCCAGCTGGAAATGGAATGTTCCAACAGGACAACGCCCCATGTCACAAGACTACAATTGTGTTGGAGTGGTTCCAGGAACATGATGCTGATTTCCAGTCAATGTCCTGGCCGCCTAACTCACCGGATCTCAATTCGATAGAACACATTTGGGATGTCATGGGACGGCAGCTCAGAGGTCAAAAACAACCAATTCGCAATACCTCGGATTTGCATGACCATTGCTACAACATCTGGTACAATCTGTCTCCGGACATCTATCAAGGACTTGTGGCATCCATGCAAAGGCGGTTGAAGCTGTGTTGCGTGCCAAAGGTGGCCCAACTTGTTATTGACAGGTGGTCATAATGTTTTGGCTCTTGAGTGTATATATCATTAACTTTTCTTTTGAATTTTTTAACTCTTTACTTTATTGTATGATAACATTACCTTAAACTTTAACTGGTGGGTAATGAAGGATTTAAAGAGTTAATGGATTATACTTGTAAATATTAAATAATTATTAATTAATTTGTAAAAATGTATATTTAGTCAATAATGAATTCTTTCCTTTTACTAATGAAAGGCCAACTCTTTTCCAAAGTCTCAATTATAGCCTGGAATTGAGTGAAGATTTTTATCTTTCTCTAATTTTTCTTTACTTTTGGTGAGTATTTTAAACAGGGTTCGTACGGTCCTTAAGAGTCTTTAAAAGTCCTTAAATTTTCTGGAATCAATTTTTGGTCTTTAAAAGTCCTTAGAAGGTCCTTAAATTTAATCATCTGAAATTTCTGTCTGTTTTTATGACTGCCATTTTGAGTGTGAATTTTGGAGGAATATTTTTGGTGATTACTGACTTATATATGGGTTATAATTTGTTTCTATTTCTAATATAAATCATGGGATACTCAAGTTTCTAAGCAAGAAGTGAAACATAAGCATTTCGAAATTCATTTTCTCTAAAAAAAAAGCTTTTAATGGCGATTTTAAGATCAGTTTGTATAGAAAATTTTTAATTCTGAATTTTTCGACGATTGTTTTTTAAACATCGTAACATTGATAAATTTCATTAAAATAATGGTAATATGTTAAAATTATATTTAAAAAAATAACATTAAAATAAAACATTTTTATTTTTCGCTGTCATATTATAAAGTTTCATTTTGGCAACTAAATAAACTAACTAATAAAATTATAATAATAACTAATAAAATTAATTTTACACTTTTTCCCCTGCTTTTTTTTTTTTTTTTTTTTTTTCCCCAAAAAATAGTTTTGGCTTTTTGCTGTTACATAATTGGTTGGGATAATTTTTCTTTAGTATTTTTGATATTGCAGCTTGGAAAATTTAGAAGGATTTGAAGGCAAGATTTATAGACTCACTATTCTAGAAGATTTGAGAAATATATGACAAAATGAAAATGTCTCCATGGTATCAATGTATCATGGATGTATTTTACAGAAAGTTTGCGATAAATTTCTTACTTTTTGGAGAACGCCTGGAAGAACAATGAAGACATAATATTTGAATGTTTTACTCCTGATACTAGAATCTTTTTCTTAACATGTTTATCTTCCCTTTATTTTCTCTACTGTTTACTAGACACAAGCATGGAAAATATCAGAAATGCTTCGAATCTTATCACTTGGGCAGACATTATAGAAACGGACTTTTTTATTAATAAAGAAATTGAAAACTTACATTTTAAAAGATCCATCTAATTAATATGTCTTAATGCATCATACACAGAGCTGGCACTAGGCATTTTCTCATCTGATGCAATCTCTATGGGTCCTAAATTCGACTGCATAGTGCCTTTCTAAATTCTGCATCCAATACCTGCTGTAAATTCTAAATGTTTTGCCATTTCTAGATTTTGTTGTTTGGTGTGTCACTAAATTCTAAAAATTCTGCCACACCAGCTCTGTAATCATATTTCTTCTGAATTTCATATTACTAAAGAAATTAAATTAGTCACTTTTCCTATACATTCTAAATGAATTTTGTGTTTTTTTAGAAAAACAGAAATCCTTAATTAAATCCAAAAATTATAAAATCAAAAGGAAACATGCTGAAGAAAGAAACTGAATACATAAACAAAATTATTCTTCAAAGATATGTGCAGTTATTAATATGTAAATTACCCAATTGTTTATAATTTCAGCCGTTACTATAATTTTCCATTTCTGTTTCCTCATATGATAGAGTTACTGAGCCAAATTAAATTCAAATTAAATTGTATAATCTTTGACCACTAGTCCACATTTTTAGTTTGAATTTGACTGTTCTTGTTTAATTACATCACCGTGAGATGTAGTTGACTTTGTTAGCATCAGAACAACAGAATGCCTTTACGTTTGTTCCAAGTTCTTCTTTAATGCAAGGCTTATTTAAACCTTTGTCTGATATTGTAGTTACTTTCAGACATAATGATAATTTGCTTCACGTCTATCGGGGATTTGGGACTATTTAACTTTTACCAGATCAAGTAAACCCTCATAGGTACATTGTGGAGTGGTCGACAAGTTAGGAGATAAAGCACGCAGAAACTAGCGAAAATATTGGTTTGCATATTGAGACAAATCTCTAATTATTGTTAGAAAAAATGCTTAAAGAGAAGGAAATCGATATAAACTAGCCAAAATGTTTGAGAAGGCTTCAAATTAAAATGACGGATAAATATTTTGTTGAGTGTTGTTGTTGCAAAACATAAATGTTTTGTAGCTTTTAATGTGTAATTATTCTAATATTGTTTAAGAATCAGTGTCGTAAATTACATGTGTTTTAAACTGTGAAATTTTATTAGATTTTGATTTTAATAGGGCTTTTTTAACCCTTTCGCCGTCCTCTCCTGTCCGCAAAAATTTCTCCTCAGCGGGCGTGTGTTTTTTATAGCGTGTAGTGTTGTTTTCTCTGTACATGATAACTTTCCATACATAACTTTACGAGACGTAGTGGATGAATGTTAATGAATATTAAGTAAAATTATAAGGAAATAAAGCATAATGGAAAAATAATATCTCTGCATATTTCTAACAGCAGGATAATTTGATAACATCTGTTCCAGGCGGTCCACTCCTCCTATTTTGTTGTTGTAATCTTTTACAATTATCGGTTTTTTTACTGTTCTTTTCCGTGTTCCAACATCAATCATTGAGTATAGTGGACTGTACTCATCAAACGTATATCCTTGTTGTCTTTCCAATTCACAATCTCATTTTTTCTCTTTTTCTGCTGAGTAGACGTTGAAGCCATCTCTCACTGTCTTGTATCTTATGTAAAATGGCACGAATATTCATAAAACCTGGGGCAAATTCAATTAGAAATAGAATGCCTGATTACTGCTGCCCTCTAGGAGGTATTAGAAGAAACAAAAATAAAAACTCAAACAAGTAAACATTTAGAAAGAGTTTTAAAAATTTAAAAGTTTTAAAATGTAGAAGAACACTTGTAGCGCATTACGGCCACCCTGCGGAAGTTTCACTTAAAATTAACCTTGACGTGCTAGACGCGTTACAGACGACGAAGAGGTTAACAAATATTGTTAAAAAATAAAATTTAATCGTGCCCATGTTAAGCCATGATGACTAAGGTTACCTATTTACCTAATTTAATTGTTTATAACTAATTGCCTACCCTTAATTATCTCTACATATTAAAGCAAGTTATTGCCTTTCATTAATACTCACTGTGCACAAGATAAAACACAAAAATATAGAAATTCAAGTAAAACTTATTCTTTGCATCTAGTGAGACTTAAAATAACACAAAACAACTTATCACCTGTGGTGCTTTAATGGCTTATTGGAACCTGAAAGTATATTAATTGGGTTACAACCCCCTAAAACTCTGCACTTGATGCAGTTATGACACTAACTGCATCAAACAGAGCCTGACAAACTTTCAACACTTGCCAACCATGCCTACATCAGGCCTTTCAGGTTTGTTCGAATCAACAGTTCTCTAGACAAGCAGCAGAGGTGACAACATTCAGTCTTTTGTTATGAATCATGCTGATTGGGATCTTACTTCTCATTTTAATCTATGCCATTTGACATAAAATCTACCTGCTATTTACTAAACCTCAATTCCCGCAATTCTCAACCTTTTGACTAACCTGTACCATCTAAACAAAAATTGAAAATATTTAGTACCACCACCACTCCTGAACAAAGCTCAGATCGCATAAATTTACAAGTGTTAGAAAAAAAAACTGAATCAGGATATTGGGGTTTTAATTTTTTAAATAAATAGTTAAAAATACTGTGCTTCTTTGTGTACCACCTATTTTTTCTATGCGTACCACCATTTGAGAACCTTTGCTCTAGACTGACCAAGTATGTGACAAAATGAGACATCAAAAAATCAACATAAAGCTAACTATTATTAGAAAACGTAAATGTCACTTATCTTCTTTCAAATATGTCCAACCTATTATAAGTGTAAAATATTTAATGCTACTTGATAAACTGCATGAAGTTTATTTTATTCTCAAACTTATTAATAATTATGTTAATTAATGTTTAGTAATAATGCATACTACTTAGGAATATATTTTATTTTTAGGATGGTATTACAAAAGTGAAATTCAGGCATAGAATAATATTTTTAATTGAATTTATTCATTTCCCATTTGCTCATAGGTCCTTAATTTTTTTCATTAATGATCCTTAAAAGTCCTTAATTTCCGTGTGCAGAAATGTGTACGGACCCTGTTTAAAGTTTTGATTAAACTTGTAGAACTTCAGTTTTAATAAATTCAGTCTTTTACAAAAAATTTCTATTTATTTCAATTTATGATTTAAAAATTTTTCAATGAAATCAAATTAAATTAATTCAATTAAAATTGTTATTCAAACTTTTAATTTTTTACTTCAAAAAATTTTTTGAACTTTATTTCAAAAACATTTTTTGACTTTTTACAATCCTTAGTAGTTTACAACATCTATTTATCTATTTTCACAAACTGTAACAGTTAGCAATTTCTTCAATTTTTTACACATTTATACAATGCTTCACAGTTAGCAACATTTTTGCACACAGAACAAGCATTTTACATTACTTAAGAGTTTACAAAATAGGTTTTTACAATAGATCACACAGGTAGCAGCTTAACACTCAACTTTACATTGTATTAGCGCCCTCTATTTATACAGTTAGCAGAAACAAACTACTCAACCTCACTTAGTTAAGCAAATGCTGTCCGAAATACAAATGTGTAGTTACTAGGTAAATTAAAACTTACTATTTACTTGCCTTTTTAGTATTATTTTTGTATTTTGATAGATTGTAAATAGTTTATTTTTTATTTATGCGCATAATTCGTGTCGGGGAAGTTTTCAAATAGGCAAAGGCAAAATTACTTTGGTTTCCTTAAAAACTTTGGTTTTCTACTCTTATTACATTTGCAATTTATATTTAATTAATATTTTGATTCTTAGTCAATTTGCTTTCTATTTCTCAAAATTTTAGTTTAAATTTCTTTTTTAAGTAATTCACTACATTTGGTTTTACTTTTGGTTTTGAATATTACTATACCCATGCCCATATAAAGAGTTAGATTTGGAGGCAACTTCCCCTTGATAAGATCTGTCTAGTGCCTGCTCAACAATTATTCACTTATGCAAATTAGTTTAGTCTTAAAAATTCTTTTAAAAAACTTTTGGAATATTATATACTTTTTCGTGGTTTTAGATACTTGCACTTAATTTACATATGCTCTCAGAATTTAACCTTTAACTGCTGTGACAATTTTTCGGCGTAATTACTGTGAGCTGTCTCACAGACTGTTTTAAAGAAATGCCTAAAAGTACATACTTTTATACCCTTTTAAGGAATGTTATAGATACTTTATGCATATTTATGAAATTCTAATTTATTTAAATCAATATATTTTAAACATAAATCATTTAATTTTACGCTGTTAAATTCATATAAAAGTATGACTATTTTCTTTGTTTTAAGGAACAAAGATTTTATTAAACATGCATGAAAACACGTGACTTTATTAAATAATATAAATATATTAGTATATCTTTGTTTACAAGGATGAATCATAAGATGATATACAGTCAAAACACATTTTTTGAGAGCACTGAAGACACACTGGTTCCTTACATTCCAAGCATTTGCGTGCTTTTTTTTCTCTGCCTACAAGGTGGGCACAGACTTCATGTTTTTCTTTCTTCTAATTTTTCTTCTTTATTTGATAAATTCTTCTCTTAATTTCCTTCTGTACAAAGATTCTTCAAATTGTTATGTTCAGTTCCCTTGGCAAAAAAAGCAGAAGTTATTCCAACTTTCAGATGTGGTTTAGTTGTTGATTAGCTAATAAAAGCATGATTTTTTTTTTTCTTTTCAGTTTTGCGGCATTGTTTCTTTTTTCCTCCATTTGAAGTGCTTTTTTCCATAAAAATTATCATTTTGTTCACAGTCATTAAAAAAATTATGATATCATCTGCAGAAACTTTTACTTTCGGTGAATACTACATCATTCTTCAGAATCAGAGTATTCTACATCAAAAATATTGTTGACAATATATTCAGTTTCTTTTTGAGTGAGATTTATGGGACGTTTTCTTGTAAAATGTGAAGCCATATTTATCACTTTTACGAAAACCAAGCATCCGATAAACAATGTGTATCGTCCACTGAAACTGGTACACATCTGCTGTGAGTGGTCTTAACAAAAAAAACGTGATAACTGAAACCATAATAAAGTTCGAAGCATGAAACCGGATATGTGACCTTGTGGAATGGGTTTGGGAAGGTAGGAGGAAGGACAGGGACCATTCTCCATTTTTAGGGGTGGAAACGAGGTTATAAAATCCTCAGCGGTCTCTCAGACCATTCACAGCAGTTAAAGGTTAAATGATATTGTAAATTAGTTCACAGCAATAATTAAACTTTTATTTATATGCTATCAAAATTTCATAATTTATAATTCAAATTCACTGTAAATTAGCTTTATACGAATGGAAAATATTTGTTAAATTCAAATTTCATTCCTTGCAACAATGATGCAAGAGAATTATTTAAACTTAATTTAACTTTACTATTTATTCTTATATGTATGTATACACACATGCACATCAATTTATATATATTTGTGCATTTATTAAAAATGAATTTGAACAGAACATTATTAAATGTTTAAAAGTAAAGTAAATATATTTTAAGCATTTTATTTAACTGCATAATAAATTATAATTTAATGTGAGGTCTGAAAATGCATCATCACTTCAAACAGAAAAGCTTTTTGCCATTTTTATAAATGCCTGTCAAAAAAACGTATATTTTGGGGATTGTTGTAATAGGTAAAATGAATACCACTCATTCTTTGTCAGAAGGTTCTGCATAAAAACATTCCTCCTTTTTAAGCAGTTAGCATTAGTATGCATTATTGCAAACTGAATCAGTTTAATTACCTATGCAAATAGCATTTAATATCTTATGTATCTTATCTTATCCTCCTTTTTAAGCAGTTAGCATTAGTATGCATTATTGCAAGCTGAATCAGTTTAATTACCTATGCAAATAGCATTTAATATCTCATGTTCACATTTTACATAAATACTGTATATTGAGTATAAGCAGATCCATGTATGATCTGACAGTTGTGATGGTGTTACTGCAAGTTTTAGAGGATCTTTTCAGCATTATTCAAAACAAGTGAGCATTTGAAAAAGTTTCCTACATCACGTTCTCGTTAAAGATTTGCACATGTACAAAATTCAGCTAACTTAACTAAAACAAACGATCATTTGCAAAGGAGAAATTCTGCTGACTAGATTTGGTGGTGCAGTGGGTGGATGAAGATTTTGAAAGAAATGTCATATGCAGTGATAATTTTATCTGAACAGTTTTGTCAACAAATGAAACTCTAACCTTTGACCTACAGAAATGAAAAGCAAAAAAGGAAGCTTATCAGTGCTAAGGGGATTCTTTGTAAATAATGATGGCTTTTGGCAGGAGTGGAATAATTATTATGCATATAAATACATGTTTTAGGCACCAAGCAAAAAAGGAGCATAAGAGAATTTTTTACTCAATAAAATGTGAAGCAGCCCTCTTTCTTTCTTCCTTTCTTTTTAGAAAAAAGCTCCACAGTATTTAAGAAGAGGTTAAATTTGGAAATTTAGGGCCTTGGTTCTGCCCAGTTTATAGGGCATCAAATGGTCTTAATTTGACTCTATTTCTTAGGATCAACTACTTATGAGATTTGTCTTTTGTCATTATAAATAATAGTCAAATAAATTAACAAAGAAATAATTAATAACCGAAAGACAGATATACCAATATTTAGACATACAAAGGTAAATTATACTACTGGTGTATTTTAATTTATTCATCCTGCATATCTGGATTTTTCAGTAATTTAAAATAAATAAATTATATATTATCTGACCTTAAAACATGCATTTATACTGAAATTTTGTAAGCCAAATTAGTTCGAATGTACAATTTTTGTGTAAAGCGATAATTGTTTGTATATTTTTAGTGTGGTTTAAATGCCTGTCTGTGATAAACAAGTGCTCTTGCTCATTTATGATACATATGGTATTTGATTTACCTTCGATATTATAAAAGTGCATTTTTTCATTGTAGAATTAGGTCATCCATTTAAAAAATTGTTTGTCCTAGACTTCTTGATAACATTTGTAAAAAATTCTATTTTATGCTGTAAGTTTTGTAAACGAAATAGATTTCTAATCTGTTACTGCCTGATTGCAAATGCCAGAGTACTGCTACAGCCACATAGCTAGCTGACTTGTGAACTCTTTGCTGACTCTGGAACCTTAGTTGCTCTTTCCTAAAATGTTTCATAAGAGAGAGCTTTTTGACAGAAGACTCATTATTTGCGTCCTTTTCATTTCTTCATATATAGAATTATCGACTCACGATTTGTAAGTACCAGTCATTGCTTGAAAAAAAGTTGGACATTTTTAAAAAGGGATTAACAATTTTATTTTGAAAAGGCAAATTACTTATATTTTGCTTTTACACAGGGAGTATAATATGCATACTCTAATCTGATATGATCTTAAAGTAATGCAATGAAAATTTTAAATACTAATACCTAAAATAATTACAAACATTAAATAATGATACTTAATTGTTACACACTCAACTCAGTTACCTCAAATTAATGTTCAGTCTTTTCTAGTTCTTTTTGCTAGTTTTCTTCGAAATTGTATTTTTCAACAGAATAAACTCCTGACAGAAGAGTTAAATTGCTTTCTTAGGAACATATTTGTAAAATTCCTCTGACTGAGTCTATCATCAAACTTTCCTTTTCTTCTGTCCATTGAGTAATTATGAGAGAAAATGCTCTTTCAATAGATATATTGCTGTCTAAAACGGCAAATATTAAAAATTTCTGAAAATTTTTTAATGTTCTGATCCTTTTTAAAGAAAGAAGATAACTGTTTATTTAGTATAGAGTCTTGACCCAACACAGATTTTCTAGCGTAATTCTTGGCATTTCAGAACTGGTTAAACAGTTTTGAATCATCTACTTTCACACCTTTAAGTTGTAAATATTGAAGACATGGGAAAATGACCTCAAAACGGAAAGCCATTGGAAGCATTTGAATTTTTCCATAAGATGCATCCATCTTTCCAAGTATTCAGTGCTTAGAAATCAGGTGCATTTTCTGTAAATATCTTACACTCTTTTTCCAAGCCATCTTCTGAAAACTAATTCAAAGTGCGTGAAGGTTTGTAAAGGGATGAACTGTTTCTCAAGTCTGTCTTTTAATGAAGCTAGAATAGTTTATAACTCGTGTAGTTCTACAACTGAATTATTTTCCTTTTCAACTGATATAATTTTGTAAAGAAATATAGTGTCACTAATATGCACAGTCATGCCTTGGTCACTGCAGGCATCATGCTGGAGGCTGCACATTACTCCTTGTGTTTGACAAAGACTTACTCTTGAGAGTTTTGAAGACCTGTTTCTCAAGTCTCTCTTTTAATGAAGTTAGAATAGTTTATGATAATTCATATACTTCTACAAATGAATCATTTTCCTTTTCAATTGATATCATTTTATATATATATATATATATATATATATATATATATATATAAGGTATGGTTAAGAAAAAATGAAGAAGCTTACGTCCTTGAAAAGTCATTCCGTACATTACTGAAGTCATAAATTTCCTATCCTGAGAGAGAAAGCAGGATTTAAGTGCAGGGTACTAATGCAGAATCCTTTCTACTTCTGGACACAATATTATTAGCTACTCAGTCCTTGAATTATTTAAAAGCTGCTGGTAATTTGTGTCCTCAAATTCACAGAAATCTTTGAGTTCCTCTGTGCGGACTGGATAAAAGAGCATAATATGATGACACTTTCATAACAAAAGATTTAGTATCTAAAGGAAATGCACTGGCTCCAAGGAATTGGATAAAATATGCGTAGCACATCTAACTCTTAGGATGCTTTCATTTAATTATCTTTTGAGAGAAGGATGTACACCCCAACCCCTGCGAGCAAGACCACCAAAGTTAACATTTACGTTATCTCTAGCAATAACCTAAAAGTAACATTATACTTCTTCATGGTATTTGTAATTTAGTTAACAATACTTTCAGAAGTTTCTTTAGGATAAGTTTACAAGTCAAGAATCTTTGTCTGAATGCCATTTCTTTATTAGTTAAGATATTATATAACAATTCGGAACATTTTCTTACACAAGTGAAATCTTACACATATCAAATTTTGTGTTACCCTTTTAGAGTCATTAGATTTATTCGGAACGGAAAAGATAAAATATGAGCAGTGTCCTCATCTGCGCTCGTATTCCAGACCTTCCGATTGCTAGCCAGAAATGTTTCCCAATTACACCACGAAGTAGCACGAGGTAAGGACAGAGAAAAACCTTACAATTTCCTACACTTAAAGGGTGACTGGGAAGAGGGGTTCCAATTCTTAAATACTGGCGATGACGGATTATCGTCTACAACCTTCTAGTTCGGATACCATTTTGGAATCATTAGGTTTATTCAGAGCAGGGAAGATGAAAAATGAGCAATGCCCTCACCGGGACTCGAACATCAGATCTTCCGATTGCTAACCAGAAGCTTTTCCAATTATACCATGAAGTCACGTGGTAAGGAGGGAGAAAAACCTTGACTTCAGCTTCCGAAAATACATTTTTGTTTAAGTGTACAGTTGATTTCGAAGATTGATGGCATGTGATATGCTAGTGTTGCATCTGTGGCTTGAACTAGTTACTGGCGAATATTTTTTATTTATAAAATTAAGTATTGAGTCAGATGTAGAGCAGGTTTATGTTTTCACTGATGTATTTTTATGTCACTATCACCATTGTATCCCACATTAACGTAACTATTGCAAACTGCATATTTCGCTACTCCTTTATTTTGTCCAAGTACAAAGCAAGAATACTTTATTCTTAGTTTATATGAGAATTTGCACCGTTTTTTCTGTTCTTACTCCTTTCTACTTCAGAAAATGATACATGAATTATATGGATACAGTTATATTAATCTCAAATTCTCTATACATCAGCACTTACAAGCACGAAAACGGCAGTTGCAGAAATGTCCAAGCTAAGCCCGGAAAATGAAAATATCAAGGTGATACAAGTCTCGATAAGATATCTTCAATTAAAATTAATACTTTTCCTTTATCTGGTCCCAAATCTGGCAAACTTATTTCATTATGTTTAAAAACGTTATGAAATAAACATTAATAATTAGTATTAATAACAATAATTATGATTATTGAGACTAAGTATTATTTATTGATACTAATTATTAATTGACATTGCAAAATAAATACTAATTGACTTGAGCAATTTCTCTTTTTATAATTAAATTATTTTTCTCATTGTCTTGTTATTAATTATTATGCGTTATATCATATTATTTGTTCTTACGATTTTGCGATATTGCCGGCAGATAAAGGAAAGGCACCTTAAAATATCCGATGCCTCAGTTGTTGGTACCACTTTTCTCCATCCGCATAATTATATAAATAGGTGTTGACAATAAATAGCCTCAGCAGACCTTGTAAGATCGCATTGCTATAATTGCATCACGAAATTGCTTGCCGTTATTGCTATCTCTCCAGTCTTCTATACTGGATTTAGGACGTTTCTCTTGGACTTTTTAAGGTATGTTATGCAAATTTTTAAGATATGCACACCACCTTACGTTGCTCTACACAGGTTTGGGAAGTGTTCCAGGAACTTGACTGTGTGACTTCGTCACTTAAGATTTAAAAAAAAAAAAAAAAAAAAAAAAATTGCCCTGCTGCCCTTAATTTGCAGCACTCTAAAAAATGTAAGGGGGGGGGGGGGAATTCGAGTTCGAAAATGACGATTTCTATCGGGGCTGGATTAATTATTAAGCAGTATAAGCACATGTTTATGGAGTACTGTGGTGGAAAACGCTAACAGAAGCTTTTTGCAGGAAAAAATTATAAAATGCTTCTCCCTCTTTTTTTCTCTATTTTTAGATGAACGAAGTTTAAGGGGAGTCAGAATTGGAACTTTATTTATGGCATTGATTGGTTTTTATTTCAGCTTTACTGCTTTTGCAGATCAGATTTTTATGAGATTTGTCTTTCATTGGGTTATATATCGGAACAAATAAATAAGTGTTGGGGGGAAAAGAAAATATGCCATGCAAAATAAAAGCTTCAGGGAAAAAAGATGCAAAATGTAAGACTAAAGAGAGATGCTCTAAATTAACAGCGATTTTATCTAAAATTTTATATTCAATTCTGTTTGAATTTTACACCAATTTAAAGTTTCTTTATCGTAATAATTATTATTATTTGCTGTTTTTAAGAAAAAAATAATGACTGGTTAAGTTAAACACAGCATAATAGGTAAACATGGAAAAAGAAGTCAAGCTAATAGTACACCCTACTTTACTTAGTTCATAATTATGAATTATTCAAAAATCTGAAAGGTAAAAAATGTACCTTAACATTAAGACATGCATTTATGTATATTGGAAGCATCCTAAACAAAATTTTATGACAATGTAACTTTTATAAAAAAGATATATACTTATACTGAAATTTTTTCCATCCCGATCTGCTTAATATATCTGTTCCTAATTCTCTTCTTTCCATCAGTTCTGGTTTTTTGGTAATTAAGGTATAACTGTGGCTGACTAATATGATTAACAAAGCTGATTCTAAAAATCACCATAAATAAATTTTAAGTCTTCCTTTGTTAAAATTTGCATCTTGCCATTTTTATTTCTGCAAAATCATCTATTTATTCGCTACGTATCCTTCATTTTATCAGCCGTCTGAACTTCAATGCACAGTGACAGACTTGAATGAAATTAGATAGACAGCAGATTAAAATCCAACTCATCTATGCATTTCTTCAGTTCATTAATTTACAAACCGCAGCCATGGTGACTGCCGGAACAGAGAGCCCAAAGAAGGTATGGATGTTTGTAAATGTATAGCGTCTCTGTGGTATGGGGACTCTCTAAATATACGGTAAACCGAAAGTCCTCTCAAGAGGTTGAACGTAGAGGAAAAGGGGGTGGGAGACCCTCGGACCCATTCCCCCCCCCCGGGTGACCTTTCTCAAAATTAGGTTTGTAACTAAGCTAAAGTCGGGCTGTCACCTCAAGGCTCTCACCAACGACAGGCGAATTTGATTCCTTGCCACGATGAATGTAGTGGACTTAAGCTGATCTTTGTCAGACAAGTGAGATTCGTAACAACAACAATCTGCAGACCCTTAACTGCATAGCAATTGATTACTGAATAAGATTGGATTATTTGGATTACAGCAAAACGCAGTATTGCTATCTGCCTAAGAGAAAGAATATTTCTGCAAAGGACTTTCGTAGAGAAAATGGCTAGTATATATGACGAACGTTGAAAATACGAAAACTCCCCAACGGCCAGTCCATTCATTGGTAATTGAAGGCTGAGTAAGAAACATTGCTGGGAAAGGAAAAAAAAAAAAAATTTTTAATAAAAAATAAAAAAATATTGATTGCGTCATGAGTGTGATTCCTAGGGGAAATATTAAAAGAGTACATCAATGAAAGCGCTTGAATACATTGACGTTTGTTCTCACTTGAAGCCACTTTGAAGTCTTTTTCATAAAAAAGAAAAGTTTTCAAGTATTTCTCTTGTGAAAGTTGAAACCTTGAATGAAACTGAGTATCAGTTTTAAAATACTCCGGCTATACTTGATAAGTCTTTATCTGACATTCATCCAAATATGGGGCCAAGCATTGTCGTCATGGAAGACAACCTTAGTGACTGGTCAGTTCTGGAAATTTTGCTTTGATTTCTGTTTTTAACATTGCCATTTGGGAACAGTACTTTTCCAACTTTATTATCTTATTGGTAGCAATAATTCATAGTATAATATATTCCTTTGTAGCCCCACCGTACACAAAGCATTATTTGACTTAGTCTATGATCTTTCTTTTTCTTGTAACATTATAGTATAATAACCATGTCACATCTCATTAATAAGCCGTTTCAAAAAAAAGGAGCTTCTTTATTTCTTACCAGCCAGGAATCACATTCTGAGACTCAAGCAATCTTATTCTGCTCTGTAAAAGCATGTGTACCCATACATCGTAGCAGCTTACGTATCTGGTCCTCTTCAAATAATCATATATTTTTGGACTATTTAGTCTGTCTGATAGTTCCTGAACTCAGAGCTTAAATTGTGGAGGAGCTCACCGGAGGCTGGCTCCGGTACTTCTCAGTTTCTGAGGTATACCGCAATTCTAGCTGGAGCCCTAAATAAGAGTTCCAGTCCTTCTTTTATGTAAGTGAAACACAGTTTCAGCAAACAAATTTTCCTTTAAAAATAAATATACCTCTATAATCGATTATAACTTCCGAATTCTTGCCTGTCTTTCTCAGGGGAACAAACACTTTGACGTAGGTTAAGACTTTTAAGGAAAAGGGGGAAAAAAAAAAAAAAAAAACATTCAGTCAAAGGATCATTCTCCAGATAGTGCAACAAATTTTTGAAAGCGGTTAAAATGTTTTGGTCCCGAAAGTGTGAACAATGATTACGTCTTCCACGTCCAGTGCTAGTGACCTCTTGCTGCAGTGCACCTCAGACTTGAACTATGAAACCAAATACGGAGGACTGATTCGGGGAAAATTTTTTTGCCCGGTCCCATTCTGCTTGACAGCTAGAATTATATTGGCAGGGCATTGCGGTGAGAAAGAGTTGGGCACTTCTCTGTTTGTTTTCGATGCTACAAAGAATTTCCCCTCCCCCCCCCCATTGCAATCATACATTGTACTGTATATTTAGAGTCTAAATTCAGCCTGAGCTATTTCTTATTTTTTTTTTTTTTTTTTTTTTTTTTTAATTGTAAGTCCAAATGGAGCCCTAAATAAGATGAGGTCCTATATTTTATTTCTTTTATTTAACTACTTATAATTAATTTAATAATTTCTTAAATTTTTATTTATTTATTTATATTTATTGAATTTTAATCTTAATTTAATTATTTTAACTATTACTTATTTTATTTATTTATTCCCCCCTTCTTCCTGAGGGCCTTCCAGAGGGTTCCGGCACTTCTGATTTTAGAAATTAAGCCCTGCGTGACCTATATAACGTGGATTTTCAGAGATAGCTTCTTTTAATCGATCCTTGTTTGAAGGGATGGTTGTCCAGTGAGGGCATTATCTTCAAGGCTGAAATTTTAGCATTTGAATTTTTCAAACCACCTTCTAACTGTGTCATCAGAAACAGCAGTTTGACTGTATAAAATACAGATTTTACGAGCAGTTTGACTAATATTTTTTTTTCTTTTTTTTTTTAATAAAAGAGCATAATATGATGAAAATGAGTGGTCGAGCATGGTATGCACTGAAGCAAAAATTATGCTTTACGATATATTAGAATTTTGCATGAGCAGAAAGGGCCATATTTAAACGTCCACTTCATTCAAAGTCGCTACTTATCAGCCGTAACAAAATAATTAGAAAAAATGCGCTTTGATTTGAAGAATTGCAGAACTTTCCAGATGACCCAATATCTAAACTTAAATAATACTCTCTAAACTATAATTATTTATTAAAAACAAGCAATAACTATGTTTAGTTTGGGAGTTTTAGAAGTAGTTGTTCTCTGCAGTTTTAAAGTGGACATTTTTCATTTTTGAAGTTTTTTTTTTTTTTTTTTTTTTTTTTTTTAATTGTTGCAATGCTTCCTTTTTTAACAAAACTTTTATTTCTTCATAATAAGATCCAAGTAAAAATATGTTTTTAGTATTTTTCGAAACCGTTTTTTGTTATTCAGCACTTTTTTCTTTTTGAATTTTTCCTGCTATTATACAGATATGTGTGTATGTGTGTTCTTGCATTTATAGATGTTGCAGGTTCTCTAGACTTCTTGGCTTTTGAATCTTTATCTCCAAAAGAAAAGAAAAGGCAACATCACATTCATGAATTAATATCTACTGAAGAATTTTATGTGGAAGATATGTCAATTGTGCTTGATGTAAGTGCTTTGTGATAAAAAGATCGTAGGTGTTTGCTATCCTTTTAAATTACAGACACTTTGAAATTACAGTTAGGAACAAATGGTCATTCATCAGAAATATCAGATTGAGATGAAAATTTAAATAAGTTCCAAGAAATTAAAAATGCAAAATAATTAAAAATTATTAATTTTTATTTAATAATCATATTTTATGTGTAATATAATAAATATATTTTTATATCTTAGGAGGTAAAAAACGTTTTCTGATTTATTTTGAAAGTACTTATTTTTTCATTAATATTTATAAAATTTAATAAAATCAGAAATTATGCAGTGTTGAAATATTAGATTTAGCAAAATAACTGTCTGAACATTAGGAATTTTAATATTAGAAAACTTTCTTTTAAATAGAGTTATTTTAATATGATTTTTAAAAAAGTATCAATCATGAATGGTATTAAAAATGGATAATAATATTCCTTGATATTTTGATATGAGTGTTGACATCTTCTGAATTCTCTTGCTTTATCAATAGCATTAAATATATACCAGCTTATTATAGAAAAAATGAATAAGTAGATTTTTCTGGAAAAGAAAATTAATGTTCTCCAGAAGTTCAATGGCATTTCATTTTGTTAATAGATCGATAAATATGGCATTTAGCAAGATTCATGACTCAAAATTATACATATAAACTAGAGGAAAGGCTTGGCAATGTCTCCTAAACCATAGGTATACAATATTAGAGTCCCTGTGCGCTATAGTTGCCATATCATTCTGTCTTTTAACTGGATGTTGTTGCTTTATTTCTCATTTAATTTATATTAGACTCACAAATTCTGTAGCATGCTCTGTTTATGATTCTGGACTCATATTTTAAAATTACGACTCTATATGCCTAACAAATCTTAATTGTATTTGACAATAAGCTGATTGACATGAACTACTTCAGAACTTAATTCGAAATCGATATAAAACAAAATTTCTTAACAAGAAGATGGAAACAAAGAATCTATCAGCTGTATCATTGATTAATAGTTAAAATAGCTACCATAATAAAACATTTCTTTGTACTTTCATTACAAAATACCCTTTCTCTTTTTTAAATAATTATTTATCACTTCAAAAATATTTCATGTAACATTTCATTTTTCTTTTTAGGCATTCCAGAAACCACTTCGAGAAGCATTTGTTTTGAGTAAAGAAGAATTACGTTCTATATTTGTCAACTGGAAAGAGCTTATAGTTTGCAATACAAAACTTTTAAGGTATTTCTAAAGTCTGTTTATGCATACAATAGATAAAAACTATTCTTTACAGAAATTTTAATTTATTTTAAAATGTAAACTTTATTGTCACTTGTAATCTTCAATATGAATATTTAGAGCAGAGCTCTCAAACCAAATTGCATGCAAGCTGAATTCATGTTCTGAAAGCAACTGACAATCTGAAAGCAACCTGTATTTTTGTTTTTACTTTAATACAAAACTATTCTTAACAAATTAAAAAGTGTTCCTTATATTTTAAAGTTCACTTACTAAATATTTACCAAAAAATGCGCAAGCAATACTAATTATAATAATGCAAAAAGAAAATTCCAAACTACTGTACATATTTTTATCTAAAATATAAAGTTTGGTACCTGCAAACGACTTCTGTTAGGTACATTTTTTTAAATACTTTCAAAAGCAACATTCAAACGTTATGCACAGTTCTAAACCTAGGTATTCATATAAGGTAGATCTAACAAACATGTAGTGATTTAACTACAGTATAATCCATACAGTAGTTTGTTTCTATTATATAGCAATATAAACCGTGCAGTTGTGCAACCAGCCAACAAACTAGCTGATTGACTCAAAGTATGCATCAGAAGTGCCAACTTTATTTATTTTTTTTTTTTTAATCGGAATGTTTGAAGCACCAGCAGCTGTCGGCTGACCAGTTAAATTTACTGATAGCAACAAAATGGTTATATTTCCACCTTACCCCAGACATGTAGCCTGGTATACAGTCATACAGTGGCAAAGCTCACATCTATTCATTTTATCTATTTTACATTCAACAGCAATATCGTACATAAATGCAGTCCATATCTTTATGTCTGTAAACAAAAACAGTAAGCACCATATTGATGACAAATACATTGTTATAATGTATTTGCAAGATGTGTAAAATTACTTCAGCGACCACACACAGCCCATAGGCTGCCAGTTTGAGACCACTGATCTAGAACATGTATGGTAATCACTACATGTTGTATCTTAATTTCTGAGTTAAATTTCAAAGATAGGATACAGCAGATTCAGATATGAAATGCTGTGACTGGCATCTGTATTTATATTTAATTATTTTTATTACCGATTGTCAATTTTTTTTATTTTTAAGTACTCCTCTTGGTGTTTCCTCTATCGTCAAAGATATTTTGATCTGATAAAAATCGTATATCTATCATTCATGTCTTTTTTTTTTTCAAACCTTTGAATATGAGAGATAATTTTAATGCAGGTCAGTATTGTTATGTTTTCTTCATTTACAGAATCTTCCTATTTTAATTTTTTCCACTATGTGTTAGCATTGAGATTTTAGTTTCACTGCAAGCCATAGCAATGAAATTCACTGCATCAGAAACCATTGGTGTTTCCAAAATGGTACGAGTTTTTCATCATTGTCAAATACTAGTTTGAGAAAAAATGTTGGGGGAAAGAACATTTCAAGGGTAATTGATAATATGCATACAAATAATCAAGAACTTAGTGTAATAAATTTATATTTGAGTTTTAAACCAAAGTTGTTCCATAACATACTCCTTCTGTAGGAGTAAATGTTATGAAGCTAAAAAGCTTTTTGGAGATATATTTTTTTTATTTTATTAGAAATATAAATTAAGATAAAATAACACAACAAATATTAATTACCGTTATGTTTGCAAATTTTCACAGGAATAGTTTCGATGGTTTTACTGAACCACCATCCTCATCTGCTAAAGTGCAAATGGTAAGCGCAGCCCTTTTCATTTGCACTTTGGCAGCTGAGGATGATGGTTTGGTAAAACCATCAAAACTTGTCCTGTGAAAGTTTGCAAATACATATAATGCTGACTTTTGTTGTTTGACTTCTAAATTAATAAGATATAAAATATTTTCATAAGTACAGCTTCTATAAATAACTTTTTTTTTTGTTTGAAAAAGTGTACAAAAATGCTAGTTTAATACATTTACTAACAATAATTGTCATATATTGTGCAAAATAAAATTTATAGATTTTAATGTGAAAAAATTTATAAAGTATTTTAAATTGATCGTTTGTATTAAATACTTTCAGCTGTATCTGATTCAGTCATTGCTTAGTTTAAAAATAGATAAAACCTTAAGTCTGCTAAATATGCTGTCATTTAAAATAAAATTTGCTCAAAATGCAAAAGTAGTACTTTTAAATAATGCATATAAGTATTAAAAATAGTTTTTTAATTAATAGTTAATTTCATTAAAGTTTTAATTAATTTTGATTTTGTATTTAGTAATATAAATGTAATTAATTTTTAAAACTGCAAAAAAATTTGATTCTTTTCCTGTCTGTATTTCTTCCCCTAATTCTATTGTTTAGTGAAAATTCTTTCAGTTGCAAAGGATTCTGTAAAATGCAAGTTATTTTACTCGGTAAATCAAAGTGTGCAATGTAAAATATGTTTCATTTTTTGTTAGGAAACATTCCAGACTTCTAGGCCTGTTTAGGGTTTGATGGATGTCACTATCTCCATGCAAAAGTCAAAAATATGAGAATTTGACAAAAATGCATTGAAAGATCAAATTATGATATCTGCATATTGTTTTTGTATATGAATTTTTATAAAATGTATGCACATGCAAATAACAAAAAATGCAGATTTGTGACTTTACTGGGAGAACTAGTGACAACTATGGGGCACAATATTGTAAAAAGCATGTGGATGGTTTTATATGCATTTTTGGCCATAATTTATTTTACTATAAATCATGGCAAATCAATTTATTTCATTATAAGTTATAATGCTAAAAACTGTTATATAACATTGCATATTTTAAGCATGTAAAATGATCATTGGAATATTTGTAGTTATGGTGCGAATATTATACGATACCTAGTCTAAAATTCAGACCTCCAAACCTTTTTCTTTTGTGTGAGTTTGTGAGAGAATTTTTTTCTCTATGTTTTACACATGCGCATTTGATATTGTTTACAGTAAAACATGTGACGAAACCCGATCCTAAATTTCACTTCAATAAATAAAATGCCTGAAGAAACAGTCATTTATTAGCATAAATCTCTACAATCAATAATTTGGTTCCATAACCGCCTTTCTGCTTGACCTACATTGAAACAATGTTGATTTAACACTTACTGAATAATTTATATCCTTGATGCCAAACTGCCAAATCTTTGTTTATTATTTTTTGTTTTCCTTACCATATTGGTGATAACACACAACAACATTGATGTCTAAACATTTTTAAAAAATGATTTTAGTAATTGAAAACTAAAGGAGCTTTATAGACTTTTATGTTGACATAACATTTGGCGATAATTACAAACTCCAGCTAACTGTGAACTGTTGAATGAATACAATAGGAGAAATTTAATAGAAATTTCTTTTCATGTACAAAAAATAGATTTTGCAAATAATATTCATATTCGAAAGATTACATTTAGTGCTGTTTGAATTGCAAACAACTAATTTGTTATTCAGTTGAGCCTAGGACTGGTGCCAGAACTGGCCCGGCCACACCGGGTGGTATAATTTAGAGGAGGCAAAATTTTTAGAATTTGCAACCGAGCACCGAGCAACGAAATCTTTAAAATTTATAGAAGTCACTGGGATTCAAAATTTTTAAAATTTAAAACATACAAAGACTGCATCGAGCTGCAAAATACTAGCACCTGCCCTGGATAAGCCTTAAATATGTGTAGGAATTTATTTATTTGGAACTTAGCATAAACAAACTTTCTCAAACCAATATCTGCGATGTGCACGTTTGTCACATAGCAGTTTTTATTTGATAATATTCTGGCTGATGCAAACAGGACATTTTTTTCAGCTAACATAGTCTTTTTACGTGAAAATTTTGTTAGTAAACTGGTCATAATAGTCAAAATGTCTAAATCGCCAAAAAGTGCACAGGGCAGATATTGGTTTGACAACAATGATAAATAATTAAGATAATATAATTCAGGCTTAACTTTGTAAGTATGCGATAGAAGCAAGACAAAATTTAGCAGAACGGCATGTTTTTAGTTTTTAGTTTTTCTCCAATTTCATGATATATCCGCAATAGCATATAACAGCAGACGCTAGCTAAGCTTTAATATCCGTACAAATTGTCAAGGCGCAGTAAGATAGCTTCCCCGCAAAGCAGGTTTAGGGTTGCCAGAAAATGACAAGGGAAGGCACAGTTGCCACATTTGCCGACAAAATTGGGCGATGTGCGATGGACGGATAGAGAACCTTCTGAAATGAATTCTTAACAGTTTAATTCAGAACGTTCTCGAACACAAGCCAAAAGCTATATAAACCCTGCTGTTACAGGGAGAATCAGTGTGTCTCGAGTTAGTCAGTCCATGCGAAGTCAATCGAGTTGACAGCCGGGCAGCGAGTGCCGAGTGGGTCGTCGAGTGCATCGAAATAGTCTCTTAGTGTACCGCGGTTAGTGCATTATCGAGAGAGTGTGTTGAGCTGCGGGAGTGAGGAGCTGTGTGTCTTCAAGTGCATCGCGAGTTGTAGCCTGGAGAGTTCGTGGACAAGCAGAATCGGGAGCTGTACTCTGGTGCTTTGCAGTGAAGCTGTCTCCACCGTTATAACCTGATAACCTGAAGGCTGTGTCGCTGGTTGTTCCAGCGAGTTTATTGTAGATCTTCAACAACTGTAAAACGTGACTTTGGAGCTGTCCTGATTAATACCGGCCAATAAAGTGTGTTTCAATATTCCATCAAGTGCTGTTGTCATTATTCACTCCAAATCCACACAAACCCCGTACAAATGTGAAGGAAGAAAATAACGTAACAACTGGTGTCAGAAGTGGGATTTGAGGCTGAATTCAATGACAGGAGCAATGGAAGAACTATTAAGACAGCTCGTGACTGAGTTTGCTCAATTCCAAGAGACGATGGAATCTGGACAGGAGGAGTTGAAAGCCGGTTGTGCTGAGGTAAAGGCCGGATAAGATGAGATAAAAGCTGGATATGAAGAGATAACGGCTAAAATTAAAGCCGGACCGGGAGAGATGAAAGCCAGCCCAGAAAATGTGCTAGAACAACTCCAGAGGATGAAAGTCGAGCTTGCAGAAGAAACTGGATCCAGAACAGAAAATGTGAAAATGACAGTAGTGGTATCTGGAGAATCCAAGGATGAAGCTAACGAACTGCCTGAGAAAGATCCAGAAATGATCGATAAAATATCTAAGGTAGTTAAAGAAAAAGAACGAAAACAGGAAGAAATAAAAGACGGGAAGGAAGATTTTGATTCTCATGTGCCAGAAGTAGTAGTGTATGTGATGCAGAGATGGGAGAAGCTGATGTACAGCTTAAGCAGTGCACTCCAGTACAGCCAGAAAATTCACCCACTTCACAAACTGGGCATGTGCCTCATAGTGCAGGTTTTGCAAAGGACTTGATTCTAAACCTGGATACTTCTGCTTGTAAAGGATCGGATTCTGTTCATGACCCTGATGCAAACATTGGAACTGGCTTTCAGGATATAGAGATAAATGCGAATGATCTACAGAGTGGTGAACGAACTGTTTTAGAAATTCCAGTGCATGAAAAGTCTGAAAGGACTGAATCTTCAGACTGTGATATGCAAAACAGAAATGCGTCTGAGAACTGCAGTGGAAAAGTATTTGACCCGGGTATACCTTAATGAAAAGACTAAGACTGAAATTCATTCTGAACTTTGCATAATTTAAAATTTATTATGTGTTTAATTTGTGTATATAACTTGTATATAGTGTAAATATTTGTTTCTTTAGTTATGTTACTTGTTTGTTTTATATGTTTTCTTTGTATTGAATTTGGCTTCTGACCAAGGGTTGTACTGCCCGGAACGTGCAGTCCTTGGGAGGGGGCAGTGTTACGAAATGTCAAGGCGCGGTAAGATAGCTTCCCCGCAAAGCAGGTTTAGGGTTGCCAGAAAATGGCAAGGGAAGACAGAGTTGCCACATTTGGCAAAAAGTCGCCCATTTGGCGACAAAACTGGCAATATGCCATTGACGGATGGAGAACCTTCTGGAATGAATTCTTACGTGTTTAGCCCAGAATGTTCTCGAACACAAGCCAAAAGCTATATAAACCCTGCTGGCACGCGGAGAGTCAATGTGTCTCGAGTTAGTCAGTCCGTGCGGACTCAATCGAGTTGACAGCCGGGCAGCGAGTGCCAAGTGGGTTGTCGAGTGCATCGAAAGAGTCTCTTAGTGTATCGTAGTTAGTGCATCGTCGAGAGAGTGTGTTGAGCTTCGGAAACGACTGAACCAAAGACTTGGGAGCTGTGTGTCGTTGAGTGCATCGTGAGTTGTAGGGGGGGGAGTCTCGAGAGTACGTGGAGTTCCGAGAACGACCAAGCAGAGTCGGGAGCTGTACTCTGGTGCTTTGCAGTGAAGCTGTCTCCACCTGATAACTTGAAGACTGTGTCACTGATTGTTCCAGCGAGTTTATAGTAGATCTTCGACGACTGTAAAACGTGACTTTGGAGCTGTCCTTATTAATACCGGCCAATAAAGTGTGTTTCTATATTCCATTAAGTGTTGTCGTCGTTATTCACTCCAGATCCACAGGAACTCCGTACAAACGTGAAGGAAGAAAATAACGTAACAATATGCTGACCGTAAATTTGAAGGTTTTCAGATATCTAAAAAAAGTGCAATTTTACAGTAAATGAAATTTGTGAGGAATATAAGTAATAATAAATGAAGATTTAAGATGTTATTGCATAAGTTTTTCGTTGCAGTACATTGCCCTTATCATCAATATGCTGTAATATGGTTTTAAATCGAAAGAGTATCACTATCAATGGTGAAGAAAATGACAGAAAAGTTACTAAGAATGAAAATATTTTGGTTGATAATTTAGTTCACAACATGGCAATTACAGGATTTGAAAAATAAAACTTTGTAACTGAAGAAAAAATATGTCTATCTATAGACTTTTTGAGAATGTATTAGCACAGAAAAACGAAGCAAATTAAACAACTTTCATTGAAAGAAATTTTTTAATAAAGCAAATAGATAAATATTGAACTTTTCTCATATGCTTTGATTATAATAATCCCTTAAGGTCATATATGCTTCATTATTTCATATATAACTATTTCATATTTTTAATTTTATAATAGCTACATGTCATCTTATTTGATTTAAATTGATAATCTAAAATCCGGAAAAATCCCGATTTGAGAATTGACAGAGTCCCAATGAGTCTGGATCTCCTACTTTGTGTTGTATTTCATTTAACTTAGCGCAAATTTTTTATTTTTGTGTGTCTTTTCTTTTAATAATTGATAAATTTATTAATTTTTACAGAGCTATGAGAGTAAGATGTCGAATGAGTGCAAATAATATTATTCAAAAAATTGGTGATCTCTTATGTGAAAATGTAAGTGAATCTTTATCGTGTAGTCTGTGAAATCTAATTTAATATAATAATTTTTCTTCATTACCATCCTGCTTTAAATTACGTTTTCCACTAAATTTGATTTTTTCCCCCACTTAGCTTCCACACTTTACTCCATATATTAGATTTTGCAGCTGCCAATTAAATGCTGCAGCTTTAATCCAGAATAAATCTGATAATTGTCCAAAATTCAAAGAAGTAACAAAAGTAAATAATTTTTTAACTATCAAATGTAATTATCTCATTTTGCATTATCAATCCATTTAAATTTTTTGTACTTTTTGTTTATAGTTTATTTATATAAATGCAAACTAATAGTTTTTAAATAATCATCTAGCAATGTACTATGGATCCCCGTACAAAAGGTATGCCTCTGAGTAGTTTTCTTCTAAAACCTATGCAGAGAATCACGAAGTATCCTTTGTTAATCCAAAAAGTAAGTATATTGTGTTGGCTGTCATGACATAAATGTAAAATTTGTATGTTTTAGAAAGTAATTTTATTAATTTTATTTGCAGAGTTTTTTAATTCTATATAATCATATTGTTAAGCATTAAGTAAAACTTGCAGTAGTTAGCAGATGAAATGCATTTCAGAATGAAGGAAAGTCAAGCATATATGAAATGAGCATTTATAAAGTCACACTCATTGTTGTAATGTTGATAATCTGAATTATAATCCACACAGATAAATATTCATTTCACATGACAATGTGTTTTTATCAATATTATTTACTATGTGAATGTAATAAACTGTTTATTATTGCATTGTTCAAAGTTTGGACTGAAATGTATCCAAATGTTTTAGCTGAAAGAGCCTTCATATCATTCTTAGGTGCATAAGACACCTTTTATTACTTTCCACTTCTTCGAAATTGTTAGTAAGACATTCAGATTGGATTTTGCCTTTGAAACAGAACTGATGAGTCAGCACCATAATTCTATGAACAGTCTTTTACATTAAAAATTCTAATTTTTGTAATGTCTTTTAAAATTTTGTACCATAGGCTTTCGAATCAGTGAGACATTTGTGGTCAACCTTGGGATTATGTTATATAGACCATACAGAAACAATTTCAGTTATCTAAAAAATGTTATTATATTTTAACTTTCTTCCTGTTTAATTTTTCAAAAAATAATTTTACTAACACCAGTTTAAACTTCAACATTTGAATATATTCTGTGCTGTTTTGAAAGAATTCTTTTGATGGTGTGTGGGCATGTCATTTTTGTTTTAATACTCGGTTCTTATGGATGCATTAATAATTAGCTGATCATTAAGCTGATTAGTAAATTTTGCTGCTTAACAAGAGATTACTTGTAATTTTATATGGTAATTGGAAAAGACAGTTGAATTTGATTTTTTTTCCATGCATGATGTCTGTGATTTTCAAGTTTTAAAGTGCTGTTCTAATTAAATATGGTTTTTAGCTCCAACAAAGGCCTTTTTTAAGAGTATTTTAGATTATATTAGCTTCAAAAGCACATCACTATACTAAATTTGATTATTTCATGCATATGTAACATGAACCTCAGAATTTCATCTATTATAATGAAAGCATTATTTTATTCACTGTGCTTGCCTACATAGCTGTAATCTTTTTATATCCAAGCATTATAAAAATATTCATTAATTAAAAAACGAAAAGGAGGAAAAAGTTCTTTTACCTTGTAATGCTAAAAAAGTTTTCAGATGTTTTCTTTTTCAAGCAGTCTTTAAAATTATGTTTAATACACATAGTTTTCTGTTTAATTAAGAACAGAATCATCACATATTTGATTATAATGTTTCCTTAACTGTTATATTTATTGCAAATGTTATATAGTCTGTATAGCTTTAACTGTTGCATTGAGTAGTTCCAAACAATCCATTCTGTATTCATTGATCTTTAAAAATCATAGAAAAAGATTCTAAACTGAATATCTATGTATTCTGCATGAATTGGCAGAGATAAATTTGAAACAATGGATGGAAGTTTTTGTTTCTCAACTTCTAGGCTCGAAAAAAGGTATGTCTCGCCTGAATAGTTATCTATGATGAAAAATGTATTCTTTAGTTCCCTGGTTGGGTTCTCAACTATGGGGAAATTCCCTCCTAGATGAGAATTTTATAGTTTCAGGGGAAAATGTGGTCAGCCTGACTGAGCATTCTGCCTGATATGCTGTTAAAAATTCAGAAAATAATCTAAATAAATGTATGGTTTTTTTTTAGTTTTGGAAAGGGAAGGATGAATGGAAAAAAGGTTGAGAATCTCTGCTTTAATAGGATTTAAAATGTAAAAGAGGTGTTATGATAAAACTAAAATAGCAAAAAGAAGCTTTCCTTTGATGAAAGTAATTCTGTATATCTAATGAAGTATGAAAAAAGTTATCTTTTATGAGTCATTTTCTGAAAACATAGTCATTAGTGTATTGTGAACAACTAAAGCAAGTTACTAATTCAGAAATCAAACAATAAAAATCAGCGTTATATTTTCAAAGGACTAGTTTTGATGGTATTACCGTACCATTATCCTCAGCTGCAAAATCTCAAATGGAGTTTGTCTTCTGAATTAGTATTTGTTCAGCATGTTATTGTGTCTTAATTAAAGCAAGTTATTGATAAAAGAAAAGCTAAGGGCAGGATTTCCTGTTATTTTTGCCCGTGACCTGAGAAATGCTACAGAAAATTAAGAAAATTTAATTGCGAAATTGTTATGTATTCACTATGTTTTCCTGACTTGGACTTTTGACATCAGCCTTTGCCCCCATTCTTTATAAACCTATTCTGAATGTCAGGCCAACAAACCTGGCTTTGTTATGATCAGGACTGAGATTTTGTTTCCTTCTGTTATTTTTATACGAAGGAATAAATTGATTAAAAATAAATATAATCCTTAATTTTTTAAACAGAAATTTTATTGTTGTTTAAAATTTATGATAAAATAACTCTGGTTTAAAGAGTAGATATTTTATCATAATTCTATTAAGTACCAAAATATTTCTGAGTTTTTATAAAGGATATAAAAGTGGACCCCTGTAAACAAAATATGTGTATTATTATTATGTGTAACATAAATACAAGCCGGGAAAATCACGCCTGTGCCTTTGCCAATCCTCAAGCAGATATCTCTTGTACTTTGCCACATACAATAGGCTACCCTAACATCCCATGATGAATATAAAATAAATAAATAATTTTCTTTTTTTTTAATTTTCATTTTTATAGGAATTTCTTGTTTTTCTTTTATTGAATGGAGAATTAAGATTTCACTTCATGTACTTTCTTTGCACGTTAAGTTTCTATTTTTTAGTTAAAGCGATGCATTATTTTTTTCATTTTATTTTATTTGACTTCGTTTTTCCTTTTCCAAAAGTAATGAGGCCTTTGCATTTGTTGATCAGTTGTTTGATCTCATCTTTCTGAGGAATAAACCTTAGTTTATAGTCTTTTTTTTTATTATTTTATATATTGTATGAGTTTAAAAGCATGTTTAGAAGTGTCATTGTTTTTCCATGTTTTCATTTATTTAGTTATATATGTATATTATTATTTCTGCATATGTTATAGGTAAATATGCATGTGCATATTATCACTCATATAAATTTGTAGGTAGATACATAAATATGTCTATTTATGCATGCGACACATTTATGTATCACATGGGACACATTTATGTGCCAACATACAACATACAATGGTGCCAACAACTATATACATATTGCTGTTCTTTCCATATTTATAGATGTTTTTGTGATGATGCAATAAGATTTTCACCTTTCTGAAATTGGTTCTGATCCAGTTCTGTAATTGGAACTGGATCAGAAATATATGAGTGTATGCATGTGTGTATGTGTATGCATATATGTGTCTATGTACATACACACATTCATTCGTCCTTACATACATGCAAACATAAATACATTTCTTAATCCGGTCCTGATAACAAAACTGTACCTGAAATTGTATGGCCCTGAAAAGTGTCTTTTGTGGCATTGAAAAGCGCCTTTTGTTGCATTTTAGTAACTGAAATTCAAACTCCCAAGAACTTTCAATATATATCTCCGAATTTATCTCTTTTCCTACTTCTTTACATGAAACACAAGTGCATATATGACCATTAATTTTTCAATGTTTGTGATTATGAAATGCATTAGGCGAAAATATGCCTGAGGTTCATTTTCGAAACGAATTTTGCGATGTGGATTCTTCAGTCAATTCTAATTTGAAATTGTATAGCTGCTTTGGTTGCTTTAGGATTGCATAATTAGTGACTCTATGAAGTATAAAGGTGCTATTCACTATCGTGTCTAAAAGGAACCAAAATATGTACATTCACCATTTCGAGGATTTTCTAGAAGCTGGGTAATATTTTCGACATTGATCTGCTAGATCTTCACCTCCCACATTCTTATTGTACTTGACAAATGTGGGTGGGCATGGTACTGGGTGTTTTTTGGTCATTACTGTGGGAGTGACTCTTAGGTTACCCTATTTTGAGTAGTTGCATGTAGTGTATTTGACTCCTTATAATGATTGGGTAAGTTTGTGAAGTTGCATACTCCTACTGCATTTTAAACTCAAACATATTTATTATTATTACTAGAACTCTTGACACATATATATATAATTCATAGATAGCATAGACAGGTATTAAAATTGAATTATAGTCCTCGTGGTGTGAGGAGTCTGCTAATGAAGGTCTCTCTAGTCGAGAGTTCAGGAGTGTTCTCTTCATGTTACTCTGATGGCGAAATTCTTTAGACCAAATTAGCCATGCCTTCTTAATTTTACAGTGGCATTTTACATCCTCTGATTTGTTATATCTGGAATGATATCAGAGGAAAAATCAGATCATTGGTTTGTCACCCCTCCTGAAATTGAGACAGACTTTGACGACAGACATGGTGAAGAACATTACAATCTCCTAACACTAGTCATTAAGTTAAGTCTAGGCAATGTCAAAACATGTCATGTGACACCTCATAAAGGCTGGGAGCAGTGAATTACAGGCACAGCACACCTGATTTACTTATCTCTGTGTGGTCCGCCACACGTGTAGCGATCTCGAGAACATCTCAACGCTTGCAAGTTTGAAAGAGTTGGAATTCTTGAAACTAGTGTAACAGAGCTCTTTGGGGCTAGAGGTAAAGAATTCTACTCGGTTATAACCGACCCAAGTTCGGGTCTCACTCATGCGATGCGGCACTTCTCACTGCCGTTAATAGATGGTGACACGGGTAAGCAACTGTCGAAGCTTCACTGAAACATGTGATCGCGACAGTACTACATGTTTTTCGGAGCCTTTTCTTCTTGTAGTAAAACATGGTTCATTTTTACAGTTTGTGGAAATCATATTCATAAATATTTTATCCAGCCAGGATGAATAAAGTAAATTTGATAGACTTTTGCTTTGCACAACTATGCTGCTGTATTGATTTCCAAGCTTCATTTGCTTGATGTTTTCAGGCATATTTTTCCGATTTGTCATCACAGTTCATTCAGACATCAAGTCTACACTGGTGAAAAATCTGTCAAAATAGATTTCGTGGTTTTTAAGTGCTTTTATTAAGTGCATAACTACTTATCCTAAACCCTTTCCTGACCTTTGTATCTGATCTTTTTTACCATAATAAAGTTCAAAGTTGTAAGTATATCCTAAGTGAGATGTGCAGAGCATCCATATTTTTAATCCACTTTTAGCTGGTTTCATAGACATATATTGCATGATCCCTAAGCTACCTTTAAATTTAATTAGCACTTCGTCAATTGATACTTCAGCATAAAGCTCAAAATATTGCTGAAATTTGTTTCTTTAATATAAAATGACAGGCTCTAATTTTTCTACATACATAAAGTTATCTGCTATTTTTAACTTCAGTTTCCCTATCTGACAAATGAAAATAATGCTTGATTTTCAAAAATCTCTTTCTGCTCATCATTGTCTTCACCATTTCATTTCCAAGCATTGCGTTATTTAACCAACAAGCACTTATTCTTGGTAATTTTACAATACTCATAAGAAGGACTGTAATGAATGCCCATATTTCATTTATAGGTGAAATTTTTCCCATTGATGATCAACGGTGCCATGCTTTCTTGCACAGAATTCAGCTTATTTATTTGTATTTGAGAGAATTAATTCACAAATTTCATCCCTAAGAAATAACTTTATATATTGTAAAGTGAAGCACCAACAGGTAAATTATGCATTGGTTGCAAAATGCTGTTAAATGGTGACAAAATTACATCATTGTTAACATTAATAGACTAGGTTTTTTACTGGATTTTCGTTACAATTTTCTGAAACATCTTCTTCCAGATTTGCTCTATGCCCATCTTCATCTTCTGCTATAAATGATTCTCCTTTATTATCATTTAGTTAATTTTCTATTTCTTTCATATTGCCGTCTTCTGATTCCAAATCTGACTCATCACTATAATTAATAGTAATATTGAAATTAAAAGAATAACCTCAATTTCTTGTTGAGTTAAAACTGTGCGATATTTGTGCATTTTGATTAAGGCTTAAAAGCACACTGTACCAAAGAAGAGTCAACAGTGAAATGTCACGTGCAACCCAAAGATAAGAAACTACAAATAAACCTGATACAATGCATTTGGGGAAACTGAACCTGCTACTCATACCTTAGGGAGAGGGAAGAAAACAAGATAGCAATCTCGGCCATTTGAGGCAGTTGTGGTCGTCTGAATGAACGGCTGTGTTGGGCAGTTTGGTTTTCAAAGAGTTAAGAGAAAGCATTACAGATGATCAAAATCTGCCTAATAAAAGCATGTACCAAATTTTAAGGATTTGATGTACAAATTATCAAATTCTAAGAATTTGATGTAAGCAATAAAAAGCATAGTTGCAATTTGTAAAATATTAAGCTTGTAAAATAAGTACGTTTCATAACCTAATGCAAAATTTTTATCTTTTAAAATTGCATTTAAAAGCTGTAACTGTATTATAAATTTAATACCTATATTTTTTAAACTGTTTATTTTAGATTCATGAATATACATCTGAGGAACATCCTGATCACTCATACCTAAAGGAAGCTCTAAATTTAGCTCAAGAATTATGCAACCAAGTAAATGAAGGTGTGAGAGAACGAGAAAATTCTGATCGTTTAGAGTGGATTCAGAATCATGTACTTTGTGAAGGATTAGCTGAAGTAAGTTTAAGAAGCTGAAGTAAGTTCAGTTTGTGAGGGATTAGCTGAAGTAAGTTTAATTTTTTAAAGTCTAGCAAACCTGGCTTCAACATCTTCTGTCTGTAGGTAGTCAGCAGATTAATGAACCATTAAGTCAAATGTATATATAATTCAAAATGACATATGATTTTATTTAATTGTTGCTTATGACAACAATTTAGCTGGCACCTTTAGGAAATTAGCAACCTAAGCAGCTGCTTATGCTTGAATGATCTGATCAGCTCTGATCTGAAGTATAGTAAAACTTTAAAACATAATCTTCATAATATTTTAATACAGTCAAAAGTCGTTAATTCGGACACCCATAATTCGGAATGATCTATAATCCGGACATCAAAACTAAAAACTTTCTGCGCATGCGCCGCGTTGACACATGCGCATAGGCGTTTACGCGTGCACGTAAGACTTTTTACGACTGCGCATATGAGTGTGCGCAAGTGCAGAATACGTTTTCGCGTGCGCGTTTTATGTATAATGGACGTATAAGCTAAAATTATCTAATTATCTATTTCAGTTAATGTTGATGATTGCGTTGTTCCTTAATTTTCGAATTGGATCCGGCTTATTATTTTTTGCAGACTGTAAGAGCAATTTTATAAAAGTAAGCTTAAACTTTCGATTATATCAAATAGAATTTCCGATATATATTTGTTAATATGTAAAGGATCTAAAGCGAAAGTATGTTTTGAAATCCGAAATCTGTTTATCAATTTCACGCTGCTCGGCGGGGGGGAACGCCGTGGCGGGCGCGTAATGAATTGGAAGTTGATCTGTCAGCACTATCCTTATCTTCAGCGCAGATGTTTTTATTTTATTTGGCTTATAATTCCTTACCAAATGTAGTATTTCATCTCGATATGCTCCGTCTTTGATATGATTTAAAACAAGTTCCTCGTCATTATAATTCGCTTCCGATAGCGAAGAAAGTAACGGAGGTTATTGAAAACAAAAAAATTTCGATTGACAAATTAGTCAGTGTTCTCGACACAGCAATTATAGGACTTGAACAGCGGAACTTTGTAACTGAACAAGAAATTATGTCTGTTTAATAGAATTAAAGAGAAAGTATTATCACATGAAACGAAACAAAACTTAAACAACTTACATTGAAAGAAATGTTTAATAAAGTAAACAAATAAATATTAAGCTTTTTCTTTTTGCAAATTTTGATACCCTTTAGATCATAATTGTTCTTTATTTCATAAATTACGGTTTCATATTTTTAATTTTAGAATTTCTGCATGCCATCTTACGAGATTTAAACTGATGATCTATAATCCGGAAAAATCGATAATCCGGAATCGCCGAAGTCCCGACGAGTCCGGATTAACGACTTTTGACTGTATTGAAACTTGTATCAAGGTGGTAATGTTGGCACTTGATTTATTACAAATTAAAAACTTTTAAGTTTTTAATTTGTACAATATGTTTTGTTTCCTGTCAAGTGAAAAATGATCGTATAGTATATGTATGTTGAATTAGTTATATCTATTTTTTTCTGTAGAGGCAAAACTGTATAATGTCTTGATATTGTCTTAAATCAGCTTATATAAACGAAAATTCTCTTATTAATACACTCAAACTTTAATAGTATGTACGTTATTCCTGGGACTGATGTGTTATTTTAAGTAGAGTAACTTCTAATCAGGGTTTAAAAAAATTAATAAATTGATTTGTAAAATTGTTTCATTACATTCAAAATTTATTCTAAAAAAAATTATAGTAGTAATATTTCCCCCCAAAATAGTGTAATTTCATTTTATTTAAAATAGCTGTCAATTTAATTATCATTATGTGAATTACTTTTAGAAGTTTCTAAAAACTGAAGCATTGCATTATCTTTGCTCTTTGAATTAATAATGCCTCTAGTTCATCAATGTTTGATAAAAAAAATTTTAGCTGAATCAAATTTTCTGATCAAATTCACTGTTTAAAACAAGAGGTTAAAAAATTAAAAGTCTCTCTTAAATTTTGCACATTTACAAACCTAAGCCCATTTCTGAACTGATCTCATTTGTAACATTTTAGTTAAAGCAGTAAAAAGTAGGAGTATTTCGAAATAATAAATTCCAGAGTTATATGAATGGAATAAATTATATGAATAAACAACTGAAGTGTTTGGAACTTTGAAAAAGAAATATGACAAGCAAAGTGGCATATTATCCCCACAGCCAAAGACCAATTAAAATAATTTGACAGTATTGATTAGTTTTCTGTTTTTATTGTTTTATTTTCTGATGTTGAGGTGTAAATAATGTTATTGTATTTCATTTAGCAAATCACCTTCAATTCATTGACAAATAGTTTGGGTCAGAGAAAATTGCTACATGCAGGTATTTTGTATAAAGTAAGTTTTTCATGCTTTAAATTCAGATTTTTAACGTAAAAATTTCCTATTACTATGTATTATAGCTTCATGGATATGTATTACATTTTAATATTTGAAGTGTGTAAATAAATATATTTGCAATGCCTGTTTCATTTTCAGTAAGATATGCAATATATATATAACTTTTTCAATCTAAAATAAATAATACTGATAATAATACAATAAAATTATGATAATCTGTAAATCTTGTAACCAAGGATTGTGTGGATTAGTAAATTTCAAATATTAGAGGTCATATCTTTTATTACATAGATTCCTTTCTAATCTGTATGATCAACCTTGATCATTTGCATATAAATAATTGCTAAAATATGCTGCTTAAGAATTAGTTAATCAAGATTGAATATATAGTTGTAGTATTTTTTAATATAATTACATCCAAAAAAAGTAATATCAGTACAAGAGAAAGATGTAAGATAAAATAGGGAAACTCTTTGATGGAGTGAAACTTTGATGCTTTAAGGATTTTTATAAAAAAAAAGAGTGTAGAGACCTTTTTTCATAAAAAGTGTCAAATAATTTTTGTTATGTTATGCAAAAAAATAAATAAATAAATTATTTGTAGAAACTCTTAACAGTAAGATGTTCCATAAATTGAGTCCTTATGCTAATTCTGCCATTTATTCTGTACATGTGATGGAATTAAAATTTTGGATTTATTAAAAAGAAAAGTGTTAGCCCATTTTAATGTTTCCTGTTTCTAATAACAGAAAAATCTGTATATGCATTATTTTAAAAAAATTTATCATTTTTTCCTACTAATATAAACATGCTTGTTAGTTTTTTTTTTTTTTTTTTTTTTTTTTTTTTTTTTTTTAATTTCCAATGCTGGGACACCTGAACAGAAAAACAAGTAGTAAGGGGGGAAATAAATACAAGTAATAGAAACAACATCAGAAAGCTTAAGAGATAACTGGAGGTTATTTTCCTAAGAGTCTTCTAGCCTTCCAGTCGTTTTTGTCACTGAAGGGGCATGCAACATCAGTGAGAATGCTAGTATGACACAGATGAGTAGCCAGACAATCAAGTCTGGTGAGTAGTCAAAAAGCAACCATTGCCTCCCATCTTCACTTATCAGATATATCTAAAAGACAATTCCTCAATTTTGCACAGGTGTTTATCCTGGTATGTTAACTGCATAAATTGTCTTAAAGTTTAGTTTAAAGGTGAGGAAAGAGATTTCTTGTTTTTCGCACTATAACAACATGGCTGCCTTTTTGGCAAGAAAATGTGCCTGAATTTTACCATGTAAATTACAATGGCCAGAGGTTCACTGCAAAACAATATGTTTATATTGAGAATTCAAGGAAATCAGCAGCTCTTGATAGTGGGAAATCTCATATGAATATTGGAGCCTGAATAGAACTGATGGCAGAGTCGTAGCTAGGGTTTTAAGTGCCCAGGGACAACTGAAGATTTCGTGCCCCCTACTGCTTGCCAAGGATGGAAAACATTTAATTCTAAAATGTTGTAACATCAGTTTGGCGCCCCTTGGATTCTGCACCCGGGGACAGATGCCCCCCTTGCCCCCCTCTAGCTACACCCCTGACTGATGGACTGAATGGCAGCCTATGAATATGACTGTAATACTATATTTTTAATGGTCCGATGAGGAGTTAACTGTTTAAGTGTGATGTAGATCACCTCCACTTCACTGTCAAAGCCAGTGACATGGAGGTAATCCATACTTTCCAGCTGTGGTGTGCAAAAGAAAAATAATTTTAAGAAAAAATGTGACAGGCTTAGAAGAATCAAGCCTGGTAAATGTTCTCTTATTTGGCTCCAATGTTCTCATGTCTTGAAAACTGTAATTCATCTGCATAAACTTGCAGCCACTCCTTTCAGGATATTTAATTTCAGTAGTAGATCTATAACATTTTAGCAGATCTGCTGAAGTATCCCTTTTTTTATATGAATAGAGTCAAATTTAAATTTGCCTCTAGATCTATTATTTTGCCAATGGTTGTAGTTCTTCATGAAATTCAAAGATTTCTTTATGGGCCAGAACTCTCTGGACAAATCTATCCTGGGTCTTGAGGTTTCTATTTTTGAGCTGGTAATCCCTCAAAAAAAGTGTCTTTAAGTCTAATACGTTTTTCATAAAATACTGAAGCTCTCTCTTGAATAATATTTTGAACGGGTTTGATTTTTGTCAGAAACTATATTGCATCAATAAGTATGGGTTTCCTGCCCCAATTATAATCCTTAACTCTTGACTCTGTAGTTTCTTAAGCAAAGAATTTGAGATTATTATAAGTGGTTTGCAGCAGTATGTCAGAAGTGGATTATAATTCTCAAGATAGCAATTTCACCGACTTTTCAAAAGTCTCTTCATTGTTTTTCCCGTGATACTAGTAAGGAAGATAAGTTTAATTGTTTTTCCTGTTATACTAGTAAGGGAGATATTTAGCAACCTAGATCTTGATTTATGATTATTTAGTAGTGGAATGATAGTGGCATTTCTCCAAAGCAAGAGAACGAATCCTGTCTCCCAAAATATGGTCAAAAACTCCTTTTCTTTGCCTCTTCACCAAGATGTTTAAGGAATTCCTTATGGATATTATGTTGACCTGAGGTTTTTTAACTTTCCAGCAATTAAGGGCTAAACCCAATTTATGTATTCCAAAAGGGGCACTAAAAACATCATTTGAGTTGCTTCAATTTCCTGTATTTTTTCTAAAGGGTGTCTCCTTCTAATCTGTTTTTAGGAGCCTTAACATTCCTCTTGTATGTGTACCCTTTCTCTGAGACTTAGCACAGTTGCTCCCCAAAGCATTTGCTACGTCTCTGAGAGGTCAAGAAAATTTTCAGTAGAGATTAGTTCTGGTTTGTCTCTTATCCTGAATACTGGCCAAGGATTTATAGACCTTTATACTATCCTCCCTATAGTTTTCATTAGAAATAAAATTTTCACAAGACTTCCGTTTCACATCCAAAACTGCTTTTCTAGAAACTCCTATTTGTCTTCTTCAGAAGATTGCATCACCTCGCCTTCTAATGAGTTCAATCTTTTTTCTAAGCCTGTCACAATTTTTCTTCATTTCCACAAGTTCTGGTGACCAAAAACATTTATAAGTTCTAACTTTACCTCTAGGCATTCTGGCTCTTGCATGTTTTATGATAGCTCAGTTTATTTCCTGTATGAGCTTATCAGGATGACAGTTAAAGGCCAATTTTTCATCTTTTAGTTCTTGGTCCAAAAGTTCCATAATTTGTTTCCAGTTTACTTTCCGGAAAATCTATGATACTTTATGATGGTTTTCATTATCAGCGAAATAGCTTGGTTCATTAATACTAATACTGGCAATATTTTGTCTGTAACCTGAACCTGGGTCTTCAGTAATTTTTTTGTTTAATGCAAGTACCCATATCAGTAGAAATGCAAGTTCCATTACAGTGAATGTAAGTGTATGAGGTCCCCCTCATATATAAGTTTAAGAAAATTAGGAATGATATGCTTTTTTATTTCAAGAATTCTTGCTCATTGTGCAGTATGTAAACAATACAACTATAAGGTGCACATAAACAAGACTGAATATCTGAAAAGTTATAAACGAATAAATTTTTGACATATGTTAGCTAAATAAATTCAAAATTATTATTAAAAGACAGTAGATTGTTACCAAAAAGTATAGCTTTAACTAAAGAAAACATTTTGCAAAGATTCACGATGCTCATTTGCTATTAAAAAAAAAGAGAGAGAGAGCAAGAACTAGGATACATGCAGAAAATACTAAATAAGTTCGATAATAAAATTAATTCATTTCTCCTTTGCAAATATATTATAAATGTATACATTTTTGTTTAAAATATTATTTGCATTCACTTATCAGAAAAATTCCTCTTAAATTTGCAGCACTGAATTTTCAGAAAGTCAAAATTTTGCTTGTTTACATTCAAAATTCAGTAGGTATTTACAGTACAAAGTCCAAAATCCGGATTTGAAATTTTTCCGGATATTAGATCATCAGTTTAAATCTAGTGAGATGGCATGCAGAAACTATAAAATTAAAAATATGAAATCGTGATTTATGAAATAATGAAGCATATATGGTCAAAATTTACAAAAAAACAGCTTAATATTTATCTGTTGCTTCATTTTTGTGCTTATACTTTCTCTTCGATTCTGTAGACAGACATAATTTCTTGTTCGGTTACAAAGTTCCACTGTTCAAGTCCTACACCTTATAGTTGTAGTTGCTGCGTTGAGAATACTGACTAACCTGTCAATCGAAATTTTTCCATTTTCAATTACCTCTCGTCACTTTATCGGTAACGGTATTTTCTGGATCTAGAACCATACAACAGATTTTGTCGTCCGACCATTGCAATGAAAAACTTCTGTTATATCATCTTTATTTATTACCGCTTCCCCACATTTCTTTACAAAATCTATTAATCGGAAAAGCAGATACGCAGCTAACAGAGCCAAATTATTGATCACACAAATTTATGCTAAAATGATTGTTTCTTCAATAGCAAGGTATTTTATTCAGTACCGAAGTAAAATAAAGAATCGGGATTCTCCACATGCTTTCTTACGAGGAAAAAAATTTAATGCGCATGCGTAAAGCATTAAAAAAAAATTACTAAAAATATTTTGTTGGTGGCTTTAAGGTCCGGATTTTAGATCATTCCGTACATTGGACATCCGGATCTCAGACTTTGTACTGCATAGATTATTTGAATTTTACTGTTGTAATAATAAAAAATCCTTACACATCCCTTTTGTTAAAGCTTGTAAGTTAGCAATATAAAATTTTTACTCTGCTTTTTGTAGCAGAAATTAATGCAGAATAATTAAAAATATTGTAATAAAATTCTTATTATAATCTGCGTTTTCAATTATTAATTTCTAATTTTTGTCTGTTGCTGTATTGCTCATGATTTTATTCCTGATGCTTTTATTGCTCATCATTTATAATCTGCCTAAAACAAGTAAAACTTTAAAATGTGATTTTATTTTGTATGTTGTACATTTTAGTGTGTTGGGGCAAGATACATTTATTTCATTGGTGCATAAATTTTGCCTTTCAAAATGCATTATTTTTCTGATCCGCTATCATTGATTGATTAATGTTATAAATGCAAGTTAAAATTTTATAGTTATTACATGAATATAGTGATGCATCCTAACTATGCAAGGTCTACAACTTAGTGCTTTGCATCTAATTTAATATCAGTCAGTGCCTTCTAGCTCCTCCAAGTGGCATTTCCAAGCGCATGTTTTTATATAAATATAGTTACCTGCTATGTGTCAGATCTACCTTTAAAGGTTATTACGTATTTCCACCGTCATTCTGACTAGAGGGCGCTGCGTTCGTCCTAATAGTCAGTGGCAGGCAGGATACTAAAGGTGTAAGACGTGGAAGGCAGAGATGCCTAATAATATATCTAATTGATTGAAATTTTCGTATATTTTCTTGTAAATAAATGTTGTTATTGTTAACAAAACCTCTTATTATCTCTTGGATGCACCTTTAGTCTCACAGAACCATTAGATGCAAAATTGGTGCATCTTGTCCGCGAATGTGGAATATCGGAAGCAATTAGTCATCATTACTGGATTATATTTCTGAGAAGTTTGGATACTTTACGCACGCTTTTGGATACGCAATATTGCATACTGGACTGTGGAGGTAAGACCTTTTAAACTCACATATTCGGAGTTAATATGGATAAGCTTTCGAAAATAACTGAAAAAAGAAGTAACGTTCGCGCTAGTGTCACTAAACTAGTTAAAAGAGTGCAGAAGCTTGATGAAGCCGTCGAAGACGTAAGTTCATTATCAGAACTACTGGAACTATTAGAAACGAAAGAGCAGATCTTGAAAAGCCATGATTTAGAGGTGGAAGCACTCATAGACGATCCGGAAAAATTTAAAGGTGAATTAAAAGCTTCGGAAGAATACGATGACAAAATATTGTTAGCCAAGATTAAACTGAAAAGCAAAATTAAAGGATTAGCAGCAGAAAATGTTCAGTGGACTTCTTCAGTTCTTAACACATCTAGTGTTTCGGAAAACACTGTTACGGCTTTAAAATTACCAAAGTTAGAAATTTTGCGATTCTCTGGTGATTCTGGCAAATTTATGGAATTCTTAAACTGTTTTGATAGCGCAATCGGTTCAAACAATTCACTTACGAAAATTGAAAAATTCCAATATTTAAAATCTCTTCTTTCTGGTCCTGCATATAACGTAGTTGCGGGTTTTGAATTGAATGAGAAAAACTATGACTCATGTCTTGAGCTTTTAAAACAAAGATATGGTAGAACTGATTCTATTATAAATTCTTATATGACTAAATTATTAAGCTTAGAACCCGTGAGAAGTTCGTCTAATGTTAAGGGTTTGCGTAAATTATACGATGATATAGAAGTTAATATAAGAAATTTGCGTTCATTAAATGTAACGGAGGGTTCATATGGGCATTTATTGAATCCAATATTATTGAAGTTGCTACCACAAGATTTGGTGTTAGATTTTCACCGAAAACGAAACAGGGAAGTGAATTGTGAGGTTTCGGAAATTATTACGTTTTTGAGGAATGAAGTCGAATCTAGGGAAATTGTCGAAACTGTGATGAGCCCCCTAAAAGGTTACGAAACAAAACGATCCTTTTCCCAAACTTATCAGAAAAACTATTCAAAGCCTAAAAATTTATCAACCGCTTCAGCGTTAAATACACAAATAAAAAATGCTTGTTTATTCTGTGACGGTCATCACGATTCCGTAAGTTGTAAAAAATTGGATGTAGAACAAAAAATAAATAAGCTTAGGACTGAAGCTAGATGCTGGTGTTGTTTCCAGAAATATCACAGGTCTCGCGTATGCAGGGAAAAAATATGGTGTAAAATTGTTTAAGCAATTTTCATCATGAGTCAGTGTGTAGAAAAATTAAACCCGTTAATGTTACTTTGAAAGGTTGTGAGAAGCAAGTGGAAAGCGAAACTGTTTTGAATGACTCACAATCTAAATCTAATAAAAGCGCCGAGAATATTTCTGTGTCTCATAGTAATATATGTACCAAAAATAAGCCCATTTTACAAACATGTACAGTTTTAGCTTGTTCGGATAAAAATTCAGTCTTAACTAATGTTATTTTAGACAATGGTAGTCATCGAAGTTTTATTTCATCTCGATTAGTTAAAGAATTAAAATTAAAGCCAATACGCTACGAAAGAATAGCTATTTTTGCTTTCGGAGACAAAATAGCACGTGAGAAGGAATACGGTATCGTTTCATTGACGTTGCGCAATAGGGATCAAAGTTCGAAATCGTACGAGTTAGAAGCTGTCATAACGGAATATATATCTAATTTGTCCTTGAAAATTCCTAATGTATCTATTCGCAATGCGTTGAAGGAAAGAGGTTTACCTTTGGCTGATTCATTTTCTGGCGACTGTCAGACGGAAATACTTATCGGATGTGATTCATTTTGGGATATTGTTTATGACGAGAGAGTAAAGTTAAATGAAAACATTACTGCGATAAATTCTTGTTTCGGTTGGTTACTAGCGGGAGTGGAAGGAAGTAATAAATTAACTAATAATTATGAAAATGTATGTTTAGTCATGGACTCTTCTTCAATTTTGTGCGATTTGAAAAAATTTTGGGAAATAGAAGAATTTCAGTCAGACAAACAAAACTTTTCTGAATGGGACAAGCAATTGATTGAAAAATTTGAAAATTCTTTGGAATTTAATGGGGAAAGGTATGTTTGTAGATTGATGTGGAAGGAAAACTTGGGACCTGTAGTTGGGTTGAACTCTAATTATGAGGTTGCGAAAAAGCGTTTTGATTCGTTAAAGCAAAAACTAAATAAAAATCAAGAAATTTATGACCAGTATAAACAAATTATATCGGATCAGTTAGAATGTCAGATTGTGGGAAAATGTGTTAATGAAGATAAAAATTTAGGATATTATATGCCTCACAGAGCGGTAATTAGGGATGACAAGGAAACAACTCGAGTTAGAATTGTTTATGACTGTAGCAGTAAAGGTAATGAAAATAATAAATCTCTTAATGAGTCTCTAGAATCAGGAGTAAATCTTTATGCAAATTTATTGGACATAATTCTTAAATTTCGAGAATATCAAGTTGCATTTTGCGGAGATTTAGAGAAAGCTTTTCTTATGATAGAGATTGCGGAGGAAGATAGAAAATACCTTAAATATTTGTGGTTTCCCGAAGAGGTAGGCGATTCAACCGAAACTCTCCATTTAAATCGTCTCCCATTGCCCATTTGCCATACTTCGCCATTTTCCTTGGCTTGCGTTTTGAAATTTCACATTAAGAAATTTAAGGAACATCATCCAAAATGTTATGACATGTTAAATTCTTTTCTTTATGTTGATGATCTCTGCTATGGAGCCAATACCGTTCAAGATGCTTATCATTTAACTTCTACGGCAATAGAGATATTAAAAGCAGCGGGATTTCAATTGAGGAAATTAAAAACTAATTGTCCGGAATTGTATAAACTTTGGAATGAAAACGGATATGAGGAAAATACTGACTTCGGGCAAGGAACAGGTTTCTTGGGATTGAAGTGGGATCCGATTGAGGATAAAATTAAATTAGATTTAAGAGATGTTAGGGATTCTATTGATGCTAGAATCACCAAGCGTCATGTTTTGAGAGTTATTTCAAAGATATTTGATCCATGTGGACTTATTAATCCCTTTGTAATCACTGTGAAAATTCTTCTGCAAGAGATGTGGGAACGTGGTCTACAATGGGATGAAGATTTGCCAAGTGACCTCCAAAATAAATGGAAAACCTGGTGTTCTGAACTTTGTGAACTTGAATCAGTATCTATTGAAAGAAGGTTTTTTGAAAGTGTAGAAATAAGTGAAGTTTCTCTTCATGTGTTTTGTGACGCCAGTCCCAAGGCATATGGGGCTGTTGCGTTCCCTAAGGTACGTGAATTACAATGGCCAAATCAAAGTGAGCTTTATAATGTCAAAAAGTAAAGTTGCTCCTTTAAAAACTTTGACTCTTGCAAGATTAGAGTTAATGGCAGCTCTCCTCGCTGCACGTTTAGGAAATTATTTACAAGGTCTATTTCCTAATTTCGCGAAACAAATTTTCTTTTGGAGCGACTCTCAAATCGTCCTTCATTGGTTGAAAGGATCTTCTAAACAATGGAAACCATTTGTTGCCAACATAGTAGCTCAAGTTCAGTCGCTGACTCTACCAGAGTGTTGGAACCATTGCAGTGGCTCCGACAATCCCGCAGACCTTACTACTAAAGGAGAATCGGCTAGGAGGATTCTTACAAGTTCTCTGTGGTGGTCAGGCCCTGTTTGGTTGTCTAAACCACTTCACTCGTGGCCTCTTAAAGAATCGCTACAACATTTTAATGACATCTGTGATGAACGCGTTATAGTGAAAGAGCGACGGACTGCACTGGTTAATTCCATGGTAACCAGTTCAGCTAATGGAAACTTACCTATGTCGTCGTTACTGGACGTTAATGACTTCAGCGAATTAAGTAGATTACTGCGTGTTACTGCTTGGATTAAAAGGTTTGTGCACAATTCTAAACCTAATTCTACAAAATTAAATGGACCTATATGTGCTCCAGAACTCGAGCAAGCTTTGCGTTTTTGGATCAAAGCTACACAATTTAAGCATTATAGTACAGAAGTTACCCAACTTCTTTCTAAAGGAACTATCGATAAGAGTTCACGCATATTTAATTTGAATCCTGAACTTGATGATAATAACTTACTTTGTTTAAAGGGACGTTTACAGTTTTCAAGTAACGATATGCGAGCCAAACATCCTTGGCTTCTTCCATCTAATGATAAATTTGTGGAACTACTTATCTGTGATTCTTATACTAAAATGTGCCATTTAGGTGTTGATGCAACTTTAACACATTTACGAGAACAATTCTGGATTGTTAAAGGTCGTCAATTTGTGAAAAAAGTGTTAAATAACTGTCTGATTTGTAGACGATTCAAAGTGAAATCTGGAATGCAGGTGGTTGCCCCTTTACCGCCTGATAGAATTCAAGAGCATCCACCATTTGATGTATGTGGTGTGGATTTTGCCGGACCATTTTTTGTTCGTGATTTTAATTCAAAGTGTTATTTACTTATATTCAGCTGTGCAGTGACAAGAGCTATCCACTTAGAAGTAGTTCTTAACATAAGTGCTGATTCCTTTTTGTTAGGATTCCGACGATTTGTTTCTCGTCGAGGATTATGTTCCACTATATATTCTGATAACGCCAAAGCTTTTAAAAAAGCAAATAGTGAATTGAAAAAATGGTGGAATCAGATAGATAATGATCAAGTTAAAAATTTATTTGCTTCTAAAGGTATAGTTTGGAATTTTATAGTTGAAAAAAGTCCATGGTGGGGAGGTTTCTGGGAGAGACAGATACGGACGGTTAAAACCTGCTTAAAGAAAATTGTTGGACGATCCTCTCTCTCTTTGAAGGAATTGGAAACTGTTTTTTCGGAAATTGAAGCTCTGGTTAATTCCAGGCCTATCACGTATCTGTACAACGAACCCTCAGAACCCTCTCCACTCACCCCATCTCATTTTCTTATTGGTAAAAGATTGGTGTCTTTACCTGTAATAAAACATAAAAAAGAAAATTTAAATGTTAGTAGGAATTCTTTGGTAAAGAAATATAAATATCAGCAAACACTTTTGAATCACTTCTGGAACAGGTGGAGAAAGGAATATTTACTTAATCTAAGATCAGCTTATATTTCTCCACAACCAGGTAAAATAGTTTCATTTAAAGTGAATGATATTGTTTTGATTAATGATGAGCGTTATCCCAGAAATATGTGGATGATGGGAAAAATTTTAGAGCTATATCCAGGAAGAGATGGAAAAGTTCGTTCTCTTCTTATTCAGACTCCTAAAGGACAAATAAGACGCTCAGTACAACTTGTGTATAATTTGGAAATTAATCCTTAATTATGTTAGTTTAATTGAGTTGCAACCTGTTAATGTTCTATCTGTGTATTAATGATAGTTTAATTGTGCTTATATTTTAATGCTTGATATTTGAACAATTTTCTTTGGAAGTTAAAAGTGTAATTGGTTTTTGTATGTTAAGTCACTGAATAATTTTGAAGCTTTGTATTTGATATAATATGCTACTTATATTTTTATTCTTGTAATTTTAAATGGTTCCTGGATGTAAATTTAGTTAATTCAATGGTAAGTGAACTCAAGTGAGTTCAGGTGGGGAGTATTACGTATTTCCACCGTCATTCTGACTAGAGGGCGCTGCGTTCGTCCTAATAGTCAGTGGCAGGCAGGATACTAAAGGTGTAAGACGTGGAAGGCAGAGATGCCTAATAATATATCTAATTGATAGAAATTTTCATATATTTTCTTGTAAATAAATGTTGTTATTGTTAACAAAACCTCTTATTATCTCTTGGATGCACCTTTAGTCTCACAGAACCATTAGATGCAAAAAAGGTTATATGGAAAATTTTGTGTCATCATCCTGTGTATGCAAAAATTAATCACAAGGGAAAAAAAAGGTGTGTGTAATATTAATGCAACTATTTTATATGATGTAGGTCTAAAATTAGAAGTAGAATCAGCTTCTAATATTGGAACTGAAAATATGGGGAAAATAAAATCAGCAGTGTATGAAAATCATATGTAAGTGGTTGGTCAACAAAAAAGGCACAGAATAAAAAAATATATACAGTCAAAAGTCTTTAATACGAACACGTCGGGACTTCAGCGATTCTGGATTATAGATCATCAGTTTAAATCTGGTAAGATGGCATGCAGAAATTATAAAATTAAAAATATGAAACCATAATTTATGAAATAAAGAACAATTATGATCTAAAGGGTATGAAAATTTACCAAAAAAAAAAAAAAAAAGCTTAATATTTGTTTGTTCACTTTATTAAACATTTCTTTCAACGCGCACATGTTTAAAGCATACATTACGCATAGTCGAAATTAGAAAATTGCAACCAGAAAACTATTTGATGTGTATTCGTGATATTTATAATGACTAGGAATTTGATTTAAATCATATCAAAGACGGAGTACATCGAGATGAAATACAGTCATAAGTCATTAATTCGGACACCCATAATCCGGACCTCAAAAGCTAAAAACTTTCTGCGCGTGCGCCACGTTGACACAGGCGCATAGGCATTTACGCATGCGCATAAGACCTTTTACGTGTGCGCAAGTGCAGAATACGTTTTCGTGTGCGCGTTTTATGTATAACGGACGGTATAAGCTAAAATTATCTAATTATCTATTTCCGTTAATGATGATGATTGCGTTGTTCCTTAATTTTCAAATTGGATCCGGCTTATTATTTTTTGCAGACTGTAAGAGAAATACTATAAAAGTAAACTTGAGCTTTTGATTATGTCAAAAAGAATTTCCGATTCTGGAGCTCCCAAAGGATCGTACAAAACGAAAGTATGTTTCGATGTCCATCAAACAAAAAGTGGAATTGCTGCAAAAAATGGATAAAGACATGAAGAATGTGACAGAGAGGTTAGTGAAAACGAAAAAATTTCAATTAACAAGTTAGTCGGTATTCTCGGCGCAGCAATTAACGGGACTTGAACAGCGGAACTTTGTAACTGAACAAGAAATTATGTCTGTTTATAGAATTAAAGAGAAAGTATTATCACATAAAACGAAGCAACTTAAATAACTTACATTGAAAGAAATGTTTAATAAAGTAAACAAATAAATATTACCCCTTTTTTTTTTTTTTTTGTAAATTTTGATACTCTTTAGACCATAATTGTTCTTTATTTCATAAATTAAGGTTTCATATTTTTAATTTTAGAATTTCTGCATGCCATCTTACGAGATTTAAACATGATCTATAATCCGGAATCGCCGACGAGTCCGGATTAACGACTTTTGACTGTACTACATTTAGTAAGGAATTATAAGCGGAATAAAATAAAAACATCTGCCCTGAAGATAAGGATAGTGCTGACAGATCAACTTCCAGTTCATTGTGTGCCGCGACGTCCCCCCCCCCTGCAAATCAACGTGAAATTGATAAACAGATTTCGGAATGGTTAGAGAAACAAAGGATATGCCTTTATTCATTTTTTGCAGCAATTCCACTTTTTGTTTGATGGACATCGAAACATGCTTTCACTTTGTAGATCCTTTGGCAGCTCTAGAATCGGAAATTCTTTTTGACATAATCAAAAGTTCAAGCTTACTTTTATAAAATTGCTCTAACAGTCTGCAAAAAATAATAAGCCAGATGCAATTAGAAGATTACGGAACAAGGCAATCTGCAACATTAACTGAAATAGATAATTAGATAATTTTAGCTTAGCTTATACCATCCGTTATACATTAAACGCGCATGCGTAAATGTATTATGCGCATGCGTAAGGGTATTATATGCTTGCGTAAACACATTATGCGTTTATGCATGCACTGAAAGTTTGTAGCTTTGAGGTCCGAATTATAGATCGTTCCAGATTATGGACGTCCGGATTAAAGACTTTTGACTGTATATATAAAGTTTTGAAGATATCATACAGCTGTACGTGTGTATAGAAATTAGGGTTAGACTAAGTCAATTTAAAATAAAAGGAAAAATTTTACAAAATGAAAAACATTCTGACAGGTCATGACAGCTGATAAATATGTTGTATAAGAAAGATTTCTGAACAAGGTAGAAAGTCCTGCCATTTATTAATAATAAAACCCACACATAATTTCCTCAGCAAGCATTTGTAGAGAACCTCATCAAATGATATCTACTAGAGTAAAGTGCTAGATAAAAACTGCTGTCAAGCTTCCAAAAATCCTGCTCGTTTAGCTTGAGTCAGAAGTCAAAAAATGGAGCTGTTGATTAATAGGAGGCTTCCATATGGTCTGAATACAAATTCGCCTGTATTCAAATGGTATAAGACACAGAAGCAGCAAGAAGTCTAAAAAAGCATTCAAAACTGAATGTGCTTGGAAGACTGTCATTTAACTAAATACTATGGAGGATGTTCACATATTTTTCTAACGATTTTGATTTTATTCATGAATTTTAATATTAAATTTTAAAAACGTGACTGGCATCAAATTGGAATAAGGTTTAATTATCATTTGCAGCATTAAAATATTTTTTTTTCTTTAAAATTTCGCCGAAAAATAAACAATGGATCTTTAAAATTTCACTGGAAAATAAACAACCTCTGACTGGGAAAAAGCCAAAAAATGTATACCCAACAAAGGTATGTATAGCTCTTATTAAATCTGAAGTTGCATCTCATGTTTTAAAGGAATATCCAGCTCCCCAAAGAGCTATTGCAAAATCTTCAGCTATCTCTATAGGAACTGTGAACAAAATTACAAAATATGATTTAAAGCTAATCTAAACAAAAAAACGTGATGTTCATTGCCGAATGCCGAAACATGTTTCTCTATATACAGATTGCTCTATGTAAGACTATGTACAGATTGCTATATGAAAAGTATTTGGCAGGTGAAAAATGGAAATATATAGTTACAATTGATGGGGCGTAAATATGCTTATCTAATTGCAATAGAAAAAGATCGATTTACTGCCGAAAAAGACTTAATATGTTGATTCAGATAAAACAAGGAAAATTTTTCTAAAAATTTTATGGTTATTACTGTATTTTCTTATAACCGTGAAACCTAAAATAAGGAACGTAGAAAAAAATCTTAAAATTAATTAAGCGGATTACTATCAGAAACATGTTTTAATACCTATTTTCAAAGAAGAAATTCCGTCTCATTATCCAAACAATCTTCACTGTGTTAAGTTTCATTAGGATATGGCTCCAAGCCATACCTCTAAAAATCTACTGCTCTATTTTTTGAAAAAATGAGAAATGAAACCAGAATTGAAGCTGTTCCCTTTAAGTGCATATCACCCAAGTCCCCTGATGTGTCTCATAATTATTAGTGTGCATTTGGACTTAAAACAAGCTGTTTATAAGCGGCATCTGAAAACATGGAAAGTGGCGGGCTATCAGACTTCAACAAAAGGGCTATTGTTTATATATAAATATTTAGAAAATCATTACAAAAATGTGTGAACACCTGCTGTAAATGTAAATTTATAGAATGTACAGTATGTATATTCTTAATGTATTGAAATTTTTTGCAGTGTGAAAAAATTATGTATCATTTTCTGAGTAATTATCTCAATGTTATTTATGTTAAATAATATATTTTGAATTCTTATTTTATAAAAGATAAAGAGCAACAAAGAACTTCTTGCCTTCCTATTCAATGACTTTCTCCTGCTCACACAGCCATTGAAAGAACTGGGACGGATAACAAATGTTTTCACATCTGAAAAAGCAATGAGCTGTCAATATAAAATGTATAAACAGGTAAACTGCACAGCAATTTTTAAAATCTTTCGAAATTATCTAATTTTTTCTAATAATAAGAACATTTATTAAATTCACTCAGAAAATAAAGAAGGATATTGAGTGTATCTGAAAGACCATTAATCTAAAATATCAAACATGGTATTAAAATATGTACCGAGAACATATAAAATCAGTGTATAATAATGAAAATGTTTTTATTCCAATTTTTAAAGAAAATGATTTAGTAATTTTTAATGATTTTATTTTTGCTTATGTTACTGTTAATTTTTCTTTAAATCCTGAAGCTATTGTTCCCCCAAAAGCAACAGCGATTAGAAAAATTCATGACAAAAATAAAAGTTTTAATATATTAGTTAGGAAACAATTGAAGACGGAATGTGTTAAATTTATAAGCAAAGTTAGGCTTTTAGATTGTATAATCTGTAATTTAATGTCGAAACATAGACAAAGTACATATAAGTATATATATAAATATATATATAATATAAACATATATAAGTATTGCAGGTAAATATTTAATATAATATTTTACTATCGATTAATAAAATTCTCTCACTTGCATTTCAGTATACAGTTATACTCCTGTTCTTAACACAGCAAAAAAGTGCTTTAAAGTTTAAAAATATATGTCAAGTGATAAAACGGACCAGGGGCGTAGCTAGAGGGTGGCAAGGGGGGACATCTGTTCCCGGTCGCAGCATCCAAGGGGCGCCAAATTGACATTACGAAATTTTAGAATTAAATGTTTTCCATCCTTGGCAAGCAGTGGGGGCGTGAAATCTTCAGTTGTCCCTGGGCACTGAAATCCCTAGCTACGACTTTGAAATGGACAAATGATATGGCACAGCTACTGAAACTAGCTAAGCCTATATTCCCACAGTAATCACAACTATATTATTTGTGCGTTTGTGCACTTCCCAATGAATGTAAATAAATGGAGAGAGAAAAATGGTCATTTTTGGAACCTCCTACTTATAGGCTACTTCTCAGAACTGTGCTTTTCTTAACTGATCCTTAAACACATGAAATATGAAAATATCAGCAGGGAACCACAGCTATTTATAGTCAAAAAAAATTTTGACTCTTTCCTTTATTCCCTGTACACAAGTTTTCTAATTAAATTTCTTGAGCCATGCTTTGAACATGTCCCTTCTCTCATTAGTGACATTCTATTAGAATTGTCTTGCCCAGAAATTTTTTATCTACATTACAATGACTTCCAAACAAAAGAGTACCGATGCTATCAATACTTCTAAACTTAACTCATGATGTCAATGCAAAAAATTTTAAGAGTAAATTTTTCATTTTTATATTAATGCATTATATGAAATTATATAAAATACAGTACATTTTACTATTATTTATTAATACTGGTAATATTTCACTATTCCAAATTTATCTATTAAACTTCACCATATTTACATGTTTCATGGATATCTTGTTCTAGCATTTACTCTTAACCAGTTTTATATATCCATAATATGTCCTAGAGCAAAGTACTCCCACATGTGAAGATACTGCTGTATACATATTTGGCCTACCAAATAAAGAAAATTCAGTTTTCAAAATTTTTCATCAAAAGATAGATGGACATCCCAGAATGTCGAAATATTTATATTTTTGTTTAAGTGTCTGGTAAAATGTAGAAAAATTATGCGTGTGTGCATGCATTTGTATGTATAATTTTCCTACTTTTTAAATCTATTATCCGTGCACTTGTCAAATTGATATCCACTAGAGAACTAACACACATATCATTCATATATCTATGCATCACTGAGAGCATTGTCCAGAATGCACCGCAGAAATGACATTCACGAAAGGACTGTAAAGCAATATATTGCATCAGGATTATTACAAAGAGATGCAGTTCTCTTAATTTAGCACCAGATACTAAGGAGATAGAGATACATAAAACAAAGGCCCAAATTGAAATTATTTCAAGATGGTGAAATATTTCAAGATTGAAAAAAAAAAAATCTGTCATTTAAAAGCTACGAAAAATTTACTTTCACTTCAGTGTTTTTAGAAAAATAACATGCATTTCAAGGGAGTCTTATGTAAGCCTTTCTTATTCTATAAATAGTTTTGTATGATTGATCGTGGAAAGGATATACAAATTTGTATTCTAACTGAAAGTCAGTCAAAAGTAATTCCCACTAATTTTGTTTTATTAGGTATACAGCAGTACTTATGGGTGTAGTGAAACAATATAAAAATATAGTTTGAGTACGTTTTGATGGTTTAAATATCGTTTAAACACATTATGTGTTATTTGAAATGTATATTGAATTTTCTAAGTGATTTATAACTTAGGAGTGTCATCTGCATAGCATTCATCATGGTATTATTTATTTTATGTAATTTGAATAATTTTGCTTAATATAAATAATGCATAAATACTAAATTCTCACTATATTTATTGATTTAAATTCATTTCCTTGTTTAGCCTATATTCTTAAATAAAGTGGCTGTGAAATCTACAGACTCTGAAAATAATCAAGATGATACCTTTTTTTTATGTTATTCAAACACTGAGCGCATTCACTTTCGATCTACCAGCATCACTGAAAGGTTTGTTCACTGTATTTGATTAACATAGTTATGCTTTGACATCTCAGTAATATCTTTGTAACTGAATTATTATTTTTATTATTATATAAAAGGTTATTATAAGTGATTTATTTTGTTTTAAGCCATTACTTTCATAAAGTATGGCAAATAAAAAAATGAGTGTTGCATGAAATGAAATAAAAATATCTCAAAGTTTAATCATAACACTATAAATTTTCAGTATTCGCTTTGTTTTGTGACACTTCAGTTCTGCCCAGATGCATTGCAACATTTCCTCACTTAAGATCATCAAAGCAGCTGTAATGCAGTGTTTTGGATCTCTTATTGGCAATGGGAGCACTTAAAGTTGCTGGCAATGGGGAGCACTTAACTTAAAAATAAAACATAACCTTCAACTCACCCTCAAAAGAAAAGAAATCCCTGGGCATAAGGTTAGGAGACATAAGTAACCATCTGAACAATGATAAATCATCTTCTCAATCCAGCAAGGTAATCATTCAAATAGTGACATACCACATTGATACAGTGAGTTAAAGCTCCATCCTGCTAAAATATGAAATTTTCTGAATCATGGTGAAATGGTGCAGAAGACATTTGTTTTTAGTGAATTCTGTTTTCTTTCAGAGAGAACAGGACAAGTCTCATATCAAACCACTTCACTCAAAATTAAAGGAGTAGCAGAACTTGCCATCTTGCAGTTCTTGCATTGCAAGTATAAAATTTACGTTCTTTGATATAATTTATGTCCCTTGATTTTAAATGCTGCAATATCTGTAAATGATATAGTGTTCATTCATCAGCACAAAATCTTACAAATGATTGGCTGCAGAACATTTAATTCATGGTTATTGCAGTTTATTGATTTTTGTGGGCTATATAAGAAATTCTTACTTTCTGCTGTCTTTCATTAGAAATCTCTTTCTGCAGTGTTCTCAGAATGCTGATACCTTCACGGAATGTTCTGGTTACTTGATGGATTGGCATATTTACTGTCTTTGAAATGCAAGTTGCACAGTAACAATGAATAAACATTTTTCATATTTAAACACACGAAGAGCTTTCTACTGTAAACTTGTAAATTTGAAAATGGAACACATATTTGTTACATAATGTATCAGAAGTTTACATGCCAGTAAAACAAAGCTTTTGTTATATCAGTATGCAGAAATTTACATTCAATTAGTTGGAAATTATGGGATTTCAAAACCTGATAAATTATTTGTAATAACTATATAGATATGCTTTTTAATAGATAAAATATTGCTTCAATAATTTGTCAGGTACTTCAAATTTTTCTTAAAGTCTGTAATTCGGGAAACTTTTAGCATGGTGATATATTAAACATTTAACTTTAAATAATATATCATTGGTTTACAAATTAAAATATGTCAAACTTTTTTTTTTAATTTGGAAACATCTGTTATATTGCAAATAGCAAGAAAATAAAATCTTGTCTTGAATACTATAATTTTTTTTTTTTTTTTTTCTTTAGAAGTATTATCTTATCATTGTATTATAACAATACATTAACAAATCTTGTATTCATTTAGACAACTGTGGGTGAAGAAAATTGAACTGGCAGCTAAAAATTACTGTGAAATTGAGAAGAAAAATCTTAGCCGCCAAAAGACAAGTTAATATTTATAATTTCTATTTGCAAAATTACATTATGATTTTCAAATTAAACCTTTTTTAATTATTATTACTATTATTATTTTATTTCTAACAGTTAGAGCTCAAGCAATTCAAGGAGTAGGTCGACTTCTAATTGTTGTGGTAGAAGGTATAAATCTGAAAGCATGTTCTAATGGTAAGTTTATACAGTTAAATTTTATTCAGAACAAATATTTGGTAATAGTTGGATAATTTTTTTTATCTAAATGTACTGAGTAATAATATTTTCACATATTTAACTTTAGGACAAAGTAACCCATATTGTGAAGTAAGTATGGGTTCGCAGGAACACAAAACCAAGGTAATTCCAAATACTTTGAATCCCAGATGGAATGAATCTATGCAGTTTGTGGTGAAAAATCTCCATGAAGATGTTCTTTGCATATCAGTTTTTGACAGAGATTTATTTTCACCAAATGGTTAGTGCAAATATAAATATTTGTAAGATACTTTTTTTTTTTAATCTGAAAGTCTTAGCACAGCAAAATAAATGTAAATAATTTTTATTATTTTTTCCTCTTTATAATATATTCTTGGGTTATATAAATTTTAGTCTTAAAAATTTTTGAGACTGTATGTGTTTATGGTACAAACATTCAGGAAAATGTAGCATAATAAATAATTACATTTTGTATGTTATAAATGTTTTCAGAATAATTTCATTATGCTACTGCAAATATAAATATAAGAATATAAATAATATAATAATATAAAGGTATGCTCTTAAGAATGCTATAAAAAATAATACAGAATTTTTGAAAAATGTCATATAAAATACTCATTATGAGTTTTCATGGAAAATTGTCACTTATGTTAGTTACTAAGTCAGTTACAAAAGCTATAATTCAAAATAAGCCACTCTGAAAAAGACTGCTGAAATAATGACATAATTCAGATCAGCATTTCTGAATGGTGACTACATAATTTCCAATATATGTAATGAATTTAAGTTTCATATGTATGAAGAATTTGATTAGTGACGACCTATAAAAGAAGGATGAAAAACTAATTATGAACTGTCGTGATTTTTAAAATTACAAATGGCAAATTAAAGTAGAAATGATCTCATCAAATGCACCAACAGCTGCACTGCTGTAGAATACTCTGAAAAGTCATTTTTTCATCTATTAATACTCACCAAACAATCTATAAATGCTAGTCAAAATTATAATAGAGTAGTAGCAACCATTACTGTCAAAATTTCCAAGTAAACTGGTTGGAAGCATAATAGAAATGCAGGTGTTGTTGTAGCCAAAATCAAGTAATGGATTTTGAATTAGTAGAACTCAAAAAGAAATTATCTTTCTAATTTTTACTGACTGCAATGCAAGAAACTGCAGCAATCACATTTGTGGTTCTGCTATTGTAGTATGTATCTGTTGGTGATATTATTAATAGGCTGCTAGGGGGAGGACTGATATACCAGCTTAATTTAAAACACAACAATAAGTCACAAACTGCTGTATTGCATTGCAGTAAAAGTATAATCAGCAGATATAAATATTACCTTGTCCCATGTGTATTCATTACTTTCATTCCAATGTATTAGGATTTTGTATTAGTAGAACTCAAAAAGAAATTGTCTTTCTAATTTTTACCCACTGCAATGCAAAAATCTGCAGCAATCGCATTTTTGGTTCTGTTACTGTCATATGTAGCTGTGGTGGTACTATTAATAATATACTATTAATAGAGAAGACATCCCAAATTGGTAGTAAGTAAAAAATAATTCTGGGCTCAGGCTTCCTGCATACAGGTTCATTATACCGAAACACAGTATCTGCTCATAGCATTCCTCTTATTTTGTTTTAATGCATTTTTTCCCTTCATTTTATAAAGAACTATTGGAGTTTCTTGTTGTGGCAATGAATGCCTGTGCATATCAGTTGTTCAGACTGTTTTTTAGTTTCCATACTGACAAACTTAGCTCCATTAGGGACTAAATGCTTTAGGTTAGGTTATTTGAATATTGCAAAGAACAAAGAGACTATCTGCCTAAGGAGAGAGGTACCTTCTTGGGGGACTCTTTAAGGAAAACTGGCTCATATTCACATTATACATATGAAAATGTATGAAAATTAACCATACAATCAGCTTTTTGACTTGGGATCAAACCTAGGGTTGAACAAACAACATTCAGTGATCTTAACTACTTGGCCATTGGTTAGATCACAAAGGTTAAAGCCACTGAATATTGGTAGTTTGACTCAGGTTCGAATCCAGGCAAATGGACTTGGTTGTCCATTTGCCTGGATTCAAAAGACAGAATAAAGGACTCTTTTTCCCCAAACGGATTATAAAACTGATTTAAAATGGATTCAGAAGAGATTTTTTAGAGGGCGTCTGTAAGTATGTATCTCGCATAACTCAAAAACGAATAGCCTCAGATGGCTGAAATTTTGTATGTAGGACTGCTATAACATGTAGATGTGCATCTCCCTTTTTGGGTTGCATATAAAAAATATATGTATATATATATCAACTCTGTTACTCAGCTCAATGAGCTCAGTTTCTTTATTCTTATATTATACGTGTAGATTGGTTTTTCCCATATGTAATATGAATAAAAGCCAGTTTCCCTTAGAAAGTCCTCTACAAAAGCATTCTTCCCCTTAGCCAGACAGCCCTTATGTGCTTTGCTGTATTCAGTTACTTAACTGACAAATTTAACTAGCATTTCATTACCTATCACAGCTTAAAATACATAATCCCTGTCATTGTCTTAATGATATACAAAAATCATAGCTAAATGGCATTCCATTTTTTTAGCTTCAATGAGCATTTTAATATCCAAATTGCATAATTTGTGGTAGCCATGTTTGTTTATGACCTATCCCAGTAAAACCATTAAAAATATTATAAGAAATTTCCTAGTGAAATTCAGAAATAATGAAATGAAATCAATCATGAACTCATATGTGAGTTTGATACATTGAATTGTTAATAGCAATACATAGTGTTCTTGGCATTGTTCATCATACCTGTCTATTTTGGCTCTGTATTTCATTTGTACTGTGGCTGTCAGTTTTCAAATAAAAACATCATTCCATAACTTTCACAATGATAACATTCAGTTTTCCATGTTCATGGCATGAAACTAAAATAAGATATGCATACTATGGTCAGCTGTATTTATGCATTTCTGATAGACATATCTTACTCAAATGTACCATCAGCTGATAAAATCTGCACAAACATAGCAAATTTCTGTTATTCAATGTCCACTAAAAAATTCTTTCACTTTTACAAATTATACTTAACATTTGAATGCCAGTATATTTATCATAATATATCACTTAATTATTGTGGAATCACATGCTATTTTGAATGTTTTTCTGCATATAACATAAAAAATTTTTTAATTATTTGAACCTTTTGCACAGTAAGATTTTCTTTAGAATAATTATGACTATTGTGACATTTTTGGCCTCTTGTTTAGTACTAATGTAAATACTTAATCCCTCTCATTATCATTATTATTTGTAATATGATACCTTTCATCATTAGACTTAAAAATGCAATGGTAACTAAAACTGCTATCAGATGGTTTCACATGTTACACATTCATATATTTCGCATGCCAACTTTCCAGTTTGCACTTTTCCACATTATTTTCATGTTTAATATTAACATTATTTTCATGTTTCTCTTTGATAATGAACAACATGGAGATAAGCTATGAAGTGAGACATACAGTATTTGAACATATTTCTATTAACATGCAGTTGTAAATTGGCAGATTTATTACTTCTTGTGAATTTCTTGGTGTTCAGCCTTTCACAGTATTCGAATTAACTGATGTTATATTTTAAGGACAAAAATACCTAGTTGAAAAACTGCATTCATAAGGCCATTTTAAAATTTTTGTATGTGTTATCTTACATTTGGTTTTGACTCTCATTCTGTGTGCAAGATTTTTTTACAAAGAAGGCTTGAAATAAATGTAAATAATATTGTGAAATAAACCATTATTTATTATTCCTAGACATTTTTTTTTTAATGTTTACTGGGCAAAAAATATTTTGCAATACTTGTATCAACACATACAATGGCTCCCAAAAGTGTTCGTACACTTATGATTTTCATTGAAATAGAGCTCTATCCATTAATTAAAAGTAAACTTTCTGAATGAGATTTTAATAATAAGATCTATAATCTGTTCGTAACAAAATTACATGAAATATTTTTAAAATATAGCGAAACATTATTTTAAAGAAATTAATAATAAAAAAATGACAAACATTTTATCTCACAAAAGTCTTCGTACACTGAAATATTTTTGGGCAAAATCAAAATTAGAATTATCATTTGCTGCTTTTTTTTAATTTTTGCATTGTTGTGGCATTTAAAAAATCACTTGTTTTAAGTTTTTATTGTTTACTTCATAATATTCTATTTATTATTGAAAAATGGGTCGCAGTTGTAAAGAAATTATAAACAGCATTCGAAAATTGATAATTTTTCACCATAGTAGTGGTAAATCAATTCGAAATATCGCCAAATTAGTTAATTTATCCCATTCTACAGTGCAGTATGTTATAAAACACTTTAAAGAAGAAAATCGGATTGAAAACAAGGTAAGAAAAGGTCAAACGAGAAAGTTAACTAAACATTATAAGAGATTAATTATTAGAGAATTTGTGAAAAACCCACATTTGAGTGCTGTAAAAGTTTCTGCAGAATTTAATGCAAAGTTTTCTACTTCAATTTCACCTGAAACTGTTTGACGAGTTCTCAGAGAAGCTGGATTACATGAGCGTTCTGCGTGTAAAAATTTTTTTGTTAGTGAAAAAAACAGAAATCTTAGGCTTTCATTCGCAAAATCAATGATAAATACACCCAAAATGTACTGGAATAATGTCCTATTTGCTGATGAAAGCAAATTTAACATTTTTGGTTCCGATGGTCGAATAACTGTATGGAGAAGAAAAAATTAGGAACTTCATTCTTTGAATTTAGTTGGAACAGTAAAGCATGGCGATGGAGGTGTTCTTATGTGGGGGTACATGGCAGCACTAGGACAAGGTAATATGGTATTTATTGTTGGCGTAATGAATCATTCTCTTTATTTAAGTATTTTAAGAGATGATTTAAAATTATCAGCCCAAAATTTGGGTATTGGAAACAACTTTATTTTTAATCATGATAACGATCCTAAGCATACGGCTCTCAACATTCGCCTATGGTGTCTCTATAATTTTCCACAGGTTTTGAAAACACCACCTCAGTCGCCAGATTTAAACCCCATAGAACACATTTGGAAAGAACTGGAGGTTAGAGTACGAAAACATGACATCAAAACGAAAAGCGAACTTAAAACAGTCATGACGGAAGAATGGATGAACATTGATACAGAAATTACAAAAAAAAAAAAAAAAAAAATCTATTCTCAGAACATTAAAAAGCTGCTGTAGATGCTAAAGGATATTCTACTAAATGTTAATTTAACGAAAAATGAAAATATTTACTAATATGTCAAGATTTTTTTACAAAGACTTTTGCAAGATAAAATGTTTGTCATTTTTTTATTATTAATTTCTTAAAAATAAAGTTTTGCTGTCTTTTAAACATATTTCATGTAATTTTGTTACGAATAGATTATAGATCTTATTATTAAAATATCATTCAGAAAGTTTCCTTTAATTAATGGATAGAGCTCTGTTTCAATGAAAATCATAAGTGTACGAACACTTTTGGGAGCCACTGCATTTTAACTTGGCCATTGTATATTATAGCATAATTTTTCTTATCATAAAGCAAATGATTAAACACAGTGAAATAGTAATACGTTCTTTTGTTAATTTAGTATACTTTTATACTTTTCAGCCAAAGGGGTAATCCCTTTAGGCTAAAAAGTGTAAAAGATCCTTACCTAGAGCCATAAAATTTTGAATAATGTAGTCCTCCATCCACATAAGGACACTGAACCTTGATTTTCGAATTTGTTTTATTATAGATTTCATATTTTTTAAACTATAGCATTTTTTTTTTATTAAGAAACTCAAAAATTTCAAAGTGAGCAGTGGCAACACACTGTATGGAAAAAAATATACTTATCTCCAGCTCATGAGAATGTCTATTCAGAAATTCTAGAGATACTTTGTTTTTAAGTACTTTTATTCCAAAGGAACTCAAAACATATTGGATTTGTAAACATAAATGGAAAAAGGCGCCCTTTGGGGCATAATATAAAATCTGAAAGGTTTTCTGATTTTAATAATTTTTGTAGATTTTATATGTATTAAAAATACTTTTATTACTTTAGAATACTTTAGAATACATTATATATTTTTATTACTTTAGAATACATTATATCATATATTCATGATAATGTTATAAATATACAAGTAACTGCTTTATGTGCCATTTAAAAAAATGTAGTTAGGTTTGGTAGAGTATGGCAAAGCACACTAGAGGGCTATCTGCCTAAGGGAAGAGATGCCTTCGTGAAGAACCTTTCTAAGAGAAACCATCTCCTATACATGTTACATACGGAAAAAATCGTGAAAACACCTATGCAGCCATCAGTAATTTTACCACTCAATTGCTAGTTTGTTTTTAAAAAAATGCTGCTCTTTTTACTTCCTTGTATAAAGTAAAGGAAGTATTATTATCATGAAAAATTCCACGTACCATATTTCAATGAAAATATCCATTTTGATCGCTATTGAATGCAATTTAACGATGTTTTAGGATATCTCTATGCAAAGACAGAATAAAGGACTCTTTCCCCAAACGGATTATAAAACTGATTTAAAATGGATTCAGAAGAGATTTTTTGGAGAGGCATCTGTACGTATTTATCCTGCATAACTCAAAAACGAATAGCCTCAGATAGCTGAAATTTTTTATGTAGAACTGCTATAACATGTAGATGTGCATCTCCCTTTTTGGTTGCATATAAAAAATATATGTGTATATATATATATATATATATATCAGCTCTGTTACTCAGCTCAGCTCAATTTCTTTATTCTTATATGTTTGCAAATTGTGTATTTTTTGCTTAAAAATGATTGAATTATGTTGCGGTTAAGGTTTTTATGCCTTAAGTTAACCTGCATGTTATAGTTGTAGAATTATCAACAATTTAAGAGTTGTTTAAGTGCGACTAAGCTTAATTTTTTTTTTACCATAGCAGCCATAGTTGTTTACATTTGAGACTACAGAATAGTGGATTTGTTGCTAGTCTAGAAAAACTAATCTTCGCAACAACAAAGTAACGCCTTCTTTTATTATTGCGATTAAATTATGCTTAATCCATTTTGGAATTATCACTTAAGTTATTCAATTATCCCATATATTGACTTAGCATAGTGTCCACAACAAATTAAGTCAGTTTCTATGCCTTCAGTGTCTTTTTGCCGAGTGAGACCAAAAGTAAACTTTCAGTTTTGTGCATCAAAAAATCTGCTATCTTGCCCGCTGACCCAATTGCTTGTTTTTGCATAGAAACTGTAATCTTAATTGTAAAGAAAAAAAATTTAATTGTTTTAACTGCAGTTGGTGTTTCATGTTTTTCTATATTTTTGAATTTTTATTGGAAATATTTTGAGTTTTTATGTATTTGTGCCTTGTCACTAAGTGAGAACTGAATTAGTTGATTGAGAAATATATCCCTAATGAAATTCGAGGAAATAAGTTTAAATGAAATGCTGGGAAATATGTGTATAATTTAATATTCCATACAAGGAAGTCATGTGGTGTACACATCATTTTTTTTTTTTTTTTTTTTTTTTTTTTATGAAAAATTGTACCACCTTACTGTATTTCTAAATATTTTTTTCCCCTTGTAAAGAATTCCTTGGAAGAACTGAAATAAAATTATCGGACATATATAAGGAGACTAGAGAAACTCATGAACCAGTAGTTAGAAGTTTGACATTATATGAAGTGGAAACTGGAGAAGTAATGATTAAATTTGATCTTCAGTTATTTGAAGAGTACTAGCTCTTAAAAATTCATTATAATTTTTATTTAAGCTAAATTTAGATTTAAATTATTATTCTCACATTTGATCATTCATTATGTGTTGATTTTCTATGTCTGAGAATTCGGCAATCTAAATATCATATCCTTTCATACTGTACACCTGTCTAACCAAATGAATATTAATGTGATTAATAAAAAATCATTTTTGTTTTCATTTTATTAATTAGAAGAATATTGTTAAGTATCAATTTTTGTATTGAAAAATGTAAATACAGATAATTTACAAATAATATGAGTTGCTGTTGGTAAATTTTAAGAATTTTCTGTTGTAGGGGCAAAAACTGATATGTTTTCATTTCATACTGTGAATATTGTGTATGTAATTCGTATGATCAATTTGAAAAACAACTGTATTTCAAATAAATACCACATAGTATATATGTAGTGTGTATCTTCTTCATAATCATATACTATTTTTCATACAATATTATCTTCATCCTAAAGTGTTTGTATATTGTAAATTAATATAACCAAAGATTAACAATGTTGACATTTGAAACACTAGAACTGCTATGTTTGACTTGTAATTTTTATCCAAAGAAGGAGAAAATTGGTGAAAGTTTTTAAGTTTCTACAATGTAAATTATTAGACTCTCATTTAAATAAATATTTTCATATTTTGTCTTTCATATTATACTGTTATAATACATTCCATATTGATTTAAAAATATCTCAGTTTAAGAATTTGTCAAATTTTGTTGATGGAAATATGTATTTCTCATTTTCCTTTGTGTGTGTAGTTCTATAATTAATGTTTTTCTTATAGTTGACATCTGTAATTAATGTTAACTTATAACTGACATAAAAACTTGGTTTTAATATATGATAATAGTAACTAAACAAATTATTATTAAAATATAATATTTCAGTAATTTGAATATTTAAAGATTTATATAATTATCATACATGTGCATATATCTGTAATCTAAATATTTATGTAATATGTAGTAATCACATTCCATGTTTTAGTATTTATATATAGTTGCTTAAGCATAAACATTTACAATTTTTAAATTCATTTAAACTATTTGAAAAAAAATATGAGCGCAGCTATTACTTGTATTTTCATGATTTTTTTTAAGCAAAAGTTAGTGAAATCAGTATTAGAGTTAGATACAATTTTAAATTAAAATGCTAGCTGTATAGAAAATGCTAGCTAGCTAATTGTGATAAGCTTTCTTTCTCTCTGTGGTTGTCTACCTAAGGATTCTCCTGTATGTCTTGATGATGATTTTTAAGTTAAACGCATTTCACTTACATTACATATAAACTACACATACATATATGTAAGGAATTATTGCATCCTTCCATGCATTCTCTTATTGCATAAGTAGTTAGCACATTCAGTTAATAATAAAAGCATCTGTGGCTCAAATCCTAGTTAGGGCACAGTTTACTTTCCATGTTTTTTGGTAGGAAAATCTTAATAGCCGACTAAAAATATGGTAGGAAAAAACTCCTAACCATTTGGATTTGATTGACTAGATCTGTCACTTCCTACAAGTCACTCTTTAAGCGTGGAAGAATGTAGAAAATTATCGCCTTTCATTATACTATCATAGTGTAAACAGTTAACATATTCAGCTAGCAATTGGAAAACCCATAGTTCAAATCCCGGTGGAAGCATGTTGATTTTTCATGTGTCATTTTGTGAAAATTCTCTCTAGTCTCTCTCTCTCTCTCTGTATACATATAAAAAGGATACATCCAGTCTCTTCATGCACCAATCACAGAGGCAAATTAATTGTAGTGTAAAACTTGAATCACTTCATCATTGACAGGTCATACAATTAAAGGTACACTTATTGCTTATAAGGCATGCTATTCTTTGTTATGCAAATGACATCTTCTTCCTGGTTATTTAAACACATTTTCATCTAAGGGGTAGTTCTAATTCAACTAGTCGTTACAAATGGATTTTGGAGTTTCATCTGTATAATTATTCATTCAGTACTGCATAACTTTACTATCACATTGTTTCGCTCATCTTGACATTCATCCTACTGTGATAAAAAGTACCCTACTCACATTTCTTCTCAAGTGATTAGCAATCACATTTCATCATAGTTTGATGATTCTGTCCTTATCTGCACTAGACCAACAAGTTTTCTCTTATCCTAAAATATTAATTCATGTGACCTACAAATTCATAATTTTGATCATTTGTATATCTTTGTGCTGAGCTGTAAATTGTATAAAACTTTGTACATTTTTCTTCTTTGATGTTGTGATTAACTCCTAAGTGTATAAAAGTCTAAAAAAATAGCATTTCAATTTTTGTAATTTTTAAGATTATATATATATATATGTATGTGTGTGTAAATGTTCAGAACGTTAGGAAAAGTTAGCTGACGTACCCTCTCTTGTGTGGCTTACTTTTAATATGCATATATATAGGATTTTGGAATTGGCAAATTGCATAGAAAATATATACTATATCAATAAAAGTCTTTACCTAGCCTTTATTTTTGCAGCCGTTTGTCTTGTTTTCGCATTTTTTAATTTAAAGATATTATTTTTTAAAAATTACGAAATCTAACTTTTTAAATGTTATATTTAGAGAACTCTGTACTCTTTATAAAAAGTAAAACACAAGAAGTCTGACTCCTGTACAACTTGCATTAAATAAAAAATGAAAAATATTTGTGCTTTAATGAATTTTTTATAATTACCCGATTATGTTCTAAAGTAATAAATAATAACAAAATTATAAATATAGACATTAGTAAATAAAATAAAATCATTCCATTGTCATTTACTGGGGAGGAATCCATTTCGAATTATCATAATTTACTTATTAACTGACGTCTCAATGCAAATTCAAAACTACCACAAAATTTTGTAAATATCTTTGTCAATTTGTGTCATGCAGGAGTCAAACTACTTGATTTTCTATAACAAGTATGGTTGGAGGAACATGTAAAAAATTAGATTTTGTACTCTATATAAAATTAATTTTTTAAAATATGAAGACATGAAGCTCTGCATCATGTAAAATATTTTTGTGACTGAAAGTATATATCTACGGCCAGTGGTTGCGAAAATAAAGGCCACATAAGGACCTTAGTCAACATGGCATATAAACATTAGAGTTGTCATGTCATTTTCAGAAGATACAATCAATATTTTTATATCATTGGACAAAGTACAGTTTTAGTAATATTAGAGAGAAGTCTGGCTTGGCATGTTTTGGTAGAAATATTGAAGCCATCCTGCAGAGAAGGATAGTTTGCAATGACGATAGCTTCATGTTCAATTCTAGATTGAACATGTTGATCTGGGATAATCTTTGCAGAATGTGAGCATTTAAAATTTGTCAACAGAAAAGGTCTGTCGAAAGGTTGATTGTAGTACTATAAGAAGTATGCAAGAATAAGATGATAATTGAGATTGAATTGGATAAAGAATCATTCTGTCACCTCTGGTAGTCAAGGTTTCAGGCCAGTAACAGGCATATTCCTGAGCCATTTGTGATTATTGATGAAACCGTCCATTATGTAGTATTATGCCGAGACACAAAATAAATAGTAACAACAACAAAAGTATTTATATTGATCTTAGTAGAATTTCTGAAAATCACATACATTTCCAATCAAATTCGGATTAGATTACTTATTCATTAGGATGGTTAAAGCCCTCAACCATCTTCCTAAGAGGAGGGATAACTTCGTGGAGAACTTTCCAAGGGAAACTAGTTCCATATGCATGTTACACATGAGGAAAACAATGAAAATGACCAGGCAGCTAGCCTGTTGCCAGAATTTGAACTCTGGACCAAATTACCAGTGTTCAGAGACTTTACCACTTGGCTGCTGATGGGCAATTATAAGAAATATCTACTTAAGAGAAAGGATGATTTCAGATAGACTTTGCTAAGCTAGGGAATATTCTGAGATACACTTTATTAAAACAAAAAGGGTGAAATTTTACTTTTAAAGCATTTAAGAATTATAAAAAACGGAAATATATTGTGAAATAATGTAATTTTTTTTGGCCAAAAAAATGCCAAAAGAAAATAGTCGTCTGCTTCTTGACATGTATGAGAAAAGAAAATTGTCTTTTGCAAATAAGGGATACTGCAGATGATTTTAAGTTAAAAAAAAAAAAAACACTAGTGTTTCTGCAATTAAAAGCTTGCTACAGGTATTTTTCAGATTTTATTGGATCCATAATAAGAATCTCATACTTGTGACTTTTTCTAAATTAGATATTCTTTTATGAGATATGAATTTGTGTGAAATATTTCATATGTCCAAAGACAAGAAACTTAGGCTTTCTGATCTCTTTCATTGTGTCTAACAAAAGATATTTCAATTCAGATTTTTATTTACTTCTCAAATTCTTATAAACAGAATACTTAAATGTTCTACTGTTATTAATAGTTCAGCAAATCATTATATTTATGAAATTTCGATTCACATTGGCATATTAACATAATCATTAATTTAAAGCCCATGCACATATTATATCCATAACATATTAGAATAAATTTTTTATTTGTGTGATATAATAGAATTCACTCTTATTTATTGTTGTGAATGTTTTCACATTAAATTAAATTAGATCTCTTTATTTAATTATTGTTTTGCAAGTTAATGTGAGGATAAATCAAAACAAACACACACACACACACCCAAAAAAAAGGAGGGGAGGAAAGTCTACCTTAAAAAAGACAATCTGACTGACAGAACGATCAAATTTTTTTTTTTTTTTTTTGTTTTGTTTTGTTTTGTTTTGTTACCTTCTAAAGCAGAAAAAACTCTTTTATAAAAGAATATTTAATAGGAAAAATATCAAACCATAATGTGCCAAAAAAAATTTTAATTATTGAGTTCATTGCAAAAAAATACCGTTTTCTGAAATGATTTACTGAATTATTGTGTAATATATTTCTACTATAATTATATATAAACTCTTGCATTTTTCTAAGCTTTTTACTTCCTTGTACGTAGTAAATCAAGTATAATACATTATAATATATATTCTAGAATATATTATAATCTATACTCTGTAAATGGTAATTTTTGTAAAAAGGTTTGAATTGAGTAACATATTATTTTTAAAATATATTTCACATTTATTTATACCTTATAATTTGATTCATAATCCCATTTGGAAAAAATTATTACCATAATTATTAATGCAGGGCATCTGATCACCAGTGATCTTGAGTTTTCAGTATTGAATTTCAGTCTCTTTTGTTTTCTTCCATGAGCAAAGAAAGAAACAAAAAAGTATGATTGAGAAAGAGAAATCTAATAAAGTAAAAAAGTAAAGGAATTGTAGTATTTATGTGCAACTGCAATTTAAAAACCTGTATATATGTATAAAAAATAATTAAATTATGCACACTAATAATATTCCAATCAATTATATTTAGCGTAACAAAATTTTGAATCTCAGTACTATTCATATACGTATAAGTGTTTCAATATTATTTCTTATATAAATTATAAATGTGCTTTTATCTGCTATTTCACCTCTACATTATTTTTGCACTGAAATTATGTATAATTAATGTAATGACTGCTAATTATCATATGCATTTATTTTTACCATGTTCCTTGTACTGTTACTTCCATTATTTCAGGGAACACATGTATATTCTCTTTCAGTATGCAAATAAAAAAAATTGAAAATTCTGACTCTTATCTGTCTTCTAAATATAATATACAGTTTAACAAATATTTTGTGAATTAAGAAAAATGCGATTATCGTGAAAGTTTCCCAGTCTTTTTTTAGCATATTGTTCCCTCTTCGGTCGTTTTTAACTAAATATGCAGTTGTACTACTTTGGATTATTAATTAACCTCTTTGCTTCCACTTCAGGGAGAAAAATTTCCATGCAGGCCCATGACCTTGCAGCTCTGAATGTCACTGTAGGCTTTAGTGCACATTGCCATTAAGCATAAAATTATTAAAATGTTTTATTGAAATATTTGGATTCTAGCATATATTATTTAAATGTCATTGTATGTAAAAACAAAAAATTCTAATATTTGCAATAAAAATTTAAAATAGAATGAAATGTAATAATAGTAATAATGACTACATTTAAAAATTAGTTCCATAAAATAAAGAAATAGAAAACTTAAAAATGTAAATAGCTATTGCATTTTATTGCTACACTTATGTATAAAAAATTTAAGCTACTTTCACTTTGTGATGTATTTCTATACTCTGAATACATTGTAATCATATTACATTTATATTTACAGAATAAGTGAAATAAATAATACTCATAACAAAAAGGTTAAGACTTAAGAGACTCCATTCAGTTAAGTATCATGGCATTCTGACATCTTTTATGCATTTTTTTACTTTACTTTTTTTAAGCTGGGCCACCAGAGACACGTCACTTACATATCACATTTCATACACTGACCTACAGAAGGAAACTGAAGCATATCATATATATGTTCATAGTGACCAGGCTACTGCTCATAATGAAATTAAAAGACAACTGGTTATAGGTATGGTAATGAAGCTATAAAAAACATGCATAGATATCTGCACTGCATTATATGTTGAATCTGTAAGAACCTATACCAGTTGTACTTTTAAGAACTTGCATATCTGATATCATAACAAGTTGCTTTGTGACTTATCTCATTTATCTGATACTAACATCAGAACATGCCCAAGAAATCTATTGTGGCAAGGAGAGAAAAACTGTACCTGTCGTTGGCAAGAGCCTTGAGCATCATACAGGTGACAATACAACTTTGCTCAGTTCCGCCCCCAATTTTGATGGAGAGCCTCCAGGAGAGACAGGTCCAAAGGTCTCCCATCTCTCTTCCCCTAACACTAACCTGTTTAGAGGACTTTTGGCTCACCATATATTTAGAGTGCCCCCATGCTGCAAAGACACTGTAGACTATACATTTACAAACATCGATGGCTTCTAGCATCCTCCCTCACATGTAGTAAAGGAGAGAACTTGAACACTTAATTTCTTGCAGTAGTAAGTGAAGTGTTAGATTCACCATGCATCGGTCTCGCAATACCAGCTGACTTTCCACTGAACTAGAATATGTAACACTAATTTGGATTCCAACCTGTGATTACTCAAATAGGCTCTCCTAACCACTATACCATCTGGGCGGCTTGTTACAAGCACAGACTTGTGGTTTTATTTTTTAAATATAGGGCTGATAGGTTATATTTTTGGGAGGAGAAATGACTTTAAATTTTGGATTAACATCTATAAAGGGATAATTGATGCCTTATGTTTGCATCAACCAAAAAAAAAATTATTTAGGCAACCAAATTTTTTAAGCATTTTCTTACTGCCATTAGGTCCCATGAGAATATTATCATATTTTATTACTTGAAAAGAAACTGAGGAAAATTCAAATTTTTATGGGAAATATAATGCAAAAATATTACTTTTATGCATGTATAATATTTTACCATAGTAGGGAAGATTGTAAAGTCACCATTCTATACAGATGTGTGTTAATGCAAGGATAAAGATGACTGCTTTTACATCTACTACTTTAATTAGATCCGAAAATATATTTATTTAGCACATATACAATAATAACAAAAATATATGTATAGATGCGAGTCGCAGGACACAATCACAAGAGTAATCACAGGTTGGAATCCAAATTAGTGTTACATATTCTAGTTTGGTGGAAAGTCAGCTGGTATTGCAAGACCGATGCATGGTGAATCTAACACTTCACTTACTACTGCAAGAAATTAAGACTCAAGTTCTCTCCCTTACTACATGGGAGGGAGGATGTTAGAAGCACCATCTCTTGGATCTGGCTGCTACGTTAAGAGTTTCTGCACACAATCCCCCCTCGAGTGTCGAAAGCACGAAAAAGTCACAATTATCTAGTGTTAGATAAGCACAAATGGCTTCTTCCCGAGCATGCGACCAGCAACAGAGCACTGGGAAGAAGCTGAAAATCAAGCAAAGCAGAAGGCTCAGAAGATCTGTAGCTCCCAAGAATGCAAGCTTGAGCCAATTTATTCCAGAGTCATTTCATCCACGTTAATGGTGAAATGTTCGCTGTTGCATGCAGACTTTGAAGGGACTGTCATACAGAGGCACAAGCGAAGGCTTTACTGCATCGTTATGTATAAAAACACGAGTACAAATTCTCAATGCAGGACATACAAACAAAGCTGATGTGTTGTGACATGATATAGAAGTCGGAGACAGCACTTTCATTGCTTCTCCAAAAGTCTAGAGAAAGGACAACTGGAGCAGAGGATGGTTGAAAGATAGTAGAGGAAATGTAATGCCATAAACAAACTCGGCAAATGTACCTTGGAGATCTTGCTTGAAGGAAGACCAAGGAACACAAAAGGAAGCGATGTAGTCCAACAAGTATTATTATGATACTTGAGGCCTGCTTTTAGGTTACAGTGCAAAAGTTCCACCAAGACATCGAAAGCGGTTCCCCCCCCCCTAGAATCAAGTGGTGTGTCATGTCGATGTTTTTTAAAAGTGTCACGCATTATTTGGAGGTCTGGGGCACGTTGTAATGACTGGAAGTTTGGTGAGCAGTTTGTGTCTTCACTGATACATTTCATCTCATGATCTGTGGCTTGCGAGTGAACAGTAAGAGTGAAATTCAATGCAGCATTCTTATCAATGTTTTGAATGCTTGTGAGAGTATCTGCCATGGCATTGCTGGAACCAGACATATGCCAGATGTCCATGTTAAACTCAGCAATGTAATTGAAATGCTTAATTTTTCGCGATTAAGCAAAACTTGGCTTTGAATTGAATGCATAGGTTACAGGTCTATGGTCAGTATATATACCGTGAAATGTTGATCTTCATGATTATGTCTGAAATATTCTATAGCTGCGTAAATGGAGAGTACCTCAATGTCATAAGTGCTTATTTTTGTTCAGTGGAAGAGAGCTTTTGATAGAAAAATGCTGAAGGCTGGTAGCTGTTGATGTGTCGAACATTTAATATAACTCCGACAGAAGCGTTGACCATAATACTCAGCTTTCACCTAGGAGAATGATAACTAACAGTTGCAGCATTAATAAAAGTCATGCTTACATTTTTCAAAAGCTTAATTATGTTGCTCATTTTAAGGGATGAGTGTGTATAATTTTTCTTCAAATTTTTTTAAGAGGCCATGCAAAGGAACTTGGTCTCACTTGCCTTTGGTAATGTAATGGCAGCTGGTCAAAATATAAGGTATACAAAGTGGACATGAATTAGATATATATCCAGTAGTACACCATAACATCAATATGGGTGTTGAGCTGATATAGCTTTCAATATTCAACCTATGCTTGGTGACTCCACATATCTATATGATCATCAAGATGCCATAAGCAAAAATGGATTCATTAGAAAAGAAAATGTCATGTCGCTGATAAATCTAAGTGTGCCACTGAATACACCATTACAGATGGTGAATTCTATGTTTAGAACAAAAAAAAAAAAAAACACCAGATTTCCTGACCCACAAAATAGAATATGGCTGCATTATACCTAATAGCAATGTAGACAGAATATCACATCTCGAGCATTAATAAATGGGAGTTAAGATACCCCACATTGCTTTGCATTGCCTCCTACAGCTATTGATTACAAATGCTCACATCAATCAATAGATCTCAACCTATGCAAAAAGCAACTGCATGCTAAAATAATCCACAGTTCCAGTAGCCTGCAATTTTCCTACAATCAAATCTGGCCCATGCTGGTGTGAATTCCTTCTTCTTATGGCATAACATGTTTTCCAACACACACACAAAATGAGGAAGCATGATATCCAAATAAAAAATCAGCATTTCAATCTGCCTTTTTATATTCAAATTGTCATTATTCTTGTTTGTTATGCACACATCCTGTGAGATGCTAATATTAACATATTCTAGTACAGAAATTCCCAACCTTTTTCCACATTAGTCACTTTTAAAGGATGGTATTTTTTTCCAAATCAATCTCCTTACATAACACAAATAACTGCACATAAATAATTTAAGCATATTCTAACACAAGGAACATCAATCTCTAACCTATAATCATTAGCATATTGCAGTACAGGGATTCCCAACCTTTTTTTTTTTTTTTTTTTTCCATATCAGCCCCTTTTAAAATGATGTGAGTTCCCCCCCCCCCCCCGATCCCCTTATATTTTTCTCTATAATACACAATATAATCATAATACAAATAACTGCACATAAATAATTTAAAGATAATAACTAAGAATATGAATGAAAGTTTTGAAAATAATGGCTTATTAGATTTACATCTTATTTTTTAACTTACAAATAAATATAAACAAGTTTTCAGAAACAAAATAGCAAATTCTAAATGCATTAAAGTTAAATTTTAATTAATGCGATGGCTGTGCTTAATGCGCTTAAGCAATTTTTTTTTAATATTTGGCATAAAATTACTTAATTCTTAAACCACCTTGTTAAAAAATATTCAGTCTTTTTTTTTTTTTTTTTTTTTTTTTTTGCAGTAAATGAACGATTTGACTAGAGACTGTTTCTACTAAAAAAAGAGGGAAAGGTCAATAATGTTGTTTGGTAATAACTTTTATTTGGTAATATTTCTATAAGATGACTTTTTAAATTCCAAAACTTAGTGTACACGTGTGTTTTGAAAAAGATTTACACTTCCTCCTTCAATCCAATCAACTCTTCTTACACTGTACTATCAAAATCAAATATGTCACATTTCAGCAATTCTATCAGCCATGCTGGTACATTAAAATTTTCAATGTTTTGGAAGTGAACATTAATTTTTTTTTTTTTTTAATTTTGCAAGCTGCTTGTATATAAAATTATTTCTGTGAAAGTTTTCCATTTTTCATAATTTTTTGGTTGCTTTATCTTGTGCTTTTGTATTTCACATTTTATACTGCACCTTTTGCATAAAAAATTCATATATATTTAAAAAGTATTATTGATTTAAAAAATAGTAATTTCCCTTGTATTTAATTTATAGGATTTCTTCCTTGCTACATGATATAGCTTTATATTAATAAACAATTAATTAAAAATTTACAATATTAATATAGTATGCTTTTTTCTCTAATCAATGGTTTCTTCATTTATGCCAATAAACCGTCCATGCATATTGCACTATCAATGCTTTGATCATTTTTTAGCTCCCTTAAACTTTCATCAGGCCCCGGAAGGTATGTTGAATACCCCTTCAAACATAACAATTTTCATTACAAGCACGTAGTTCAGATTTGGATTTCTTACAAGGTATTTCTTTCACCTTCTGAGCATGCCTTCGTGGTGTGGGGGTCTGCACGCTGGGAGCGTATTCCAGAGATCCGTGGTTCAATTCTCGGCGAAAGCATTGCTCGGCCTGCTCGAAATAACCTAATGTCTCTACAATCTCAAATTCATTAGAGATTAGATTCACTTAGATTTTTGAATTTTATGTATTAAAAAAAAAGTAAGCAACTATAAATGTTTCATATTCCTTTCAAAAAGTTTTAACTGATAAATTTGATTTATAATTATAGACATGCTTTATAAATAAGTAATTAGCATAACATATTATTTTCCAACAAATGGCAATTTTATTAATCCTAATTTATTACACAATAATCGTTCTTAGACAGTGAATTGCTATTACAAAATTAGACCTATTATTTATTACTGTATAACTGAAGTTCATATCTTGCTTTTTCTGTCTGATAAAAATTCACATAAAGTAAAAAAGATATGCATGCTCTCTTAATAGAAATAACATCAACATCAGACCTGTAATGAATTTATTTCTATCAAAAATGAATAATTAAAATTTAGACAGTTGTTTTAATTTTAATAACTAACTTTTATTTTAAAATCACATAAGAAAAGGTAAAATTATACAAAGAATATCAATTTTCAATATAACTATCAAAAACAAACATTTCTAATGAATTAAGACAATTTAAATATTAGAAAATTACCCATGCAAATTATTCACAACATTTTCCTCCATTATTCTAAACTTTAATTTTAGCTGTAGCCTGCATATATTTTTAGTCTCTGTAGTTCTTCATAGATGAATATATTTTTACACAATTACTGTATTGGACCCAAATATAAGTCTCCCATTTTTTCAAATTTCAATTGTGAAAAATAAGTGTGTGGCTTATAATTGCAACCTTACAAAAATGACAGCATTTTGCCATATCGTATGGAATTAAAAATATGCTGATTTCTAATTTTCAAACAAAGTCACAACAGCATTTTAGAAACTGGCCACACTATTGAGATAAGTATGGGTAATGTTATCCAAAAACAGCATTGTCAAAAGTTAACAGAAAGCTATTAATGTATAGCAGAATTGTAACATATATTTTTTAAACTGTAGATACTGTTTTAGGAAAGTATCGTATTTATGATAAAATACTGGTATGTCTCTAACTACCACTAATTATATTTCCCTGAATCTGCTAGTAAATGATTTATTTCTCTTTTCTTCCTATCTTTTTTTTCTTCTTTATCTTTCTTTTCTTTTCAATATTTTCTTTTCTTCCCTCAGCCTATATTCAGAGATCATTTTTTTCCTTTTTCTTTTCTTCTAATGCTTCTTCATAATGGCTTAATCCTCAGCAATAGTTCAAAAGAAATGTGGTTTTTGGGTGAGACGGCTTAACTCATTATGGCAAATCTCACTAGGGCTATCTGCCTAAGGGAAGGAATGCCTTTATGGATAACTTTCTAAGGGAAATTAGTTTGTATACAAGTTACATATGGGGAAAATCACAAAAATGCCATGAAGCCAGCCTATTTGCCCAGAACTGAACCCAAGTAAGAACTATCAGTGTTTAGGAATTTTACTGTTTGGCCAATGGTGGGCTCGAAGAAACGTTACTTTATTACATTATACAAGCTATTTCTTGAAAAATATGTCAACTAAATATCAATGATACTTCAAGTAAGAAAATATCAGTTTGTATGCCTTTATGTAATGAGACCACATGTGTTACATCCATTGCAATTTTGACCTTGTTAATATTTTCAAGAAAAAACAAAAACCCATATTTAATTCTCCCTTACAAACTGGGAAATCTCATTAAAAATATTATAAAAATTAACAAAATAAGCATATAATAATGAATGCTTCACATAGCACATTCTCTGCAACAACGTTCTGGCAAACTTTCACACCACTGTTCTCCAGTTTTTAGCTAAATGCCATGACAACAATCATGCATGTCCCCATTTTTCAGATTTAACCCTGGCACATTATTTTCTTTTCCTTCTATTTTCACAAAATGTCAACTTTTAGAAATTAAATTACCAGAATTTCTAAATATATACAGTGGATGGACAAAAATATGGAAACACCTTGTGAAATGCATGTTTGAAAAAAAAGATTGATTTTAATGAAATATGTAGGTGGCGCTGGCGTTTTTGACTACTGACGCCACCTATACAACTTCGTAAATGTGCTAAACAGTTCAGTTGTTTGTTGGAGTACTGTTATGTGAGGTTGTCATTGCATTATGTCAGAGTTAACAGACTTCGAACGTGGGCAAATTGTTGGAGCACGTATGGTAGGTGCTTCCGTAAGCAAGGTAGCCGAGGTGTTTAGTGTTTCAAGAGGTACTGTATCGAAAATTTATTCCGCATATTTGAAAAGCGGAAAAACATCATCTGCTAAATCACAGTGCGGACGAAAGTGTGTCCTGAGTGATCGTGACAGACGATCATTAAGGGCAATTGTGACGAAAAATAAGAAGACCACAGCTGCAAAAGTTACTGCTGAAATGAATGTTGTGTTACCCAACCCTGTGAGTACCAAAACAATTAGAAGGGAGCTTCATAAACAGGGAATTGCTGGCCGTGCTGCAATTGAGAAGCCACTCATCAGTGATGCTAATGCCCGTAACAGGAAAAGGTGGTGTTTAAGTCATAAAGCCTGGACTATAGAGCAGTGGAAGCGAGTAATATGGTCTGACGAGTCTTCTTTCACATTGTTTTCCACTTCTGGCCGAGTTTACGTCTGGAAAACGCCATCTCAAGCCTATAATACAGACTGCTTGTTGCCAAGAGTGAAACATGGCGGGGGTTCTGTTATGGTTTGGGCAGCCATATCGTGGTTCTCTGCTAGTCCCATGATAATTGTGTCAGGGCACAAGACTTATGTGAACATTTTGGTCGATCAAGTTCATCCCATGGTACAAACTTTGTTCCCCGATGGTGATGGTGTCTTCCAAGACAACAAAGCCCCTGTTCACACAGCTCACATTGTCCAGGACTGGTTTTCTGAGCATGAGGATGAGTTATCTCATCTCCCCTGGCCACCACAGTCACCAGACCTGAATATAATCGAACCTTTGTGGTCTACACTGGAACGGAAAGTGCGTTCTCGTTATCCACCGCCAACATCGTTATCTGAACTTGCCACCGTTTTGCAGGAAGAATGGTATAATATTCCCTTGGCAAACATACAGGAACTGTATTTACCCATTCCGAGAAGACTGCAAGCTGTTTTGGATGCCAACGGGTTTCCTACACCATATTAAGCAAAGAAACATGTTTTTTTAAAGGTGTTTCCATATTTTTGTCCAACCCCTGTATTTATTTATTTATTTATTGGAAGTATTCTTGGCAATCTGAAGATATTAAGTCTGATCTCAGATGAAAGACGCTAATTTTCTAATTTCGAGCAAGCCATTCAACAAGTAGAGCAATTTATATCACATTTAAGGTAAAAACTGATCTAAAACACATTAACAAGATCCAAAGCTTTTTTATCATTGAAAGCTTTTAAAAAATAATACTGAAAAGTGGAACATTGCACTAAATTATACAAAAACATTAAAAGAACCTGTGTAAAATTTATTATGATTTATCACATAATTAAGTAAAAAGAAACAATTTCTGACAGTATCAAATACAGTTTTAAAATAAATGTTTGTATTTTACTCCCTTCCCCAAAATAATTATAAGTATTTCATAATTAATAAATATATTATTTATTTACATATCAGAAATAAGATATTATTCAAAAAATTCACACATGAATTATAAATATTGAATTACTTTATCTTAAAAATCAACATTTTACGTATTCTGCTCAAAATTTCTGATTAACAGCATAATTGAAAAATGAATTTTTTACAATTTTCAGTGATAAAATAATAAACTATGGAATGCAATATTTTATAATCTTCCCTGTAAAAATTAAAAACACTTTTTGATTCAATAGTTCAATAAAACAGCCACATTCTCAAATTCAACTAACTATAATGTTTTCAGGGTTTTTTTTAATGATATAATAAGACATATATCAACTAGACAATGGGAAACGATTTTCCTTTGGATGGCAAAAACATGTGTCAGATGAAGAGATTACTCTCTCTTTACTTGAATTATTTTCATTGGAGTGGCAAAAACAGAAGTCAGAAGAACAGATAAGGCTCTCTTTATGTGTTTGAGGTACATGACACATTTCACAAGAGTTAATTGCAGGATGATTCATAAATGTACATTCTTTACATTCCCATTTGTTCAACTCGTCATCTTCTTCATTACAATTTTCTTCACTTTTGCCATACCTATTTTCTAAAGGATGGTCAGAACCTTCACAGTAAGAAGAAAAGAACTTCATTTAAAATTTGTGCTGAATTGGAATGCTAAATAAATTAAATTTTTGCATAAAGTATTTGGATAGGAAGTGGAGTTTAATTTTGTACAAGGATTTTACATATCCTGTCTTTTTATAAAAAAGTACGGACAGATACCATACATTCTAAAAATATTTTCTAACTAGACTATGGTCTAAATTACATAATAAATTTTGCATCCGACATAAACTATTAGATTAATTTGAAAGTAATGCAGGATTTTAGTTTGCCAAAATTCAAGAATACTAAAGTGACTCTGTAATCGAATTTGTACAAACAGATATTGATACACTGTCTTACCTTTCCTGATGCCATTTAACAAACATTTTTTATTCACAGGTAAAGGATATCAGATAATAAGCTGTACATGCTCAATATCATGCTTTGCAAGTTTCTCCTGCATGAAAATGTTGCAAAAGTCAACATGAAATTTTTGTCACTGATATGCAGGTGCTATTAATAAATGTTACTGCCAAAGCTGGTTACATATATTCCACAGTGAACATTTTAATCTTTAGGCTAAACCTACAAGCTGAAGATAATGGAGGTGATCTGAAATGGTCTTTAACCATACAATCGATGTGCATTAATCAAAAGAGCTGATGTGATTCATCAGCTAATTAAACTGCACACATACTGGAAGAATGACATGACAAAGAATTAACTATCAGAAATTCTTACTTATCCACTTAAGGGTTCTCAATATTTCCTGTTGAAGCCTCCTGCATTTTTTGTTGACAAGAGTTCCACAATAAACAGGAAAACAAACAGACAACAAATGAATATTTTTCCCCATATAAAAAATACTCTTTAAAAAGATTATTTAAAAGTTTCCCTGAAAGATGGACAGAAGTCTCAGCAAATTATGGATATTATATTAATCATCGAATTAAAGCAATACAGCCCCCATTTGAAGCTGTTATCCTAAATCCTGTATTACTCTCTAATAAAGCCAATAAAAGTGTGTGTAAATTCCTTTCCAGATATAAAAAAAAGAAAAAAAATTTTAATTATGAATGCACCATTAACAATCAGAACAGAGACATACACAGAAATATATTAATCAAATATCAGTGACATTTATCTAACTGATAGAAAAAATAATTAATAATTTTAATTTTTTATTTTTTATTTTTTTTTATTGTATAGAATAAGAAATAAAAACTTCATAGCAATTTCCGCAAACATCAGACCAATTTTTCTTGAAATTAGTTGAAGGAATTCAAAACAATCAACTGGAATTCATTAAAATATTTCATCATTCTTTAAAATAATTTTGTCTAGATCCACAGAAAGGTAACAAAGTTCAATTTTAACCTGTAAAAAATTTAATGAATTTTAGTATTATTGGTTTCTTTCCTATACAGACAAAAACAAAAAAGATTTAAGAAATTTATATTGGTGCATGATTGATACATTAATATAATAAAAAACAAATGTACATTATTCTGTGTCAAAATCATGATAATTTAATTTATTGATACTAGCTGTTTTTATCACATTTTAGATCACTGAATAAATATTAAAAAAATATTTACAACATTAGATCCTCTTTCATTTTTATGTTTTTTACTTTGACATCAAGATTTTTATTGTACACTGAAATTTTCAGTTCTACAAAAAATTCAATAGTCCTAGTTCAGGGATGGGCAAACTATGGACCGCTGGAAGGTTCTATCCAGCCACATATAGCAGACTGTGCAATTTAAGATCCAGCCAGCGGCTTTTTCTTTTGGCATGAGTTCTAATATTATTGATTGCGTATGGAAAGATTGCGGACATATAGCATCTTTGTGATCAGTTGTAAAATAATTAAAAGTATAGCATAGCTAGTGCTTGTTTGGGTTATTTGTAAAATATTTCAACCCCAAAATGGGTACTAACAACATAAAGTTGACTCAGAGTGCTGTGCTTTTAATGGTAAATGGACCTGGAAATATTTTTGACAGATGTAAAAGATAAACCAGCGTGTCTCATCTCCAATGCAGCTGTAACAGTCTTCAAAGAATACAGCATTTTCCATCATTTCAGATCTAATCATAAGAATTCAAATTGCAAAACAATTCGAAAAGTGAAATGCTGTTATAGTGAACCAATGCAAATAAAAAAAGTAGTGCTAATTGTTTTTTAATAAAAATTTCAATATAAATATACTAAGATTTCAAACATAAGTATAACACATGCATTAAAAACAAATACAATATATATATATATATATACAGTCAAAAGTCGTTAATCTGGACTCGTCAGGACTTCGGCGATTCTGGATTATCGATTTTTCCGGATTATCAGTTTAAATATCAGTTTAATCATCAGTTTAAATATGGTAAGATGGCATGCAGAAATTACAAAATTAAAAATATGAAACCGTAATTTATGAAATAAAGAACAATTATGATCTAAAGGGAATCAAAATTTACAAAAAGAAAAAGCTTAATATTTATTTGTTTACTTTATTAAACATTTCTTTCAATGTAAGTCGCTTAAGTTGCTTCGTTTTATGTGATAATACTTTCTCTTTAATTCTGTAAACAGACATAATTTCTTCTTCAGTTTCCGCTGGTCAAGTCCTATAATTGCTGTGTCGAGAATACCGACTAATTTGTCAATCGAAATTTTTTTATTTTCAATAACCTCTGTGTCACTTTCTTCACTATCGGAAGCGAATTATAATGAGGAGGAATTTGATTTAAATCATATCAAAGATGGAGTACATCGAGATGAAATACTACATTTAGTAAGGAATTATAAGCCAAATAAAATAAAAACATCTGCCCTGAAGATAAGGACAGTGCTGACAGATCAACTTCCAGTTCATTGTGTGCCGCGATGTAGTGTAGCTCGACAATTGGACATGAATTGTTTCACAGTATGGAGAGTTTTGCGGCGCGTTATTGGATTTTACCCCTACAAAATCAGCCGCTTGCACGAACTGAAACCAAGTGATTATGATAAGCGAGTGACAGTTGCTCTATCATTTCTTGCTAGGATAGAAATTGATGATGCTTTCCCATGGCACATTCTGTGGGGAGATGAGTGCCATTTTTATCTCAATGGGTCCGTAAACACACAAAATAAGCGAATTTGGGCGCACGAAATCCCATCAAATTCCCCAAAAGTCACTGTTTGGTGTGGTTTCACAGCTGAATTCGTAATTGGGCCATTCTTTTTTGAGATCATCACTCCGACAGGACCCCAAACTTGCACCAAAAATGCAGAGAGGTAGCCCGAAATGCTGCAAGCATTTGTTATTCCACAACTTCAGCAAAGAAACCGTCTTGAACAGACAATCTTTATGCAGGATGGTGCTCCAAGCAGCTGTTGTGCTAAAACTTCACTGATGATAGTCGCAGTTTTCCAGTTGCATGGCCGCCTCGTTCCCCTGACCTCACGCCATGCGATTTTTGGCTCTGGGGTTATTTGAAATCTAAAGTTTATGTTGGTGGAGTATCAAATTTGTCTATTCTAAAGGACAACATAACAAAGACAGTGCGGATTATTCCTTGTCATATGTTACATACGGCTATAGAACGTTGTGCACAGAATGCACGGTGCTATTTCTGAGAATGGTGCTCACATTGAATGTGGTCTAATTCCTCACCAGGGAACTTAATGTAGTAAAGAAACATTAATAATTTAACTGTATGATTGTATGTCTTGATGTCCCAGTCTTGATTAGTCTAAATACTAAGTTTGGTGCCCTTTCAGCTAATACATCGTGCTACAGGGTGCTCCAAACACTGTCACTTTAAAAAAGATCACCCTGTATATTTTGCATGCTTATACGTATGTAAATATATTGCATGTTTTATGATTTTCAATTTATCAATGATATTAGCTACTAATAATGCTTCTATTTAGTTAATTTGTAACAAAGTGGACAATATGAAACAATATTAACATTCATATAACATTTTCATAATATATTATTTGAAGCTGAAAAATCAGTTTTGAAGCAGTTATGTTACTAGGCAGCAACTTTATTATCTGAAATTTAGTAATGAATCTGCTGTTTCACTTGAATGTTAAATATTTATATGAAGTCTTTACAAAGTTTTGGATTACTCCATCATGTAATATTATGCTACCAAGTTTTTAACAATTATGTGACATAGCAAATGCTATCACTGCATGAGACATTAGACCTTAAATTAATCTGTCAACTTAGCAAACAGCCAGATCTCAAAATGACATTTCACATCTCATTTGACATTTTATGAGATTCTCTTTCAAATTATAAAGGTAATTACTTAAAAAATGAGATGTTTAAATAATAAACACAATATATACCTTTATTTCATTTTCTGATCTATATCAAACTGATATAACATATTTAATTTAAATACAATGTTCCAGAACTGAACGTATATTTAAGACATGGAAAAATGTTGACAGATGGCACTTTCTATATATGAATCTGTAGTTATATAGCTAACAAACAAAAATTATTATGCACAACCTTACTTATTTGTTCATGTTCTAGCAAGCACAGTGTATGCATGTTGTTTTGAAGTATCTTTAGGGATTGATTAATGAAAAAAAGAGTATGTGTCAAGTTCTGTTTTAAAGTTGAAATGGCAACTTTTTTTTAAATTGCATGCACCATGATCTTTTGATCATAAGGGGCCTTGCAACCCAGTATGAAAACGAAACATATCCAAGACTGAACAGCTTAAAGCTAACAAAAAGAAATACAGGGTGGTTATAAAATAACTACCTGATTGATTAAATGATTATCACAAGAAGTTTGAACAATCTATTGAATCATCTAAACAGCTGCATCTAAAACTAATGAACGGAATGGAACTAAATCTCATATACAGATTATGTGGAAAGCCTGGGACAAAAAAATTTTGCACCAAAAAGAAATAGTAGTAAAAGCTACTAATAGGAGAGATTTTAGAACTGTTGTCTCATACACACTAGGAAATTTGCACAATCTAGGTAGATTATGCAAGTTTCCTAGGGCATACATGATATCAGTGCTACTCATTCCCTTTAAAAAGGGGAGTGTCATGACATGATGACCACGCATGCGCAGTTTTTTAGCCGAACGGCCTCAACGCCTCTCTCTCATGAGACTTACTAGAGAAGAGTAGTTTGTAGGTAGTAGCGAAGTAACGAAGGAAACGTGCTGTATGTCAGCTTAGATGCAAAATACGCAGTTATACTTGTGTGTTAATCGTTTGTACTTACTATTTTTATTTGCGTGTTAATAAAGTTTTGTGCCGTTAAAATGGCTGGTTTATGCAACGCCCACAATACAATAATGTCTACGGTAGGAATTAAATACATATCCAGAATCTACATGCCCAAGAAAAAGGATATGACTGTGGTGTCAGAACAGGAGGATATGTCATTCTGCAAAGTTCACGGATAAATGCGTAAGTGAGTCTTCAGAAAGGTAAGAAATTTGTTCAATTTATTTTGTGGTAAAGTGGAATTCAAGGTTACAAAAATGGCTAAAGAGCTAACAAAATCTAAGAAAGAATGGAAAGTTATTCGTTCAGCCATTACTAAAGTAACAAATGCTATTGAATCATTAATTGCAGCAGGTAACCTTGAAGACCTTGAAGAATCACTGGAAATTTTAAAAGTAAAAGCTATTTCTTTGAGAGCGTTAGACGAAAAAATTAAAACTTTGACTGATGTTAATGACATTGAAACCGAAGTCGAAAGTCACGCTAATTCTCTTGGAAGGCATTCTCAACCAAATGAAAAGCGAAACACACTCAGAATTCATTCAACGCCAACAAATTTGGCGCCAGCTATTCCCCTAATGTAAGCAAAATTGCAGTTGTTCGAACTTTCCCTTGCTTATTTTGCGAAAGCGAAAATGATGCTCCAGAAAAATGCGTTATGTTTCTGGAAGAAAGAAAAAAAAAGAGTTTAAGGGCTTTTAATCTGTGCTTTCTTTGTTTCGAAAGGAACTGTAGAACAAAGAATTGCCCTTCTCAATTAAAATGTTCAAAATGTAATTCTAAGTATCATAATATATTGTTGCATGAAGGTAAGGAAAGGGTTGCTAAAGAAGAAATTAAGAATAGTTCTAACGCCGTAACTGCGAAGATTTCTTCTAAATATTTTACTGCAAATCAAGAAGTTAAAGAATTAATAGATGACTTGCCAATCGTTAAACTTATATGTGATGGTAAATTAATTAATGCAGCAGCAGATACAGGCATGCAATTAACCCTTGTCAAGGCCGACATTGTACCAGAAAAATACCGTACAACACATGGAAGTGTTATCCTCATGTCAGCTTTCGGACAAGCTTTAAAAGCTCCTCTCATTAACCTACCTTTAGTAATATATTCTGAAAATGATAAATTTATGTCACCTATTTTTATAACATGTGCAATGGTGGATAAGTTATGTAATGATTTACTCTTGTCGTTAAGTGCTTTTAATGAGTTAAGAGTAGATGATAAAAGAAGTTTAATTTTGAATGTAGAAATGTAAACATTGCTACTGATAGTTTCGGTGAAATGCCTTTTCATGAAACTGAAAACTTTGACGAAATACTTAACCATGATAGGAAAAACCTAATTAATGAAAAATGTAATGAAACTGTTAAGAAGATAATAGAATGTTGTGCTCTTGTATATGAAGATACAGGTAAGGATGATTCCAAAGGTAGCACGAGACACGATCAATGTGTTTCGGATTCAGAACTGTTTCGAGTGCAACAAATGAATGACCCATCTTTAAAAACATGCTGGCAAAATGTTAAGAACGGAAGTTATAACTTTATTGTTATTGACAACTTTTTGTATCATAAAGATAAAGTTCTAGGAGAAAGAGTTTAGTTAGTCGTTCTCAAAGAAAGAAGAAAACAAATTTTGGACTTAGCTCATTCTAGCTTATGGGTAAGTCACCTGCGAATCAAGAAGACAGCCGAACGTTTGAGATATTCGTTCTATTGGCCTGAAATAAAAAAAGATGTGAATGAATACTGCAGTGCTTGTACTTCTTGTCAACTTCAAGCAAAAAAGCTTCCCTTTGATGAAGTTCCAATTACGCCAATAACACGTCCTAAAGAACCATTCCAGGTAATTAATGTGGATATCCTAGAACCTGTAGAGCCGAGCTGTAGAGGTTACAAATATATTCTGTGTGCTGTTGATCAATCTACAAGGTGGCCCAAAGCGGTGCCATTGAAGAATTTGAATGCCAAAGCAACATGCGATGCATTGTTGCAAATCTTTTCACGCACAGGAATTCCTCAGATTGTCACTTCAGATCAAGGAACTAATTTTAATGCTTCGTTGACCCAAGAGTTTTTGAAAAGGATTGAATCGTCCCCAAGGTTCTCGACTCCTTATCATCCAAGTTCAAATGGCCTGGTAGAAAGATTTAATGCTGTTTTAAAGGGAATGATACATCATACCGTTAGAGAACATTCCAAAGATTAGGAGAAACATCTACCGTACTTACTTTGGGCTTATCAAGAAGTTCCTAATGCTATGACTGGTGTTAGTCCGTTCCAAATGCTTTATGGAAGACGTCTTAATGGCCCGTTGTCTATTTTGAAAGCATCATGGACTAATGAAACTCCTGTTCCTTACGGACAGTTAAGTTCAGTTACCGATTATCTGAATGATTTGAAGACGAAATTGGAAAAAGCTGCTGAATACGCAGGACTTACAGATGTTGAAAAGCAACAAGCTTATGCATTCTACCATAACCGAAAGACTCGTCATAAAGAATTCAAGGAAGGTGAGAGGGTTATAGTTTTAATCCCTGATAGCCAAAACAAAGTTTCTACCAGATGGACGGGACCTGCTACGATCATCAAAAAGCATACTGATTATAGTTACATAGTACAAATGCCTGACAATTCCTCGAAGTACGTTCACGCAAACAAGACACAAGAGTTTAATACCGCTGTGAATAATGCCGGTGTGATATATGATACAGATATTGATTTCGTCGAAGTTGTAAACATTCCAAGAATGGTGCCACGGAAAGCAAAAAATGATTGAGGAATGTGAATGAGGAATGTGATTTTACACACCTTGAACAGCATAAGAAGAAAGAACTTATGGAAATTTTAAAAAGGTATAAGAACCTAAGAACTGGTAATCCAAAAATCGCCAATGTGAGAGAACACAGCATCAAACTGAAACCTGGAAGTATGCCAAGAAAGCAGAAACCGTATCGAATACCTGAAGTTCTAAGAAATGAAGTTGATCGACAAATAGATAAGCTTTTACAACTAAAGCTAATCGTTGAATCAGAAAGTGAATATGTGCATCCAGTAGTTTATGTGTCAACGAAATGGAACTGTAACATTAGGTGTAGACTAAAAGACTATGCCGATTCTTATATTGATGACGTGATTATATTTTCTGATGACTGGAATACACATCTGAAACATCTTAACAAAGTCTTAAGTACACTAGAAAAGGCAAATTTCATGGTTAATTTCAATAAGTGTGACTTTGCAAAGCATAAAATCAAATTTTTAGGACACTTAGTTGGTTCCAGTTCACATGAACCTGACCCAGAAAAAGTTGAAGCCATACAGAATTTAGAAGTTCCCTGTACTAAGAAAGATGTAAGAAGTATTTTAGGACTATTATCGTATTACCTGTTTTACGTACCCAATTTTTCTGCGATAGCACAACCTTTAACGGCATTAACAAAAAGAAGGGCTTTGAACGAAATTGCTTGGCTGAAGGAACACAATGAAGAGGTTATTCAATGCCCCTAAATGTTACTCTCCAAATTTTAGTTTGCCTTTCATCATTTATGCAGACGCATCGGCATACACTGTAGGAGCTTGTTTGGCTCAACAAGATGAAAATAGTGTAGAACACCTAATAGCCTTCGCTAGTAAAAGGTTGACCGAGACACAAAGAAATTACGCTGTTATTGAAAAGGAAGCGTTTGCCGTTATCTTTGCCCTGAAGAAGTTTGAAGCTTATATCTTCAGTTCTGAGATAGTCATCATTAGTGATCATAACCCTCTCAGATTTCTCACCGAATGTTCTTCACAAAGTTCTCGTTTACAACGCTGGTCTTTAGCATTACAGCGATTTCATGCAGTGATTACATACTGGAAAGGAAAAGATCATATTAATGCAGATTCGTTATCTCGATTGACTGCCTCTCACTGGGAGCATGACTGACGTTATGAACTATAAACTATAAGACATTTTGATTGTTTAGTTTGATTTTTTTTGAGCTAAAATGCTAATTTCCCCCCTAACGTTATGTAATAGGTTTAAAGATTTAGCCAGGGTTTGCTAAAGTATTATGTTTAATTTTAAATGATTGATTTGTATTGTCTCGTTTATATGATAACTGCTTATATGATTATGATTATGTGAAGGATTTAAGTTTGAAAAGTTAATTGAATGTTATTTTATTTTGTTTCAAGAAATGTTTATATGTGGATTTGACAGGTCATTAAAAGACGCAATCAAATCTTTTCGAGGGGAGGTGTCATGACATGATGACCATGCATGCGCAGTTTTTTAGCTGAACGGCCTGCAATGCCTCTCTCTCATGAGACTTACTAGAGAAGAGTAGTTAGTAGGTAGTAGCGAAGTAACGAAGGAAACGTGCTGTATGTCAGCTTAGATGCAAAATACGCAGTTATACTTGTGTGTTAATCGTTTGTACTTACTATTTTTATTTGCATGTTAATAAAGTTTTGTGCCGTTAAAATGGCTGGTTTATGCAACGCCCACAATACGATACGTCTACGGTAGGAATTAAATACATATCCAGAATCTACATGCCCAAGAAAAAGGATATGACAGGGAGAGCAAACGCTGTGTCAGCAGTTCTTTGACTGACTGTTGATTTGTGCTAAATATGCATCCTGCGTGACCTGAGTGCACTTTATTTGTAAAGCTGTTTTACTCTAGAGCAGTAATCTTCAAACTTTGTCGACTCATAGAACCCTTAGAACTATAAGGAGTTTTGGCAAATGTCATCCCAGCCTTCGAAAAATATATCTTAATTTAATATGTTATAGGTACTTTTATGTAAAGACAATTAAAGAAAAACATTACACTTTCTATTAAAATATTTAACATAAAATTAATCTCATTTATTCATTAACAGCATTAACGCCTGCTCCAGGTGTCACTAGGCTTGTATTATTTTAGTGACAGGCATGTGCTTGCTTTTTTACACAAACTGTTGAACTCTTAACTCCATTGATGTTATCTGCTGTTTTTGTTTCCACATATGCTGAGAAATATTTTTCACTTAAGTATATTGTCCCAAATGGCATTAAAATGTTTACAGCAGTATGAGAAATTTCTAGGTATTCTGCATGAATCTACAACCAAAAATTTAGGAGTTGCTCTCACTTAAATTTAGATTTTAACATTGAATCTGTTGACCTATCGATAAGTTGTTCTGTTTTCTTCACTAGCAAACACTCTGATTTATCATAATACTCAGATGGATTTTTTATATAGTTATAAGGTATTTCTCCCACCTTCTTAGCAAGCCTTCGCGGTGTGGTCGTCTACACACTGGGCCGGTATTCCAGAGGTCCATGGTTCGATTCCCGGTGAAGGCAACTGCAAATTTTTCTACTTTGAAGAAGGTATTTAAAAGCTGAGTTTCGGTAGGGGAAAGAGAAAGTCAGGCTCTAGCTGCCACCTCTGTCGTAAGTACGTTTGCTTATTGCTGGTTCAAGTGCTTTAACCCTGGAATACTAGGGTAGTAGATTCCCCAGATCATCTTTACTCTATGGGGGTATACAGTTCCCCAGTGTAGTATTAGTGTCCTCAGCAACTACTGTAGTACTCCAGAGTTAACTGCATTTAACTGCTGCCACAAGCTTCAACGGGGGTTTAAATTACAGGATCTCGCTGGGCCCTGTTGTCTAGGTCTATCGATTGTTAATATCTTCAAATTTTAGTTTAATTATGTGATTTTTCAGTTAGCATCCAAGCAGAGGCGAAGTTTGTTAGTGTAGAGTTGATGCTTTGTAAATTTTCAAAAAACGTAATAAAGGTTTTTTTTACCCTTCCTTTGTGTAGTTTTCTGCTACTCCAGTATACAGACTGAAGTTCATTCACTGGACTCTACATAGTCATGCTTACTTTTTTCCTTCAGAAATATTTTCTTATAGTTTTCAATTGAAAAGGGTCTCCACTGTATAACTTTTACCACCGTCATCTAATTTAATTCATTTTCCATTAGAAAACGGTTTAGTTTTGAAAAGTCATTCCCTTTGGCATATTATGACCATATGTTATGTCTTACAACTAATCTATAACTAGATGTATCTTTATGTTTTTCAGTTAATAAACACTAGTGAACTGCTGTAAGTGGTTTATAATTTTTTTTTTTTTTTTTAAATTTTTACTTCGACTTATCCTAGGGTTGACTCACTGAACCCGAGGGTTCTGTGAAACACAGTTTGAAGACCACGGCTCTAGAAAACCCAGTATTGCAGCAGCTCTTAGGAAATTTAGAAGACTTCATAATATGTGTAAAGTTTCAGTGTCTGTTGTAGCACTGGGAAGTATGATTAAAAAGTTTAAAGAAACTGCACTGCTAGGTGTTACAGCCAGCAGACAAAAAGCAATATCAGAAGTTGCCACTGCACTGTCTGACAACACAGGGACTAGCATTGGTCTCAGCATTCATGCAGTAGCTCACCATACCAATATGCCTTATGTTACTGTCAGGACAATCTTGCGGGGAAATGCTGCACTGCTATCCATATAAGATCAGTCATTGGACAAGAACAAGATTATGATAAATGCCACACTTTTATGCTAATGTTACTTGCCCCAGTGAAAATCAACAATTATTGGGCTTGTTAAGTATTATGGAAGTTCATTTTTATCTGAATGGCTCCATTAACATTCGTAACCACCAAATTTGGAAATTCCACAGTGATCCATCAAATGTCGCTGCAATAGTGGTGATGGCCAATTTCATAATAGAATCTTTTTTTTTTTTTTTTTTTTTTTTTTTTAATATCACTCCTTTAATCCTTGTTACTTGGCACCATTAGTGGTGGAAACATCAACAAATGCTGCAAACTTTTATCATTCTTGAATTGCATAAAACAAATTCCTTGAATATGACAGTTTTTATGCAAGATAGAGCACAGTCGCATATTCTTCATTTAGTACAGAACCTTTTACTCCAGTATTTTGGTAATGAAACAGTTATTAGCCAATATTTTCCAGTGGAATGGCCATTTGTTCCTTGGACATCCTATGCAACTTCTGGCTGTGGGGTTATCTGAAGTCTATTGCACATTCTGAAGCATACATAACACAAAAGAACATAAAAAGGGCTGTTACGAACATCAAGATTGACAAACCGCCCACAGCTGTAGGAATCATCATACACCAGATACAATATTTTGCAGGTAAAGGAAGGTCAGCAGATAAAAAATGTTGCATGTTGTCCAAAGTGCCTAATTTTGATTAACACTTTCGCTGCCGGTCATGTGAGGTTATATTGATAGTTAATGCTGTGTCATAGAAATAGATTGTACCCATATGCTGACTTAATAAATATGATATTAAAGAGCTAATAAAAGATTATTATGTGTACCACATTGATTACTTAGCCTTTAAGCACTGAATTTTATAACTACATGCCAGCGTGTGATTGGCACTAGAGGATAAATTACTTTTGCAATGCTGCATTACGCGCTAGATCGTGGAATTTAAAGTGAATCAAAATAAGTAACAATATGCATTATTTGGGTGTGAAACTATATCACAAACAGATATATATATATATATATTAAAAATGAATTTATTACAAGATAGTTACAATGATATTATTGCAAACTATATATTTCAGAATGTTACTCGTGTATGATCTTTGCAGGAAATGAAACTTCGTTTTCAGTCTAAACCACATACATTTTCAACTAGTTTCTAACCTTCACTCCACGGCAATACGAACATACATATTCAAAACATAATGCCGATGAACATGAAAATCAACAATGAGATGTTGCTTTCCCCGCGCCAGTGCGTGACTGGCACCCAAGACATCATCCAACACAACGCGCAAGAGCGTGATTGGTTCTTCACCAATGATGCCAGTCACATACCAGTGCGTGATTGGCAGGAAATAAGTTAATACAAGATTATTTTCTACAAATCTCATATTGTACGTGAATTTTTTATTGATGAAACATTAATGAAATTTCGCATAATTCATTTTCTGTTCATTCATTGTAATTATTGCAGCCTGTGTGGTTCCAACTACACCAAAATCTCTCTTATTGACAACTTTTGGCACTATTGTTTTTTTTTTTTTTTTCTTTTTAATTCATCTCCCTATGTTGTACACAGTCTGTATATAAAATCTGGTTTCATTCTATTCATTAGTTTTAGCTCCAGATGTTAGAAGAGATGGCAACTGAAACCTCCGAAATATTACTTATGTATACTGAAGAGCCATTACATTATGAACACTTTCCATCTACAATGTACGTCCAGAAAGTAAGTTCCGTTTGGTAATCAAAGTAAATTGTGTACAGCTACAGAAAAGTTATTTATTGCACAAAATTCAACAACTCTTAAACTACTTTTCCACATAACTGCCGAAATATTACAGGCATTTGTCATAGCATGGCACAAGTTTTTGTATACCTTCTTCATAGAAATTTGCCACCTGTGCCTTCAACCAATCGGAAACAGTTTCTTTCAGCTCGTCGTCATTGTTCAAGTGTTGACCGCCAAGGAAAGACTTAAGATGTAAGAACAGATGAAAGTTGCTAGGAGCAAGGTCAGGGCTGTACGGAGGATGGTCAAACACGTCCCAGCCAAATCCCTGTAGGAGGTTTTTCGTCACATTTGCAGTGTGTGGTCGTGCGTTGTCGTGAAGAAAAACAACACTTTCTGACAGCAATCCTCGGCGCTTATTCTGTATTGCACGGCGCAATTTCCAAAGTGTCTCGCAATAAGCATCTGCTCTGATTGTTTGAACACACGGTAAGAAATCAATGAGTAAGATGCCTTTCCAGTTCCAGAACACTGTGCACATCATTTTTCGAAGTGTCAAGATTTGCTTCAGCTTAACCTTTGCTGGGGATGAAGTGTGCCTCCATTCCATTGATTGCCGCTTACTTTCAGGGGTGTCGTAAGAAACCCAAGTTTCATCTCCTGTGACTATCTGTGTCAGAAATTCTTCGCCGCTTTCAGCATAACGGGTCAAAAACTGAAGTGCACTACCCATCTGTTTTGTTTTGTGTTACACAGTAAGAATCTTTGGTACCCAACGTGAGCAAAGTTTACGAAATTTCAGTTTTTTGGTAACAATTTCATGCATTAGTGATCGCGAAATTTGGGGAAATTCCATAGCGAGAGCACTAATTGTAAACCTTTGGTTTTCATGGATCTTGTCATCAATCGCGTGAACCAGTTCTTCTGTAACCAAAGATGTATGCCCACTTCGTTCTTCCTCATGCACATCACTACGTCCGTCACTGAATTTTCGGACCCATTTTCTCACCATTGAATCACTCATCGCTTTTGGCCCGTAAACATCGCAAATTTGCCGATAAATTTCACTAGGTTTCACTTTCCTCACATTCAGAAAACGAATCACAGATCTGATTTCACAAGCGGCGGGATTTTCAATCAACACCAACATTGTAAACAAGCACAACAAAGCGTACGTGACTGACAGCGATCTCCAAATGGCGCACATTTCTTCTCCTTGATACAGAGCGTCTACTGCACATGTGCAGAACTGCGATCGCAGAGCTGTAGCGGAGATAAATTGAAACGGAACTTACTTTCTGGACGTGCCTCGTATAACAATGGGATCGCCCAGGAACAAAACCACTGCGTATGCGTGGCTGATGTTGGAATATACAAAGCAGCTATGCATTCTTTTTCCAAACATAGTACAATTAGCAACATAATGGGAAAAGCAGCTTATTTATCAGACTTCGAAAAAGGTCAAATTATTATGGCTCAGCGACTGGGAACATCAATATCAGAAATGGCACGTTTAGTGGGCTGTTCACATGCAATTGTTGTGAGCCCATATCAAAAGTGGTGTATGGATGGTGAAATGACAAGTCGGCGAGCCAGCAGTGTGTTGTCGATGGTGCATTGATTCCAGAAGAAAGCGGAGATTGCCATGCATTGTTTGCCATCACTGAAGAGCTACAACAGCCGAAATCACCACCAGCTACAAAAGTAGTGACCCTGACAATGTTTTGCAACACACTCTGCAGCATACATTGCTGCATATGGGCATATGCAGCCGGAGGCCGAAGCATGTCCCTGCACTGCAATCGCTTGCTGTATCTGCAATGGGCCAAGAAACATTAGAACTGGACATTAGAAGAATAGAAGAAAGTTGCATGGCCTGATGAATCATGTTTTCTGGTCCATCACATTGATGGGCGTGTGTTAATAATAAGCCAATTTCCAAATGAAACCCTGGCTCCTGGATGCACAGTTGCATGAAGACAAGCCAGTGGTGGGGTATTATGGTGTGAGCAATGTTTTCATGAGCCCATTAGGACCCATAATTCCCATAGAACTGTTCCTGACGTCTGTGTGCTACATGAACATCACTGCAGCCCAGATTTACCCATTCATGACAACAGTATTTCCAGCTGGGGATGGTGTTTACCAAGATGTCATAAGGGTCGAATTGTCAGGAAGTGGTTCGAGGAATATTCAAGTGACTTTCATGTCATGGCTTGGCCTTTAAATTCACCTGACATTAATCCAATAGAGCATTTGTGGTTCCACCTAGAAAATCAAATCCATGTTGCTGTGCTACCCCCCTCCCCCGCAATGTGCAGGAATTGCAGGACAAATTGGTGAGCCACATACCTCAGTCTACCAGATGCCCAGTCTTGCAGGACTAATTGGTACCAGATACCACAGTCTATACATCAGCACCTTGTGGAGTCAATGCTTTGCCTGGTGTTGGCTGTTTTGAGAGCTAAAGGTGGACCTACATGTTATTAACAGGGTGGTCATAATGCAATGGCCCTTCGATGTATATGAGGACACTACAGTTTTCTAGTCTTGCACATTTAGGTGGTATTCACAATTTTGTGATGAAAGGGAAAGCAAAGAAAATGATTGGAATGTTGACCAATCAACAGGCAAGTGAACACAAGAAAAATGGGAGAGAAAATCCATGTTTCAATGGCTGCAGACTGCCAAATGACATACAGAATGCTAGTAGATTAGCTGAACATATGTCAGGATGTAAGAACAGAATGAATTCTATTATAAAAGAAGATATGATTAAAAGAAAATTATTTGCAAGATTTTTACTGCATTTTATAATGGCTGAAAAAAAGCAATGTAAAAGGGAGTTTGCAAGGATCTTGATTGAGGTTGCAGATAGTGATCCTTTTTTTTTTTTTTTTTTTCCTCATTTATAATAGGTATTAAAAGCTGATACACGAGCTGGAATGAAAAACAAGAAGTGCAGAATGGCAATCACCAAACTCTCTGCAATAGCCCAAATTCATTTCACAAAGAGATGTTACAAAGTGATCACAAAGCAATAAAGTGATATTAAAACTTTCTTTGATTGGCAGGGAATTATTGAGTTTGCTCCTCTAGGTTAGAATATCAATAAATAATATTATAACTAATATATAATAACTTTCTTTGATTGGCAGGGAATTATTGAGTTTGCTCCTCTAGGTTAGAATATCAATAAATAATATTCTGCAACAGTTTTAGATAGACTGTAAAAAGAGTAATCATGTTAGACTTCGATTTTGAAAGAAAAGTATCCACTTTCTCTTACATGATTACACGAGGCCACACAATGCTACTTATTTGAAACAGTTCTTCACCATATCAAAGAAATTAATGATCCTCCCTACACTCCTGAGTTGCAGCATTAGACTATCTTTGGCTTCTGAAACCGAAATTCACTACTAAACGGCATAAATTTTCTGGTGCAGTACACTAGAAATGTGTGAAAACAGAACTTTGATATGTCTTCATATATAACTAGAAAACCTGTTTCAATAATTTATACATTTATATATTAAAGTGTATGTCTGCTGGATATAATTATTCTGATGAATATTAATTTTCATTTTCTTTGTTTCTGAAAATTAAAAATTAGTGCTGGAACTTTCTGAATAGATCATATCAACCAACGGATAATACTTATGGACATCTGCAACATAATAACAATTAATAAAAGATGCTTTTGAACTAATATATTAAGAACTTTGGTACAAAATCATTTGGTTTTATTAGATTCCAGTGCTATTTTTTTTTTTTTTTCAATTGCCGATTAATTCAATTTTGTTCTTAATTTACAAAGCATCATTTTTCTACAACCATGCATGTTTTGTTAAATAATAGACAACATAACTAAAATTTCATTAAATGCAATTTTGTATTAAACTGCAAAATCAAAATAATATTTTAAAATAACAGCTATCAATGAGATAATGTTTAAAAATATCTTAAATTTTTCTTTGATCAGTTTTTCTCCCTAGTTATTTTAGAATTATTTCTGCATTTTCTCATTATGCTATTTTTCTTTTGGTACTTTCAGAATTATCTGAGCATATCTCTAACAGTAATTAAAAAAAAAAAAAAATTAATTTATCTACTTTGTAATTTCCAGCACTTATCCCCTCCCTCATGAGCTTTTATTTTCCTCTCTTATTGAGAAACTGCTCTTATTTCTTCCATGATTTATCTAAAGATTTGACTTTCCACTGAAGAATTCCACTTAAAATGAACATCACCAAATCGCACCAGGAATTACTCCAATTTTACTTACTTTAAATTATAATTTCTCAACAATATCCATTATGTAGCTATTAAAAAACTATATACACAGCTATCATTTAATTTTTTTCATTTCATTATTTAAATGAACAGTGCTTAGATTATCTATTTTTCCAACTGGAATGGGATTTATAAATGTATTTTCAACTTTGTTAATTGGCAAAAACAGTTGTTTGGTTATCTTTACAGCTTGTAGGTAGTTTATAGCTGTTCATAAAGAATGAAAAGAAGCATTTTCTAAGAAACAATAAATTTTATCAGGGAAAAAATAAAAATTTCTCTGCCCAATATTTACATTTTTACAGCCAGTAAATACTGTTCAGCGACATAATAATTAAATATAAAACATATAAATCCATGTGCCCTCAAGCATGCATGTGCGAATTGGCTATTGTCTTGTGTATGGTCAAAAATTCACCAAATGCTAATTTTCCATGTTTGAAACCAAGGGCATGAAAAGTCAGAATGCATCAAAAATAGTTTTCAGGGAACAAAAAAATCAATAAGCGATCTTCTAAAGAAATTTTAATTCATACAGACAAATTAATTTAAAAACAGAATGTAAATAAATAAATAGCAAACATAGAAACTATCCATGAAAAATATTTAAAATACTGTATAGCAACTCAAATAAAAATGGGCTATACATGGAAACTTAAAAGGTTTAATGACATTAATTTAGCCCTTTGCAATAAAAGATTATTTCTTCTTGAAGCATTTTATCCAGATCTGTATATATGCCTTATGTTTATTCACATATTAACATATCAATTTATAAATAAAGTCATAATGAATTAAGAGCTTTATTATTGCATATATATTATAAATATGAATAAATAAAACTATATTCCAAACTATATACAGTCAAAAGTCGTTAATCCGGACTCGTCGGGATTTCGGCGATTCCGGATTATCGATTTTTCCGGATTATAGATCATCAGTTTAAATCTCGTAAGATGGCATGCAGAAATTCTAAAATTAAAAATATGAAACCGTAATTTATGAAATAAAGAACAATTATGATCTAAAGGGTATCAAAATTTACAAAATAAAAAAGCTTAATGTTTATTTGGTTACTTTATTAAACATTTCTTTCAATGTAAGTTGTTTAAGTTGCTTCGTTTTATGTGATAATACTTTCTCTTTAATTCTATAAACAGACATAATTTCTTGTTTAGTTACAAAGTTCCGCTGTTCAAGTCCCGTAATTGCTGTGCCGAGAATACCGACTAACTTGTCAATCGAAATTTTTTCGTTTTCACTAACCTCTCTGTCACATTCTTCATGTCTTTATCCATTTTTTGCAGCAATTCCACTTTTTGTTTGTTGAACATCGGAACATACTTTCGTTTTGTAGATCCTTTGGAAGTTCCAGCATCGGAAATTTTATTTGACATAATCGAAAGTTCAAGTTTACTTTTATAAAATTGCTCTTACAGTCTGCAAAAAATAATAAGCGGGATCCAATTCGAAGATTAAGGAATAACGCAATCATGAACATTAACTGAAATAGATAATTAGATAATTTTAGCTTACACCGTCCGTTATACATTAAACGCGCAGGCGAAAACGTATTCTGCACTTGCGCACACGCATATGCACAGTAGTCAAGATCTTACACGCACGCGTAAAACGCTTGTGAGCATGTCCCAACGCGGCGCATGCGCAGAAAGTTTTCAGCTTTGAGGTCCGGATTATAGACAATTCCGGATTATGGGTGTCCGAATTAACGACTTTTGACTGTATAATAATATTTCAAAGTACATGAAAGAGAAATAATATAAACTTACACGCTTCTGATATCGGTTCTACTCTGTTTTTTTCATAAACATTTTCATTTACATCCCCTAATCGAGCTAGAAAAAAAAAATTTTTTTAATGTCTAATTATTTCAATTTTATTCACAATATAGTATGAAACCAACTATACAACATTCAACTAAAATGGAATATTTTAGAATTTTAGGCAATTTTTTCCCGAAAATTTAGTAAATGAGAGATTTGTAATAATATTTGTTATCTTATAAATATTTGTAATAATATTTGTTATCTTAGCTTATAATCTTATTAATATATGTATACATTATCACCAAACACTGAGTGCCAGTAATGAATAACCATGCTCATAATCATAATAAGTTCATTTTGGTTCAATACAAATTTGATTAATTTCTGATAAGCTGGTTTAATATTCATAAAGAAGGATATATCTTTTTCTCACATTTAAAAAAATTATTAATATTTGAGACGGCACGAAGTGAAGTATTTTCAAAGTTACAGGATCTGGGCATTAATACAAGCCATGATACATGACTTTAAAAATGGATAAACCCTGGCAACGTAATGTGAAAAATTATAAGTAATTTAAGTTTTTTATATGCTATATGCATAATTTTTGATCTTGTTATTATCTAGCTAAAAAAAAGAATAATCTGCTCAAACTTCTGCCAGAATGATTGGTGACACCTCTGCCAGCTTTCATGTTCAGCAATATTTCATAATAAGATCAGATGTTTTACTTTTATATCTAAGGTCTACAAAATACATCAACTTTTACATCTAAAATTCATATTTTTAAAAAAGGTCTTATATAATTTTAAATGTGGGCTTTTGATATTCAAGTTGGTAACAAACAAAATGATTGTTTTTATAATTTTCGAGCATGATTTTCCCCAGTGATTTGTCTTTTCTAATGTGAATTCAGTTTTCCATCCATTTCCGAATTCCATTTTTGTGGAATTGTAACATATTTGGAATTCAGTATTCCCCAAATTCTCCAGATAGTTGAGCTTTTGCTGTATATATAATTTATTCACTTAACTTTTTGTCACTCCAGCATTTATTATTTTATTGCAACCTGGTTTTTATAGGTATTTTAAATATTATGGCTTATAGTAGTTTAAATTAATTCAAGTACACTTAATTATTCACTTTTATAAAATATATCATTTCTAGATTAAATAATAAAATAATTAACTTCTGTGTGAAAATTACCTATGCCTTGAAATGCCAATTAAAATATTGCTAACTATAAATCTTTTAGAGAAAAATGACACAAATTTTGAAACTATATGCAACCAAAGACAGTTACCTAAAAAAGGATATTAACCAAAAAATAAATAAAAATAAAGGTAGTATGCATCTTACTTTTGCGAAAAAGTAATTTGAAAACTGTGTTTCATATTTGTTATCTTACTTGAATTTTAAAATTATGACACTCAAAAATTACCAAAATGAAAAGATTAGATATTTTTTTAAATGGCAGAAGAAAATCAATATCTTTCTAAAAAACATAATTCAAACAGATCACTATTACCTGTATAATTTATTACATAAGTCATAATAACATTATTATATTTATTAAAAATAAGTTGTCATGAACTTTGCAAATCGTCAGTTGCAATTCAGAATGCCAAAACGTTGATACATTGCTAAACTTGGCCATGCGAAACAAAAGAATTCATATCCGAAAAAGGAAATAACTTGTTTCTAATATAAAAAGGAAAATGAATTCAAACACTAACTTAAATATAGATATTTAAATTACAGATTTTAAGACAAATCTTCAAACTTACACATAATCTTAGGCACCTATACAAAAAATTTTGAAATTTTTTTAAATGAATTTTGTTCATAAAATTGTAAAATTAGATTTTCATAAAAATAACAAATTCCTCAAAATTGGAAGATAGGCAATAGTAATTATAAAACACTGTATATAATACAAATAAATGTTCTTACTGTAAATGAATGATAAAACTGTTACCTGTATTAAGTTGTTCTAAGGAATTAATGTAATAAAGTTTTAATGATTTGAATTTTAGCATAAAGTATACAAAATTTAAACAAAACAAACCTTTGCCTTTCAGATAAAAATCCACTTCCATGCATAGGCACTGACATTCCAAACGTAACTCGGCATTTTCTTTACTAATTTTCTCAATGCCTTGAGTCTGTATGGTTAAAAATCAAATTATACTTTTATTCAGTAAATGATGGATATAAATTGATTAAAATTGTTTGTAACAGTAATTTAAAAAACGTATTTCTGTTAATGGGGTACCACATAGCACCAAACATGGATAATGGTACAAAAATGTAACTGCAAAAGGTGTTTAGACAATTTTAGAACAATTTCAGTATATAATTTTTAAAAAATTAAATATTTCAGAATAAAAATTTCTGGCTAGAGCTTATTTTTTGAAATGAGAAATATCATTTGCTGCTGTTAAATTTATTATTCTTTCAAAATGTTGCAGGTAAAGAAGTTGTGAATTGAAGAATATATTTTTTCACTTTTCGAAAAGAAATACTCCTATTCCATAATTCAAAAACACTGTAAAATACGCGGCATTAAATTTTCTAAATAAAAAATAAGCCGTATTATTAATCAGAAGGGAAAAACTGTCAAATACTACTTTAACATCGAAAGAAGACTCCTAATGAATACCTAAACAAGGTACGTCTGTTTCTAAAGTGAAATCACTATTAACAAGAGAAAATCCCATGCAGAAATCAATTGCAAATTCTTTAAATACATCAGTATATAAATTTTAAAAAAAATTTAATCTGAAAGCTTTCAGATTTTAAATTACGTCCAAAGAAGCATTTTTTTAACATTCTGTGCGTTACCTTTATTTATTAAATATCATATTCTTTGCACTTGAACCATAAAATTCAGTTCAACAGCAATATCGCAAAATAATTTTAAAATGAGCATATCTTTAGAATTTCCGATGCAGAGTCTCCTGCGCTGGTGATAAAATGTTTTAGCAAAGGCTTGCTCGTGGCAACATCTATGGGTTGAAATCAGAAGCATGGTGTGAGACTGCTTGGCTTCAAGGATAGAATTTGACGCTGTAACATGGGAGTCAGATCCTCTACCACCACAGCAAAAGAGCTCTTGTGTGCTAGATTCTGACTCTTTCAAATTTGCAGGCTTTGAGTGGCTCTGCAGATGCTGTACACCCTTCCTCAGCATCATTATATTAATCAGGAAGGAAAACTTTTCGCTGCATTTTGAGCCGTATGTTTGATGCGATTGATTGTTGTGTTGGTGGGCTGTCTAGCTCTGTTCGTTTGGGAGTGGCTAGTTAAGACCATTGAGCATTTGCGGAACAAGGCACCATGGGTAGTGCAAGTGACATAGTTCATCAGTTTTCCCCAGGTGGACGAGTGAAAGAGGTGTATGTTTCTGTCATGTCCCAAAGGACCCTATTGTGGTAGCTGGGAGGCCATTGATGATTCACAGCTCGCAGTCATTCAGTGCTCTTGGTGTTTTAGTGGAGGCTTGCTCATGGCAACATCTCTGGATCAAATCCAAAATAGTGTTTGAGAGGTCGCTTGGCTTCCAGGACACAATTTGAGGGCAATGACATGGGAGTCGAATCTTCTACCACTAGGGCAAAACAGATCTTGTGCGAGAGATTAGAAAATTCCGACCCTTTCAAATTTGTGTCAGTTGAGTGTCTCCACAAACACTGTACAATAATCTCTGATGAAATCAATAAACTTTACTATTACTCATGAGAAAGAAATTTATTTCAATTCTTCAGTCTTCCATCTAAGATAATCTCTGATGAAATCAATAAACTTTACTATTACTCATGAGAAAGAAATTTATTTCAATTCTTCAGTCTTCCATACATTAGAATTTATGCAGAATGCTACCAGAAGTATTTGGCCAATATAAAGACTATTTTTAATTTCAGGCAACAATAAGAGAGTAATTGTAATCCCAAAATTAAAAGAGTAAAATTTTTGCAGCACGCAAATAATGCAATGGAAAAGTGCTTTCACAAACAGACTTCAATATTTGCATTATTGCTGCTTTCATATGAAAGGGACATTTATGATAGCTGTAATTTTTATTAAGCTATAAAATACCAAAAAGCAGTCAAGCTTGTAATGCATATATGAAATATTTGCATTATACATAAAGTAATAGGTACTTATGTATTAACACAACCACCTTGGTGTAATTTGAATTCCCCCCCCCCAAAAAAATAAAATAAAAGATTACATATTGGGTGCACATTCGCAATGTTCAAGACAGTTTTTTACACCGTTTTGAAGATTATCAACAAGCTCAACTTGCATTCCAGTTACATACCGCAGTCTGAATACACGTATTTGTATTCAAATGCAAATTTCTACCTAAATGGTAACAAACAAATCCCACTTGAGAATTAGGTTTTTGCCTAAATGCACGTAGATGAAGTGGGCTCATTCTTCAAAATAATCCAATGATTTTTAAAGCTACAAGTGAGTGGAACTCATAAATAATTTACTTTACTTGGTATAGATGGTGATAAAAGCACTAAATAATTTCTTACATAATAATGCGGCATTTGGCAGTTTTTCAGGAATTTTTTTGCTATATTTTGAATGTAAATTATAGCTAAAAATGATGTAAAAGAGAAAGCTAAAGCTTTATATATATATATATATATATATATATAACAAGGAATTTGATTCTGAAGACTAAAATCTTTTACCAGATGAAGAAAATAATTCAGATTCAAGTACAGATATTTGTTTTTGAAGTTTGGAAGATGATTTGAGTGGAGAAGATTTCAGCAGTGCAATAAAAGTACTTTAGGGTAATAAAAATATATATACAGTACAAAGTCTTTAATCCGGACTCGTCGGAACTTTGGCTATTCCAGATTAGGGGTTTCTCCGGATTATAAATCATAAATTTAAGTCTGGTAAAATGGCATGCAGAAATTATAAAATTAAAAATATGAAACCGTAATTTATGAAATAAAGAGTAATTATGATCTAAAGAGTATCAAAATTTATAAAAACAAACTTAATATTTATTTGTTTACTTTATTAAATATTTCTTTCAATGTAAGTTATTTAAGTTGCTTTGTTTTATGTGCTAATACTTTCTCTTCGATTCCATAAACAGACTTAATTTCTTGTTCAGTTACAAAGTTCCGCTGCTCAAGTCCTGTAATTGCTGTGCCGAGAATGCCAACTAACTTGTCAATAGAAATTTTTTCGTTTTCAATAACCTCTCTGTCATTTTCTTCATGCCTTTATCCATTTTTTGCAGCAATTCCACTTTTTGTTTGACGGACATCGAAACATATGCTTTCGCTTTGTAGATCCTTTGGCAGCTTCAGAATTGGAAACTCTTTTTGACATAATCGAAAGTTACTTTTTATAAAATTGCTCTAACAGTCTGCAAAAAATAATAAGCCGGATCCAATTAGAAGATTAAAGAACAACACAATCTCCAACATTAACTGAAATAAATAATTAGATAATTTTAGCCTAGCTTATACCGTCCATTATACATTAAACACGCATGCATAATCATATTATGTGCATATGTAAATGCATATGCGCATGCGTAAATGTATTATGCGCATGCGCAGAAAGTTTGTAGCTTTGAGGCGGCATTATAGATCATTCCGGATTATGGACGCCCGGATTAAAGACTTTGTACTGTATTTATTATTTTTTCATAATTATAATATTATATACTTTATTGATTTGTAAATTAATTATATAACATGTTTTATTTTATTTAAAAAATTCAGAACTAAAACATAATTATACTAACAGATTAATAACATGAAAATACGATGGCAAATAAAGCTTTTTTATTAAATTTATTGTTTCTTAAAGTATAACTTTTTTTTATTTTTTAAAAAATCACTGATGCATGCATATTTTCCCCTTCAAAAATGTCTCCTTTTCTCACTCAGAGACAGTGACATTTAATAAAGCATCTAAGGAGACAACATCAGCCATCTGTTTCCACAGTGACTGAGAAATATGCATTTTTAGGGAGACAAAATTGCTTAACCTTGCAACTACTGATGGATTAAAACACATTCCAAAACTATTGATAGTTATCATAAGTTGACAAATATTATCAACATATCAAAAGAAAAAATATTTTAAAATGCAAATATTAATCATCAAATAATGACTATATGATACATTAAAAAAATAAAACACATTTTTATCAAATCCTTCTCTATTTTTTTAAGCACCGGTCTTCTCTCCATGTACACAGCAATTTTGACAAATTCACAAGCAATATTTTAAGATTAGGTAAATTAAGGGCAATAATCATCACAAGTTGTCTATAAAAAAGTTAGAACCTGAAGTAAAACAAAAAGAATGTATACAGAAATGGTGATGTCGCTTGACTGAAGTATTGTTATGAGCATGGTTTGCTGAAGAATGTTTATTTGCATGACTGCCAGAATTTGGATCATTCTGAAAAAGTGATGACTTTAAGATGACTGCGATAATATACAAGTACAAAATAATGTCCTGTAATTAATGGCTGTCAATCAGCATCTGCCAATGCATCCTACCATGGGAACATTGCAACAACCTTAAAATTAATTCTGAATTCTTCCAGAAAGAATGATTTCTTGGGGGGGAGCAAAGGGATTGTGGGGCTGGCTTCTTTTTTTTATTTCAATGCCAACTTCAGACCAGATATTTTCCTGAAAAATCACAAGTGCTTCAATTCTCACTTGATGAAACAGTACACGACAGAAAATGTATCACGTAAATATACAGTTACAACAACTACTAAAAAAGTGTTTGAATATAAACTAGGAAACAGCTGAAGCAATTCATTTACCTTTCTGATTAAAAGAGTTCATATTGCAGCAAAGACAAAATGGAGAAAATAAAACTGCTCAATGCAATTTTGCACAGAAATAATGATACCTGATTAATCGATTTGCTGACATTAATAATATATTTCATTATCAAATGAGGACAGCAAACTGTTGGCAGATTATCATATATTCCTTCATATTAAAAACAAATTACTGATGGAAAATTGAGTTACCCAGAGAAAAATTTGAAAGAAAATGCTTTTTCAATTAGTGCTGAAAAAGTAAGAGAATTAATAAAATAAAAAAAAAAACAAGAATATTGTAAGTTTATGGCATTTGTATAAATGTACTATTAGAACTTATATATCTGAAAGGAAGTTGTTAAAAAGATTACATCTTGAGACAACTTTTTCTTCAATTCTTGAGCCATCTTTGTAACTTCTTCTCTGTATTTCTGTAAATCCAATTTAGTTTTCATTATTTCATACTTCAAAATATTCACCTGAGCTCTTTGAATATTTAAATAGCCTGCCAAAAAAAATCAAATTAATATTATTCATAACATTACATAGTGAACAAAAAAACTAATTTTATTAAATTTTATTGTGCATTATTATATGCTCACTCAAAATAAACTTTGCAATTACGCAGTTTTGACATTAAATATCAAACATAGGAAAGATATTGTACTACCTATTCAAAAAATAGAATGGGTAATATTAAAAATCTATAATTGAAAAGTAATGAATTTTATTTTTTATAGTTTGAATCTGAGCTTAAATTGCACTATAGCCAGTCTCCAGCACATCTCACTTTCAGAGATAAATAGTAAAACTAGGCAAAGTGCATCAGAGCCCTAAATAAGATGGGCTTTGCCACTTTCTTTGTAAAAATAAATTGCATTATCAGCAGAAATGTCTTATGATCTCGTAACATTTTATTTTAGCAATGAGTAGGACGTTTCTCATTCCAAAATGTAATAGTATTGATCACTGTGGTCATATCTTCATATCTGCTAATTCAATATCAGCTGTTTCAATTATGCATGACTTACAACAGGATAGGGAACCATCCTCTTATGTTCCTAGATGCTCTCCAAATTACAACAGGTGTAACATAGAAAAATAATAAGATATACAGCTAAAACATGTCCAATATTAGTCAATTTCCACAGAAAAGAGCATTTGTGGATGTTCTGTAATGAAGTAACCAAATGCTGGAGATAAAACTGGTCACTTACACAGAACCTTATGTTTGTTCTCAGCTAACAGTTCAACCTTCAGATTCAAAGGCAACTTAAAAGTTGTAATTGTACCGGTAAGAGATCATGGTCAACAATTGTGCAACTCTTCTCTCTTTGTTTTTATATCTATACTTCTTCATTAAAAGTTTCTTTCATACTCTCATTCTGTGTCTAGTATTAACCGTTTTACCTTTTTTCATTGGAGTGATGGACAAAAAGAATGTATATATTCATGGCTTGAATTCAATTGAAACCTGGCTCAGCTGTTTATCAATTTTTGAGTGAGACTAATTCTACTCAGAGTCCAAGTCCAAGATAAGGTCAGATACTTTATTTTATTTTAGCAGATATATTATTTATTAGCATACAAGCTTTAGATTTTATTCACAATCAATATAAGTTTTAGTTTCTAACTGGTGAAGAAAGCATAAATTTATAACAGCACAAATTTCATATTTATGTTTTTTAGAATTTTCCAGAATTGATGCTCTTGCTATGTTTCCCGTAAATTTATAATTTTTTTTAATTGTCTCTTGCAATTTGGAAATTTTAAAACATTTCACATATACATACCCTTAATCACTAATTTACTATATTGCATAACTAAATGAGAGATATTCATATAGTGAAAATGCACACACTTTTTAATGAAAAGTATAGATATTCTTCTTTCACCCTTTAACGGTTTGACCCAGATTATCTCGTTCTTTTATGCAGGTCTCTTAACGGTTCGTTACGGATTATTGTAAGTTTAAATGTACCCTCGAAAACGGATCGTCCCGTGTTTTTGTATTAGCAAAAAAATGCTCCAAAAACGACTAGCCCGTATTTTTGTACGTCTTCCAACCCCCATTGCCTAAGGGGACAAGGGTTCACGCAACCCCTGACGACAATGGGTAATGGCTGTCATTATCGTGGGGAGAAGTCTTCTTGATGTTTTGAGATAAAGGCCTTACACTGACTCTAAGGAAACAAATTTATTACCAGTTACAAAGTGGATGTATATATAAAAGGAATTAAGAATTTTCGTTTTAGAACAATTACTGAATAAAATAAACAAGTTTTTACAAAATAAACTTTTATTTATGACTCATAAAATTATTAATGAATGGAAATGAGAAAAATAATGTATTATATAATTTACTGGGAACACGTGATTAAATAATTCTCTTTAAAAAATTTCTACAAATTTATATCACGAATAACAAACGTGCGCTCTTGATAAATTTATAAATCTTATACTTTTGACAATGTGATTCGATATTTGATCTCGTTATTTAAGAATCTGTTATTCTTCTTATAAAACTGTACAGGAATTTTTCAAAGGGACTCTTATTCCTATTAATCTGTCCGACAAATTATTTTTCTCCTTTTGGTACAGTTTTTTACTTCCAAAATTCCTCTTACCTCATAAAAGTATAAAGTTTTAAAAATTTGCCCAAAATCAGAAATTATATTAATTTTATGCAAATTTTATTTCAAAAACTATTTTACACTCTGTAAAGTGATGCAAACTTAAAATCCGTGAGATTTTTAGTTTATTCTTTAAATGGAAATATGCGCAAAAATGTTTTTCAATATTAAATTTTAAGACCTCTAAATCGAATTTTATAAAACTCGGTTTACCACATGTATTTCCATCTGTAAACGGTGTGAGTACAAAATTTGAACTCGGTAGGTTATCGAGAAATAGTCTAAATATCGATGACGAGCTTCTGATTATAGTGACAAACACTGTGATTGAAATGCATACAATTTTTTAAACAAACTTGCCGACTCTTAAAGATTATATTTTTAAACATTTTGGAAAGTTCGGTAAATGCTGATATCAGATAACCGTCATTTTTATAACATTCTTGGTATTATAAAGCATGTATGTGACATTCATACGCGATTCCCGACAGTTATGTTCATTTATCAAAGTGGATGCTTTTGTGACAAGCACAATTAGATAATGTGATGTTCTACATCCTCCACTGTCTATGATACTCATTATCGATATGTAATTATGTTCTATATCTATACAGAAATATTGGTAAGACCGAGAGAGGTCAACAAAATTTTCGCAAATATTTAATTATTTGAGTTACATAATTACTTATAGCTCAGGAAATTTTCAATCATTTAAAAAATAATCTTTTCTTTAAAATTACTTTTTCGCCCCCCCCTCCCTTACGCTTAATGACTTTATTCTGATGAATGGAAGTTATGAAAACTAAAAGCTGAGTATATAATTACAGATCTCACTAATAAATGCTTTACAAATACAACTCTTCATATTTCAGCAGAAGTTTTTGAAAACGCATTTATATAGGTTGTTGTAGAAATCGACAAAATTTTATGCCAATTTAAAATTTGTTTCTTCCCCTAATTTTCAGTTGCTTATGAGCGTATTAAAAAAAAACTTTTCCGCTCAAACTTTTAACTGTTTTAAAATATTCGTAATCGCACTCGATTTGATGTTTACAGTTTTTTCCTTGCGATTTCTCTAAAAAGAAAGAATTATAATTGTATTTAATAAAGAAAATTTAATGGATTTGGAATCTGCGCAAGAGGACTGAAACTATTATGGAGAAAATTTCTAAGGGGAACTAGATATCATCCACACTGAACGTAGAAAAACCCCGAGAAACTTTCATAGAACAAGCGCGTTCGTCAGGATTTGAACCCCTGTCGAATTACCAGTATTCAGCGGTTTTAGCGATTGGCTACTGGAACCCCCACACCCCGATTTAAAAATCTTGTTTAGAAAGCTTTCATCTTGATTTAGAGTGATAGGTGCCGTAGTTTGTAGGTAAGAATTATTTGAATACAACAAAACACACGAGGACTATCTGCTTTTAAGGAGAAAGATGCCTTCATGGAGGACTTTCTAACGAATAGCTCATACTCATGTTGTACATAGAAAAATACCTTACAGCCATCGCATTCGTTCGTCTGAGTTTGAATCCAAATCGAACAATTAATATTTAGCGGTCTTATCGGCCACTGATATGGCTGTAATATAACCAGACTTATTATTATGTATTATTAGATATGTATTACCAGACTGTATGGCATCTAAATTAAGAAATTTTAAAAAAAAAATCTTCTGAGGTAATCTTCAACCCAAGTTAAGTTTTTTTTAATGCTAATGAGTAATATAATTATGAAAGAGTTCACGTCATTTGTGTCATTTTCAGATTGTTAGTTAAAATTAGTGTGGTTTCAATCAACGATTATTTAAACCTGCTACAAGAAAAAAAATACATGAAAATTTTCCTTTAAAATATCAGGAATTGTTGAAAAAAAAAAAAATTCTGTAATTTATAAACGGGGAAACATATTTAACCAGATTTTATATGTGTGAAAAAATAATGAATTATGATCTCCTCTAGAGGAGATCTTTGTAATTATATTTCTAATTCCAACATCAAAGTGAGAAATCTAGTCGCTGAAGCAACACAACACTATCAATTTTTGTAGGCTTCTATTTTCAGCGACGGAATAGATCAGCTGCATGGAATTTTCATGATTTTTCTCTATATGTAAACCAAAATGCATGTAAGCTTTCCTTAGAAAGTTCACCGGAAGTGGAATATTTTTATCTTAGAAGATAGATATCGCGTGCTACCGAGTACAAAATTTGAACTTGGTAGGTTATCGAGAAAGTTAGCAAATCTAAATACAGGGTCGACAGTAATATGTTTGGGGCTCTATTCTAAAAATCAAAAGTAGCAAAAAACACCCTACATCGCCCCCTTTTACTTACTTTTATACTTTTATCTAAGAATTATACATTGCATCCATAAAAAGTTCTCTAAATCAATGTTATTTGGATTTCCAAACCATTTTATGCTAAAATACATCTTCCCAGATGGTCGCTTTTACTCACTGGGAGTCGATGCTTCTTGAAGATGCCGATTCATGAGTGAAAAATTATTTTATTTCTTTTCCGGTTTCCCCTAATCGTTTACACAAAGGCTGAACTTTCGGGAGAAAACAGCCTATCTATTGTTGTTAATTCGTCAGTAAAGAGATACAGCACTGAAAGAGAGGAAAGTACATTTTTTTTTTTTTTTTTTTTTTTTTTTTTAATTTGCAGAAATCTGGACTTTCCTTTTCCCTCAAAATTCAAGCAATACGAAATCTACTAGAAAAGATATACTCTCTAAGGTATAATGTTGAATGATCCAAAATTCACTTAGCTCAAAACAAGTTTTTCTAATACTTGCGCAAAGTAAGATAATAATAATTTATTTACTAAAGAAATATTGATTATAATATCTTTTAATATAAATTTACTAGAAGTATCAAAAAAGAGGGAACCCGCATGTAGGAAGTTTAATTCCGAAAATTGTGTTTCAAAGTAACTTGAATGTAAATTATGTAAAAAATGTTTTACGGCGTTGTTTCACCTATCAACATACTGTAATGGAAAAGTGATACCACAAAAAGTAAATTTGAAAAATTTGCGAAAGGCGGAATAATAGGCGGACCTTGGATTTTTTCGAAGCAAGAAATGCGAAAATTTAGCAGGGCTGTCATTATTCTTCTACCAACAAAGTCTTCAAATTCTAATTGAGGATAGGGAGAATGGCATAATTCCTTATTTTTTCCCACTTATAGGGCGAAAGACAAGAAGCACAAGACTCTGTCGGCCTAATTCATCTGTTCACGAATTATCGTCTATCACGTTTCCATACATTCCGTTTTTCTGAGGAGAAAATACGAAAAATTTTCTATGCTCCCTCACGGATACGAACCGCAGACCTTCCGACTGCTTGTCCGATCTACTATCATTTACATCACAACAGCCCTCAAAAAAGAATGAGATACTTTCTTATAATATATATGGATATGCAAACTGATGATTCTAAAATTTTATTATCATAAGACTGGAAAAAATTAAGGATTTAATTCATTTTTATACATTTTAAAAGAAATTCAATTTTTCAGAAAGTTACGATAAAATATTTATTAGAATGTCAAATTTAAGCATTTCAATTATTTATTTAATAAAGGATACACTTTATATTTATGGAGTAGAATTGTTAATAATATCCCTATGAATTTAGAAAGAAATTTATTTCAAGTGATATGTTTAGCTTAAAAGTAACGGGAGCAAAACTGTTCTAAAACAAAAGCCACACATATCGTAATTATCTCCTTTAAATTAATGATATCTATACCGCTGACAAATTGTTACTTGACATGCATAATACAATATTTATGCATAATTGATCCTTTCTAGACTAATACAAGCATAGCATATTTCTATGGAACGATTTGCTATAGTTAATTTAAGTTTCACATACTTTCATATTTAGGGAATTAGTTACATAGCACTGAAGATTACTCAATGTAACATAAAAGATATGCTATCTGATTTATGTTTCAAATGACTAAATTTAAATGTTATATGCTCACATGTACACATACTCCAGAAACCTGACACATTTCGAAATTTAAGATAAATCAAAACTACTGGAATATTTAGTCAGAAAGCAGTTTTTTAAATTTTGGTAAATTTCATGCGATTTTGACATAAATTAGCCTGATCAACAAAATGCAGTGCTCATGAGGCCCATTAGAACACAAGTGATTAAGGTCATTGAAGCACAGTAGTTAAATATGGCTCCGAATACTGATGAACGAGCTAACTGTAAGGATCTTTTCGTGATTTTCCCTCCATGTGTGACATTAATACAAGTAATTTACCCTTATAAAGTACTCCCCCAAAACATTCTTTTCTTAAAATAGAGAGTTCTTGTATGTTTTGAGCTAAATGAAAGAAACGTAAACAAAATTCGGATGCAAGCAATTCTCTGATGCATGAAACGAACGCGAACCAGTTTCCTATAAATCCTGCCCGAAGGCATTTTATCTTTCAGGTTGAGAGGCTTTGTCTGATTTGCCTTTATTCACTGAAATCAAACAATAGTAAACAACGTCCCCTAATAACTACAAAAACCTATCATCGAGGAAGGAAAGAGGTGATAAACAGTTCTTAAGCGAAAGTCTCTTTGTAAGTGTAAGGCCCATATCACACGGGGTTTGTTTCACACGAACAACTGTTTGGGACAATTTTTCTGCCTGGTTTACTATTGAAAGAAAGACGTGCGACTTTTTCCTTCCTTTCGAAAAAAGTTGCAAGTTGTTCGTTTTCAACCAATTAGCTATCAGCGCCGAATTCTGTTAGCTTGTTTGTAATGGAGAACCAGTTTCCCCTGTGTTAACCCCAAAGCGAGCTGGGGTGATTGGCTGTTGTGACAAAGCAGAAAAATTGTTCCAAACAGTTGTCCTTTCGAAACAAACTGACGTGTGATAGCAGCCTAAAGGTCTTACATGTGGCAGCCGAATACTGGTAGTTCAACCAGTATTCAATCCCAGGCGAAAATATTGAGCGCATGATTTGTTTTCATGGTTTTCCACCTATGGAATGCAAATACAAGTCAGTTTTCCTACAAAAATCCTTCACGAAAGCATTCCTCATCTTATGCAAACAGCCCTCATCTACTCTGTCATATTCTAATAGCATAACCTTTTCTACTAGACAGAAGAATCTCTTTTTTTAATGTATGACTCCTAATGGTGTCCAAAACTGCAGTTTCCTTTTTTTTTCTCCCCCTCTTCAATGCAAAAAATACACATCGATCAATCAATGTTACTTTACATAAAATCTACGCGAATTCGTATTTTCCCACTATTTATTTATGTGTTGGAAAGTTTTCATATCCGTGAGCTGCAACTTGACGCGGACAATAAGCTTCTCTCTATTATAAGCGCAGAATGTTTCATATTAACTTTCTCTGGAACGTTCAAAATTTAATATTTCGTGAATGTGATGGAAAGAAGTCTGCATGTAACATTAAACATGTTGCATGTAGCATTAAAACATAGTCTCTAGTTTCTAGAAGTTTACTGTCACTAATTTTTCAAACAGAAATATCGTTTATAATGTGCATTAAAGTTGTATTTTAACTTATAGTAGCAGGGAAGGAAACTCGAAAATCATTTCATTCAAATTTTTTATCATTTCATTCAAATTTATACGGCAACTGACACTGAAATATTTAAACGATGGCATTATGATTGCTTGCTTATTAAAAGTTGTTAATAATATAACATTTTATTTTGTAATAAAAAAGGTTGCTTTAAACTGAATAATTATAATATTATAGAATATTAAATTTTTAGTTAAAATTTTAAGTTTATGAATTAAAACTGTGATAATAAACTAAATTTTCATAGACAAATGCCTCAACAATCCTTGTGAAAGTTAAAACGCAGTTCTAATTTAGAACTTAAAAATTTAAAGGTAGTATTAATAAATTTGACATTTGTGAAATTTTTAACAATTATTCAACCTGAATGACAATATTGTGCATTTCTTTTGAAGCAATTAGGCATGAATCAAAGACTGAACAATTTTAAGATGAAGCTTTATTATTAATAACCAATAAATAAAACAAAAATGCACATAATTTGACATAATGGACATCCAACTTGGTAAAAAATATTTCCTTCTTATAACATTTTTGAGGATACAATATTACTAATCGTGAAAGAAATGGGATATGTTTATATTTCTTGATAAATTAAATAGAACAATAGTAATAAGTATAATAATTTTAGTTGTAACAGAAATAAGCGCCTTTATTTTATTTTTGACCCAACTTAATAATACTTTACACAACCAATCAGTTCGCAGGAAACATTTTTTAATATATAGTTTAATTTCCACAAAAATCTCTACAGAATTTAATTTCAAATATTTAATGGAACTATAATCATATAATAGACTTCTGTATTAATAAATGTGGTTATAAGAAGCATAAAATGAAAATTAAATATTATTGTAGGGTTTCCATAGAAACATTTATTGCTTTATATTGTAATATCTAGATTAATAGGAAAGGCTATCTTGCTGAAACGTCGTAGAAACTCTAATCCTTAATTTTTGCTTCATACAAACACCTCAGTCACAGAATAAGTCAGGGACACGGGCTAACGTTTTTACAGAACACAAGTTGAAGGCTTTATGGTTCATCCCTGCCCCAAATAACCCGAGGGGAAAATTAGGAGGATCTAAGCTTTGAGTACGCTTCAGTTTTACAACTCTCTCTTCTTGAATACTTTACAGACGGAAAACGAATAGGGAGAAGAAATGCTCCAAGCAAAACCATTTTGAGACACCCTGAGTCTTGGAGGCAAGCCCGTTTTGAGGAGAAAAGTGAAAACTTTTGTGAGACTTTATGAGCTGTACAGAATAGTGAAAACTTATCAATAAATACTTTTCCCTCAATGCCTAAGCCCTCATCATATGCTCAATCTTGTTGCATTAGATTTCGACACTTTTCATTTTCTTAATTGGTCTGTTTTTGCCATCAAAGTGAAAACCGGCAATGGGTTAACTTACCATATTCCTGCATACAAAATATTACGGTGCTCTTTTGCCTACGTTTTGCATTCCTTTATCAGCTGTACAGAATAGTGAAAACTTATCAATAAATACTTTTCCCTCAATGCCTAAGCCCTCATCATATGCTCAGTTTTGTTGCATTAGATTTCGACACTTTTCATTTTCTTAATTGGTCTAAGATTTGCAAAATAATGAAACAGAACCATCTGCTTTCTTTGGGAATGGATTAAATGACCAATAATGTATAGAATTGACTGCCTCTGCACTGCCATAGGATCAACAAGGTAGCTCAATAATCGGTTTTAGTTTTATGCCAGTGTCTGTCCAATGTCAGTGCTAATCCTACGCAGGCACCCTAAAAAATAACAACTTAATCAATTTCTTTCCCTCTTAATTACGTGGTGTTTACGTTGTCCACTACATACATGTTTTCTTCCTACACCATGTTGATGCTATGCTGGAGTCAACCCTATGTAGTATCAATCCAATGCTTCTGACAAGTCTGTGAAGGTGGGAAAATGTGCCCAAAATCCTTATATTTATTATTTCATTATAAATATTTTTATTTTACTGTGTAAATTATAACTATTATGATAACTAGTGCCGGTTGTATGCCTGTGTCGATTCTGTGCAGATGGTTCTGCCATGTCAGTCCTACACAATGTAAATCCTTTGCAGCGTCAATTCTACACAGCGTCAATTCTACACAGTGTCAGTCCTATAAATATAACCCCTTTTCTCCAAAACCACACAATATTTACCATACCAGTATTAAGGAGAACTACAAAAAACATGCAGTTTTCAACTTTCATTTTTTTTTTCGTTCATTCAAAACTTCAATTTTCATTATTGCGATGCAAGTGCAAGATGACTGAGATATTCAATTTTAAAGTTTTAAATTTTTATGGATTTTACAGGATCAGAAAATAGAATTTGTTGCCTTCCTTGAGAGATCAGTTAAAAATTAAATTAGGATAAACCATAGTTGTTTATTTTCAATTAAAGTCATTCAATGACTAATGGTGTACTAATATGTAGCATTCCTTACTTTATAATTACATCACATTTGGTATCCTAATATCATTTTAATGTAAATAATATTGTTGCGTGCGTACGGGTTCGTTATGAAATGAATGCACAAGTCCGATGAAAAATGAACAAAAATTTATTATTATCACAACAAAAATGCTTAAATTTTCTCAAATTATCATGCAGTATTACAATATCTCACAGTAGTTTTCTTTTAACTACTCAAATGTCCAATAGAACGTAATTCAAAACAGCTAAAGAACGCTAATCCGCGAATTCGCTACAATCAACAACAGTAGTTTTCTAAACAACAACAAACTAAGCAACTACTACAAACTGAGATGTTTTCCTCCTTTTATAAGATTTTAAAATCACGCGCTAGAATTTTCCAGTACTTTCTCGAAATAAAAAGAGATATTTATTTATTTAATGCAAGCGCTCTTGTATTTTCAATTTTCCGGCTTAGCTTTCTTTTAATATTCGTCACGCGCTGCACTGCGCGAGAAATAAAACCATTTAATTTCTAATTGAACTAACATTAGCTTTTTAAATACCAAATTCGTAACACTGCCCCCTTCCCAAGGACTGCACGTCCCGGGCAGTACAATCCCTGGACAGGAAGCAAAACTTACAACTGTGGCATAAATGCATTAATAAGCATTACATTACAATAATAAACAACATGAACAATAAATGCAATACATAAAACAAATCAAATGCTATCAAATACAAATCAAATACACATTTAAAAACAAAATGGACCATGGTCTTATACTATTTACAATTATTTACATTATGTACTATGGCCATAGTAATGAGCTAACCTGTCGTAATGAACGACTTTAGGTTTAGAGTTCGAAGACTTACGAATCTGAACCACGACGTCATTCAGCCTGTTTAGGACTGTGTACGGCCCATCCCAAGGTGACTGTAATTTCGGACAAAGTCCTTTCCGTCGAGTCGGATTCCACAACCACACCTTGTCTCCTTCGTGGAATTGATGTTCAGTAGCTCTTGTGTCGTATCGGGTCTTCATCTTCTCCGTCGCCAAGTTGACTCGCTCTCGTGCAAAATTGTGCATCACTTCAAACCGGGCCTGGAGATCTTGAATATATTCCTCAGACGATGAAGGAGCATCCGGAGGGCGGCCAAACAATAGATCACAAGGCAGACGAAGGTCAAGATCGAAGAGCATCTGTGATGGAGAATAGCCGGCCAGTAAAAAGAGTGGTAATTTCTTGTCCCAGTCCTGTTGGTTTCTGGAAACCACTAATGAGAGGTTATTAAGGATGGTTCGATTGAACCTCTCTACCATGCCGTCCGACTGGGGATGCAATGGCGTCGTTTGAGTTTTGTCAATGCCAAGTAGTTTGCATAGTTCTTTGATTACTGCCGAGGCAAAATTCCTTCCCTGATCGGAATGTAACTGAAGAGGCACTCCGAACCTGGAAATCCAGTGCTGTATCATTACCTCAGCTACTGTGACTGCCTCTTGATCAGGAATAGGATAAGCTTCAGGCCACTTGGTGAAGTAATCAATGACAACGAGTATGTATTTGTTGCCATCAGCAGTTCGTGGCAGAGGCCCCAGGATGTCAAAGGCGATACGTTCAAAAGGCGCACCTACGTTGTAACGTTGTAGTCTGCCTCGGCTGCGTTTCCTCGGTCCTTTCCGACCTGCACAGGCATCGCAAGATCGGCACCACTTTTGCACGTCATTCTTTGCATTATTCCAGTAAAAGCGCTCACGAACTCTCTGTAAGGTCTTCATAATTCCAAAGTGACCTCCTGTAGGGCTGTTATGTACTTCTTTGAGGACATCAGGAATCCGGGATCTTGGAAGTATCAGTTGCCATCGGAACGTCTTCCCATCATCCGACTCGAATTTCCGGTATAAGACGCCGTTTCGAATGTGAAGTGAATCCCAGAGTGCCCAGTATTGTTTTGTTGTAGGACTACAGATAGAAATGTCCTGCCATGTAGGTTTTCTGTTTGATGACTCTATTAAATCAAGTATGGGTTTAATGTCGCGGTCTTCCAGCTGGTCTTTCCTGACTTCATCATCACTCCACGGGTCTCGAGCAGCCGATGTTGATGTTGTAATTTGTCTTGCGACCGGAGTCAGCAGCTCGTATTTCGCTTCCACCCTGGAACAATATCGGCAGTTTTCTTGGCAAGGTCTTCTAGACAGGGCGTCGGCATTTCCGTGTGATGATCCCTTACGATGACGGATAGTGATGTCATATTCTTGGAGTCTCTGTATCCACCTGGCTATTTGACCCTCAGGATTTTTGAAATTTAAAAGCCACGCCAATGAGGCATGGTCCGTGCGGAGGAGGAATTTTCTCCCGTATAGATAATGATGGAAATGTTCTACAGCTTTGATTATGGTGAGCAACTCTTTCCTTGTGACACAGTAATTCCTCTCCGGTTTAGACAGGCACTTGCTCCAGTAAGCTACTACACGTTCTTGGCCGTCTATTTCTTGGGACAAAACAGCACCGACACTTTCATTGCTCGCGTCGGTGTCGAGAATAAATGGTCTGTCGAGCTGAGGATACGTCAGGATTGGAGCAGATGTTAAAGCTTCCTTTAAGTTGTTAAATGCATCCTCGCATTCCTTTGTCCACAAGAATCTTTGCTTGCTCTCTGTCAGCTTGTGAAGTGGTCTTGCGATGGAAGAAAAGTTCTTCACGAATCTCCTATAGTAGGTGCAAAGCCCTAGGAAGCTTCTCAGCTGATGGACATTTTCGGGACGCGTCCAGGATTTAACCGCTGATACCTTTTCAGGATCCGTGCGCACACCTTCTGCAGAGATGACATGTCCCACGTAAGTCACTTCCTTTCGAAACAATTTGCATTTAGCGGGAGTCAGCTTCAGATTGGCCTCTTTCAGTTTCTGAAGCACCTTTCTAAGATTTTCTAGATGCTCTTCAAAACTCTTTCCGACGATGATGATATCGTCCAGGTATATCAGACAGGCTTCGTAAGAAAGGCCTTTCAAAACAGTCTCCATAAGACGTTCGAATGTTGCCGGCGCATTACACAGTCCAAACGGCATCACTTTGAACTGCCAAAGTCCTTGTCCCATAGTAAATGCCATCTTTTCTCGGTCATCAGGATGGATTTCTACCTGCCAATACCCACTCTTTAAATCAAGTGTTGAGAACCACTTGCTTCCAGAAAGAGTGTCTAGAATGTCATCAATTCTAGGAAGAGGGTAACTGTCTTTCTTCGTAACCTCATTCAACCGGCGATAGTCAACGCAAAATCTTGTTGAGCCGTCTTTCTTTCTGACGAGAACGATGGGAGATGCCCATGGACTCGCTGAAGGCTCGATGACATCGCCTTCTTCCATATCTTTTAACAGTGTTCGCACCTCTTCCTGTTTAGCAAACGGTAGACGTCTTGGATGTTGCTTGATCGGGGGATGATCGCCAGTATCTATTCTATGTTCTGTCAAACTAGTTCGACCCACGTCAGAAGACGAGCGGGAGAAAACAACTTGAAGATCTTTAATGACGCGATCGGCAGCATTTTTCTCTTTATCGTTTAATTGTGCATTCTGCAATAACTCCGATGTAATGCTCTCTGAGGACACGGATTCTGGGATGTTACTCTTTTTTTCAACGCTGGTTACTGGAGTACATGTTGCAACCACTTCACCTTTCTTAATAACTCTCAACTTTTCAGTTACATTGGCGACTCTCACCGGGATAACCGTTCTGGATAGGTCGACGAGTGTTGAGGCTACTAATACTCCTTTTGGGATATTACAGTTATTGGGATATTCTATGATGCCGTAGCGGAAATTTCTATTTTCGGCTATGGATCCAGGAAGTAAAATTTCTGTTCTTGCCGGTATTGTAATATAGTCTTGTGCTATGATTTTATGGACAGATTTAACTTCTTCATCATTAACGAGAAATAACGCTATGTCCTCAGATGTAGAATGCAATTCGTTATTTTTAAAATCCAAGGAAAAATTGTATTTCCTTAGAAAGTCCAATCCGAGTATGCAAGAATCAGTGATCTCTGCTACATATGCCGTGTGATGGTAAGCGGCACTTCCAAACGTGATGTTAACATTTACTTTTCCGTCGATGTCGATCTTCTCACCGGACACAGTCTGGAGGGTAACGCAGGGCGGCGTCCAGATAAGTTTGTTTCCTAGTTGTTGAGCCAAATCTTTTCGGATGATGGTGACGTTGGCTCCTGTATCTATAGTCATATTGCACGGAACTCCATTAATATGTCCTATTATGAAAAGTCCATTACTGCCGCCTCTCACTGCAGAAATCTGAAGCGCTTTAAACGGGGGCTTTTCATTATCTGGCAACCTCCGCCCCGCGAGATGGCCACTAATTAGTTTCCCTGCTGCTTGTTAGAAGCGGTCTTAACATCAGTACCCTGGGGTGTTTTGCAGTTTCGTCGTATGTGTCCTTCAGCACCGCAGTTCCAACACTTAACGGTCGGTTTCTTCTCACCAATATTCCGTCTCAAGGCGTTCAGTTGTCTAGTTAAATCGTCAAGTCGAGCGGTGACTTGATCCCCTGGCTCCTGGACTTGAGCAGCTCTGACTGGGTGGCGGTCTCGACGAGTGGCTTGCTGGGCTGCCTCAAATTTCATGGCGTACACTAGAGCACTTTTTAAATCTTTTACGTCCGCCATTCGTAGAGCTTTCTGTATTTCAGTATCTCGGATGCCATCGATAAAGTATTGCAAGGACAGGATTTCCCTTGTTTCTGTCGGGCATTCCGAAAAGGCGAGATGGGACAGCCTTTCAACATCCGCGGCGAGCTCCTGAAGTGTTTCGGTAGGCTTCTGTTGACGAGATTTTAATTGGAGCCTGCTGTAGTCTTTTAAACACTTCTCCCCAAAGCGCAACTCCAAGGCGCCGGACAGAGCTTCGAAATCTAACCTTTTGTTTTCGGGAAGAGTCTGAAGGATATCCGCTGCGTCGGCTCTTAGAGAAGCGGCGAGATGACAGGCCTTAGCTTGGGAATCCCATCCATTCGCATCCGCCACGATAGAAAATTGTGTCTTATACACCTGCCAGGAGGTCTTCCCATCATATGTGGATAGCTTCAGAGGTGGACGAGCAGGCATTGGTAAGAATTTAAAATCATCACTCCTGCTCCCTCCCGACGCTACGAATTTCTTTAAAGTATCTATTTCTTTGGCAACTGCAGAAACTCTCTCATCAATTTGTTCTTTTAAAGAAGAAACTCTTTCTTCTATTTCTTCTTTCACCGAAGAAACTCTTTCTTCAATATGTCCAACTTTATTTTCAACTGCGTCAATTCTGCCTTCCATAGCTTCAAATTTATTTTCTATTATGCAAGTAATTTCTCTTTTCATTTCTTCTTGACCAGCTTGAACGGCTTTCATTTCGTCCTTAACGGATTCCTGGCCCAATTTCATTTCTTCCTTAACGGATTCCTGGCCCAATTTCATTTCTTCCTTAAATGATGCTTGGCCAGCTTCCATCTTTTCTTGGAATGCAGCAAAAGCACTAATGAGCTGTCTCAATTGTTCTTCCATCGCTCTTGTTATTGGCATTCAAATCCCACTTCTGACACCAAAAATTTGTTGCGTGCGTACGGGTTCGTTATGAAATGAATGCACAAGTCCGATGAAAAATGAACAAAAATTTATTATTATCACAACAAAAATGCTTAAATTTTCTCAAATTATCATGCAGTATTACAATATCTCACAGTAGTTTTCTTTTAACTACTCAAATGTCCAATAGAACGTAATTCAAAACAGCTAAAGAACGCTAATCCGCGAATTCGCTACAATCAACAACAGTAGTTTTCTAAACAACAACAAACTAAGCAACTACTACAAACTGAGATGTTTTCCTCCTTTTCTAAGATTTTAAAATCATGCGCTAGAATTTTCCAGTACTTTCTCGAAATAAAAAGAGATATTTATTTATTTAATGCACGCGCTCTTGTATTTTCAATTTTCCGGCTTAGCTTTCTTTTAATATTCGTCACGCGCTGCACTGCACGAGAAATAAAACCATTTAATTTCTAATTGAACTAACATTAGCTTTTTAAATACCAAATTCGTAACAATATATAAGGCTTCAAATACAGTACAAAGTTTCGAGACTCAGACTTGTTGGGAAGAATTTTTTGATAAAAGATGGATTAAGGAGTAACATAACAGAAAACTTTATTTTGAAAATTAATTTCTCCATCACTAAAACAAGTAATGTTAGAATACATTCATGCAATAAAACTCATTATTTAGTAGTAATAAAGGCATTTTTATGTTTTGCTGGCGCAGGCGATAAAGTCACCAATAATGGTACAACTGATGTCAAACGGAATATCCTTGCTGGTAACCTTTTAGGCCTTATTTTCAAAACAAAATAGCAGCCATTTCTTATCAGACTGATTGTTTCTTTCAATACTGGCATAGAATACATATAATTTTTATTACATAGAATTACATTGAATTTTTACCAGATAGTTCAATTTTATGCCCTAAGGCCCATTTTGCGGTAATTAAATCAATTAGGATGCAATCACACCGCTCACCCGAAGGCACAAATAAAAGGCAAAGTCAAGGGTCATCAATTCTAATGAGAAGGCAATAACGAAGTAAAGCACTGCGGTTTTACATAATTTCTGAGTAAGCTATTGGTACTAACTGAAATAATTCTTGCCTTTAAACTTGTATTTAGAATTAAGATTTAACTTAAAATTAATGTATATAATTACTGAGAAAATTAGATTTTTGTAGCGTAGTTTACGTGAGATGAGATCACTTGGGATCACATGATATGAATCGGCGAATCAGGATGTTGAACCGTGAAAGAATAGTAAATTCTTAAATTAATGTCTTTTTGTCTTCATTTATTAGCTTTTTACAAAATTTTAAAAGATATTAAAATGTTTATGCCTTCAAAATAAAAAATTCTTAGAACTAACATTTGTTAACATTTCTTATGTGTATACTGTATGTTGTCGCCAATAAAGTCTGCTTGGCGAGATTTGCGGCGGCAAAATGGAAAAATACTGTAATAAATTATCTCTACACATGAATGAAGACTTTATATTAGAATATTAAAAAAAAAAATATTTAATCATTACTTTTGAAAAAAGGGGCAGAAGATAAAAGAACTTTAATAAAGAAACTAGTATATTTAAGGGTGCCCCCTTGGATTATTGCTAAGCTGTTGTTTCATTTATCGCAAAGTTGTTGTTTCGTTTATGGTATCCCGAGTAGTTGAATGTTATGGAAACCCTATTATGATGTAATTGGTTGCTTTAATGTGGTGAATTTGACTGATGGAAAAAAGTTTGTAAGGGCTTGTTTGTGTGTTGGATGTTGGTTAGGAAGTACGATGCTTATTTTGTGGTTTACGTGGTAAAATGGCTGAATGTGGTAAGATTAATTTAAAGTTTCTGTACAATTTAGAATGAAACGGGGAAAAAAGCATTAATTGATTGGTGTGTAAATGAGTTACTTAGTAGCTATAAGTGCCCTGTTTGTATGAAGGAAATGTGTATGGTCGAACGTTGTAGGATACCAGCACACTAAGAAGGATATTTTTTACTCTTATTTTTGTGAATTTATTTGGCAACACCAGTATACAGATTCCAGTTAAGATGATTTTGGAAAGTTTTTGGATGCTATGAAGGAATTATGTTTGGATGAAAACAGAGAAATTTCTAAATAAATTACTGGATATTGACTTTGGCTAGCGCTTAGATGCTATAAGGAATTTCCATTTTATGTTGTTTCATTGTTAGATTGTTTATTCAGATTACATATTTTTTGTTTGGCTCTAGTGTAGAATTGGCTGCTCCTTTGATGTTTTAAGTGAAAGTAGATCGACAAAGTACATGGACAAAAGCAGTGCACAATGCCAAGTTTGTGCAATTCTCTGACTTTTTTCAAGTGAAAATAGGTCGATGTGCATCTGGATACGGAGTTTGTGAAATTCTTTCACTTGTTATTTTGGCTTTGGTAGCGGCAATAAAAATCACCAAAACAACAAGTCAAAGAATTGCACAAACTCTGTGTCCGTGTACCGTCAAAAATGGCCAATTTTTGCCAAGGGGCCACACATATATTTTTACCAAAATTTTACTTTTGCATAGTATAACCCAATTTTAAAAAGTTGATACTCTTTACCTTATTACAATTTAATTCACATATTCCTGAGAAAGAAAATTGAAATAAAAATATACTTACTTTGAATATTTTTAGTCCTATTTTCCTCTTCCAAATCCACATTTCTGTATACATCACAAACGGAGGAACAATTTTCCACATATGACGGCTTGCTACCTTTTGAAGCTTCCATGTGCAACATTTTATTATTTGGCAAATTACATTCACCTCTGTTAATACTGCTGTTAGCAAAGGGATATAAATTTAGATCAGAATAATTGCTGAAAGTAGGTTGTGTTAAGAAAAAATCTGAACTTAAGGAATTTAATGTCATATTTGGCCTCCAACTATGAAGATTTTCATCATCAGCTTCAACGTTTATATACAATTCATTAGGAAAATGTTCTTTAAATGAAGAAGGAAACTTCCTGTAATCTTCACCATTTTGCTTGCCATTTGAATTATCTTTAAAGCCCTCTACCCCAGCCTCACACATAACATTAGATTTCTCATCTGAAGCAAAGCTTTCGCTGTTAAAATTTCTAGTACAATGATTATCATATTTAACATTAGGTAGCTGTAAAGATGAAAGGTCCAAAGAAATTTCATTATTTGCATTACTGTTGTCAGAAATGGATGGAAAATGCATATTTGGTAAGCTAGAGCTGCAGTTCATGATACCGTTGTTATTTTCAACTTGTTTTGGCACAACAACATATGAATCAAGCTTCAAGTCAGTCAGCTGTTGTGAAATGAGAGCTGTATGAAGATCTACATTTCCAGTCGCTGTGTATTTGGAGCTTTGCACACTCAGCATCTGAGCACACAATTCCGCATCATTTGAATACTAAAGAATAAAGTATAATTAGCAAAAGTTAAAAAAATATAAATAAATAAACAGTTAAACATCACTTATTAAAAAAATTAGCATGATTTAAATTAGGCAAAATTCAGCCTAGAATTCAGCCTAATAAGCCAGTATAAATCTCAAGTTGAACGCTGGTCATGCAAAATGATTTTGGTTCTTGAAGAAAAGCAATACCAGAACTGTCACTTTCAAAACATAAATAAAGAGGTCTTTTTCACTTTTTATTTTGTTTTGTTTGTTGTTGTTAATCGAATATCAATCCTAGGTTGAAATTTTTCCTCTATTCAAATTTTATCTTGGTATGCAGCTTCTCTAATTCATGATTATTATTTTAGCATGTTATAATTAATTCCTGTTTCTAACTAAGCATTCATCTAATTTGCTGGTGAATTCCTCTAGCAAAAACAAAGATGCACACACACACAAAAAAAAAAAAAAAAAAGGACAAAAGCATTATTATAGAAAACACTTTGGTTAGAGTTGACACTTTGGTTAGGACACCCCTTGTATTATCACTAATTTGTTGTTTCATTTATCGCCAAGTTGTTGTATCATTTATGGTAACCTGAGTAGTTGAATGTTATAGAAACCCTATTATGACATAATCTGTTTGCATTATTCCAGAAATTTTGAATAACGGGATGTTTTGCAAGGGCTTTTGTGGTGTGTGTTGCTTAGGGAGTACATTGCTAGTTTCACTGTTTAGACGGTACAACGGCTGAATGTACTAAGATTAATTCGAAGTTTCTTTACGATTTGGAACGAAAGAGGAAGAGTGCATTAATTGACTGGTGTGTAAATGAAGGTTTACTTAGTAGCCATTTTCCGGACAGTCCAAAACTACGTACAGTCAAAAGTCGTTAATTCGGACACCCATAATCCGGAATGATCTATAATCCGGACCTCAAAGCTACAAACTTTCTACGCATGCGGCCCATTGACGCATGCACGTAAGACTTTTATGGCTGCGAATATGAGTGTGCGCGTGCGCAAAATACGTTTACAAATGCGCGTTTAATGTATAACGGACAGTATAAGCTAAGCTAAAATTATCTAATTCACTGAATGTTGCAGATTGCGTTGTTCCTTAATCTTCGAATTGGATCCGGCTTATTATTTTTTGCAGACTGTTAGAGCAATTTTATAAAAGTAAGCTTGAACTTTCGATTATGTCAAATAGAATTGCTGATATATATTTACTAATATGTAAAGGATCTACAAAGCGAAAGTATGTTTCGAAATCCATTAAACAAAAAGTGGAATTGCTCCAAAAAATGGATAAAGGCATATCCTTTGTTTATCTAAACTTTAACGTTTGTTTATCTAAACTTTGTTTATCTTTAACGCCCAGGCGCGCAATGAATTGGAAGTTGATCTGTCAGCACTATCCTTATCTTCAGAGCAGATGTTTTTATTTTATTTGGCTTATAATTCCTTACTAAATGTATTATTTCATCTTGATGTACTCTGTCTTTGATATGATTTAAATGAAATTCCTCATCATTATAATTCTCTTCCGATAGCGAAGAAAGTAACAGAGGTTATTGAAAACGAAAACATTTCGATTGACAAATTAGTCGGTATTCTCGACACAGCAATTATAGGACTTGAACAGCGAAACTTTGTAACTGAACAAGAAATTATGTCTGTTTATAGAATTAAAGAGAATGTATTATCACATAAAAAACAAAGCAACTTAAACAACTTACATTGAAAGAAATATTTAATAAAGTAAACAAATAAATATTAAGCTTTTTTTTTTTTTTTTTTTTTTTTTTTTTTTTTGTAAATTTTGATACCCTTTAGATCATAATTGTTCTTTATTTCATAAATTATGGTTTCATATTTTCAATTTTATAATTTCTGCATGCCATCTTACCAGATTTAAATTGATGATCTATAATCCGGAAAAATCGATAACCCGGAATCGCCGAAGACCCGACGAGTCCGGATTAACGACTTTTGACTGTAGTATATTTTTTACTCTTATTTTTGTGAATTTATATGCTGACGACGATATACGGATTATAGTTCAGATAATTTTAGAAGTTTTGAGATGCTGTTTACGGAATTTTGTGTGCCACAGACTGAAGACAAACAAATTTCTAAATAAGGTAAGTGGATATATGCTTTGTGTAGTGTTTAAATGCATAACAGGTTTTTCCTTTTTTATGTTATTTTATGCTTGGTTTAAAATGTAGTTTATTCAGATTATGTATTGTTTGTTTGTCTCTACTGTAGAATTGGGTGCTCCTTTGGCCTTTTTAAGTGAAAATACAGGGGTTGGACAAAAATATGGAAACACCTTTAAAAAAACATGTTTCTTTGCTTAATATGGTGTAGGAAACCCGTTGGCATCCAAAACAGCTTGCAGTCTTCTCGGAATGGATAAATACAGTTCCTGTATGTTTGCCAAGGGAATATTATACCATTCTTCCTGCAAAACGGTGGCAAGTTCAGATAACGATGTTGGCGGTGGATAATGAGAACGCACTTTCCGTTCCAGTGTAGACCACAAAGGTTCGATTATATTCAGGTCTGGTGACTGTTGTGGCCAGGGGAGATGGGACAACTCATCCTCGTGCTCAGAAAACCAGTCCTGGACAATGTGAGCTGTGTGAACAAGGGCTTTGTTGTCTTGGAAGACACCATCACCATCGGGGAACAAAGTTTGTACCATGGGATGAACTTGATCGGCCAAAATGTTCACATAAGTCTTGGCAGTCATGTGCCCTGACACAGTTATCATGGGACTAGCAGAGAACCACGATATAGCTGCCCAAACCATAACAGAACCCCCGCCATGTTTCACTCTTGGCAACAAGCAGTCTGTATTATAGGCTTGAGATGGCGTTCTCCAGACGTAAACTTGGCCAGAAGTGGGAAACAATGTGAAAGAAGACTCGTCAGACCATATTACTCGCTTCCACTGCTCTATAGTCCAGGCTTTATGACTTAAACACCACCTTTTCCTGTTACAGGCATTAGCATCACTGATGAGTGGCTTCTCAATTGCAGCATGGCCAGCAATTCCCTGTTTATGAAGCTGCCTTCTAATTGTTTTGGTACTCACAGGGTTGGGTAACACAACATTCATTTCAGCAGTAACTTTATTATATTTAGATGAAGTACCGGTAATCTGGAAAACTGTTAGACAAAAATGTGCAAGTTTATCAACTATGGAAGCAGAGTATATCGCTTTATCTGAAGCAGCGAAGGGATTAATGTGGACGAAAAATGTCTTACAAGATGAAATTTTAAAGTTTAATTTAAGAGAGTGTAAACTATTTTGTGATAACAAGTCTGCCATTGATTTTTCTAGATCGCCAATAGAAAATCGCCGAACCAAGCACATAGACGTAAAATATCACTTTATTAGAAGACTAGTAAATGATGAAGTGTTTTACCTTGAATTTATCACCAGTAAATTAAATACTGCCGACTTATTTACAAAAGCAACGACTGCTGTTAATTTAAGAAAGTTTTGTTTAGATGTTTTCAGTGTTTAAAGACAATAAGTGTTTTCGTATAATAGAATTGAACTATGAACTTCTGTGAAAGTTTTGTTTTTGTCTTTGCATGGGGAAAAGAGGGCCGTTTGTTGGCTTTAGTTTTAAACATGCAAATTTTGATTGGAGGTCCTTCGGCGGTAAGCTAACATGGTTGCCGCTGATTGGCCGATGACGTCAAGATCAGTGGGATGGCCGAGTATAATATATATGTACGCCGGTATCGGCGAATCTTGTTGTTTCTTGTTCTCTTGTGTGATTATCAGTTAGCTTTATGCTAGTTTGCTTTCACTAAATGATTTTAAATGTAAAGGCTACAGTGTTAGCTCTTTTATTTTATTTACTGAATAAAGCAGAAATTTTATTTAGTTTAGTCTTAGCTTTATTTAAGGGAAGCAAAACATGCTTTGCTTTTATCACTACTGCCAACAGACATAATCGAAAGTTCAAGCTTACTTTTATAAAATTGCTCTTACAGTCTGCAAAAAATAATAAGCCGGATCCAATTCGAAGATTAAGGAAAAACGCAATCATCAACATTAACTGAAATAGATAATTAGATAATTTTAGCTTATACCGTCCGTTATACATTAAACACGCACGCGAAAACATATTCTGCGCTTGCACAGACGCATATGCGCAGTCGTAAATGTCTTGCGCGCACGCGTAAAACGCCTATGAGCATGCGTCAACGCGGCGCATGCGCAGAAAGATTTTAGCTTTGAGGTCCGGATTATGGGTGTCCGAATTAACGACTTTTGACTGTATTACATTACTTTATTGTTAGTTAATAAATGTTCTGTTTGTTGTTACAAAGTCTCATCACCTGCATTATTTTCTTTCTAGGTTCAAGCATACGATCAGAAGGCACCCAAAGCAGGGACGTGAAATGGAACATTTTTTTTTATTATTTTTTAATTATTCATTGCATTTTACTTTTTGTATAAAATGGATGAAGCAACTTTTAAAAGGTTTCATGGCTGTGCTAAGGCATTGCTAACTAGATTGCTTAATTCATATAATGAAAATCTCTTTAAAAATGATCTAGTTTCTCTTGCGAACCACCAGTGGTATGCAAGAGAAAAACAGGTGGTATGCAAAGATGCAAAGTATTTTTAACTATTAAATTTAAAAATTAAAACTCCAACACTCTGATTGAGTTTTTTCTCTAACACTCGTAAATTTTTGCGATCTGAGCTTTGTTCAAGAGTGGTGGTGGTAGTAGTACTTTGTAGTGGTGGTATTAAAGGTTTTTAATTTTTGTTTAGATGGTACGCATTAGTGAAAAGGTTGAGAACCGCTGATCTAGTGCTTAGATTCAAATAATTGTTAATTCTTAACTGAGTTTGAAAAATATGTTTGCCAAGTGAAGACAGCTCTGAGATTGAGGAGTTTGAAAAAAAGTATTTTGCAATTAAAGTACTTTATAAACACGCATTAGATAAATTAGCAGAGAGTGTTTGCATGAATAAAAAAACTGATGTAAAGCTTCTGCAAATAAACATTAAACCATTTCAAGAAAATCATCGAGACTGGCCTTCATTTACTTCCATTTATTTCTATCAACATTGCACAACAATAAATCACTACCTAAAATTCAGAAATTTTGATACCATCAGAGGTTTGCTACTTGAAAATAAAGCAAAATCAATTAAATGCATTCTTGCTTCAGAAGACACCTATGAGGAAGTTTGGACTAAATTGTGCAAGTGATATGATGACAAAAAGCAAACAGTCATGTCGTTAGTGAAAACTTTCTTGGTTCAACTATCCATTACTCGTGCTGATCATTTAAGCTTAAGGCAGCTGGCAGATGCTTCTGATGACGTAGTTCACTATTTAGATTCTCTGCCCGCAAATGCTTTGAAAAGAGATCAGAGGTGAATATTTATATTACTACAAAAGGTTGATCCTGATAACTAAAACTGTTTTCAACCAAAATACAGAAATTAAGTGCAAATGTTGTTATGACATTCATTCTTTAAGCAAGCGTCTGAAATTTAAAGAATTAAGACATATCAATAAAAAAACTCAAGTAAAAAAAATACAATTTGCATTTTAATTGCCTTAGCGAGAGTCATCATACTGATAGCTGATTTCTAAATTTATGTGTAAGATTTATTCTCAAAAACATAATACACTGCTTCACAAAAATATGAAGTCAACTTTGGTTGTGGCTAAAGAGGATCCAGTGGCAGTCTTATATTCTAGTGATTTAAATTCTAATATAGGATGCTATTCTGCTAGAAAGAATCAGAAAATAATATTGCTTCTACAGCAACAATTCCTGTATCCAGTTTGTTTGGCAAACAGGGTAATAGTTCTGTTCTTTTAGATACCAGTAGCGAATGCAAAAATTAAGTAATTTTAGAGTCTTGTGAACAAAGGTTGACTCTGTGAAAAAAATAACACAATGTTTCCTGTTTAGAGTTTAGCATCCAGAAATGCTGGTATTACTAAAAGGCATGGTCAAACTGTCCATGATTCCAAAATTTAATTCTGAGAAGGAATTTGTCATCAAAGCTTATGTGTTAAATAAGTTAACCTGCCCACTTTCATCGAGCAATACTGAATGTAATGCGGTGCCGTTCATAGATTCTGTTACATTAATTGATTCTGAGTTTAAAAAGAGGAAACAAATTGACATTATTATTGGTGGTGATTATTTCTTTTCACTTTTGTTGCCAGGCATAATTCAAGATTCAGTTCAATTTAAGTTCAAAATACTTATTTTGGCTGGATTTTTTCAAAAATTATTGAAAATTCAGTTTCTAATAATATATCCTCCCCGGGGGTCGACATAGAGAATTCTGCGAAGCTACTGGCTAGGATCTGTACCTAGGCAGTCTCGGCCACGAGGGTATAAAATTTATGAACTTGGTGGTTCTGAAGGCCTTGGGAAAAGGTCACTCATTGACCAGCCTCGGGGTCTGGCATGTCCTGAGTGGTTTGCTGGGTAACGGCCCTCTGCGATGGGCTCGCCCATGCGACTGGCAGAAGTAATTGACGACCAGTGCTGCCTGGGGTTTTATCCAGGTGGTGCGCTGCTCCTCTGGAAGGGTAATAGTGGAGGTTGAACCTCCACGAAGTGCCCAAACGGGAAGTGGAACTGTAGTGTGATCAAGTTCACGGAGCAGGGAATGCCCAAATCTTGTTGTTGTTCTAACAATCAAAAGCTTTTATGCTAAGTTAAACATTCATGAAACACAGAAGTGGTTTAACAGATGAAGAAAAAGCATTTTCAAGATAATTACCAACTAAATTCTGACGGCAGATTCATCATCAGCCTTCCATTTCAAGATTCCACTGAAAAACTAAAGGATGCAAGAGAAGTGACCATTTCATATTTATTTGATATAGAATGCAAATTTAAACCAATGCAAAATCCTAGCCTGGAAAATGGTTATAATTAATGGTTTATTATGGAATTAATGGCCGAATATGAAGAGCTGAGTCTTATGACCACAAACAATTTTTTTTTTAAATATGTTCATTTCAATTTATATACAGGTTTTGAATTTTGGGTAATTTTTTTATCAAAAAAAAAAGCACTCTCAGCTTATACATGGATCAGCTTATGTTCGAAAATATAACCGTAAATTAGAACCGAAGCATATGAAAAAAAATTATTACAATTTAAAATTTGACATAAGCAAAGCAAGATACTATACAGAGTTTTCAATAATACCTAATCATACAACTAGTAAAGCAATGCTGAAGTAGCCATAGTAAGGTGCGATACCAGAAATAAGATACACAACGACAATACGGCATTATCAGCTGCAAAAAATGAAATGCCATTTTGAAAAGGTATATGGCTGAAGAATTAAAAATTTCCTACATCATTTCCTAAGGTTTTTTTTTTTTTTTTTACAGCTGTGATTGTATGAACTGTCATCTACAGCTCAAGAATTGTCATTCCACACACCATCACAAACTTCCAGCCTTGTGCCAAAATCTGACATGTTTAGGATGGGTATATGTCCACATATCTAACTATTTTATTGGATTATTATTACACTAAAAATTTGCATGTATACATAATAAAAATTTACATGTATACCTAAAAAAACTGCATGTATACATAATAAAATTCAGCATTTATACATAATACTTATTGAAAAGAAATTAAAATATCATATTACTTATTTGTATTAGCAATTTTGGGCAAAGATGTAATAGCTGTTAAATAGATCTATAATATAATGAATGTAATTCATTAAATTATATGTTACTTGAATAATAATTACATACATATTCATACATAAGGGATAGAGGATTGCTGTTATTTAAAAAATACTGGCTAATCTTTGGAATACGGTAACAGGCAGTTTGATGACATTTTGGTAAGGCGATAAAGGTTAATAGCTAGGACTTTAGCAGTGTACATGGATATAGTCAAGAGTGTGCGCAATGCCATTTTTGTGCAATTCTGGGATGTTTTTTTAAGTGGAAATAGGTCGATGTGTACATGGATGATACCGTGTATGTGCAGTTCGTAAAAACGCGGCAAGCAGTGGGCGATTCTGCACTTTGTCTCAATTTCGCACCTAATCTTCGTTATGATTAAGCACTTTTATTCCATAAAAGTTCTAGCATAAGCGTAATTCAGCTAGCAGATTGTTGGGAAAAAATATTGGAAATTTTGAGTAAAGAAAAAAAAAAAAAATTCCATTACTTCGTGAAAACAAAATGGCGTCCAAACAAAAAGTAGCAGGTTGCTGTAGCAGGGTTGGTCACCAGATTTTCGCCAAAAAATCGCCGAGTTGCCATAATTCAAAGATTAACCAAAATACTTAATCAAGGGAGTCCATGATATAAAATGTTAAAGAAATTAGTATTTAAATATTATTGCAACTACTTCAGGAAAGTCACCAAATTTTCAGGCTGTGGCATACTCTGGCAACTACACACGTAGCAATTATTTAATTTTAACAGGCAATGTCACTACATTTGAAAGGTTCTTTTTGTTTTTTAATTACAGACAAATTATAATATTTTTGTCTTAATCTCTTATTTAAAATATGCTCTTGCTCTTGGTAAAATTTGTCTGCAAAGAAGTAATTGTTAAATTTATGCAGGACGCGAATATTGTATAGCAAAATTTGCTATAGAGAACGATTTCAATCTATACTACAAAATTTTCACCAGCATATGCAAGTCAGTTTATCAATTCATTTCCATATTAAATAACTAATTAAAATATAAACTATGTAGGTGATATATTATTTTTTGTGACTGGGAGTCATCACTTCTCCCCCTGTAAAAATTGCTTAATGGTGCTAAAATAACATTAATACATAACATGTTCTGGGAAACATCCAAAATTCTTTTTTTACTGTATGTACTAGAACAGAATATATTACAATAAATATTAAGAAAGTAAATACCACATACCTGTATTGTATACATCTGAATTATGTCATGTGGAATGTTGGGAAACATTTGCAACATCTGATAAAACATAAATGGATGCCTTTGTCCAGGTAATTCCATTTTGAAAACCTAGATTAAAAAAAAATACCTGCTTATTAAAAAATCAATAGTAAAAAAATTATGCATAATTTAAAATTTAATAATATCCATACTATATTATAATAAATATCAACAGCAGAAATAAAAATAACCCAAAAAATATAAAATACTATTAGAAATGCCTAACTGGTTAAATACATTGTCATACAAAACAAAATCTCGCCATAGTTACCATGTCATATAAACAATCATTAAATTTAGCACATCTGTACCTTTGACAGCTCATTACGTCTATGGTAAAATTAAGCGATTTGGCTCAGAAACTACTTCATGACTTACGCAATTCAATCATACTTATGAAATCTAAGCAAATCTTGAGAAAAACACAAAATATCTTGCAAATAATTTGAGGCAGTCAGGAAAGTTCTTTGGAATATTATTCATTAAAAAATATGATTTTGTTTAAATTCATTATTTGCAAACAAAAGTTGCAGAAATAATAAGAAATATAATAACTTTATATTTGGTAAAAATGAAGTTTATATATATGACAACTAAGAAATAAAATTTCAACATACAGATAAATAGAAATTTAGATTACATTCTCTGATAATACTTTTGTCTTGACATATCAAAATCTTCTTACAAGGTTTGCGATTTTACACAAAGGGAATTTTTTTGGTACTTATGTATTATCGTAACCAGGTAGGCGTTATTTGTAAGTTTGAGTAAAAAAGTATGAATAGAAAGAAAATGTACATTTATTAATCACAGATAATTTTTAATACAGTTTTTTATATTGTTTTGCTTTAAAATATAAAATAGCAATTAAACCCTTCCGGTTTCGAATTTGAATAAGTTGCAAAATTATTTTTTCGGCGGAAATCTTTTGGCTATTGCTTTTAGCACTGATTGAAAACCCTATTCGCCATAACCATGTACACGTCGACTTATTTTTACTTAAAAAAACATCCCAGAATTGCACAAAAATGGCATTGCGCACACTCTTGACTTTATCCATGTACACTGCTATTTTCTCATAAATTACAAAAATTTGCACGAAAATGCAGGAAAATTTTGTGAATCTCCACATGCTCTTTTTACAAAACTACGTATAACACGTAGGGTTGCTGTAAGTAGGGTCGCCAAATTTGGCAATTTATGCAAATTTTGGCCTGGTTGCGTTAATACGTAAGTACCATTTTTTTATATAAAAGATAATCAATAACCTAAACTGTTTATAATACATGTATATTTCTTAATGTGTAAAGCATTATTTATCTAACTAGTTATTTTATGTTAGCTTTACTGTTATTTTCTCTTTCTGTTTTCCTGTTAGAATGCTAATCTTATTCAAACGAAATAGGCAGAAATAGTATCTAAAGGGAAGAGTAAAAGTTTACAATGGGGTGCCCCTTATTATTATTATTTTTTCGATTTTTTTTTTTTTTTTAATGCTAAGATCGACAGCAAGAAGGCACAATTTCAAGATGACTGCTACAAAAAGCCAAAATAAGAAGTCAAAGAATTACACAAACTCGGTGTTCATGTACACATTGATTTTTTTCACTTAGAACATCAGAGAATTACACAAACTACACACTGCCTTTACTTTGTCCGTGTACACATCGATCTCTTTCACTTAAAAGAAATCAGGAAGCTAAAATAATGTTAAAACTAACATGGTAACCAGAAATGGGATTTCATCGCCAAAACTGAACAAAATTTGTCGTTAAGCGGAAGAACACCCAATTCTACACTATAGCCAAGGGGACGTTTTAGACTCCCTTTAGACCTTTGTTTAGGCAGAACACGTTCTGCCCACTGAAGGACACATTGCCAGTTGCAATTCTATGACAGCAATTAGTTTTTGGCATTTCTTTATTCTTTATAATATTGCGTGTCATGCCGGTATAGGTTTGCAATGACTTGCACCTTCATATTTTCTGTGCGGCCCTTGGCTAGCTTATGACTCGGCTTAGTTTAATTTGAAATTCTATCTTTCAAGTTATGCCATAAATACTGACTGGTTTGAAGAACAAGAAGTACCTTCTGTTAACTATTTAACTATTAATAAAAAGGTCTTTTACACCCTTCTTACATCCTGTTTTCTTACAAGACTTTTATTCAAACGAAGTAGGCAGAAATAGTATCTAAAGGGAAGGGTCAAAGTTTACAATAAGTTGCCCCTTATTATTATTATTATTATTTTTTTTTTTTTTTTTTTTTTTTTTTTTTTCAGTTTCTTTTTTGACGCTAAGATCGACAGCAGGAAGGCACAATTTCAAGATGTCAGACATAGTAAACATATTATGTCTAACATCTTAACATTCGCAATTAGACATAGTAAAGAATTAGTAAAAGTAAGTTAGTAAAGTTAGACATAGCAAAGAATTCACTTTTGTCTTCCAGAGTCTCGACTTAGTGCACGCTTCCCAAGAAGATGAGTGTCCATAAATGTATCTCATGAAATTACTGAGAGATTTCCTTTAAAGTTGCATTTTTGAGAGGAGCAGTAAAGATAAAATTTTAAAATTTTTCAGGCCACACTGAAACAAAATATTTTGTAAAGGGTGTATCATCTAAAGATAATGACTAACATGTCAAATCATGTTTAAATGGTACTGAATTAAAAAAATGAATTCTGAAGTTGAGTTGGTCGTTTTTAAATTCTGAATTAGATGTTTTTAATTAGTTTAATATTTTTATACATACTTCTACTATATCTCAGACTACAGATCTGTTTTCGATTTCATTATCCTCTGCAAACATATTGTTCACCAGAAGTATAATCATTTTTACTCACAGTATACCTTATAATATTTTTGAATATTGTGTTATACAGTGATTTCTTGCAATACTACGGTTTATACAGATGCACAAATAATGCTTCTATACATACAACTGGTTGAAATTTGCTACGAGTGACCCATTTCACCATTATTACAAAATAAAAATTTAAGGCATTACAGTCTTTATTAAACACAGATGATGCAGAATCGGCGAACGTAAGAATGCTGAAAGCTTTTACGTAAGTTTATATATCAGTAGAATGAGATCATACTCTGAAATTATAAAATTATTTCACAAGCGATTTTACGTACCAAAATTTCTGCTGATAAACAAATTTAATCCAACTGAATACAGTATATAATATCACAGTTTACTCTATAAAGTAAAATAATAAAAAAATCTGAAACAGCATATGATTAGAGGAATCGCATTCACATAATGACAAAGTGCTTTAACAAATTAAATCCCACCAGTTCACGTTTTAAAAGTCGATAGGTTATGTTTATGAATTACGTCAGACTATGACTCATACTGATTCTTCTCACGGCTGTCACTTGATAAGCTGAGAGTTTAAAAATTTCTCCAAAATCCGAAAGAACTTTTTCAAAGAGAAAAATTGAATAGATGATATAATAATAAAATATGAAAATGTTGTAGTAATATTGGAAACATCTTAAATTAGAATATAATAAATAAATAATTATAATAATAATATGAAATAAAATCAGCATAACTATAGTCATTAACAATAAAATTTATTTTTTATTATTTCATGATAATTTTTTATTTCGTTTAACAGTGAATTTCTCTTCAGCCACCTCAATGCTTGATTTTTCGACCTAAAAGCAAAAAGACTTCAGAATACTACAAAAACGAAACCATCTGAAGTAGCCGCCAAGCCGCACGCGCTTAGCAACCAATAAGAGAGAAGGTTCTTGGAGGAGGGAGAAATAGATCTCTCCGGCATTTTGCCTTGAGGTAGTTTGATTTGTGTTCTCTGCTGCATGTTTGTACTTCGTTTTTCCTTTCAGTGATTTATGATGCTTACATATTTGATCATACAGGATTTATTTTTTAAGTGTGTATTATGTCAAGACTTTTAAGAAGCAGACGGAGTGAAACAGCAAGTTTAAAAATTATAAGAACTGAATCGCATGTGTCAACTCAATGGGCAAATGCTTCATTTATGCATTATCTTCATCTAATTGATTATGAAGGAAGAGCTAATGCTATGGATGTGATACCTTGGTGCTGTATTCCATTCAGTCAACAAGGAATAGAACGATATTGTGCATTAAATGCATTCCAGGCTTATAAACCATATATAATGGAGAAGTTATCAACTTGCGAATCGATGATTATTCCAGTGTTACTTAAAAAATTGCTACATGTTTGTGAGCTATTAAATATATTTTCGGATAATGAAGAAACTGTAAGTTTGTACTTTGATATACTTAATTGTTTATATGATCGGTGCTATGAAGAACCCTCCTTGTTTAAGAGTATTTGGAATAAAATGTGTGTTACCACTTTTGTAAAGACTGCCATATTTGAAAAACTTATGATTAAAAGTCCAAAGTATAATTCTCCTAGGTTTTTAAAATATGTGTTAGAAATAGCTAATAGTGCTAATTTTGATTTACACAATTTTCCTTTTTGTCCTGTGACTTCAGCTCTTCTAAATGGAAATTCAGAATATATGAGAATCTTATTGCAGTATGGGTTTGAACAGAATGCGCAGCGATTAACAGTCTACAACAAGTATTTCTTGCCATGGTAATTATACTTATTTGTTTCTTATATATATCTGCCAATGTTTATGAAATTTTTCAGAAATGCTCTAGTTTTATGATCTTGTGCATGAAATTAATTTTGTTACAAATTTTGCAATTTACTATAGTGCCTCAGTTTGGCAACTTCCCAGTAAATTTGTATTTAAAGCATACACTCTAGGTGAACCTTTGAATTCTTCTTCTTTGTTATGTATAAAGCAATTCTTCCCTTAATGAAGTATGAAACCGTTTGTGTTTGGGCAACTTTGATAATCTGCAAAAATATTTATTCAGTGCTCTCCATTTTCTTCATGATTTTTCTTAACAAATACCATAATGTTATTATCATTATGCATTCAAATAATAGTATAAAAAATAGCATTAAAATTAAACATTTTAGTTTCACTTTGTCATCTTTTAAAATGTCTGTACCTTTCGTTTAGGCAATTTTCAAACATTATGATTCTGAAATTTAAACAAGCTAAATGGGTCATAAAGTACAGGTTTTGGTAAAATAAAAAAAAGTTACATTAAATATGTTAAAATTAATTTTAATATCTACTTTTCTAATTTTTATTCTGAGAATTTTGCCTCTGCAAATTTTAAAAATATTCAAATGTATGTAAGTTTTCTTTGAATTTTTTATTTCAAAATATTCAGATGTGCATTAACATTCTCTGCAAAATTCACTTAAATTTATTTCAGTATTCTTCTGATTTTTATTCTCATGGTGACAGGCATGCTTTTGTATTTTGGTTTTTAAAAAATTGGCACTCTTCTATTATCAGGACCAGATTCAGAAGTATGTGTATGGATGCATGTTTATATATGTATATATATATACACACAGAGACACATATATACATGCATAGATAAACATATGCATCCATACATATTTCTGGACCCAGTTCCGATAACAGAATAGTACCAAAATATTTAAGCATCAAATTTGTTTTAATTTTGAGAAATTGAGTAGTTCATTTAAGTTTTCAATACATCTCTGTTATCAGGACTGGATTCAGAAATGTATGTATGTATATGTGTGAGTGTGCTTGTACATATACATATATACATTCTGAATCTGGTCTTGGTAACGGAAAAGTGCCATTTTTTCTATGTGCGCTATACTTTAAATCTGTCAATATTGTGTTTTTAATACATTTAATTAAATACTATTATATTGTTGCATGTTTAAGCCACATCCTTTATTTTTGTGTATGGTTTTAGGGAAAAAAAATTGTCTTTGAGCTTTGACTTCTTTTGCATTTGAAATGTCTTACTTCCATAACTCAGCAGAAAAGGTAAAATCCTAGGAGAGCCCATACCCTTGGCGACAAACTAGGAAAGTGCTGAATCACCCACTGCTTTGTGTGTTTCTCAAAATCGCCAACTTGAAAATAACAAGTAAAAAAAATTGCACAAACTCTGTATCCATGTACACATCAACCTATTTTCACTTAAACAAAATCCCAGAATTGCACAAACTTGACATTGCACACTCCCTTGACTTTGTCCATGTACACATCCATACGCGCGATATAAGTGGATGCGCCAAGGTTGTGGGCTCCGCTAGGATCCAACCACAGAAAATTACATAAATTGTGTATATTTGCAATATATTATTTCTGCAGTTGCACAGAAACTATAAATATGTATAGAAAAAGTTTATAAAGGATTCTGGCTTTTTATTTTTGTGTTATCATCTACAGATATCTGAAATTTTAATATTAATACAATAGTTTTAAAGACTGTATTCATTGTGATTGTTTCTGTATGAAATATTATTATCTTCACAAAAATTTCCAGTATCACTCTACCATTCCATGGCATGTCATGCTAGGTGTTCTTTATTCTTATTTAAACATTAAATTTGATTTTTCTGAATTTAGATTTATATACACTTGCATAATGTTACCAGCTTAATAATCTATTTTTGGTATACATTATTTATTACATGTACATTTTATTGACATAAAATAGCAAATTTAAAATTAATTTTTCATGTGGCTTATTTTATTATTTATTTATTTTATTTTTTTTTTTTTTTTTAATCCAAAACTAATTACCTTTTCGGTACTTTTCCATTTAGCCGGTGCAGGCGATAACGTTGCCAATAATGGTACAACCGATGCCATTTAGAATATCCTCGCTGGTAACATTTTACTTCTCATTTTCAAAACAAGTTACAACCATTTCTTATCAGATTGATTGTTTCTTTCAATACTGGCATACAATTACATAAAATTTTTACCAGATAGTTTAATTTTATGTCCTAAGGCCATGCACGGGCAATACAGTCAAAAGTCTTTAATCCGGACTCGTCGGGACTTTGGCAATTCCAGATTATCAATTTTTCCAGATTATAGACCATCAGTTTAAATCTGGTAAGATGGCATGCAGAAATTGTAAAATTAAAAATATGAAACCGTAATTTATGAAATAAAGAGCAATTATGATCTAAAGGGTATCAAAATTTACCAAAAAAAAAGCTTAATATTTATTTGTTTACTTTATTAAATTCTTTCAACGCGCACATGGGTAAAGCATACGTACGCAGAGTCGAAATTAGAAAATTGCAACCAGAAAACTATTTGATTTGTGTTCATGATATTTATACTGATGAGGAATTTGATTTAAATCATATCAAAGACGGAGTACATCGAGATGAAACACTACATTATAAACCGAATAAAATAAAAACATCTGCCCTGAAGATAAGGATAGTACAGTCAAAAGTCGTTAATCCGGACTCGTCGGGACTTCGGCGATTCCGGGTTATCGATTTTTCCGGATTATAGATCATCAATTTAAATATGGTAAGATGGCATGCAGAAATTACAAAATTAAAAATATGAAACCGTAATTTATGAAATAAAGAACAATTATGATCTAAAGGGTATCAAAATTTACAAAAAGAAAAAGCTTAATATTTATTTGTTTACTTTATTAAACATTTCCTTCAATGTAAGTTGCTTCGTTTCATGTGATAATACTTTCTCTTTAATTCTATTAAACAGACATAATTTCTTCTTTAGTTACAAAGTTCCGCTGTTCAAGTCCTATAATTGCTGTGTTGAGAATACCGACTAATTTGTCAATCGAAATGTTTTCGTTTTCAATAACCTCTGGGTCACTTTCTTCACTATCGGAAGCGAATTATAATGACGATGAACTTGATTTAAATCATATCAAAGACAGAATGAAATACTACACTTAGTATGGAATTATAAACCAAATAAAAAACATCTGCCCTGAAGATAAGGATAGTGCTGACAGATCAACTTCCAATCCGCCGCGTGAAAGAGATTTCGGATCTCAAAACATACTTTCGCTTTGTAGATACAAATTACATATTAGTAAATATATATCGGAAATTCTATTTGACATAATCTTTATAATCTATCATAATCTAATAATGACGTTTCTGCCCCCCCCCCCTGCCGCAGAGCAGCGTGAAATTGATAAACAGATTTCGGATTTCAAAACATACTTTCGCTTTGTAGTAAATATATATCGTAAATTCTATTTGACATAATCGAAAGTTCAAGCTTACTTTTATAAAATTGCTCTAACAGTCTGCAAAAAATAATAAGCCGGATCCAATTCGAAGATTAAGGAACAACGCAATCGGCAACATTAACTGAATTAGATAACTTTAGCTTAGCGTATAACTCCGTTACAATTTAATTGCGCATGCGCACAAACATATTCGCAGCCGTAAGGGTCTTACGCGCTCTCGTAAATGCCTGTGCGCATGCGTGAACGCGACGCATGCGCAGAAAGTTTGTAGCTTTGAGGTCCAGATTATAGATCATTTCGGATTATGGGTGTCCAAATTAACGACTTTTGACTGTACTGAAAGATCAACTTCCAGCTCATTGCGTGCCGCGACATCCCCCCCACCTGCGCAGAGCAGTGGGAAATTGATAAGCAGATTTCGGAATGGTTAGAGAAACAAAGGAGCCTTTATCCATTTTTTGCAGCAATTCCACTTTTTGCTTGATGGACGACATCGAAACGTGCTTTCCCTTTGTAGATCTAGCATCGGAGATTCTATTTGACACAATCGAAAGTTCCAACTTACTTTTATAAAATTGCTCTAACAGTAAAAATAATAAGCCGCATCCAATTCGAAGATTGAGGAACAACGCAATCTGCAACATTAACTGAAATAGATAATTAGATAATTTTAGCTTAGCTTATACCGTCTGTTATACATTAAACGCGCATGTGTAAACGTATTATGCGCATGCGTAAAGGTATTACGCGCAGATGCATTGACACATGCGCAGAAAGTTTGTAGCTTTGAGGTCTGGATTATGGGTGTCCGGATTAACGACTTTTGACTGTAATTAAGTCAATTAGAATGCAATCACACCTCTCACCCAACGGCAAAAATATAGAGAAGATAAAGTCAAGCGTTAAATTCATCAATTCTAATGAGAATGCAGTAGCGAAGTAAAGCACTGTGGTTTTACATAATATCTGAGTAAGCTATTCACATGAATTGAAATAATTCTTGCATTTAAACTTGTATTTCAAATCAAGATAATTAAGATTTAACTTGAAATTAATGTAGATAATTATTGAGACAGATTTTTGTAGCATATTTTGCTTGAGATGAGATCATTTGGGGTCACGTGATATGAACCAGTGAATCAGGATGTTGTACCATGAAAGCATAGTAAATTCTTAAATTAATGTCTTTTTACAAATTTATTGGCTTTTTTACAAAATTTTAAATTATATTAAAATATTTATACTTTTAAAATAAAAATTCTTAGAACTAACATTTTTTATGCATATACTGTGTGTTGTCATCAATAAAGTCTGCTTGGCGAAATTTGCGCTTGCGAAATGGAAAAGTACCTTCTTTTCTTCTATAGATAATGTCTTTTTTTAAGTGTATACTTCAGGAACATATGTATGGGGTAAAAACAGTGTTATGTATAATGCATCATAGCTCATCTGCATATTTAAATTAATTTTTATGCACTCATATAGGGTCTAATTTTGTGTTTGTGTATACCTTGACATAAGGTAAATATTTTTAACAAGCAGAATAGTGTTGTACTTAAAACTATGTATAATGCTGTGTGAAAATATTATATATATATAGGTAACAGAAATTTAAAATACTGATAATGATAATTACATTTTAATTTAATACTGTTGCTATGACATACTCTGCAAAATCTCTTCATAGAAAGTCATATTTATATATATAGAGAGAGAGAGAATTTCTTGCTTGAATTACACTAAATTCAACATGGCTTAATTCTTAATAGCATAGAGCTTATCTGTAAAATATCAGTAACTTAAAATAAGTATCAAGTAACAGCAGAAATGTTAATGCTCTGTTTAATAGGATATTGGATGATTTTTCTATTTTCTTTTTAAACAATATTGTTTTCACTGTGAAACTATTAATCCTGTTTCTAATTTTGCAGTGCTAATCCTCTATATGATTTACTGAAAAGTCCACTTGAAACAAGAACATCTAGTAGGACTGCAGTTATTACAGAAATTCTTTTGCTCTTAATCATAATAGTTTCTTGCAAATCTATTAAAAAACGTCTATCGATTGTGGATTGTTTTCGTCTGTTGTGGAACAGTATTTCTTATCCTTTCATAACTGAACAGGAGCTACAAAATGAAGTACGTAAATATTTCACATGCTATAACATATGCAATCTGCAACGCTTTTATCCAGCAAATGCAGAACAATTTTTTAGGTTAGTTGAAATATACAATGAAATGCTACCAGAAAGTGAAAATATCCTCCAGCCTCGAACACTAAAGCATCTTTGCAGGTGTGTTGTGAGAAGACAGCTTAAAAAAGCATGGAACCTACCTCATGGCATCCAAAATTTGCCTGTTCCAAATTGTATACGATCATATTTAATGCTTGAAATGAGTAAAAAAGTATAAAAATGGGACAAGAAAGAAAGGACTTGTTGCTTCATTTATATCTTTGGGCAAATGAAGCAGGATTTCATTAGGAGACAGTCGTATACAAATCAGTATGAAAGGAAATGTGGTACATGTGTAGTTAATGGTAATATTTATTTTCAGATGAAAACATGAACATTTTACCTCAATAGCATTATTTAATTTGGTTTTACTATTACTTTATTCTAATAATTATTAATTTCATTTGATGTTTTTTGTAACAAATTGCTCATATTCTCAGGAATTTTGTAGATATTGAATGTGTATTTTTTATTGTGCAAAGAAAGCAAAAAAGTATTTTTAATTCATAATAAAATTAATTATATTTAAAAAAGCAGTGATTTTTGCATGCATAGTATGATTATTGAAGTCTCGGTGAACTTAACATAGTACTTGGTGTGTTAGCTGGTATTCGCTGATAAGTTGCCTTGACTGAATGGTTGAAAGGATGGTGATGATTTCTTTTTTTAATCTCGGCGTCAACTTCAGATCACTTTTCCACCATGACATATAAATGTGCTGTTCTCTAGCATGATTCTTTAATACAAAGAAACTCGTCCTTGCAATTTGGTCTGAAATATCGGCAATATTTTTATCTGATTTTATTAAATAAAGTGCAAGCAATATTTGACCCTTCTTAATGTATTTTTCAGTCACCAATTCATATCAGATTTCCAGATTGATTTAACGAAATTTTGCCTCCACCCCACCCCCAAATAGCCAAATGCAGAAGTCAGATATTTTAAAACAAGAAATTGGGAAGATATATGTTTTAATTTTATTTCAGTACAAAAACTATGATGATATCACAATTACAAACACATTTTAAAAAGGTCTCGAAGAAAATTTCAAAACTCTAATTAATCGCCAAACCTAGTAACACAGAGTATAAGAATATAGAATGATGAAAGCTTGCAACATTTCATATCGCGCGTTGCAAAAAGAGTGGATTTGTCCAATCATGAACTCCAAAGTTGATAATGATGTTTCACCACGTAATCTGATGGCAACCATAAAATCTTATAAAAATATGCACTGCTTCTCTCACCACTGACGCCACTGAAGAAATTGCACCTATATATAACTGAAGCATTGTTGTATTTTGCCATTGAATTACTGTTTTGCATTTATTAGCATTTTAATTTTGAAAATGTATTACCTTCTTCTTAGGACGAACCTAGAATTTCTCATCATGTTAGATGACCTGCTGATGTGCATGGGACAGCTGGTCACTTCCCTTCCCTAGCATCTGCAATCCTCACCAGTTTCGGACCCACATGGCAGACCTCCAAAGTCAAGTTTCCAAAGCGACTTAAGTTCAGAGATCTGGGAAGCATCGTGCATGTAACACAATATTCGTAGAATAACAGCAGAACTTTAAACTGCCACTTCGAGAAAAGGCAGAAACATTAACTCACATAAGATGGTTTTGGATCTGCATTTCAGACTTGGATATTGCAGAGTGGGTAAAAATACCATAATTTTCTTTCATTGTCAAAGAGTTAGTCATGGCCAGTTCTTTTGCAACAACCTGCTCCCAGATGCCTGAATTGTAATCAGGGCCAACTGGCAAACACAAGTGCTTTCCCTAAAGAAGAGAAGCCAACATACTGTAAGTTGGATCACTTGGCTTCATTGAAGAAACATGAATTTTGTCCCAAAACTCGCATCAAGAAAGAAGATAAAAAAACTCTTTTTAAAATTTTAATTTCTGTAATATTTTTTATGAAATCAAAATTTTTAAAGAAATAGAAAAACATATTATATTAATATAGATTTTATTAGGAATTCATTTATTCAGGAATTATTCAGCTTTATTAGGAATATACTGCTTGAAAGAACATCTTCCTCGAAAAGCTTCAAGTTTTTCAACAATTGTTATGAACTCACCGGCAGTGTAATATTTCTGGCAGTTAGTTATTCGCAAACTCTTCAAAAAAAAAACTCTATTATAGGTCCTTAAACTTAAAAAAAAAAAACTCTATTATTCTCTTATAGGTCCAAGTTTATCCGATTCTCTCTTGACGACGCGAGTTCCTATGCCATCAAAACACAAACATCTTGATAGAAAAGGAAAACTTTTGTAGGACATAGTTTTGTGGGAAATTTCCAAGCCGGTTCCGTCTGTTGCCGACAGATCCCGCACATTTACGTGAGATGACTTATATCACAAAAATATAAAAGCGCGAATTTTTGTTAGAGCTGTGTGACGAGCATCTCTCTCTTTGAAAGCTGTCAGAAATAGATGCAATGTAAATAGTTGTATAACTGACGACTGTCAGCAGCATTTGATTACTTAGTAAAAGTTCCTACAATTCATTTGGAGTCTGGACATACATTGGTATGCAAAACTTAAGCAACAATGTAAATTTTAATCAGATAGCCATGAAATTGCAGAAAAGGTTCTTGCGATCAGTACAATGAACACAAAATTCAGTAGAAAGCTCCGTATGGAAATGTCAGAAACAAAACGTCACAGGTGATGTGAGCGTATGCAAAACGCGTGCGATCGGCGCGCTCAACTCAAGACTACAATAAGGACGGATATGCAATTAAAGGCATTCGCTGAAAGTACGTTCTTTCGTGAAAACATGGCTAGAAGAAGTCTCCTGGATGAATGATTGGAAAGCTGGAGGAGGGACATAGTGTGACCAGTGTTGCTGAAGAGTTCAGAATCAACAAAAGTGTCGTTTGGCGCGCTTGGAAAGCCTTCTAAACCATAGGCACAGCTGTTAGAGTGGTTGATGGTGGATGACCAATATATCGTCCTGCAGGCGGAAAGAGCCCGAAACCAGTCAGCGAGCGTCATAGCATAGCAACTGTGTATAGCAACGGAGCGACAAATGTCGCAGTTTACTGTGTCCAGACGTTTTCACAAATTTGGCCTATTCACCCATCGTCTTGAACGCTGCACACCTTTAAAAAGTTGGCCATCGGTACCACCGTGTAGAGTGGTTCAAGAAGCACAAAATCTGGATATCTCATCAACGAAATCCTGTGCTATTTATGGAAGAGACTCGTTTTAATGCCACAAGCGATTTTCAACGCCAGTTGATTTGGAGAGAGGTTGGGACACGGTTTCATCCCAGTAACATCAAGGAAAGAGACCATTACGGTACTCCTGGAGTTCTTGTCTAGGAAGGCATTACGGTGAACGCGCGGACAGAGCTCCACGTTTTCGACAGAGGTTCTGTAACGGGAGATCGCTATTGTCAGGAGGTAATCCTTCCCCGTGTAGGTCTGTTCCGAGGTGCCATTAGAGCAGATTTCATTTTTATGGATGACAGTGCATGGCCACACTGAACTCCTGCTCTTCAGAAGATGATGGAAAGGGAAGATATCACTCAAATGGATTGACCAGGATACTCCTCTTATTTAAATCCCATAGCATATGTGTGGAATGCTTTGGGGAGTCACCACCTTGCGGCACGGGAACACCCAACCCAAGGAACACCCAACAACAGAAACAGATGCTGATTGAGGAATAGGCACTCTTACCTCAAGATCTGTTGGACAATCTGGTGCTGAGTATGGAGAGACGGTGCGAAGCAATCACTGCAGTAAGGGGAGGGTATATTCCATATTAAGGAACATCTGCTTGTTGTTCTTCTTGTACAGACAATCATGTGTAACAATACTATAAGGTCAATAAAGCCTTTATTAATTCCATACTGCATGCATTGTATACATTTTTGCTCAACTATGCTTACTTCATCGTTTAAAATACAAGATGCTGTCTCTCAAATGATTTCTCGAGGAGTTATGGCAAAAAGAACACGTCTGATCTTTTGGCCATCCTTTTTTTTTTTTTTTTTTCCCCTTTCCCAATAAAGCAATAAATGTCATTCTCATTTTTGTTCAACAAACCTGCCTCTGCTAAAAAGAAAATTTCTGATTTGCCAGGGTTGATCCCTCGAACTAATCGACAATTTCATTACTTCTGCTATTGAAAATGTTAACGTAGCCATGCCCATGGATAAGCAAACTATAGGGACTGAGCAAGGGTTCATTTAGGGGACAGTAAGGTAATTAGCCTTTATCCCTACATCATCAAGTAACATTAAATTGTCATCAAAAGAGGGGTTCCACAAAGAGGTTTAAATTTAGTGTCAAAAAAACGAAAGAAAGCCTGCCTTCCACAGTGAAAAAGTTAAAAACATTGAAGGACTTTAATTTAAAATTTTGAGATCGAAAAAGGACCAGAATCAAATTTTGTGGTGTTGCATCATTGAATTTTGAATAGACACTATTTTCCTTGATCAATATCTAAAGTGTTCCTCCAATTACTGTAAAAGACTCCAGGGAGTCTAGTCTGGACAGATCGAAGTCGGCATTCTCTTTCCACTCGACAGCAAACGGCAGAGCGAGTCTGAACCCTTCAAATTCCGTCGGTGGAAAATGAAGTGTAATTTCCATGCAGAAACTTCCATGCTGACGTTTATTACATAGCAACCAGTCTGTCTCACCTCTCTCTACGTTGCTCGAGGCTCAGGGAAAGGAGGTAGTTTGTTGTCAAAAGTGCTGTTTCGCATGTGCTTGTCCCTGAGGATGGCGGTAGCAAAAACAAAACTGCCAACCAGTTCGAGTAAATAGTGATATTTTTCGAAAACATCCGCAGCTGTTAAGTGGTAAACTGAGTAGCACATTTAGTAAAGAGCACAAGAAAAGAAAATTGGAAGAGTTAATGGATATTTTAAACGCAGAAAGAAATGGCCACTCCAAAACTTCAGATATGTAAAGAAACGTAAGCATAATTTCACGTACGATCTTTTTGCGAAATAAAAGTATTCTAAAAGGTTACATGTTTGTTAACAGGAATTTTATGATTAAAATATTTTTTGCCTAAAAGGTTATGCAACAATGTCATAAACCAAATCATTGAAATATAACATTGCGTACGCGTGTTTAGTATTCCTATTGAATAAAAAAAAATTTATTTTTAGCAACTGATGATTATATCAATCATTTTATTTATTCATGAATTATACCTAGTACGTAACTACAGATATACTATATATCGTAGATATCAATAAGCAGAAAACCTAGGAATGATGCATTAAAAACTGATTTACTAGTGGGGAAAAAATATAACAAATTTTTCACAAACGTAATAGAAAGGAAACCAAAAAAAAAAATATATATATGACTTAAATCACAAAACATATTTTGCATATAAATGCACGTAATTACACACATATATATATTATATAAAACGGAAGGAAAAATTACACAACTGCACATTAAGCGAATGTTAGAATTTTCTGTTAATATAGATAAACCTTGACATTCTTCCGTGTCATTATGTGCAATTATAGATACGTGGATACCAACTACAGCTCCGATGACACTAGGAAATTCAAACTTTCGATTAATTCCTAATTTGAAGTTTTGTTTTGCTCAAAACTATTTACTGTAAATTTTATCCATACCAGAACAAATAGTAACTTCTCAAATTACACTAACTGACATATTTCTGCCTCAGCCCTATATAGTATCTGTCATTACCAACATATCTCTGGTAACTGGTAATTAAAAAGATGTTAACATATGCAGTGAAATAAATTGCAGTATATATTCGTATTTATACCCTTTTTAAATCAATCCTACCAGCGGTAAAATTGCTGAACACTGCTAGTTCGGTCCGAGGTTCGAATCTCGCAAACGGCTGGTTGCATGGGCGGCATTACCAACAAATCTCTGGTAACTCACAGAAGCATAAAAGTTTAAAGCACACAAAAACTGTTTTAAATAAACAAACAACTATAATCATGTATATGTCTAACTGTATTATAAATATATTGGCATATGCAGTGAAAGAACTTGCAGTACAATAGTCCTTTTTATCTTCTTCTTCAATAGCCAGACAGCTCAGGATAGGCCCTTGCCTTCCTCAGAATCGCATTCCAAGCTCTTCTATCCTTGGCCATGGACATCCAGTTAGTTATTAAAATTCTTAAGTCTGTTTCCAAACAGTCGAGCCACCTAAATTTAGTCTCCCTCTTTTTCATGAATTATACCTTCGAGTGCCAAATGATCTGGCCGAGAAGATCTTTTTAGTTACATGATTTCCATCCATCCTGCACAGGTGTCTTACCCATTTAATTATCTAAATCCTTATATATTTTACTATATCTAGTTCTTTAAAAGATTTATAGAGTTCAGAGTTAGTTCTACTTCTCCAGATATTGTTACATTTTATGCCACCAAAAATACCTCTCAAGATTTTTCTTTCAAAGACAGAAATGATACTTTTAGCCTTTTTCTGTCATTGCCCAGGTATCAGCAGAGTATATAAGAATATTAATTATATATAAGTATATTAATCTGATTAGAGTATATAAGAATATTAATCTGATTAAGCTTTTGTAAATTAGAATCTTCATTTTTCTGCTAGTGAAGTTAGACTTCAAGTATTTTTTGAGACCGAAAAAATATCGGTTAGCATCTCTGGCATTAAATCATTGAGAGTCGGGCATTAAATCATTGAGAGTATTAACTTCTGATCCTAAATATTTAAATTTGCTAACAGTTTCAAATTTGTAAATCCCAATTTCAAAATAAGGGCTGCTGTTATTACCACATGGCATGTACTTAGTTTTATCTTGTTTGATTGCTAGATGCATTTTGCTGGCTGCAGCCTCTAGAGATGTAAAAGCCTCTCTAAGTGACTCAGGAGTGCCTTCGGCAATGTCAGTATCATCAGCAAACACAAAAATCTGAACAGACTTGTTAAAGATAGTTCCACGAGTACTAAATCGATCCTACTAGCGGCCAAGTGGTAAAATCACTGAACACTGGTAGTTCGGTCCGAATTTCGAATTCCGTGAACTGGTTGGCTGCATGGGCGCCATTACCAATATATGTGTCACTACCCCCCCCCCAATATATTTCTGGTAAATTCCAGAAGCATAAAATTTAAAGCACACAAAATACTGTTTGAAATAAATACATAACTATAACTAGATATGTATATAAATGTATTAACATATGCAGTGAAAGAAATTGCAGTACATATTCCTATTTATACCCTTTCTAAATTGATACCATTAGCGAAAGAGTGGCAAAATCGCTGAAGACTGGTAATATCAGTATATCTGTCATTACGGGTAACTTCCAGAAGTATAAATGTTTAAAGCACACAAAACCTGTTTTGAATAAATAAATATCTATAAGTATTTATATATATAAATATATTAACATATGCAGTGAAAAAAATTTTTTTTCCAACACATAACCCTTTTTTAATTCCATCCCACCAGCGGCCGAGCGGTAAAATCTCTGAACACTGGTAGATCGAGCCTCGCGAAAAGGCTGGCTGCATGAACGTTTGCGTGGTTTTTCCCATGTGTAATATGTACATGAGCTAGTTTCTCTTAGAAAGTCCTCCACAAAGTAAACCCTCACCTTAGGCAGATAGCTCTCGAGGCTTTGCCGTAATCACATAAAAACAAAACCAAACATTTTTTTTAATCTTAATAATAAATACACAAAAGTGATGCAATTTCTAAAAGCAGACCACATAAGAAATCTGATAACTAATTACAAATCATGCATTAAAATATTTACAAGGATTTAATTTCACTGAAAATTATACAGGAATTTAACTTGAACATAGGAGATTCTAAAATCCACTTGAAATTGGCATTTATATCGGTACAAATAAAACTGCTGAAATTTTTTGACTCAAAGCAATTTAATATGAATGTTGAATTTAGGATCTGCATAATTTGAATATATACTGCATATTCAAATTATGCACATCCTAAATTTGTTAATGTATTACATTTTTATACACTACAAATTAAAATAAAAGGAGAGGGAAATACGTTATAATTTAAAACATAACTCTACCAAGAACCGAGAAATCCTAGGAATTATATCAGATACATTCTACTCATGAAAATCAAGTTTGAATCCTACTAAGGAGGGACCGGACCCCTGCAGTGCTACCACTACCAGGGGTTCTACCACACGCAAAGCATTTGCAATGATTCGCTTGTTATTCACTGTTAACTTTATGTCAAACAAGATATAAACTTAACAGTGAAAAGCTGAAACAGTGCTTTTATCGACATAAAAAAACTTCTGAAAAATCTTGAAGGAATTATGCTCATGAGCTTTATAGTTACTTTTTGGAGTGGATTGCGGATTTAGAAATTAAGACATTTGAGAATCTAAAAGATTTAACAGTTACCGAGCAAAATTAAATATAGGGTTTCCCATGGAAGAAAAGGGTCATTTTCTCGACCAATGGATAAAATTAAATGCTCCATGAGCTAGCAGAATCATTAGACAAGTATGAGAGTATTAAGCAGAGCCTTAAAAGGGTAAATCCTAAACCTATAATTAGGACAGAATGTACTAATAAAATTCATGAAAGGGAATTTGAGAAACGGAGACAACCTCGTTGTTACGAATGCGGATCCTACTGGCATCTTTGACCTCAGTGTGATAAACTCGAGAAGAATTTAGAAACTGCAGCATCCAATGAAACTCTACCCTCAGATGAATTTTCCAAAAATAGTTTTAAGGATATTATGGCCCTATATACCAGCACAGGTAAAGTAAATGGCTATAAAATACCCATACTTACAGATACCGGTATAACTTTGGATTTAATTTGCCAAAAGTATGTACAGCCTTCCATATATATTGGTGAGACCGTGTGGATACGAACACCTCTGGAAGAACATCCAGTGTGCTTTCTTTTGGCTGAGGTAGAGCTTGAATGTGATCTTGGTCATATAAAAACAAAGGTTGCAGTCTTAAGAGATTCATTAGATCAAGGAATGTATCTTCTAAGTAACAAAACCGCTGCATTATTTGAAGAAGCAAAATTAGATGAAGTTCAAATTCATATGACAAACGCCGTACCAATTCGTGCTCAATGCTGAAGACTAAAAGAAACGGAAAATCTGGTCTCAACAGATGAGTTAAATTCTGAAATTGAGCTTAAGCACAATGACATGCTGACTGGAAATGAAAGTTTGCTTCCTGTGAAATATGAACGTTCAGAATTAGATCTTATAAAGGTCTCTTCAGAAATATTTATACAAGAACGGAAGGTGAGCGTCGAACTGAAGCCACTTTATGAAGTAAATCCTCTAAACGTACGAGGTATATGTTGAAAGGCGAAATCCTCTTTTTCAAAAAAGAACATCGTGATGGAACACAAAGACTATTGATTGTTGTTCCTGAAAAATATCGTAAACAGTTGATGACTATTTGTCATGAAGAAACTGCAGCCCATCTTGGTGCAACAAAGACCAAAGATGCATTATTCAAAAAATTTTATTGCCCAAAATGTTGCAAAGATGTCGAGAATTTTGTTAAAACTTTTGACAAATGTCAAAGAATTGGAAAGCCGCAAGATAAAAAGAAAGCATCTTTGAAATTTGTTCCTGTTATCACAGAAATATTTTCAAAAATAAATGCTGACGCTTGTGGGCCTCTGCCCGTGACACCTTATGAAAGAAAGAATCGAACGAGAAGTGGGATCGGGACCAGTTAGCCAGGTTGGAGCGAAGAACGGAAAAGAATCAAGCAAGCCATGAGATCGGAAAAATCGAGTCAATCAAACGTTAAATCTGTGAACTGCTTTCTTTCAGCTGTTGTTTTGAGATTCCCTAAAGCTTCACTTCTACTCAGAACTAACAATAAAATTATAGAATAAAGAATTTTTCAAAAATCAAGGAAATATTAAATATTGAAATCGCCAAAAATCTGTTTTCAATTCGCTCAGTAGAGTGAAAGGTTCTTTGAATCAGTTCCAGAGCGGATCGTTCAACTTTTGTGAGTAAGAACCGCAACTTAGAACTGAGAAACATTCAAGACCCACAGCTATATTTACAAAGTGTTATAACTAGATAATTGTGTCATTTTAAAAGCAAGAAAGAGTTTGTAATTAGAAAGAAGCGTTTCAAATAAAGTGTCAAGGATTACATTGTTTTTCATTTATACTGTTGTTTATAAACATAAATAAATCATTCTTTAGGCTGTTATTTTGCATTGAGAGATATTTGTGCCTGCGCTGTAAGTACTTTATACTTTTCAACAAGTGTTTCTTGTGAATCCGTATTCTTATTTGTTTATGACTGAATAATTAATAAGTGATTTTAATGGAATTCGTAAAAAGATCTAATCTTTAAAATAACATAAAAATGGCTTTTTATTCAACTAAAGAATTTTGTTGTGTTTTGAAAAGTAGAATCGCCCATTTTTTACTCTCAACCATACATAATTTATGGGAAAGAATGGAAACAAGGGTAAGATGGAGAGCGCACGTGAAGATAAATTTCGAATTACTTACTAAAAACATGTTTAAAATGTTTTTCAGAAATTCAGAAATATCAATTTATCACGGTGTAGCATAAAAAAAGCTATCATTTAATTTTTTACATACAACTAAAACCACGAAAACGCCCATGCAGCTAGTTTATTCACCGGAACACGTGTCCCGGACTGAACTACCATTGTTAATTGGCTTTGACTGGTCGGCCGCTGGAGACTATGCTATATTTTGGCAAACGTCACCGGATGTGAGAAAAATTGAAGAAATCGGATTTGAGAAAAAGTTAACTTACGGATAAGGAGTGAAAGTTGCAAAGGCTAAACAGTTTAATTACTTGTACCTGCCTTATTTCCCCTTCTGTGTGAAGGAAGAATTTTTGACTCAAAAGACACTATCTCTCCTTTCGGTTAATCTTTCACCGACTGAAAAGTACCAAACTGAAAATTCGCGGCAATATTTAAAACGTGAATATCTCCAAAGAGACTTGTCTGATTTTTACAAAATTAGATATTAATGCGTAATTTAAATCAGGCCTATAGGAATACACAGGTGAAATTTTTGTAAAGATAGCACTTGGCGTAGAATCGAATTATTAAGAAAACTAAGTTAGTTAAGGAAAAGATGGATTTTCTCTGATTTAGGAGAGGAACTTCTAGACATCTTTAAGGAGGTTCATAAACGAATTAGATTAGGTAAATAAACGAATTAGAACAAAAAATTGTTTATTAATTTTTTAGGAAATATAAACAAGTTTTCAGAAATAAAATTACAGATTCTAATTGCATAAAAATTCGATTTTAATTTATGTGATGGCTGCGCTTGATCTGTTGATTCAAGTTTTTTAAAAAACTTGGCATAAAATTCCTTAACTTGATTCTTAAACTGCCTCGTTCCAAGACATTCAACATGTTTCTTGTTTTTCAAAATAACTAAAGCTTGCCTCCTAAAGGTTTGCTTTAGTTGATTATGGCAAAGCACACTAGAACTATCTGACTTCATGGAGGGATGCCTGCGTGGTGGACTTTTTAAGGAAATTGGCTCGTATGCACGTTACACATGGAGAAAACGTCCATGCAGCCATCTCGTTCACCCAAGTCGGAAATACCAGTGTTCAGCGATTTTACAGCTCTGCCGCTGGTGGGCTCCAGAAGGTAAGAAAAGGGTTAAGTCAATAATGTTGGTTTAGTAGCAACTTTTTTTTTTTTTTTTTTTTTTTTTGTGTGTGTGTGTGATAGTTCTGTTGGGTAACTTTTAAATTCCAAAACTTAGCGTACGTGTGTTTTGAATAAGACTTGTGCTTAAATACCGCAGCTCTATAAGCCATGCTGGCATATTCAAATTTTCATTGTCTTGGAAACAAATATTGAAATCATTTCTTTTAATAGTTTGTATTATAACAATATATCTTCTGAAGAAGCTTTGTGCTTTTAGTAATGTTTTGGTTGTGTTTTCTGCATTTTATTCCTCTGCATTTTACTTTAATATAGTACTTTCTGCATAAAAAGATTGTATATGTTACGAATATTCTACATATACGGATAATTTTAGTGAAATTATATGTGAAATAATTGTGTTTTTCTGTATAATATAGCATGACAATCTAGAGGAATGATGCACTGCCGGAAAAGTAAGAATATACAAGCAAGTCTATTTAACATTGAGTAAATAGTATCTTGGTAAATTAGCGAGATATCGCTAAGCTGGAAACTGTTTTGGCGATTACTTTTTGTTGCCAAATTTGAAAATTAGACAAACTTGGCGACATTTTGAACTGGTCCTTGTATCTCCGTAATAGGTATTTAATGCTATACATGTAATTTGTCTCTATATTAGCTGTAAAAATATCTGTCCTTCATATGCCTTCCAGTAATTTCGAGAAGCATAAAGTACTAGAAATATATCGGGTGCAGGGGTAAAAACTATATGAGGTCGGAGAGAAGGATCCGCCTTTAGTTGTTGTTGCGAGTTGTTAGTTCAGAACGACTTCAGAGTATTGGAATGCGCTTTGCTTGCGTTGTATTTAACTTTCTTAATAGTTTGAAGTGTAATTGCTGATTGTATTCTGTAATACTGTGAACACCTGAACGAGTACTTTTGTGGAAAGTTTCAGAACTCTGAAGGGTTTGTTTTGATGAAAGAAGTTTTATCGATCTATTATCAAACCTGTGTGCATTCAACCTGTTACAAACCCGTACTCACGCAACAATATTTTAAAAAGGTTATTGATTTTTAAATTATACTAAATGATTTTTATGTATTTTTTATTTTATTCATTCATATAATTTCTTCCTTATTACATGATACAGCTTTATATCAATAAATAATGAATTCTCAGTTTTACAACATGAATAGTTTTTTGTTATCAATGAGAACTTCATTATGCTGATAAATTCCCCGTGCATTTTTGGCTATCGATCCCCAGTCGACCCTTTGACCGTCATAGACCTCCCTTCAAAATTCCATCGACCCCCAGGGAGTAGCTTCTGACCCCACTGGCAGCACATGCTTTAGGATGTCTGTAAAAACCGTCTTTTCAGTTAAAGATAATGTTCTTAGCATAGACTTTGGTGGCAACCATTTTGATTTTAAAAAAATTTATTCAGCAAAACAAATGCATATTAAAAGATTTCTTATCCTATTTTTTTCACAATTCATTTTAACTTTTGTCTTTGTTCATCAGTTGTCTGTTGCTATTCAATATGTATGCAAATACCAAGTCGGCATAGCTGCAGCATTCCATAACTTCCTTTTTTGACTTGAACTCCTGAAATATAAGTATTTCTAATCGTGTAAATTCATATAATTCTATGTATGACCAAAGAAAAAAAGGCAATATGCAGAAGATTCTGCTACAATCAATGTTAAAGAAAATATATAATCTCCTTTTAAAACAATAAAAAACTTCATGTTTCTATAGATTAACAAACTGAATATTCTGTTCGAGATAATATTGCACTCGCTTGCTTTTATCATGAACTTTGACAAGCTGGCTGTTAAGTTAGAATACAGCGCCATCTATTGTATAAGGAGAGAAACTCTCACTTGGCCATCTGGATTCGGCTAAGCAATTGTATTCGGCTAAGCAGAACATGTATTAGAACTGAATGGAGTTAATTACTGTAAATAAATTAGTTAGTTCTTTTGCTATACAGTCCACTCATTAGTTTAGAATCATAGTACACTGGCTTACAAGTTGGATTTATTGCTTCTTGGTGCATGCAAGCAGAGTCGTAGCTAGGGTTTTCAGCGCCCAGGGACAACTGAAGATTTCGCGCCCCTACTGCTTGCCAAGGATGGAAAACATTTAATTCTAAAATTTCGTAATATCAATTTGTCGCCCCTTGGATGCTGCGCCCGGGGACAGATGACCCCCCTTGCCCTCCTCTAGCTACGCCCCTGCATGCAAGTCATATCGTGTTACTCGTCTTATTTTTGGGATACATGGATAAACATTTAAAAAAATCTACTTCCTTTGTGATAAAAGAAAAGTGTAATGAGGATGAAAACGTTATTTTAGCACTTCCAAATTTGATGCTATATTCTAAAATGTGAGGTATCTCATATGCATCAGACTTGGCATCCTACAAGAATTTTTATTATGCAGGTTTTGTAGCGGATCGACCTTCCGCTAATGTGAGTTATAAGGGGTGATTAAAATTAAAATTATCGCAATTAGACTTAGGTAGAGCCCGTTCTGGTAGACCTATTTTGTTGCAACTTAATTACGTTATATGGACCACGGGGAAAAGAAATCTGCAGTAAAAAACAAAACTTCAAATTTTGACTGACAGATGGTGCTTTTCATGCACTGTAGGAAGAACATTATGCAGATTTGCAGCATTTTAAAAATCCAGTAGTCAAAGCCGTAAAATCGTTCTTCACCATGCGTTTAGAGAAGAAAGATCGAGCTTTACTAATCAAGTTGTTTTAACAGAACGGTAGTATTTTCTGTAATAGTTATTATTTTATATCGTATGCAGATATTGGTGGTATTGCTGTGGTATGCAGATTTTTTACTTTCTCGGGGAGGAAAATGGAAGCAGACAAGAAAAGAGTAATGAATTGTTAACATTTATGAATTATTTAAATTGAAACTAGTAAATATTTTCGAGATGAATTATGAAGTCCGATGTATTACAATATGCATAATCTAATTTGTCGGATCTTTTACGCTGTATATTTAATCACTTACCGAGGAATTAAAGCTTTGTCTTCTTCACAGACCATCTTCATCTAATTTAAGAGAATAATAATTAAAATCATTTACATCAGAGCATATACAATGGCGGACAATAAAAACTGCATCACTGAAAAGTAAACGTTTTTAAAGTTAGCGTCTTGTTTTGTTCACAAAAATTTATCTGGGTTGCTGCAAAGCAAGACATTAGACCAGTGCTCCGCAACCGGTGTGCCGCGGCACACTGGTGTGCCATGAGTAGGATATAGGTGTGCCGCAATCAAATACATGTATTTGACATTTTGCAATTTTTTATCATGTATTTAATACATAATGACAATTTTTTTTCCTTAATAATGTCTATTTTAAATGTTTTTATATATTTCACTGTTGTGTGGTTGTGTGTGTGATTGTAAGTGTGTCAGCATTTGAATTTTTTCGGCACTTCCTTGATAACTCGGAACTCAAAAATATATAACTTTTTTTTAAACATAAATTTAAACGAAATATATTGGTTTCAGACCATTTTAATTAAAAATAATAGCTCTAAAACTGTTTTTTTTTTTGTTTTTTTTTTTTTTTTTTTAAATTTGAAATAAACCAATCAAATTGAAGAATTTTTGTTTTTTAATTTTTTTAAAAAAATTTCGCAGTCAGTAAGAACTTCGTGTTGCGTTGTCAGATATTGAGCCGAGTATAAAACTTTTGTGTTCATTGAAGCAAGCGCAGGTATCACATTGATAATTATTATGATTGCATATAAATGAATATGTTATGGTTTTATAATTGTATATTTTTCAAATTGAAAACAAAAATTTATTGTAAATTTTGTGTATAAATCAATACATATATACATTAGCTTTTGGTGTGCCACAAATTCCAGAAAGATTTTTTGTGCGTCGCAGGTGAGAAAAGGTTGCGGAGCACTGCATTAAACCATTTCACATTCATATTGCATCCTACAACGTTTCCGGAGTATTGTATCATCCGATTTCTATAAATAGCGTAGCAGAAGAGGAAAACGATCAATCGTCCCTTTCATTATGGGATGAAAGGATGCTCCGTGTGTTCAGCTGGGCAAGGGAAGAAACATGTGGCAATTGCTTCAACTAAAGCAGCGATTTTCAGCCGCCATAAATGATGCTTTTAAAAGCAGTAATTGAAATCGATGTTGTATTCAATAGGAAATAAAAATAAGTTCCTATAAAAAGATAATAGTATCTCATTAATTCTTTTAGAGTTGATCGATTTATTAGCATGCCCCCATGTCGCCACCATTTCCGGATTCATAATTCTCTATTTTCAATCAGAATCATTTTTTACATCGATTTTCTGTCTCTCACAGCACGTATTTTGTCTTCTTGTTGCTTTGTTTTTTCTTAATGCTTTGAGAATATCGTCGTTTGTTTTTGAAGAACTCAGGATGTATTGTGCGTTTAAATATTTGTGGAAAAATAATAAAACCTAGCTTTTCAAAATGGAAAAATGGCTAGGATTGACTAAGAGGAAAAGTGATGATTCACAGGTGATGGGTCGAGATCAATTTTCTACCATTAGGAATATTGAAAAGAAAAGAAAAATTGTTTATGGAAATTTTTTTATTTTCTCTGTGATTCCAAATTTGAATTCCAGAATTGTTTATTTAGTGAATTATGGTTGGCGCTTTAGCATATTTAGTTAATATTTTTGGAAATTTAAATGGATTAAATTTAGGATTGCAAGGACAAAGGGTTAATTTGTTTACCATTAGAGAGAAAATAACTCGAGCTAATAATCAAACAATTGGATAATAATATTTTAAGCTTTTTGCCATTTTTAGAAAGTTTCTAACCGAAAGTAATTTAAAAATAAAAGAATTAGCATCCCACATTAAAAATTTTTGTTTTTCATTGATAAATAATTTCAACGTGTATTTTCTCGAGGATTATGAAAGTGAAAATTGGATTAGAAACCCATTTTGTTCATATGTACCTGAAATTTTATCTCGTGAAGAACAAGAACAGTTGATACAAATTTTCTGCGATTGAACTCTAACTGAAGATTTCAAAAATAACACACTTGCTAACGTTTATCTGAACCCCCCCCCCAAAAAAAAATTTAAAGGCATTTTAAATAAAGCTATTAAATTTTTATTGCCTTTTTGCACAACCTATTTGTGTGAATAAAGATTTTCTTCCATTTTATATTTGAAAAATAAATGCAGAACAAAATTAAAAGTGGATCCTAATTTACGGTTTAAACTAAATGAAAGAAGAGTAGACATAAAGAAATTGATCTCTCTTAAACAGACCCGAATTTCACACTAAAGTTTAGAATTAATGTATTGTAACTTAAATTTTGATAATTAACATGGTAACCAATTTTTAATCTAATATTTTTTATGTGTGAATATTCAATACAAATAGCCGATAAGTTGTGCAAATGGCAAAATATTTTTAGTCCAAAGGGGCTTTGTCCCTGAAGGGCAGGGCTATTGTTTTCGTTTTGCGATTTTGCGTTGGTTTATTATAAATGTCCGTTTCACTTTTCCAACTGTTGCCACCAAATGTTAGAGTCCTGCGGTACATAGAGCCATCGAATTTTGAATGACATAATCCTACTGCGAATATGGGCCTGTGGAAGGCCAAATTTGAAATTTGGAATTTGTTTTATTATCGATTTCATATTTTATAAATCTTTAACGAATTTTTGATTAACAAACTCAAGGATTTCAAAGCGAGCAATGGCAACGTTGTACAGAAAAAACATTTTTATCTCCAGCGCGCGAGACTCTGTATCGGAATTTCTAAAGCTATGCTCAATTTAAAACTATTTTGCGATATTGCTCTTGAACTGAATTTTATGGTTTAAGTGCGAAGAACGTAATATTTAATAAATAATGGTGACAGACAAAACGTTAAAAAAATGCCCCTGTAGATGTAATTTGATATCTAAAACCTTTCAGATTTTTTTAAAAAATATTTCTATTGCGAAACTGAAAAATAATCATTATAAAATGTAGAGGTGATATTAAAGTTTTTCAGTTTTTGTTTAGGTGGTACGCGTTTATCAAAAGGTTGAGAACCGCTGAACCAAAGGATATTCGACACTCGTGATCGCTAAAAAACTTGACTGCAATCAGACGACAGTCTCGAGCGCAAGAATGTGAAACTGGTGATGTTAAAAGAAAGGTCGGATAAGGCCAGAAGAGGCGACTACAATATCTGATGATCGATATCTAAAACGGATCTTTTTCCATAATCGTCACGGAAGTGTTTCTGATGTGAGTGAAGAGCATGTTTCATGAACAAAGACTCAACGGGTCTCAGCAATTTTTTCGAAATGAACCTAAATTAAACCTACATGGATCGGACTTTAAGCTCTGTGTTCGAAGAGGTAAAAGTGGAGCTTATCATATTGTCTATTGTGAAATTCCCAGCGAACCAAATGGTCTGGGGATGCATATCCAGCAAAGGGCCTGAACGCCTAAAATGAATTACTAGAACTACCCTCATATTGGAGGAAAGTTTAAAACCAGTTATTCCTGACTATTTTAAATGTGCTGGAAATTGCATTTCTCATCAGGACTCTGCACCCTGTGATACAACGAAATCAGCAAGAAGGATCTAATTTATGCATGCTTTTGTTGCCTCATTTAAAAATTTTCATTTCCACAAATAACGGACATTACAAAAGTAATTTTCTCCCATTAGGTGTGGGCCAATCTGACAAAATCTGATATAAAGTTTTGGACTGGTCCGGTAATAGTCGTGATCCAAATCCACTGAAAATTGTTCGCGTATAATGGGTATCCAAATTGCTGGTAAGAAACTTTCTTTTAAACTGCAGGAAAAGCATTGTTAGGGTTTGTATCCATAAAATTGGCCAGGATTATATTCAGAAGTTGATACTTTCTATGCCAAACCACTGCAAGGCTATCGTAGCAGCTCGTGGAGGATTTACTAAATATTGGAAGTGGATATTGGAATATGCGTGTATCCCATCTAACCACATATAATATGACTAGATGAGTATTCCCTTCTAACCGCATTTAATATGTAATAATACATTAACTACGGAATTTATGCGTCAATTGCTTTATTCCGCGTTTTGTTAAATATTGCATTTTTCCCTTTTTTCATTTTCCCGAGTAATTTAGTATAAATAATTTATTAATTCTAATAAAACGGGATTAAGATTAATCCTGCAACTTTACTTTATTGTAACGATAAAATATTTACATAAAACACATTATTTCCAAGTTTCTACTTTCTCGCAGGTGATTTTTTTTTGGGGCGAAGGGGGTCTACCATTGTATATTGTTTGTGAATATTCATGTCACTTAACGCATGCATTAATTAGAAGGTAAATTATTTTTAAAAATTACGGAAAGATTTGAATTACCAAGAAAAACATTTATTGCATTTCAGTCACTTAAATATTTGATCATTAATGGATTGATTAAATTTGAAAAATAAATTAACAATCTTATGCTTTGCCGAATGGCAGCGTTTTGAGAATCGGGTGTGTTCGAAGCGTGGTAAATTAAGGATTTATATGCCGCTAACAGCGACATTCATATTTGACTAATTACAACAAAAGTACAAACGTTCATAAAAATTATCAGATAGCTGTAATATACACTCATGTCCATAAATTAAGGATAATTCGGGGTCACGCGGAAATCGAACTCTAAAATAAATATATCACCTGTAAAATCACTACACACATCTTCAAGAATCATATGCAAATTTCAGGAAGTAACCAGATGACACCGATGGTACGTCACAATGACGAGAGTGTAATATATGTATAATTAATGCAGTGCAATAACCGAATAGTTATGACACAAAGGACACATTTGGATGATTTTTTTACGTGGTAGACTTATCGGCCGTCTGGAATGTGGGCGTACCCAACTGGAAGTATTAGACGAACTTGGAATTGTCCAGAGTGTCATCTCCAAGCTTTGGCAACGATTCCAAGATGATGGTAATGTGAGTAGACGTTACAGCACAGGTCGCCCCAGAGTTACAACGCCGAATTAGGACCGGTATTTGGCAGTTACTGCCAAAAGAAACAGGCGCAGCACAGCCTCAGACCTGTCTCGTCAGTTCTCTTCAGCCACTGGTACGACAATTTCAAGGCAGACCGTGTACAGACGCTTAGGGCAGATTGGTCTATATGCTCGTAGACCTGTCAGATGCGTTCCACTTACTGCAATTCACTGTCGCCTGCGGTTAGCCTGGAGTAGACAGTATGCATTGTGGACAACGCAACAGTGGGCTTGTGTGATGTTTTCCGACGAGTCCAGGTTTAGCTTGCAGTCTGATTCTCGCCGGACTTTCATATGGAGAGCTCCAAGTACCCGTTACCACCAAGAAAACATCATTGAACGACACCGTTACGGTGGTACAGGAGTGCTTGTTTGGGGTGGAATTATTCTGGGTTCCAGAACTGACCTGCATGTTCAAATTGGAACCATGACAAGCCAAATCTATTGGGACGTCATTCTGGAACAACATGTACGTTTGTTTCGGGGCGCCATGGGCGCATAATTTGTGTTTGTTAATTGTGAAATTGGCCAGCATTCTCACCGGACTTGAATCCAGTAGAGCACGTGTTGGATATGCTTGGCCGACGATCTATCGCCCGTCAACCTCCTCCTACATGTCTACCGGAACTTCGGAGAGCATTGCTTTTTGAGTGGTGTAATATCCCCCAAGATCAGATCGATAATTTGATACTCGGCATGCCTAGGCGTTGTACGGACTGTATTCCATTGTCTGGGAGACATACAATGTATTAACAATTATACCAACCATGTAATATTGTTTTTTTGTAAATGGTGTTTTTTTTTTTTTTTTTTTTTTTTTTTTTTTTTTTTTTTTTGTAATTTGCTTCAGGGAGAAAAAATTGTTATTTTTTTAATAATATCAAACATATAGCATCTTTTTTGTTCTTTACCTTTTGTTTAATAAATAAGCCTTAAAATAAGTCAAATTTGTTTTGCTTCTAACTCTTCCTTTGCCTGATTTTGCATTATCCTTGATTTATGGACATGAGTGTAAATTAAAGGTGTTTTAACTTGTATCAGTTTTGTACATTATGAGAAAACGTAAAAGGTTTCAATTATTAAGAAACACGTCAGTCGCTTTTCAGCCATGTAAGATGTTTTGCAAGAAATTAGGTACGGTTATTTTCTGTTAAATGGGACATCATTTAAAGTTTGACACTCCTTTGACATACAAGTTATTGTGCTAACAACGATGAAGTACTTGTATGCCAAAATTATATGCGGCCGAGTGTCTAAAGCCATGATACACTGGTACTTCGTCTCTAGTTCTATTTCTGGCAGTTTAATAAGCTAGTTGCATAGCTACACTTAAAAAAACTCATACTGAAATACAGCCTTAACCCCATAAAGCTTAACAGATTAACAACCTTAACCTGTGATCAATGTTAACAACCTTAATCTGTGAATATCAAGGTGTGACCTTGATATTCAAAATAAGTTTGAAGATTGCTGTAGTTCTTTGCTATTGCATTAAAATTAAGTAAGTACAGTGTTAAAAGGCTAGTTATGGAAGTTCCCAGGAGCAATCGCGAAGAAATTTTCGGAGATAATTAAAAATGGGAACAAAACAACAGGTGCAAATGTGTCCTTTCGCAAATCGCTTGCAACCAATACCCCCTGCCTGTTTGCCAAGAATGGAAAACATTTTATTCTAAAATTTCATGACATAAGTTTGGCACCCCCTGAATATTGCGCCCGAGGATAGATGTCCCGCTTTTTCCCTTGGGGTTGCATCATTGCTCCTTGGTTGCATGCATTGGCTAAGTATATACTTATATCTATTCTTATAACTTTAAAAAATGTTAAAAAACATGATTTTAATTATATACATATAAAAAAATTCTAAATATATACTAGTTGCTCATGACAGTATTCGAAATAACATATGTGTTCTACAAGGGGTAGGGTCCTTGACCCAGGCATCCTGGTGCTACACCCTTTCCCCAGTGTGTTTAAGTATATACTATGACAGTAGCATCTGTGGGAACGCAATAACACGAACCGGTTCCTATTGCCAGAGATGCATGGCAGCTAAGAACACGGAGTGTACGGATGCCTCCGTCCCTTGCTGGTTTGACGAGCGCTCGGTGTGCTGGTTCAGCAAAGAGAGTTCATTTATAAAGTTTGTGTTCGGGACTGAGGCCCCCGTAGCGCGGACCAAACGAGTTTGCTTAATCCTCTTTTGAGGATTATCACCCTGCCCTCCGCCCTCATATGGAGGTTGTTTGAGAAGCGTCACCTTTATTGCATAAAATTGCAGTAAAGGTTAAATATTTTCATTGATTGGCCTCCCATAGCTTCGCCACTAGGTGTTGGTTGCAGTCGAGAAGCCTTGACACCGAAACGAGAGGAACGTGGTCCTTATAAGGAATTGACTAACCCCAATGGGCGAGGCGTGCGGTCGCCACATGTCGAGAAAGGAGAAGCAGATATACTCAGCTCTACTGCAGTATTGAGAGCTATGGCTTTTACACCACGTAACTGTTTTTAATTATTAAAAATGTTTGTTATGAATCAGAATCATGAGATTATCAAATTCGCACCTTTTGTAAATAAGATTTAATATTGTTAGGGTTTTTATATTTAGCTTGCTATTTTTAGTAGAATTGTTAGTAAATTGTTTCATTTCCCCGTGCAATGCTGCGCGCGACGAGTTTTAAGAGAAAGCTACGCCGAAAAAGTGAAAATACATGAGCACATGCATTTAACATTTGATAAATAGATATCTCATAATTGCTCTTGCTTTCCAGAAAATTCGATAAATAAAAATTACCAGAATGTCCTCGTGCACGATTAAAAAGCTTTTAAAAGCCGGATAAAAACATCTCAATTTAGTTGTTTACTTAGTTCTTGTTGTCGATTGTAGCCATTTCACTGTGAGGTCGGATTAGCTTTCTCTGTGCGTTTGAACTGTGTTCTATTTAGCGTTTTAGTAGTTTAAAATATAACTACTGTGAGATATTGCAATATTGTACGGATATCTCTGAGGAAATTTCAGCATTTTGTTTAATTTCTTAGGATAAGAATAAATTTTATTCACTTTTCATTGGATTTGAGCATTCAATTTATTACGAATCCGTACGCACGCAACAGTTTCTGGTGTCAGAAGTGGGATTTTGAATGCCAATCACAAGAGCGATGGGAGAGTAGTTAAAACAGCTGATTGCAGCCTTTGCTTCATTTAAAGAGTAATGTAGGCTGGACAAGAATCCGTCAAAAAAGTGATTAAAGCGTTTCAAGAAAAGATGGAAGCTGGTCAAGCAGAAATGAAAGCGGGCCAAAAAGAGATGAAATTTGGTCAAGAATCAGTTAGAGATTACCTGTATAATAGAAAACAAATTTGAGTCTGTGGAAGGCAGAATAGACGTGGTTGAAAATAAAGTTGGACAAACTGAGGAGAAAGTTTCTTCAGTCAACGAACAAATAGAAGACAGTTTCTGCCATGGAACAACAAACTGATGACAGGGTTTCTGCAGTTGCCAAAGAAGTTGATACTGTAAAGAAATTCGAAGCGACGGCAGGAAGAAATTCCGATGGTTTTAAATTCTTACCCATGTTTGCTCGTTCCTGACTGAAGCTGTCTACGTATAATGGGAAGACCTCTTGGCAAGTTTATAAGACGCAATTTTCAATAGTGGCGGAAGCAAATGGATAGGATTCTCAAGCTAAGGCCCGTCATCTCGTCGCTTCTCTGAGAGCAGACGCAGCAGATATCCTGCAGACTCTTCCCGCAAACCAGAGATTAAACTGAAGCTTTATCAGTCGCACTGGAGCTGCGCTTTGGGAAGAAATGTTTGAAAGACTACAGTAGGCTTTAATTAAAATCTCGTCAAAAGGAGCCTACGGAAACACTCCAGAAGCGCGCCACGGATGTTGAAAGGTTGTCATACCACGTCTTTTCGGACTGCCTGAGAGGAACAAGGGAAATACTGTCTCTGCAGTACTTCATCGATAGCATTCAGAATCCTGAAATACAGAAAGCTCTGCGAATGTCAAGGACGTAGAAAACGCTCTAGTGTACGTCATGAAATTCGAGGCAGCCTAGCAAGCAACTCGTAGAGATCGCTACCCAGTCAGAGCTGTGCAAATCCGTGAACCAGTAGATCAATTGATGGCAAGTTGAGTTATCCAGACAAGTGAATACTTTGTTACGGAGTAGGAATGAGAACAAACTGGCTCTAAAGTGTTGGAAATATGGTATAAGGAAGTAAACATGCCGAGACCACCCCTCCGAAAAAAAACTCATGTTCTTTTAGCAAAATGTTATTTTTGTTGAGGAATGCTATCGATTCAACTAAAGATAACATTATGTATCGGGTGAATGATAACAATGTTGATGAAATGAACAACGATAACACTCACCCGGACCTCGCTTACTATACAAGTAGACCTCCGAAAATTGCTAGAAAATTCCGAGTAGGATACCGATATAAAGAAATTCGACTAGCGTATATTAGAATAAAACGAAAAGAAGACAATAATTTTCAGTTATTTAACCTGTAATATAACTTTCGTGAACGTTTTAAACTCTTGTATAAGCCGATCCCAAAACTTCGGCAGTAAAAAAAAATCTATTAAAACTTCTCGACTTATGCCCGGGAATGGTAGTTTAGTCTTTTAGGGTGTTATTTTATTTCATTTCATTTTGCAGTATCAAAATTCTATTTAATATTTTACTATAATATACCTGATCGTTCTGAATCACTAGAAGTGGATCATACCTCACGCAAAATGGACACCCTGGAAAGAGAAAAACAAAATAAAGAAAAAATAAAAATAAAAAAATGTAAAAGCTTTCAGATTTATATTACACCCAAAGGGATTTTTTTTTTTTTTTTTTTTTTTTTTTTTTTTTTTTTTTAAAGTCCGAAGAGCCAATTTGTCCTGAAGGACTATTAATTTCGTTTTGGCATTTTGCGTTGAAAACTATAAACGGCGAATCACTTTTCGAATTGTTGGTACCAAATATTATCGCCCTGTATTATATTTAAAGACATTAAATGATGAAGAATTTGCATGATTGTGTGTATGTTTCTCGCATTGTGATAAAACAATGTTACCTAGAGCCGTCAAAATTTGAATAACGTAATCCTACTGAGAATACGGTCATCTGAAAGGCCAAATTTGAAATTTGGAATTTGTTTTATGATTGATTTCATATTTCGTAACACCTCAACGAATTTTTAATTAAAATACTAAACGATTTCAAAGCGAGCAGTAGCAACACTGTACGAAAAAAAAAAATTTTTTTTATCTCCAACGCGCGAGACTCTGTAGCGGAAATTCTAAAGATGTACTCTATTTAAAGTTATTTTGCGATATTGCTGTTCAATTGAATTTTATGAATTATTGGGAATGATTCTTATAGCATATAAAACACTGAATTTTGTTCAAAAGTCTTTGTCAGACAGCTGACAGTTTCGTCTCATTCAGTTATTCAGATGTACAATGAACTGCCCGACAGCTTTGAAGACTTCTTGGTCCGTCGCTGAAACAAACTCGTTACGTTTAGAGGCAAAGAAACAACTTTTACACGAGAGTCGAAATCAATTATAGTAGTAGAAGGATAACCAAGTACGTTACCGATAAGTAACATTACCAAAATTGCTTGGAATTGCAATAACATTCGATTTCGGGTATAAAGTGAAGATAAAACCTGTCCTCAAAAGCAGAAGCTCTAACCCAAGCTCCCAAGGAACTCGAGTCACAAATCGAGCTACAACTGTACTCGTCCAAAAATATGTTTCCCCTTTTGAGTTTTTTTACAGTTCTGATACTATTAACTGCAGGGAAAAAGATTTTTTATAACTGATATTGATAAAATCTTAAGTCATGTATAAGTCAAGAAAGTTGAATTTTCGTGCATTTCCATTTTCTAGAAAATGGCATTACTCGAAATTACTATATGATGACACCATCGACGGCATCGCCTTACGAAAAGTTAAAATTCATTGACAACAGTTTCTAAATGTTAAGGTTATATTTTCTCCCTCCTTCCAGCTTGCCTTTGTGGTGTAACGGTAGTCGAATTCTCAGTCGCCCTTTAAAAGGGGGAGTATATAAGGTATTTTTTCCCTCCTTCATGCTTTCGGCGTAACTGTAGCACATTCGGCGCGTATTGGAAAAAAAAAAAAAAAAAAAAAAAACACTAATGATTCTTGGTCTTTGTATTCTTAAATGATTGAAATAAAACTACCTTTTGATCTGAAATATTATCTGCGGGGCGTCAACAGCCTTGGACGCTGAAAATGTTGTAACCGGAACTCATAATAATATCTTGATAATCACAAATTTGATTGATCACTTTTAAAACAGAAATGAAAACCAGATAAGAAAGACCAGCTCATTATTAAACAGGACATTGTTTTGAAAATGAAAGCTTTTCAGTTTGCCGAAGCTAACAGGAAATCATTACCATGAACCAAGATAAAACCTATCATAATCCTACACGAAACAAGATATCATAATCATGACCATGAAGCTCAAGCGGAAGCAATACGTTTTCAGGCGACAGAAGTCGTGTGTGTAAAATGAACATACTATTTAGGCCTAAAAGGAACATGTTTTGAATTAAATTTTTTAAAATTTAAATTTAAATTAAAATTTAAATTTTTATTAATTTTAATTTAAATTTAAATTTTTACCAAATTTTTTAATGTTCAGATGATGCAGTAAAATTTTCTGAAAAAACACTAATTTTTGTCATGCATATCCTTGATTTAGCAAAACGTTTATCTCAAATCTGTTATAAAATGTAATATTCTCTTTCTCTTTTATAAGCAAGATTGCCTGTTTCTTTTTCTTTGGAATATATTCGGTGTCTCGGTTTTTTTTTTTTTTTTTTTTTTCATAATACAATTAATCTGTTCCTTTTTTAGTAATTTTTATTTTTATTCTTGAAGGATTTTTAAAAATTAATTGGCTTTGAAATATAAGAGAGAAAATGTTTTTTCTTGACTTACTCGGATTACAGTTTTCACTCGCATTTTCAGACCAAGTTTTCCATCTTGTAATGAATGAGGCATGATACACTGGTCATCAAAATTAAAGGATAATGAGAAAAAATATGCTAAGTTAATGTTGCAATCAATACCCAATACCGTAATTACCAATAATTGTTAATTAAATACAATTGCATACAAAATTGCACTTTCGCGTATGTGTTAGCGCCCGAAGTATGCAAATTCGGTGACTGACAATGTAGTGCGCAATGCACGCAAGTTGGAATTCCGGTCTGCAGTGTCAGTAGTTAAGGCTCAAAGGCATCATTTAAGTGCAGGTCAAAAGTGGCGAATAATTGATAGAATCGAGGGAGCTCAAACGCAAACGGAAGTCATCCAAGATTTGAATATCCCTCAAAGTGTCATATCAAGAGTTTAGAGACGCTTTTAAACACTGGATCAGTTGACAAACAGCCCGCTTAAGGCTGACCGTTTTCTGTTGTTGTTCGACTCGAAGAAACCGCGAAGCGATTTCAAGAGATTTAACAACATTCGACAAGTATGCGAGGAAACCAATGGTTTGTGTGCTACTCATTCCAGCTTCCAGAGGGGCTTATATTTAAACCGGTGCCGTCGTCATGTTCAATGGAGAGAAGACCACTGGACTCGAGTATTGTTTACTGAAGAATCCAAATATAGTCTAAACGGCGATTCTAGATGTGTTTTGATCTGGAGAAAGGAAGGAACACTCAATTTGCCTTTCCTTGTCCGTGAAGTAAACCGTTTCCGCTAGTGCGCTTTAATGGTTGGGGAGGAATCATGACAAATGGCGCACCTAGTTGTATATCTTTCAAGGAAATTCTGTAACCGCTTGGAGATAATGTGGACGAGGTACTGGAACTCCAGGTTAGGCAGTTTAGGGGTGCTGTTGGGTCAGAGTTTTTGCTAATGGATGTCAATGCTCTGCCTCATTGAGCATATGGGGTGTCAGAATACTTGCAAGCAGAAGACATCATTCGAATGGATTGGTCATTTTATTTTCCCGTCTTGAACCCGATTGAGCATGTACGGGTTGCCTTAGGGTGCCGAATTTCAGCGTGCCAAATTCCTCCCCGAACCCTCCAAGAGCTGAAAAGGGCGCTTTTAGAAGAGTGGCTTGCAATTCTACAAAACTTGATCAACACTTTGATAAAGTCTATGAAACCAAGATGTGAGGTATACATATCTGTCCGAGGTGACCGTACACCATATTAGAGAAAAAAAATTTCTACAAGATGTGACGATTTTTTCCATCATTTTCCAGTTTCCATACATTTAGTTTTAGCTTCAATATTTTGCAATGATCAACTGCCAAACATTGTAATTTATGTTAACAATGCTTTTGTACAAATATCTATTAATTATTTTTCATTAAGTAACAGTTACATTTTATTTCTGTCGTTATCCTTTAATCTAGATGACCAGTGTATGTGAGTTTTTAATAACTTTTTTTAAGTTATATATGTGCATAATAAATTTCTATCAATGTTTTTGCTGAGACTAAAAAATCCCGTCTCTTAGATATAAATAAAAGAAGCCAAAGTAATTGTCCAAATTGTATGTACACACAATATAAATGTAAAATGAAAAGATACATGAAGTGCTTTAAAATTCCTGTTACGTAATAATTCCCAGACAATTATTAAATTGTTACAGAGAAAATTTAAATGAATAAATAAAAATACAAATTAAATTATTACACATATACACATTACAAATATAATGTACATACTATAAATAAATTATTAGGTACCAATATACTAGTCAGAACACAGAGTAGAGAAATTTGCAGGCAAAAGGAATTCAGAGTCTAAACTCAAGACTTCAGTACTCAAATTTTTGATATCCTCATTTTATTCCATTCACAAGTTTTTGCCAACTTCTTTTGTGAAAGGAGAGTAGCAGCATCTTTAATAACATATAACTGTGCTTCTTAATTTAATCCTTTTTCTTCAGTTTTACCAAACATCTAAAGCGAAGAAGTTAATTAAATTTAAAATTAAAATATAAACACTGCGCAAAAAAAATCTCCCGTTCTACTGGGCCGATTGACGAAATTCAACTTGGGTTTTTCACGTCTCGAAAGCGCAACTTAGGATATGTATTAAATTTATGTATAGCATTGTTCTGATTTAGGTATTTTGACACAAAATCGGGCTTTTCTGAAAGGACATGCTAATTTTTTTCCATATTTCGATTCTACGACTCAAATGATGCCAAACTGCCAAGTTTTGTAAAAATCACACGTGTAGTTTTTAAAAAATTAGCTCTCAAAATTTTAGCTCGTACTGAGGAGCTAATTGAATTTGACATATATTTATTAATATTTCATTTTTTATTGAGTGTGTATATTACTGTTGTATTACTGTGTGTGTGTGTGTGTGTGTGTTTCCCTCAGTCTATTCTCAACTTATCATATCAGTGTTCAGTTTTCTTCAGTTCAACAGCAAAATCACAAAATATTGAAAAAGACAGCATATCTTTAAAATTTCCGATGGACAGTCTTGTGTGCTGGAGATAAAAAATGCTTTATTTCGTACAACTGCTTGCTTTCAAATCGTTGAGTTTGTTAATTAAAAATTCATTAAAGCTTTATAAAATATAAAACACAAAACTCCAAATTCAAAATTCGGACTTCTAGGTGCACATGTTCGGGTGGAGGACAACGTTAATAAAAATTTAATGTTTCTGGTTATCGTCGTTTTTTCATATTGCCAGGAACGTTCATATACCACGTAAGTAATGTATCATCGTTCATATATCATCGTAAGTAAAGTAGATTCTACATTACTTAATTTCTTTAAAGATAATACAGGGTGATAGTATCTGATGGTATGGTAACAATTTAAAAAGTGATTCGCCGTTTATAGGAAACGACGCAAAATCCCATTGAAACTAATAAATAGCCTGTTCGGGCGAAAGCTCTTATGGGCTAATAATGATTTCTAGTTATTGTTTTCAGTTAAAAATATATTCCATCGAAAGTAAAAATTCGAAATTTAAATTCCTATCGGCTATTTAATTGTTTACAGTGTACTGCAGTTTGATTCTGAAATCAGACATTCTCAGCCAGGCAACCCAATGATCATTTTAGAAAATGAAATTATAATTATCGGCATTATTATATATTTGTTCTGAAAAATATCATTCACTTCAGAGATTTGTTCTGAATAATATTGTTCACTTGAGATGCTTTACTGTTTCATCATACATGTGTATCATTCCAGATTGCCCTGTCGAAAAATGCCCTCTAGTAGCCTAAACGATAAACTATTCAGTACTGGTAGCTCGTCCTCGGTAGACAAGCTGACTATATGAAGTTTTCATATTTCTCCCAAATGTGTAACGTGAACATGATCCAGTTTTCCTTAGAAAGTGCTTTATGAAGACCCGACTTGTGGTAGATAGCCTTTGCGTTTGTAATAATCAATGGACATGGTGAATAACTTCAAAAGTTCTCGAAGCCCATGCTAATTTTAGGAACTAATATCGGAATATGTTGGCAGTCGAATATTTCGTCTCCTGGTGTTACAGTAGAGAGGATTAAAATAAAAAAAATCCGAAGTCACAATACCTAGGAATTTAAAATTTTTCTGATGAATCGTGATCTTCACGCTTATCATTTGCTTTGCGATAAAATAATAATTTCTATAAATTTTAAATTATAACATATTTCAAAACATTTTCGTGATTCTGAAAGTTTATTTTTACCACTTCAGCCACGATTTTTATTGTTTTCAAGCCCGGAAGTGGATTGGTACTTCAGTCGTAACATCCTAATTGTTATTTTCAATATTTTAAGTTCAGAAACGCGTCTGGTAAACTTTAAACGCTACAAGAAAGTACTGAAAGTGTTACTGTTTAACGAATTAAAACTCAGTATTTTCTCTAACAATTTTTTGTCTGAGACGTAGGCACCTCTACTCCGCCGCAGGTAGAGAGAGTCAGGCATACGAGGAATTTTCTGTAAATTAGTCCTGGCATTAGTTATGCACAGACACTTAAGCCGAAAACTGTCTCACAAGAAATACGAAATGACATTGCTGAAGCAGCTACGCAGGAGACCCACATTGATAGCCCGCCTCGAAAACCCTGGAAAAAATGCCAGTGTTAGTGAGACATCTGAACTTATACAAGTCGCAACTGAATTTAGTAGAGCCTTTCGGCCACAGTCTTACCTAAATCATTAAAATTTACAAACGTAAAATTAATGAAATCAAAAACTGTGCAAACATATTAGATAAGATGTATGTCTTATATGTGATCCTTGATAAGGTGGAGGAGAAGGTCTTTAAATGCCCAAAAATAGACTGGATTTGTGTCTGTCTACCTGATATTCCTGTATGTTTATTACATACTAGCGGAAGTACCCGATGTCATACGATTCAGAGTCAATACATTTTCCCGTCTGATGCGATGTGAAACGCATATAAAAAATTTTCATATAAAACATAAACTCGAGAGTACGTGGAGTTCCGAAAACGACCAAACAGAGTCGGAAGCTGTACTCTGGTGCTTTGCAGTGAAGCTGTCTCGACTGTTATTGCCTGACAGTGTGAAGGCTGTGTCGCTGAACGTGTCAGCGTGTTTATAACAGTTCGACGACTGTAAAAGTGATTTTGAAGCTGTCCTGAGAATATTGGTAAATAAAGTGTGTTTCGATACTTCATCAAGTGTCATCGTTATTCACTCTAAATCTACGAACCCCGTACGAACGTGAAGGAAGAAAATAACGTAACAATACATTCTTCTTCATATATATATATTATATATATATAGATTTCGTAAAACTTACAAATTTTTGATTAACAGACTTTACGATTTGAAAGCGAGCAGTAGCAACACTTCGAAAGAAAGCATTTTTATCTCCAACCCGCGAGACTGTTGCCACTAGTAAAAATGAGTGCGAAAATTAGGGTTTTCAGAGTTTTTAATTAATAGCTCAGCTGATTAAAGCCGTATGAAGATGGGAACAGTCGAAATGGCTTCCCACGAATTTTTGGAATCGGGAATAATGTATTTAATGTTTGGCAATACTATTTTTATTTCATTGTAAAACTTAAAAATTTTTTATTAACAAACTCTGAGATTTGAAAGCGAGCAGTGGCAACACTTCTTGAAATAAAGTAGATTTTTATCTCCAGCGTGCAAGACTGTTGCCGCTCGGAAAAATGAGGGCGAAAAGTAGCGTTTTCAGAGTTTTCAATGAATATCTCCGGTTTTAGCTATTTTTTTCCTTTGTTTTTTTCGGGGGGGGGGAGGAACTGGACGTCGACCTTTTCCAGGACCCAGAAAAGAATGGTAGAAAGTTTGGTGACAACAGCTATAGCAGTGACTGAGTTAATCGCGAACAAACACACAAACAGATATTCTTCTTTATATATAGAGATTTCACTGCTGTTAAATGTTTTCTTGCTTTGAATCTAGCCTGGGTCTTTTACTGTACTCTGTTTTTAATTTTAGCTCGCACTTCTGCTCATTCTTATTATTGTATTTTTGCAGGGGCATAGCTAGAGTTTCCAGCACCCGGGGACAACTGCAGAATTTGCGCCCCTTTCTGTGTGCCAAAAGTAGAAAACATTTCATTAAAAAATTTTGTAGCATGAATTTGGCGCCCTTTGGATGCTGCGCCCGGGGACAGATGTCTCCCCTTGCCCCACCCTAGCTACGCCACTGTATTTTTGTAACTTGCTCGCAGTCTCCCAGCCTCGTGGCTGGTAGTGACTATAGGCTACGATTTACTTCTCTGTTGGCTCATTGCATGTGTTACACCCGCAACGAAACCTACATCTTTCTTTTTCCCATATGCTATATAGTTGCCTATAACTCATGGTGCTTACTTTGTAGCTGATCACTTGATTTTCTTTAAAATCTCATACAAGTTCAGAAATCTCTCAAAAGTTGATGTGCTGGGATAGCGATAACACGCGGTTGCCCAAAACAGTGGACGCTTTGCCTGAGCTGAGGCATTTTCAGCAGCCAGAAGTTTCAGAATAGTATTTAAATTTTTCTGCATGTGAAAGACGATAAGTTTCCGCCTTCAGTGATGCTGATATTTTAGAAGATGAGTAGAGTAGGTAGGCAAACTTCCTTTTCTTGTGGTCATGGTTCACGTTTTATGACTTTTTTGGATTTGTATTTTCTGATGATTTCGACTACGTCGATAAATGTTTTCCCATTTGTTGACACAATCGTTTTCTACTGAAAGCAACTGCATTGCATTTTATGTCAAGTTTTTCAGCCCAGTAATCTTCGAAATTAATAAATAAATAATTTAATTTAAAGTAAAAAGAATGAAGTTAAATCTACATTTAATTTGGGATGCTCAGGAATGAAAGGTATACTATATACTGAAATTCAGCATTTTATATTTCTAATATTAAAAATCTAATATGTGAAGCTATTATTAAACTAATTTTTCCAAGTTTTCTTTGGAAATTTAATCGCAAACAAATCGGGCATTTTTACGTTCTCTTTCCTATAAATGTACCTACTTGAATCTTCCGAATCAGACAAAATCCTTTCAACATATTTTCTTTCTCTCGGGCAGATCTCCAACATTTCTGAGTTCTTATCATGAAGCATTCTACAGAGGAAAAAAATTAAAAATGAGTTACCCTATTCTTTCTCTACAAGGAACTGAACTCTCTGACTACAGCATATCTTTTGCAAGATACAATATAGGGCAAGCGTACAAGGAATTAAATGCCTAAAGGAAGTAGATAAAATACTCATAAAAAGAGAAATGATTATTTTATCAGAAAGCATTTAGTACCGTTTTACAGAGGAAGCCTTTTTTCTTTTTGTTTGTTTTTATGTCATTAGCATTACGTGAGCGCTTTTTTTCGTCAGACGAATATAATATGACTCGCAGTTAAATAAAATAAAATAAAATAAAAAATCTGAAAGCTTTCAAATTTTACGAGTTTTTAACGTTTTGTGTTACATTACGACCAAAGGGGCGTGTGTTTAACCTTTATTTATTAATTATCATGTTCTTCACCTTTATTTATTAATTATCATGTTCTTCGCACTTAAACCATAAAATTCAATTCAACAGCAATATCGCAAAATAATTTTCAAATGGGCATATCGAGCATATCTTTAAAATTTCCGATACACAGTATCGGGCGTTGGAGATAATTTTTTTTTTTTTTTTTTTTTTTTTTTTTTTTTTTTTTTTTTTTTTGTACAGTGTTGCTGTTGCTCGCATTGAAATCGTTGAATTTGTTAATAAAAAATTCGTTAAAGTGTTACAAAATATGAAATCGGTAATAAAACAAATTCCAAATTGGGGCCTCTAGATGCCCATATTCGGTGGAAGATTACGTCATTCAAAATTCGATGGCTCTAGGTACCGTTGTTTTATTACAGTGCGAGAAACATACATACATTTATGCAGATTCTTCATTATTTAATTTCTTTACATATAACACAGGGGGATAATATTTGTTGGCAACAATATGAAAAGTGAAATGAACATTTAAAGTTTTCGACGCAAAATGCCAAAACGAAAGTAGTAGCTCTTCTGGGCTAATACCCGTTGGGCTAGAAAGATATTCTCGGGTGCTTAAATATCTTCAAAAACGTCGTTTCAAATCATGGATGGTAAACAGCCACTCTCAATGAAATCTGTCTACAACTGGAACACGAAATTTTAGGAACCTAGTTGTCTATGTAGGGGGATATGTCCCAGGAGATCACCTGTATCAGAGGAAACGTATTCGTGAGATTTACATAAGCAGCCGAAAGACGTCGACAAATGTGCAAGTTAGGAACTTAAAGGTCACTAGAAAAAACGTATGGAGTATCTTGTATTCAACAAATCAGAACATGGGTCTGGCATCTTGTTATCAAGAAGTACACATAACACCGTACGATTACTTCTTGGGGGATACATCAAAGATTTTTTGTTCCTCCCCTTCCTGCAAATTTAGATCTTAAACGTATCACAACACCTATTGTGACCGTTGACATCGACATACTGAAACGTGTTTAGCTGTAGCACTGATATCTGTTCTATTACAAAAACTTCACACGCAGAGCATTCGTTACACAACTATATAAACTTCAGGACATACTCTTCAAAACGTGTATCTAAGCCGTGCTATTAAGCTCTTGTATCTGTAAAACTTTGAAAGTATTTACTTCTTCTAGGCTAATCTCGTAAAAAGGGCAACATACGCAATATATGCAGAGAGAGCAATTAAAACTACTTTTACTAAAACAACAGTAATTGTAATTATCATTATTTTTGCCGTTATTAAAGCCTGTTTTTAGAACGAATTACTTGCCCTAAGCCTCCACTTTCAGAAGGGCCTTCATATTCTTTTACGGTATTTAAAATATATAAAATTTTTCTTATTTTTTCAGCCCTAAATTTTATGGAATTAATAGCAGAAGAAAACGTTTTAAATTTAAGAATTCTTAAGATTTTTCCGTCTAATTTCTTTCAGGGCAGGGGACAGTAATTTGTGTCTTTTAATCTTAATCCATTAACTTAACATTTCAGACAAAATAAAGCTCTTATTTAAAAATAAATCTTATATTAGAAAGGTTTAACAGAAAAAAAAAAAAAAAATATGTGTATCGTGCACGCTCTCGGCTGATCCATGGTTATTGTTATTTAACAATGTTTTTATTCAAAAGATTCTGTACAGGGAAGTTTTCGATTAAATTCATGAGTTGATTTATTTTATAAACTTTACTGCTCATTGCTGTGCAAAGTTTGAGTTATGTCGTAAAATAAAAAAGCTGATATGTACACCACATGACTTGCATGTGTAAAATATTAAATTATGCGCATTTTTTGCTGCATTTCATTTAAACTTACTTACTCGAATTTTATTAGAGATAGATTTCTCATTCATTCAATTCAGTTTTCATTTCGTGGGCAAGTCAAAAATACATAAAAACTCAAAATATCTTAATTAAAAGATATAGAAAAATATAAAACACCAAATACAGTCAAAACAATGAAAGAAAAATTTTTTACTATTAAACTTTCTATGCAAAAACAAACAATTCGGTCAGCGGGCAAGAAGGCAGATATTTCGCTGCACAAAACTAAATGTTTCCTTTTGGTCCCACTCGGCAAAAAAAAAGAGGGGGGAAGGTGCAGAAAGACTTAATTCACTATTCTGCTCAAATGTAAACAAATATGGCTGCTATAGTAAGAAAAATTAGACTTAGCCGCACTTACACAACTTTTAAATTATTGATAATTTTACAACTACGGCATGCAGATTAACTAAAGGCACAAAACGCTTAACCGGAAGATAAAAATAACATAATTCAATCATTTTTAAAGCAAAAAATGCACAATTTACCAACATATAAGAATAAAAAATACTGGAGCTCACGGAGTAGAGTACCAGAGTGTGTGTGTGTATATATTCTTTTGGTAAGGCCGATTGCAACCAAAAAGGGAGGTGCTCAACTGCATGTTATAGCAATTCTGTATACAAAATTTCAACGTTCTGAGGCTACTCGTTTTTGAGTTATGCGGGATACATGCATATGTGTGTACAGACAGACGCCACGAAAAAAATCTCTTCTGAATCCATTTTAAATCAGTTTTATAATTCATTTGGGGAACAAGAGTCCTTTATCCTGTCTTTACGTACAGATGTTACACAAACATAACGTTAAATCGCATTCGATAGCGGTGAAAATGGATATTTTTTTTGAAACATGGTACCCGGAATTTTTCGTGATTGCAATACTTCCTTTACTTCGTACAAGGAAATGAAAAGAAACTAACTGATACACTTTCGTTTAATCTTTATTAAATATTATTTATTTATTATTCAATTTTATTTAATCTTTATTAAATATTATTTATTTATTATTCAATTTTATTTAATCTTTATTAAATATTATTTATTTATTATTCAATTTTATTTAATCTTTATTAAATATTATTTATTTATTATTCAATTTTATTTAATCTTTATTAAATATTATTTATTTATTATTCAATTTTATTTAATATTATCTCAAACTTTATATACAACTTTAACTAGATTTTTTTCACTTCTTTTTAATTCGTCCATTCTCATTGCCATACCGCAGTGAGATTCAAGCGTTCGCTTTTTCGATTCGTTAGAGAATCGGGGGCTTACTAGTATGTTATATAATACGTAATATATTGAAACTGTGCAAACAAATTATGTAAAAGGGGGACTTTTTTATTTAAATAAATTTAAATTAAAATATATTGAATTCTTAGTTTTTTCATGAAATATTTTACATAATTCGCATCATTGTCGTCTACTACGCAAAGAACTTAAAAGGAGGGAAAGTTTTCATACGAAATTTAAGCCCTGGTCTCCGTTTCTCTGATTATTATTATTATTATTATTATTATTATTATTATTATTATTATTATTGCTGTTGTTGTTCTTCTTAGAAACTTTTTTAACCAAGTCTCCAAAATTTTTTATCGTTACTTTTGTTACATTAATTTACCAAGCGTTTACTATCCACGCAGCTTCGTTGCAAAGGCATCAGTTGCCAAAAGTCAAGCCCTTTACAATAAAATCAACAAAATAAAAAAGTGAACCTTTGATTAACACCAAATTGCACATGAATGTAGTAAATGAATTTATACATGATGGAAAAATATTAAAAATATTGAAAAATATTGAGTACAAAGGTATAAAAAGAAAAAAACAATATTTAATTTCCTTAAATTATATGCTGACGTCATATTTCGGTCATTAGCAAATTCATGTCTAAAGCTGAAAAAAAAGAAAAAAAAAAACTTTCTATAATAAGATATGTGGCCACCCTGGACCATCACCATAAACTTTACAGCAAATGACCACGCTTTCAATGAGGTGATCAACCACTGAACAATAGCTATTCCTCCATTAAGGCAATTTTCAGTTGTCTGAGACTGGCTGACGTAAATAAATGTGCAGAACCAGTATGTCGAAGGTATCCCAAAGATTTTCGGTGGAATTAATGTAGGGGGAAATAGTAATAAGTGGGATTAGGGTTGGCCACTCCACACGAGAAATGCTTTTACTTTCCAGGCACTCGTTTATGATGCTGGTTCAATAGGGAAGGACATTATTATCCGCAAGGACGGAACAGGACCAACTACTGCAGGGCAGACTTCATTCGGATACCGCGTAACTGTCACAGAACCTATTTAAGTATGTGAAGCTGTGAGAGATATCCCATTAAAATTCCAACTCGCACTAGGATGCTGTCACCTCTGAATACGCGATGTTCAATGATGTTCTGGACCTGATTCCGTGTTCGTTCTCTTTATACCCTTATACGCTTATCACCTGATTCCAGGATAAATCTGGACTCGTCCGTGAGTAGGACGTCGGGCCAATCTCAGAATGGCCAACTAATATGTTGAAGACACTCCTATAATTGTGTCTCTCTGAGTTGAGCGGCTAGTGGAACACAAACACTTAGTACTCACTCAAACAGTCCCTTCATATGAAGTCTGCCGCTCACAATACTGGCAGATATTATTGTACTAAGGGACGATGTAACCATGAATGTAGCAGTTACTGAGTTCATTCTGTTGCTCATTCTGTTTGCTCATTCTGTTTGGATATTATAGCAATATAACTGTTTTCAGACGGTATGGTAACCCTTGGTGGACCTAGCACAGATGTTAGGGCAACTATTTAACTTGTTGGGAATTGTTTCCAATTTCGAGAAATTACCGAATGATCAAAGAAAAGAGCGACATATTTGATTGACTGCCCTACTTTAATGTTCGACGGCTTGCCATTCGTCTCCTTTCAGCCGCAGAAATACGAATATCATCAAAAATTATCTTGCGAATGTTATTAGCATTTAAATGAATCTTTTCAAACCCTTCAGAATCCCAGCATCTTCAATGTCTGCCTAATTAGCGTATGTTCAGATAGTCAATCGTGATTGGCTGTAACATACGATACTTGCATATTGCCATCCTCAGCGATTTTCAGCCGCTCAAATCCAACTACGCTTTCGAAAATTGTTAATTTGCTTAACTTTTGGAAGCCAGTGTAGTTACTTTCGCGAGTGTTGCCATTATATCCAGTATAAGAGTATTTTAAATTCTTGGTTGGAAACGAAGCGATAAACCTCTTTCCTATTTTTCTTGAATTCGAATCGGAACGAGAAAAATATCTCAACACTTTCCATAATAATATTGAAAGAAAAGGAAAAGTTACTTAATACTGAAAGTTTTAAATTAAGCAAAATCTAAAATCTGCGTTTAATGATAATGAAATTTAAGAGCAGAATATTTTAAAGCAGCCCTGTATTTATCGAAAAGACGTAAATAAAATTTAATAAATGACATATTTAATTAAAGCTCTTGAATTTTGATGTTCATATTTTAGTATAATTTGGCAAAAAATATTTGAGTAACAGTTAAAATATGATTACTTGCTTTCAGTTAAATCAAAGCAACTGCAAAGAGGACAAAGTGTTACACATATAAACATTAATTATGGACCGCTAAATGATCTTCAGAAAATTAGGTATGTGGCACTCAGGGTTCACCACGAAATGATACTGGCGATCCAGAATCACAGAAATTGCAGCAAGCGCTTGTTTCTAATGAAAGCTTCTACTGGACGTTAATAAAACTATTTTTTCCACATTTTGGATGGTTTTATGAACTAGGATTCGAAAGCTTCGAATGATGGGGAAAAGAAACAGCGAATGGATTCAAGTTTTCGAATCTTATATCTTTTTCAAGGTTCATGGGATGTTGGGATTCGAGTAACCATTCGGGTACTGAAAATAGTCTAGCCAGTTTGTTCAAGTTCATGCACTCGTTTCTTTCATTTTTCAGTTTATACAAAATAGATCGCTTTAAGGGCTTTAGGTGTAGTATGAAAAAAAGAACGTGGTCAAGCCCTGGGGTTGACACGTCCGCTTTATACAGAAGAAAATTTCCTTTTTTTTTTTTTTTTTTTTTCTTTTTTAATACAGCTGTATAACAGCTACTTGTATTATAACATTTAAAAATGGAAATACCATTAGTCATTAGCAGTCTCATCATCAAAAATGTCACGGGCGACTGATTACATACACGCAAAAATGGGGAAGTTCCATATGATCAACTTTGTTAGAGAATACCCCCCCCCCCACGGAGAACGAATCCGAAAATCTCACCTTCCGTTTTCCTACCACCAAACATCTTGAGAGAACTTTCGACTGGTTAGTATTTTAAATACTCTAATGCGACACAAATATTAATTCGATTCGAACCTTGCACCAGAGATACGGCAACCCGAGCAGCGCCAACTGTTAGGGGGATCGGAAAGTAATGTCGCTTTTTTACATTAAATTCAAACGAATAAATTTGTAACAAGTTTTTATTTTTAATCAATAATATAATCACCCTCGTTATCAGCAACCTTTTGCCATGCAGTATGCAGATTTCAATCCCAGGCCGATAAAAATAAATTGGTTTTTGAGTAAAATATCTCGAGATGGCATTTTGGACATCATCCAAATTTTCAAATTTTTTGTCACTAAGAAAATATCGTAGGGATCGGAATAAATGTAAATCCGAGGGTGCGATATCGGGCGAATATGGTGGGTGAGGCAGTACCTCCCACCCCAGTTCATTATATTTTTCCAGTGTTCTTCTTGCTGAGTGCGGTCTTGCATTGTCGTGTTGCAGAATGACGCCTTTTCCGTAGACAATCGCCGGATATTTTTCGATTAAAGATTGGTTCACTAGATCCAATTGTTCACAATAAAGGTCTACATTAACAGTTTTTCCAGGTTTCAGCAATTCAAAATGAACAATTCCACGAATACTTCACCACCCATAAGCGCCCTTTCGGGATGTAAACCCTTTTAACTCCTATTAAAACTGCCTTTTGAGTTTTGGATTATCATATAGGACTTATTTTTTTTTTTTGTCTCCACTAATCAAACGATTAAGAAATGGTTTTGTATGATGCCATTGAAACAATACGTTGCATATGATGAATAGGTTGGCATTGTTCTTTCGGACAGATTATGGAGGACTCAAACATCTGTTTTGCATATTTTTCCATTCTGCTTTAAATGTTCTTGGATGGTCGAACAAGGTTGGTTAAGAGTGTTTGACAGTTTCTCCATTGTTTGACATGGATTTGCTTCCACTTCTGCCTTTAGCACGCTGTTGTCTAATGTTGTTGTCGACATGCGCAGAAACGACATTACTTTCCGGTCCCCCTATTAACTATGTAGGAATCCGCCACTTACTTTAACTAACTTGCTCTCTATTCAGACTGTCAGGTGACTTATTGCCCCATCTGTTAAAACAGCTACAAATTCACAAGAAGGTTTAAACAAGCCATTGTGTTTAAATTTTGAACTTAACAAATGCATTTTAAGCATTTGTTGAACTTAACAAATGCTTAAAACTTAAGTTAAAATTAAAAGTAATTTAACTCTGGAGTTTCACAAATGCAAAATGCCTCAACCTAATCGCAAATGCCTCAACCTAATCTAATTTGTACGAGTAACTTAGCTAGCAAAAGGCTAACACTGGTCAACATTAATTCTCAGAACTGGGCGAGAAATAATACAAAAGTCGACCTCGCTGCCATAACTCTGTCTCTAATATTCAAGAACTCGGTTCTATACGTATCTAGTTTGCATCCTGGGAAGGGCTTAAGAAAAGTAGAATTTATAGGTTACCTAAAGAAAATGGCACTCAGAACTATAGTTACCATAAACCTCAGAACTATAGTATACTGATTAGGGCGGCGGAACATAATGCTGTATATCATTATTATCTTATCAACTGAAGCAGTAACTTAAAAATATTGCTCTATAAATTAAATAAATAACATGTCTGCTACTGCTTTAATTGTCGAGAAATCAATACATAAGTGGTTTTATTTTTTCGTACATTTTATGAGAGAAACTATGAACTTACTCTTCTGTCAGCGAATATTTCTGTAGTAATTTGTGGATGCAGAAATCCTATAATAAAAAAACGTTTTTTTCAATTAGAAACTGAAAGAAAATAACGTGTATTTTAATGAATAATCATTTTTCTGCTCCTATAGGTTATACGATGAACTTCCGATTAAATTAGGGTTGTGCACAAACAGCGAATTCTCAAGTAGAAACATGTGTGAGAGCAGTATAGTTTTAGAAAAACTACACGGTGAACATTCAGGATTGTCTCTTCCAGTTAAGCCTTAATGTCACAAAGTCAGACATTTCATTACGCACAATTGAAGAAGGACGTGCGCACCGAACAAAAAGGAAATTTTCGTTTCTGGAGATAATTGTTCACGTCGAGAAACGAGTTCCGAACGAACTTGGTATTAAGATATGCTTCTTTGATGATTTTAATTGTAAATAGTTTTTTTTTTTTTTTTTTTTTCGTTTATATTTTAATCCAGAAAAAATGGTTTTCATACCTTTATTTCTGCTGGGAAAGGTTTAGAAGGGACAGATTCTCTGAGACTAAAACTGTGAGAAAGTTTTCACAGGCTTAGAAGGGAAAGTAATTAGTAAATCAGTGTTTCATTCGCCTGATTTTGAGAAAGAATTTGTAATGCAGTGTGACGCGTCAGATATGGTTTAGGGGTTGTCCTATAACAATGAACTAGTACTGATGTGCGACTATAATGTATGCTGTAAATAACTGAGGTTTTACCTTTATGGCTGGCTTTTTGTAATCCAAACAGATCATCGTACTTTTGCATGGCTAAATTCTCAATCAGGTGCAAATCGAAGTTTAATGATTTAATTATTTTAATGAATTTTTAAACAATTACTGTATGGTGCAAATGTTTAATGTGATAAGTAAATGTGTTAGAAAAAGTGTTAAATTCTTAAAAGTTTTAATACTGTGAAGGTAGTACCTATTGTAAAATGTGTATTGTCTAAAACCTCGGAAGAACCTTGTACACAAGCTGAATTTAGAAATGTGTAAATATTATTTGACTGAGACGAAGCAAATTTTCTAAATTCTTAACTCCTAGGTCAGAGCCAAATAAAGTTGTTAGTTAGCCGAGCAGAGCCGTAGCTAAGGTTTCCAGCCCCCGATGAGTGAACGAAGTTCAGGTTTCTGTGGGCTCCTGGGTTAGAAAACCCTCATCCCAGTCGAATACATGGATCTGTTTCCGAACGTTGTCGATCGTGAATGAAACATAGATAAGCATTGAGGTAAGGCATAAGTTCCTTTTCATGAATCTTGTAGAAGATCTTGAAAGTCAATTCGAGTCTGGGAAGCAGAATAAGCAATATGGCAACGGGAACGTCGATTTAGGATGATTACCATCGGAGAGTGTCGATCGAAGGAGCTCGCAGGCAGCAGTGGTGGCGGCTGAAGGCTGAATGATAGAGCTGGAGCAAACCGCATGTATTCGTTACCGAGTAACGGGTACAACGGTTGACTCGAAGTACCGATTCGGTACTCAAATTCATTTCGGTTACTCGCATCTGTCGTACGATGCGGTTTATTCGAGTACGAATGATGCGGTTGCTATGCGAATATGAATGATGCGGTTGCTGTTCGAATACGAATGAATCCATGTGAATTATTTTTTGGGTGACGTCTGTACGTACAAACACATTTTTTTTTTTTTTTTTTTTTTCCCCAGAAACGGATTGTTAAATGTAATCCCATTTACTCTAAGCTGATACTTATGACTAATGATTATGATTTCAAGTTGATACTTGAAAGGGATTTTTTCGCGATGTGTAAGTACGTATATATGCATTTCGCATAACTCAAAAACGATTAGAAATTTTGTATATGGGCCCATTATAACATCTAGATGTGCACCTCCCTTTTTATTGCAATCGGTAATACTACAAAACGTAAATATGTATATTTTAAATAAATTATAATTAAATGTAAAGTACATATATATATATATCCTTATAATTAAATGTAAAGTACACACACACATATATATATATAAATATAAAATAAAAGCCAAGTAAGGCGAAAATAAAAGCCTTGGTTTTTATTTTATTTATTTATCACTAAGTAAGTTACTTGGCTTTTATTTTCGCAATCGTTGGTTGTAGTCAGGACTTAATTTATAAAATTAGAAGTGTTGGAGCTCTATGGAAGGCCATCAGGAAAGATGAATAAATAAATAAATAAATATAAATAAAAAACAAATAAAATAACTAATGCAATAATAAAATAATTAACAACTAGAATATTAAATGATTATTATTATAATTCAATAAAAATGCAAAGACAAATGAAAATTTAATTAATTCTTAAATTAATGATGAACAACTAAGTAATGAAATAAAATACCAGACATCGTCTGGTTTGGGGGCTGTGGCTGAAATTGCAATTTAAGAACCAAGCCAAGCATTAGCTAAATTTAGGCCCTTGATGAGCAAATAATGTACTGTTTACCAGAGTATAGATAGAAATTTGGTTATGTAGCCTATTCTTCTAAAACGATGTTTCGTCGCTTCCTTCCCCCACCAATTCCCTTTTTTTCGGTTTCGGATTATTTGGTTACGACAATGCACACTAGGGCTATTGCCTAAGGAAAGGGATTCCTTCGTGGAGGACTTTTTAAATGAAACTGGCTCATATGCAAGTTACACATGGGGAAAACCCCGAAAACGCCCGTGCAGCCAGCCGTTAGACGGGAATTGAAACCTGGACCGAACTATTAGTCTTCAGCGACTTTACCGCTGAAGACTAAGACCGCTGAAGAGCACTGGTGGGCTCTTCGCTGTTTGAAAAATAGGTGTTCACTTTTCGATAAAGCAAGCCCTTGTTTTCTTCAATTAAAACAGGTTAGACGATATGACTCTTACTACTTCATTCTCACTTAGCTTTTGATTTCTAATATTGATTCAATATTTTCTGTAGGCATTCTGATTAGAATAATGGATTTCAAACATGTGCAAAAGGTGTGTATCTGGATATAATTAGGTTTTTATAACATAGGGCCCATTTTATTAATTTCTAAAGCAATAGAAGCACATTATCGCTGTTTTGAAAGAAAGCAAAAATGTGACAAATGTATAATGAACATTAATATACATGCTTTACTAGAAATTCACCCTTTCGTCATTAGCGGTTCTGATAAAAGGAATGGGGAGCAGCAGCAAACGAAATAACGAATAACGGACAAATAACGAAATCTAATCTTTAATGCGGTCTTCCAGTTTCTTTAGCCCACCAGCGGCCGAGCGGTAACGTCGTTGAACACTGGTAGTTCGGTCTGAGGTTCGAATCCCGCGAACGGGTTGAACCCTGGACGATCCCATGCCAGCAGGTGACTGTATTTTGGCTAATTAATTGTTAATTACATTAATTTAAATCTCATCTATATAATGGGTAAATAAGGGCATTATCAGACTTTTGTACTAGGAAAATAAAGAGTTTTGCTTTTCATTAGCAGCTTTGATTTATGAAGTAAAAACCCTTCTTTGTACGAGATTGAAACATTTTTCAAAGCTATACAAGCATTTATTTTATTTAATATTTTTCTTATCTTACGCTTATTATCTTCTAATTCATTCAACTAGTTGACGAATTTGTAAATTGGCTAAAATTGTGTGACTAACTTTATGGCTCATAGGTAGTGTTCTGTTCTTGAATAAAAAGGAAACTGAAAAATGAATAACCTTTATGGCTGTCGTTTACATTTTAAGAGCAGGTAGGTACTGTTCTGCGAAATGACAGTTAAATGAAGCCTGTTACTTAATTCCTGCTTGTATGTTGCGTGTTTTCGTGGTTTTCGCCATGTGTAACGTGTATACGAGCCATTTCCTTTAGAAAGTCCTCCACGAATGCATCCCTCCCTTTAGGCAGATAGCCCTAGTGTGCTTTGCCATAATTAAATACACCAACACCAACCCAGTTTATTTATTTGTATTTGGGAAAGTTTTATTGTCATTATGAAAAGTGAAATTTCATATGGATACCGCATAACTTTTTAAATTATGCTTATTTTTGCTGTACTTCATTTAAATTTATTTCCTCGAATTATTCTAACTTAATTAAGCGATACCCGAAGGCAAGTTACAAATGGCATCAAACACTGCAAATTTTGAAATTAAATTTCCCGGTCAATCTCTGTCTACGGAACTCAAACTTCTTGTATTTTTATTTTTTCATAACGAGTATAAAACTTTGCCAGCTATAAATATAGGAACCAGAAGACAACATTAAAAGTTAGATTTCATAATTTGTCCAAAATTAATTCTTTTTAAAATTTGACATTGACAAAATATGAATATTTTCGTCATTTAAAATACTTCTGTATTTTTGTTGCACCGTATTTAAACTTGCTTCTTCGAGTTATTGACACTAAATTACATTAATTCCGTTATCTATTAGAAAATAATTATAGCAAATCATCTAATTACGACATCTCTAAGAGGTCACTTTCTAAGAAATCTGTATTTTTGAGAACATAAACAAACATTAGTAGTGAACATCACCTTTTTAAGACCACGATATTATATTCAGATACAACACCTTCTGAGCACGTCTGAAATTCATTCTTCTGCTCAGCATAATTCGTCTGCATAAAATAATAAATAGTATTAGAAATCAAAAGCTAAGTCGAAGTAGAAACAGCCATCTCTTCTAAACCATTTTAATTGAAGTAAACAGACGTTCGTCTTATCGTAAAGTAAACACCTATTTTTCAAACAGCGGATAAAACGAAAAAGAGGGAATTGGCGGGGGAAGGCAGCGAACGAAATGACACTTTTTGAAGCTGGGATGAAATGAGAAAGGACGAAAAGGTACCCTGGACAAGGTCCAGATAATAAGACAAGGTCTGGTATTTTACTTTATAATTTAACAATTCATCATAAATTTAAGAATTATTTTAATTTTTATTTGTCTTTACATTTTTGTTAAATTTTACTTATAAGTATTTTATTTCAGTTGCTAATTATTATGTTACTTTAATTATTCATTATTTTAATCACTATTTTTTATTATTTTAATTATTAAGTTTTTTAATAAGTAATTTTTTAGTATTTTAATTACTAATTAATGTTATTATTGTAATATTTATTTTGTTATTTATTTTTTATTTTATTTTTTCCTATTTTCCTGACGGCTTTCCGTAGGCGCTTCTGACTTCTAAGACACCACAAAAAGAGGTGAATTATTTGTAGGATTGTTAACTTTAATTATGTTTGCAAAGAATCGCTTTGCGATTTTAATCATAGTCTCAACTAGTTGAGGTGTGTTTGTTTCTCTGTGTAAGGCTTCATTTCTTATGTAATATGTGCTATTGTTGATTTGTCTTAATGTGATGTTTTGAAGTCGTTGTAGTCTTATTAGTGTAGTATTACATACATAGCCCCAAACTGGGCAGGCATAAGTAATTATTGGAACGAGCATGGCTTTATAAATGAGTAGTTTTGGGTCTAGTGCTAAAATGCTGTTTCGAACGATTAGGGGGTGAAGTGTTATTTTACTAACTCGAAACTTTGTAATTATGTGTTTAATGTGGGACTTCCATGTGAGTCTTTGGTCAAGTACTACGCCTAGGTATTTGACTTCTTTGGCCCAAGGGATGGAAGTATTGCAGAACACTAGATTTCCTTCAATTTTCCTTTTCTTGGAAAACATGACAGCAACCGTTTTATTGATGTTGACTTTAATTTTCCACTGAGAGAGCCAGAGTTCAAGTGCATGTATGTGTGTTTGTAGCTGTTGGATAGCTGAGCTAGAAGATGCATTTTGTGCGAGGATCGCTGTGTCGTCCGCGTACATAGCGAGTGTTGTGTTATGCATGTGTGGAATATCGTTCGTATATAAATTAAATATAAAAGGAGCGACGAGTGAGCCCTGAGGCGTGGCCGCGCGGATTATTCGTTTAGTGGAGAGTGTTTGGTTGATACGAACGATAAAATATCTATCGGTTAGATAGGAGCGGAGTGTTGTTATGATGAATTCTGTGAATCCCAGAATGATTAATTTGTAGATAAGGCCATCGAGCCAAACACGGTCGAATGCTTTGGCTATATCTAGGAAGATAGAAGCTGTGCAGAGTTTAATTTGAAATCCAGATGAAATTAATTCAGTCACTCTGAATAATTGATGAACTGTGGAATGTTTGCTGCAAAAACCATATTGCTGTGGGAGGATGATTTTTCTGTTTTCGGCAAATTTCTTTATTTCCAGGAGGATGACATGTTCAGCAATTTTGCTACATGATGGCAGGAGGCTGATTGGCCGATATGATTCAGGTTCATGAGGAGATTTTCCAGGCTTTGGGATCGGTGAAATAATGGCAATTTTCCAGCATGAGGGAAAGTAGCGTAAGTCAATGATGAGTTGAATAATTTTAATGAGGCGACAAATCATCAGGAGTCCCATTTTTTAATCATAATGTTGGTAATGGTATCATATCCAGGGCTCTTTTTCGTCTTTAATTTTTCAATATAGCCAAGAACATCCGATGGATTGACTGCGATGCTGTTGTTAGCGTGTGTTTTTGAGAAAAATTGGGTAATGGTGTTTGTGACTAAGTTTTCAGTGTATGGATCAGAAATGTTGTTTGTGACAAACTGAGTAGCATAGTAATCTGCTAAAGACTGAGCTTTCTCAGTTTCTGTGTATGCGATCCCGTTTTGGCCTTTAAGGGGCGGAATAGTTTTGTAGCATCTTTTTAATTTATCAGCGGCTTTCCAAATGGAGTAATCATCTGATGTAAGCCTTTCTAATTATTTAGCCCAGCGTTTTTGTGTGTGTAAGCGAGTTTGAACTCTGACTTCCTGATGTAATTTATTTAGAAGTTTTTTGTCATCTGGGTGTCTAGTTCTTTGCCAGGATTTTCTTGCATGATTTCTTCTTTTTATTAGGTCTTTTATGTCAGCATTCTGAGTTTTTCACAGGAATTGTTTTGGTATTATTCTGGTATGCTGTATTGAGGTCATTAGTGAATTTTTTGACTAAGTCGTCTAACTCATCACTCGTATGTATTGTGGGGATAGAGTACTGGGTGTTGTTTAGAGCTTTGGTATAATTTGACCAATTCGTGATAACGGCTCTTTTGTCTGGTGTGCTATGGCAACTTATGTCTAGTTCGTATATTAAATTAAAATGAAAAATTTGAATTCAATTTCGACTGGGTTGTGGTCCAAGGAAAGCTCATCTAATGTTTGAATTTTAGATGGAGCTTGGATATTTTTTAAAATGAAGAAGTCGAGGGTAGAAGCATAAGTAGATCCATAGCGTGTTGGGGGTGGGTGATGCTGCAATATGAAGGTTGGCTGTATTAGCAAATTTTCGTAGTGTGGTGCCTAAGAAATTAGTAGAACTGCAGTTCCAAGCGCGGTGTCTGGCGTTAAAGTCTCCTCCAACAATGGTTCGATTGTTGAGTTTGAATATCATGCTTAAATCTGCAATGATATCGGTAGTAGGTTTGGATGGTGGTACTGAGAGAGAGACTAATGTGTATGGTGGTGTGGTGGGTGGTATGATGGGGATAGCTACTGCCTCGGTGGCTAAAAGCTGTGGGATTGTGATTGGGTAATGAGTGATGGGGCGCTTAATCAAGATGATGACACCTCCAGCTGTGCGATTCGTGCGTGGTCTGTCATATCTATGTAAATCATAGTGGTTTCCAGCCCCCGGGGCCAACTGAAGATTTCGCGCCCCCTTCCTGTTTGCCAAGAATGGAAAACTAAATTTCTTGGCTTGGAAACTAAACTTCCTATTTCTTGGAAACTAAAATTCCTTCTAAAATTTCTTGGCATCAGTTAGACGCCCCCTGGATGCTGCGCTCGGAGACAGATGTCCTTCCTTGTCGCACCCCCCTGTATCCGAGTTAGAAATGTTTATTTTGTTGAGGTTGTTAAGCAGCAGGACTCTATGGCATTGAATTGTGCGATCAGGATAAGGGTTTACTTTCTTTAAAAACTTATTTTGCTGAGGAAATGAATTAAGGACAGCGAATTCTCATTTGCCAATGCCTGTAGGCAGTTAGGCTTAGAATTTTCAGTTGGTCTAAAAAGAAACAGAGTTCGCAGAGTTTAGCTGCGCATGTTTGCAAATCCAAGCTTCGCTAAATGTCACGAGTCACCAATAAGAGGGCAGAACAGCGGTCTAAAGCAAACATTTCTCAAACTATGGTCTGTCACGCGTTTTGGCCAAAGAATTTTAGAACAGAACAGTGGTTCCCAGCAGGGTCGGTATACTTTGGTCCAAGACAAAATTAGAGCGCGCTAATGACCAACTGCCGCTTCCTGGGCAATATTCATAAGCATGAGCTGAAAATTGTGATTAATGCTAAAAATCATTAAATGTGTTTCAAGAAATAGTTCTAAACGTCTTTTAAACATTAGAAAGCCCAATCTCGGCCGTTTGGTCAAAAAAAAGGGGGGGAGGCGAGAACTTACGGGCCAACCCAATATAATATAATACACTTCACCTAGGAAGAGCGCAATCGGATCACTGTTTGAAAAAGTGGGCTATGAGCCAAAAAATTGGAAAACTAAGGATTAGATTATTAATTTCTGGAACTGGAGTCGGCGTCTTTTTTCCTTAAAAAGAGGGCGGTAAGTAGTATTTTTTCTAAGAAAAGGACAGTAAGGTAAAAAAAGGTTGGAATAGAAGAAAGAGGTTCAAGGCAGAAATTTAATCTTCGCAGCAGTGAAATTTCTCTCACCCCTGTAAATCATAATAGCATCCCCCTTGTATTGAAGAAGCAGAAAAATGTGGGATCGTATGTTGCACGATGCACGAACAGCACGTCTAAAATGATTCCTGAAATCGCAATTTCATGCATAAATATTAATTTTTTCATGTTCAATTTCATTTATAAACATGTTGAAAAAAAATCTCCAAATCATATATTTTCTATTCAAGTTGGTAAAAGAAAATCTCACTAGCAAGTAATAATTAAATTAATTTCACTCTTTCTAACTCGTATCATTGTTCTTTCACAATCAGGCAGATTTCATTTTCTGAGAGCGGTGAAGACTGGGAGCTCTCTCTAATCTTCTTGCTTTTACCACACTCGAAAACAAGGAAGTTACATATCCCCGTTTCATCCTCTTCTTGCGTTGTCATGGAAACAAGAGCATGCAATGCAGTTAAATTCTTCGCATTGGATAAAGAAAATGGGTTGTCTAGGTTACGACTAGGTTATTTATACCTGTTGATCTTTGATCGTGGTTGTTCTTCAGACGTAACAGCCATTTAGGATTTTTACCTGCAGTTGTAGGGCTCTTAATCCATTGACGTTTATTACAAAATAAGCGCATACGCGCCATCATATAAACACGAATGGAAGCTTCTCGATCAATATGATTATTCGGGGGGGGGGGAGGATGTAGCTGATAAACTTTTTTTTTAATGTTTTATAAACGTTTTAAATATTGGTACCCAACAATTTTGCCCAGAACTGAATTATTTCAGTCATCGAAATTACACTATTGGTGTGGAATTCCCAGCTACTAACTTAAATCATATTGGACCACTCTCAAAAATTTCCGCTGGAAAAACGTAACACTTTAGATATATCAATAATTTGAAGTAGTAACACATGTAAAACAAAAATTTTAACTGGCATTGGCTGTGGCGCTCCTCAGGATTTTTGATCAATTTTGATGCAAAGAGATAAATTAAAATTTAATAAGCGATTTGCAATACGTTTTTATTGCAAAAAATAAACTGAAATTGTTGTTCAGTTACATAAAAGAAGCGCCGGAGCCGAACTCTGGTGCAATTTAAGCTCTGACAGATTGTCTGTACATTTTATGTCAAAGTATCCATTGACCATTTTCAGTCTACTCCTCCGATACCATAATCAGACTTAACTCTGTGATTAAATTATTTGCGGCGATGAGATTAAAAAGCACTGGCCTGAGAACAATTGATTTGTTTATTTATAATTGAATGGGAAAAACGTTTGTCACCTATACAGTTTTTCTAGATGTCGGATTATTACAAGAATTTTTCTTGGAAATAAATTATTTCAGTCATCGAAATTATATTTCCGGGGACTTCACGGTTACCTACCCATGAACTATAAATATACGCCACTAAAGTAACTGTTGCTTTATTTTAGATATTTTATTTATATTGTTCTTGATTTGAAATGTCATTACAGCTAACATTCGCAGAAATCGCTGGGATTCGAACCCGGAACTTCCAGTTATTAGGTTTACATTTACACAACGAGATCAAACATATATTATTCCTTTCATTCATCTTCTCTTAAGGCGACTGGGAGAGGAACAAGACTAGTAGATCAAACTCAAGCGACGATGAATCATCGTCCAACCTATTTTAGTTTGGGTGTCACTGATTTTTATATACGGAAGACATCTGTCTACTTATCTACATTGTGAAGTTCTGCTCCGTTCGCTGAAGAAAACTAGGGGAAAGCTGGAGACATGAAAAATCATATCTACTGATGCTGAGATCTGATAAATGAATCTGCCAGTTATTAATTAAACGTACTGATTATTTGCAATAGAACATGCATAGGGTTAAAGAATAAAGTTACAACTCAGTGAAACAAAATTATGCCTGCTGAAAGCAATTTTAAACTTAAAGTTAACGAGCTTCATTAAAATGTTCTAGATAAAATTTCAATATTCACACTCGACTGGAAAAAATTAAAAGGCCAGTTAAATCTTCCATCAACGCTTAACAAAGTAATCTTTTTATTAAAATGTATTGGGTCAGTCCATAAATTCGTGCGCATTTTTGGGTAAATTTTTAAATGATATAAAAAATTACAATTTAATATTTTAATCAATTATATATTTTCCTCCATTATCTACAATGTCTAACCATCTTACAGGCAGCATTTTTATGCCATTGCTATAGAAAGACTCTGGTTTTGATGCAAAAAATACTTGAAAGTTCATTGTGTACATCCTGTTTAGAATTTAATTTTTTTCCCAGTAAAAAATTTTTGTCAGGCACGGAATAAGTGAAAATCATTTGGGGCAATATCTGGGGAGTAAGCAGGATGTGGCAAAGCTCCCATTTAAATTCACTCATTTTTTGCAGCGTTGTTCGAGCCGTATGCGGTCTAGCGCTATCACGATGAAACAACACTTTCTTGATATTCACTCATCGTGGGCGTTTTTTGATCCATTCTGAGTTTAGACGGCAAAGTTGTTCACCATAAACTTCTGAATGAATCGTTTGATTTGGTTCTAACAGTTCAAAACGTCCTGAACAGGGTTTATCATCCATGCTGCGTTTTCCAACTTTAAATTTTTTAAACCATTTCTGGGCAGTCCTTACACTAATAGTGTGTTCACCATGTACACATTAATTTTTATCGCTGCAAACCTGGCAGATTCACCACACGAAAATAAAAAATGTTGCACAGCACGTTTGTACTGATTATCTATATTCATCTTCTATGGGTACTAAAATGCGTTCGATATTTACGAAAGTTGGTGATGAACTGAATAATATGTTAGTCAAACGATGGCAAGTTTCAAAATTGTATTGTTTTAGTAAATGCGTCATAGTGAATTCCACTCATACTCTTAATGCGCACGAACTTATGGACTGAACCGATAGATTATTCTTATGTCAGCGTTTTAAAATCTAGTATAATAACAAGAAATGAAATTCATAAGTACGCACTAATTCGACTGACGACGTTTCCCGTTGGTTTGGTTAATCAAACAAACGATGTAGTATGTAAGCAAGCATTTTGAAAGATAATATCCAATTATCTTTTATTTGTTGTTTTAAAATTTTTTTTCTTTGATATTAAAATAACTATTACATGATTGATAATATTCTTTTGATAGCTGAACTTATCAGGTTCAATGTTTCTTCTAACCTTCTTCGGAAACATACAATGACCTGGCTAGAACAGAGAGCTTACTAAAGCTATGTTCACTAATTGTAGTAAGTAGACAGGATACAGACGAAGGGTATACAAAACCCTTTATTTTTTCTTTATATACAATGACTTCCGTACTTCGGAATACAATGACCCTCCACTCGGGGTCTAACTTAAAAGATATCAAAATAAAACTAAACTCTAATTTAAATTTAGAATAAGATTGGCCTTATAATAACAGAAAGCGTATGTAGCACAGAGACTGTGAACACTACAATACGTTTAATTTATCAAGAGGATTAAAACCTTTGGCCTGGAAGGCAAAGTAGCAACTGCGTAACTTCTAAGGTAAGCGGCCTGCTTCGAACTCACGGCTTCCTCTCTTCTGCTTGGCAAAAAGGCCACACTTAAATACTTGGCGTTCGCCAGACAACTTTGCATAAACTCCTTCACGCTTATAATTCTGGCCGGAAGTAGAAAATAAGAAGTGATAGTAAAGATTTAAAATAAAATAAGCGTTAGTAAAACTTAAGATCCTTACATACTTCCCGCCAGAGTTAATTAGTTTGAAACTGAGGTCTAAAACGACCTTGTTGAAAACTTTTAGCTCTAGAAACTAACGCGAGGCCAAACTTTTACAATCATAACTTAGCTAGAAACTAGAAAATTTTAAAAGAAAGAAATTTGTTACAATAGCAGCTCCCGGAATATACAACAATCTTTTTTCTTTTTCATCTGTACTGCATCAAAACAGGAGCTTTATTCAATTCTGGTTCCTTCCAGAGATCTGGAAGGAAAACTAGTTTAATGAAATGTTACAGAATGACATTGCAAATAACATATAGAATATACTTTTCTTAACATTCTTATTTCATTCATGACTATTTTAATTATCTCTCCCCGTGCACTAATGTGTTAAAATTCAACATACGAGACCTCTTAACACACCCTAATTTCAACTCTAGACCCTGAGGTACTATTCTGAAAGTGGCTAACTCTAAAGTGTAGCGTCAGAGAGCCTAACTACATCATTCAACCTTTAACACATATTCACCATGATTTAATCTTTACAGTCACACGAATAACAAATTTTTAACATTACTTTCACTTTTACCATATCACAGTATTTCTAAACATTCAAAATAACAGTTCACATGTATACAAGAACATATCAAGATGCCGTTAATTTTACACATTTGAAAACATACATTAGTAGTACATTGTTAACTTCTATTCTTTTCAAATCAAGTGCCAATTCTTTCTACATTGAAATAATACTACATTTCAAAAAGTCTTTCAGACTAAAACTTCTTTCTTGTTAGAATGTTTTAAATAAAATTTATACAATAACTTTTTACAATATTTAAGTCTTTATACAACGCTATTATACATCAACTTTAGTTTTACGCGCGAGTAATTGAAAAACATAATAAGAAAATCGGTCACAACTCATTTCTCGCCCTTTTGGCGATAAAGGTAGACCTCGCATGAGGTAAAACTTCTTGAAATCTGCCACTTGCAGTAAGAATGAAAGATTAACTTAAGTTTGTAAAGTAACATAAAATTTTACTTATCTTTGTAATATTCAGACATCCTTTTCTGGGCCCAGTCTTTAAAGGTGCTGCAGACCGTAGCTTGGTTGATCCTCCTTCTTGTACGGGCTCGCCCTTCAGTGCTTTCCTCTGGAAGCTTCCGTTTTTCACCACTACGGCCACCCTTGAACATCTTCCTTCTGTCCTCTGCTTGTGGTCTTGGCCGTTTGAAGGCAGCTGGTCTTGGTGGAACCGGGAAACTTCTGTCGTGATCCTGCTTGGACCTCGTTGTTGGCCGTTCAAATTTTTCTTGTACTTTTTCCTCCGCCGCTGATGGCCCTTTCGCAGTTCGGCGACTTTTGCTGCGGAGAGTTCTGTCGGATGAGTCAATCTTCCGTTTCACAGCCGGGTTATAGTTGCCGTCCTTTCTCCCGGTCTTTTCCACATACGTCGTCCTTCTCCCTTCTTCATTCTGGGGGTGTTCGTGAACTCTGTTTTTTGGACGGTGGAACGGCTTCTTTTTCTTTGTACCTTCAATTTTTCCGCGGGGCAATTTTCTTTTCACTTGCTTCTGTCTCTCATTGGCTTGCCCTTGTACTTGTCGTTTTCCCACCTCTGGAACTTGTACCTGCGGTGTCTGCCGTACCGGATCCTGCAAAAGATCTGAAAAGATTTGCATTTTATTACGGTCATAGAATGGTTTTATCTGGTCAATGTTTGCGGAACAGGTTTCACCATTTCTTGCCTTTAACACTACAACAGCGTGAGTTATTTTTTCTATAACATATGGTCCTTCAAAGCGTGGAAAAAATTTGGCAGTTTTATCTTCTGGTGCTGAAGAAAGTGAATGCTTAATTTTTAGTACTTCATCCCCTACTTTATAAGTTACTCCCCGTCGTTTCAAGTCATAATACAATTTTTGTTTTCTTTGTGCTACTTCCGTATTCTTTTTTGCTTCTTTTATTAGTTTTTCTATATCACCCATTTTAAATTCTGGGGCTCTTTGTTGCACATAAAATAGTTTATCTAACGGTGTTATAACCTTTCTGCCTAGAAATAACTCAGCAGGAGTTTTGCCCGTTGTATCATGTTTTGCGGTCCTAAGGGCGAAAGCAAATTCATTGACATAGTTATCCCAGCTTTTATGAAAATTTTTAACATAACTACGGATAATTTTCACTATATTTCTGTTGACCCGTTCCGCTATATTTGATTGCGGCCGATACGGGACCATTTTTAAATGACGTATGCCCAGTTTTTGGCACATGTCTTCAAATATATTACTTACAAATTGAGGACCATTATCCGATATGACTTTTAGGGGCGCCCCGTATTTTAAAATATATTTATTTAAAATAGAATCGGTAACTAATTTCGCGGAGGCTCGTTTTAAGGGAACAATTTCGGTCCATTTACTAAAATGATCAACTATAACAAGGAGATAGCGACTTTTGTTTAACTGACTTTTTGGGAAAGGGCCCAATAAATCGATGCCGATTATTTCATTTGGAAATTCGGATTTAATACTATTTAGAAACCCGGCCGGGAGGAAATTAATATAATTAACGGCTTGACATGTTGGGCAGGACTGGACATACGCCCTTGTTAACTTTTGCAGTTCAGGAAAGTAGACTGCCTCGCGTACGCGTTGAGTAGTTTTTCGAATACCAGCATGAGAAGCTAAAGGGCTGTCATGGAGCTCTTGCAGGATATTTAATCTAAGACTAGCTGGGATAACAGGTCGAAATTCGTTGTTGGAATTCGTAGTTTTTGTATAAAATAATAGACCATCTATTAGTTCGTAATGGGCCGCCCTATTTCTTATCGCCACAATATCTTGGTGGCTAAAATTTTCAGGATCCTTCAAATACTCATAAATACTTCCAAACTCAGGATCCTTACCCAGTTCGGTTATTACAGTTTCTCGGGAATTTATTGTACACGCTGTCAGCATTGCAACTTTTACGGTATTACCCTGTTCGTCTAATTTAATTCGTGACAGGGCATCTGCTACGATATTTTCCTTTCCGGGGGTATGCTTGATTACCAGATTATATTCTTGCAGCTTGAGTGCCCATCTTATTAACCTTGGAGATAAATTTTTTCCAGAGTACAATCTAGTTACCGCCGCATGATCAGAATATACTGTTATCGGCGCCTTTCCAAAATAGACTCGGAACTTTTGCACTGCTAACAGAACTGCAAGTGCCTCTCTCTCGGTCGCGGAATAGTTTCTTTGTGTTTGATTTAAAGTTCGGCTAAAAAATGCTACTGGCTGCTGCTTTTGCGAAAGTACCGCTCCTACCGCATAATCCGAAGCATCCGCTGAAATTTCTAAATTTTCATCCTTTTCAGGAAATTTCAACACAGGGGCTTGCGTTAATGCTTGTTTTAATTTTTCGAAAGCACTATTGGCTTCGGCCGTCCACGAGAATCTTGCCTTTTTCCTTTTTAATTTTAACAATGGCTCAGCGATAGCCGCAAAATCTTTTATAAAGGACCTATAATATGAACAAAGTCCTAGAAAAGAAGAGAGCTTATTTGCCGTGTTTGGAGTCGGATACTTTTGTACAGCGATTATTTTTGATTCATCTGTCTCGATCCCTTTTTGCGATATTTTGTAACCTAAATATTTTAATTCAGGGGCTGCAAATTTGCATTTTTCGACATTAACTTTTAGACCGGCCTCATTTAATAAAGAAAACACCTGTCTTAAATCCTGTACATGTTGGTCTAGATTATCACTAGTAATAATGATATCGTCTAAATAGATAAATGTGGACTTTCCGAGAACAGGTCTTAACACAATGTCCATGCATCGCTGAAATGTTGCTGGGGCGCCTGAAAGGCCAAACGGCATTCGCAAAAATGCATAAGTGCCAGACTTGGTTATAAAAGCAGTCTTAGGCACGTCCTCAGGCCTGATCCCTATTTGAAAATAACCATTCGTTAAGTCTAAAGTTGTCATAAATTTGGTTGATTTTATGTTCCTTAAAATTTCTTCTATAATCGGTAACGGATATACCGGATATTTCGTTATGGAATTTAATTTACGGTAATCAATAGCGAATCTCCACCTTTTTGGATGCTCCAAAGGATAATCATTATTTTTCTTACATAAAACCACCGGACTAGCATAACTACTTGAGATAGGCGTTACGATCTTTTTACGTAGCATATCGGTAATATGCCATTCTATAATTTTTTCCTTATTCTTATCATACCGGTATGGTTTTTGACGAACCGGCAATGCATCTCCGGTGTCAATACTATGGTTAGTAACCTGGGTAAATCCTGGAATATCACTAAATAAGGAAGCAAATTCACTTACCACTTGTCGGATTCTATCTTGCTCGTCATTAGGCAGGTGGTCGAGATTTAACCTTGGCGGTTCAACCTTTTCTACACGCACTGGTTTCATCGTCAGCTTAAGAGACGCTTCATTAAAATCCAGTGTAGCTTGTGCGTCTGAAAGAAAGTCTATTCCTAGTATTAAGTGTGCTTGCAAATTCTTTACTATAAAAAACATCACCTTTACTTGTTCGTCCTTGATACGGATGTACAAAGGTACTTTACCTACGCACTTACATTGTTCTCCTTGCGCCGCTAATACTGTTGTATTATCCGCATTATATATGCGGTATTTGCGAAAATACTTTCTAAAAAAGACTTCTGCCACACAGGAACACTGCGCGCCGGTATCCAGGAGTGCGGTGGCCGGGATATTATTTACCAAGACTTCAATCTTCGGAAGAGTTAAATTTTTCACCATTACTGTATTTAACTTGTAGGAAGAGGGGTTTTCGTGGCCTTCGGATTTCCGCACCCTCTCGTCAGCAGAAATCCGTTTTAGTTTAAATTATTTTTCCTTTCGGTGCTTTCCTTCTTTCTCCACTGGCCTTGAGACTTTTTTCCTGGGTTGCTATTGAACTGTCGACGTTCGCCGGCTGTTTTTGAATGCTCGGGTTTCCTTGCCCACTGATTCGCTTTTTCTCCGTAGCCATGTGCTTGAGTTTGCTGTAGTCTTGGCGTACCAAATTGGTTTCGCTGTTGATATTGGCGTCTTCTTTCGACGTCCGCCGTTCTTCTACTTTCAAACTGGATTGCTAGCTCAAATAATTTTTCCAGTGTAGTCGGATTTCTCAATTCAATAAAGTCTTGCACTTGGGGTAGTAACCTCGGCAAAATCACTTGAATTATTTCAGGATCCGGACGGTTTCCATACAAGAGCTTGAAAACGTGAATTTTTCTTAAAATAAAACTCGAGATGTTTTCCATTCTTTGTTGATATATACTGAAAAGTTCTGTTTCTAATTTCGCACGATCCCTTACAACAGGGAAGGCTTTTAGTAGGGCAGTCTTGAAATTTTCGTAGGTATAGGTGGGACTTCCTGCTTGACCCAAGAGACTTCTGCCGATACATTTGAACCAGTTAAGCGCTTGGCCCCTCAAAGCGCTGGTAGCTAAGGTAACTTTTTGAAACTCGTGCACGGGGTAGAGCATGAAGTGGTCATCCAATTTTTCCAAAAAACTGGTTACCTGTGAGTTTCCATTAAACGTTGCTTCTGGTTTCATCGAAGCGCGCATGGTCTGGACAATATACCCAAATCCTTCCAGGGCGGCAGCTGGCATTTCTGGATTCTGAGCTGTTTCTGCAGGCAGCACAGGTTCTTCTTGAAACTCGGCCATGGTTATTCTTCGTCGGGCGCCACTATCAGGTTCAATGTTTCTTCTAACCTTCTTCGGAAACATACAATGACCTGACTAGAACAGAGAGCTTACTAAAGCTATGTTCACTAATTGTAGTAAGTAGACAGGATACAGACGAAGGGTATACAAAACCCTTTATTTTTTTCTTTATATACAATGACTTCCGTACTTCGGAATACAATGACCCTCCACTCGGGGTCTAACTTAAAAGATATCAAAATAAAACTAAACTCTAATTTAAATTTAGAATAAGATTGGCCTTATAATAACAGAAAGCGTATGTAGCACAGAGACTGTGAACACTACAATACGTTTAATTTATCAAGAGGATTAAAACCTCTGGCCTGGAAGGCAAAGTAGCAACTGCGTAACTTCTAAGGTAAGCGGCCTGCTTCGAACTCACGGCTTCCTCTCTTCTGCTTGGCAAAAAGGCCACACTTAAATACTTGGCGTTCGCCAGACAACTTTGCATAAACTCCTTCACGCTTATAATTCTGGCCGGAAGTAGAAAATAAGAAGTGATAGTAAAGATTTAAAATAAAATAAACGTTAGTAAAACTTAAGATCCTTACAAACTGAATCGAAAAGATAATTTTTTCATTCGAAAAATCCAAAGTCTTTGAAAATGTCTTTTTCATTTGTTGAATTCATTGAACGAATTAGTCATCAACGTTATTTTGCCCACTACCGGATAAACTACTATGTATTGGTCTTTGAAAACTAACTACAAATAATAACTTAAAATTAAAACAACAATCAAAGAAAATCTGAAAACTTTCAGATTTTATATTACGTCCAAAGGAACGTTAGCCCAGATGCGGTGCGGGTCTCGAAACGGTTATTTTGCGTCGAAGTACTAAAAGCGTTGAATCACTTTTCAAATTGTTGCCACCAAATGTTATCGCCCTGCATTAATAAAATTAAATAATGAAGAATCTGCATTAATGTATGTATGGTTCTCGCATTGCGATAAAACAACGGTACCTTGAGCCACCAAATTTTGAATAGGGTAGTCCTCCACCAGAATATGCGTATCTGGAAGCCCATATTGTGAATTTGGTTTATTATCCATTTCATATTTTATTAAACTTTAATGAATTTTTGATTAAAAAACTCAATAATTTCGAAATGAGCAGTGGCAACACGCTGTACAGAGTAAAAAATTTTTATCTCCAGTGCGCGAGGTTGTCCGGAAATTCTAAAGGTACGCTGTTTCTAAATATTCTTAGCCGAAAGTGGCATTAGCCCAAACGCTTTCGAAACGTGTATGTGTGTACAAATGAAAAAAACGCCCTTTTGGCCGTAATATAAAATCTGAAAGCTTTCAGACTTTTTCTTTTCCACTTACACGCTAATATACGTTTCGAAAGCCGTTTCGATAGCATTTCGGTTAACGACCCAAATGCCCCAAATGCTGGAAAATATCACTTCAGTCAGGCTTAGTGCGCCTAGAAAAAGCCGTTTCGATCTCCAAAAAAATTATTGAAAATTTTGATCCCGGTGAGAACAATATTTGTCTGCATCTGGTCATGTTTGAGCGCCAAATAAGGCGTGCGAATCTAAACAAATCGGAACGGGTTTCGGTTTTATTGACACTCTTACCAACTGACATAGTTCAGCTAATTATGCGAGAGCCTGAACAGCAAGCTTATGACAGGTCGCGGACACTTAGCCGACGAGACATTTAACCGACAGGACATTTAGCCGACCCAGACCACTTAGTCGACACGGACACTTAACCGACTAGGACGTTTAGCCGACAAGAACACTTAGCCGACAGGACAGTTAGCCGACATAAAGTCTCTCTCTTCCCAATGCTTTCAAATTTCTAATACTTTCACATTCCATTACTACTTTGCTCAATACATCATGTTACATTCATTCCTCTACGTCGTTTCGCTCCTCTCACTAATAAAATATCCTTTTCCTGTCAGGAAGAAAAGTGATTCGTCCTAATCCTCGCCACTCTGGAACTAATTTTTTTTCTGAAATGCTATTTACACCCTCAGAATGCTATTTACACATTAGGCATCGCATATTTATTAATCTTTGATAGAGCTCGTGATTAATCTTTGATAGCCTCGTGGCCTGCAGCCACCTAACAGAAGTGGATTTAGTTTATGTCATTACGGCAAAGCCAGAGGGTTATCTGCCTAAGGGGAGGGATACCTTCATAGAGAACTTTCTAAGGAAAATTGGCTCGTACACATGTTACATATGGCGAAAACCACGAAAACACCCATGCAACCAGTCCGTTCGAGGGATTCAAAATTCGGAGTAACTACCAGTGCTCAACGATTTTACCGTTCGGCCGCTGCTGGGCCTAACAGAAATAGAGTGACCGTTTTACGTAATATATAACCAGTCTCTTCCAATGAAAATTGCTTTTTTAGGCTAAACCCTTATAAAGGCGTTGCTAGAAGATGAGAAAAATGTTCCAAATCTGAATAGCTAAGTAAAATTCACTATTATTCTTGAATTATGCTTTTAAAGAAAATATTGACGATGGAATGTTAAATTAGCATCTCTATTTTATTTTTTTATTAAAAAATAATAAAAAAAAGAGAATTTTCAAGATTATGGTGACTGACCAGAGATGCTTAAAAATCGTTGTCACCAGGCAGTTCATTTTACCATTCTTAAGATAAAAATGAGCAACTCTAATAAAGTGTCGGAATCAGGCATACTCATTTTTGCTTACCAACTTTGCCCATTATAGGATACAACTTTAAAAGTTAATACTGAGGGGGCTGACTTATTGCATAGATGATTGCATATACTATATACTTATAGGGAAGAAAGATGATTGTATATGTGTATACATATACACACGTAGCAAAGCTTATGTATTAAGTTCCGCGTACTAATACACTTCGTTCTATGTTGTTCTGTTGTTCGTAACCTCTGTAATAGGGCGACGCTTCGTTCCGCTCTTTTAAGCTAAGAATAAGCAATTCGTCTTACGTTTGTGGGATTAAAAATCTTGGAATTACATAAGCGGTTCTGTAACGTAATTCTTACTGATCACGCCTCTCGCTTAAAACGTTACTTAGAATGGTATCATTTTAGAGAAATAAATTGTTGTGTAATGCCATATAATGATAATTTAGAAGAAAAATATTATTAAAAGTCATTTTATTTTTCAGTATTGAAGCAAAACCTAAATTTTCACTCTTCGTATTTCGAAAAAGACGCTGACATCCAACTCCCCTATCCAACTCCAGCTAGACTTTCTTTTACTTTAAACCCACCCGCTAAACAACCATCTCTTTTTACTTCCTTGTACGAAGTAAAAAGGAAGTATTGTAATCGCGAAAAGTTTCAGGCAGCATATTTCAACGAAAATATCCATTTTGACGGCTATCGAATGCAATTTAACGATGTTTTTGCGTGATATCTGTACGTAAGGACAGAATAAAGACACTTTTTCTCCAAAAAAATTATAAAACTGCTTTAAAATTAATTCTGAAGAGAATTTTTCGTGGCGTCTGTCCGAACGTACGTACGTACGTGCATATCTTGCATAACTCAAAAACGAGTAGCCTCAGAACGTTGAAATTTTGTATATAGGTCTGCTATAACATGTAGATGTGCACCTCGTATTTTGGTTGCAATCGGCCGCACCAAACGTATATAAATATATTTATATATATATCCACTCTGTTACCCGGCTCAGTGATCTCAGTTTCTTTACTCTTATATGTTTGTAAATTGTACATTTTTTGCTTTAAAAAGGATTGAATTATGTTGTTCTTATCTTCCGGTTAAGGTTTTTTATGCCTTTAGTAAATCTGTATGCAATATTTTTAGAATTATCAACAATTTAAAAATTGTTTAAGTGCCGCTAAGCCTAATAATGTTTTTGATGGCGGCCATTGCTCTTGTTTACATTTGAAACAGCAGGATAGCGGATTTGTTGCCAATCTAGAGAAACTTAGCTTCGCAAGAACAAAGACAACGCCTTCATTTATTATTTAAATCATGCTTAATCCTTTCTGGAATTTTTTCGAGGAAATAAGCGTTTAAGATTTACTTCGTAATTTTTAATACAGATATTTTGAGTTTTTATGTATTTTTGCCTTGTGGCGAAGTGAAAACTGAATTAATTGAATGAGAAATACTCAATCGTCTGTGAAAAACTGTTTCTTTTTTGTTTTGTTTGCTTAATTTCTTTTATACATCGTTCTAGCTTTGTTATAGTATTTGAATAGAATATGTGGCAACGATTATATAATTCTTTAAATGATATAAATTTTGTGCATTTTGAGTTATAATATGAACGAAATATAATACTATTAAGTAAACCTAGCGCCAGAGTGTCGCTATGGTAAACAAAGTGAATTTTAAAGAATGCATTTATTCTATTGTGGTTTATGCGCTGTCGGCGAAGTAGGTTTAATTCAATCTAATCAGTTTAAATGAAATGCAAGAAAAAATGCGTATAATTTTATATTCCGTACAAGGAAGTCATCCGGTGTCCAGATTTTTGGTTATTAAAACAAATACTTTATAAAATGTATTACGCGTGGTAAAATGTTGCGTCTAGTCTGAATATACATAAATGCACACGTGGCTGGGTTAACCACTATCTTAATTGGGCCTTATCTGTAAATTAGTAGCTCATTAAGTACGCCCTAAATTCAGAAAAATATAAATGTACCTTTAACAGACAGTGTTCAGTTTAGAATTTTTGTGATATTTCTTCAGAAAGATTAATATGGAGTTTTCACGAATTTTGCCAAACAACTTTTGGCATTTGAACGACTTTTGGCATTTTTATGTTTTTTTTTTTTTTTTTTTTTTTTTTTTTTCTAACTTTATTCAGAACGTTTTTTGGCGGAAAACTTTCGTTACAACTAGATATATCTAGTCTTGTTTGATGTTCAGAATGTACTGCTACCGAAGCAATCATCATTAGTATTATTTCAACTTTAATCAAATTATCTCGTTAAAATTTCTTATTCATTTCAATAGCTATATGCATATAACATAAACATTTCTTGATATACATTTGTAGAATATTTTATGTTAATTAGTCAATTATCTTATGATTTTGAACTATTATATTATCTCTCATACTTTTCTGTAGCTCTCACCAGGATTCAAATAAGACACGTGCATTTCAGAACAGAGTTCTTGAAATTTAGACAGCTTTGGAAGCGACCCTGACTGTGGTACCCCACTCTGCGATTTGAGTTATCCGTCGTTAGCCATTTTGGCAGTCAAATTCAGTCGGCATTTACTTAAAACTGAGCCATCGTTTGTTAGGCTTTTGCAGCTGTAAATCTTCAGTAACAAATTACTTTGAATTTTAAGTTCGTATATGTGTTATTTGAAATCTCGTATTTAAACTCAAGCTGTGTATCAAAAATGCTTTTAGCGATTCATTTGTATTTTTAATAGTTAAAGTTGCATAAATTAAATTAACTTTTAAAGGCTGATCAAATAATGTTTATGTATTCCAAATAACATAGAATTAAATTGCTTCCTGCAATAGATAAAAAACAACTCTCAAATATCCTAACATCATCTATTATTTCTGTCGTTATTTCACGCACTTTTTCCCTTTTGTATTCGTCATATCCACAGTTTCGTTTTACGCCGATGGTTTTGACAGTAGTATTTCCATCGCTACATAACAAAAAAAAAAAAAAAAAAAAAGCTTTTAGATAGAGTTCGAGTAATCCGCTCTTGATTAAGAAGATGATTGTAATAGCTACGCTGACTTGCATAAAAGATGTGTATGTAATAATTGTACTTACTCTTCGTATTCGACGTATCTTCGGTTGTTTGTCAACACAGTCGAAGCATTCTGAGAAGAGAGAAAAGATTTAAGTATATTTTTATATATATATTATGTATGACATATTACCTTTCCCATACCAGACATGAATTTTACGAAATATTTTGATAGAATCATGGCAGCGAATGGGAAATTTATTCTGGTACTGGTCTTCTAGTAACTGGTCTAACTCTGGTATTCTAGTAACTGGTCTAACTCTACGTTCGAATCACTGTTAAAATTTTTGTGATTTGTTTCCAAAAATTTGTGCAGATTATGAAAGCATGTTATTCTCCTTAAATAAAATGTAAATAATGCACTGATAGTTAAAAAGAGAGAGAAGAGAATGGGTCAGTTTTCATATCTCCTGTTCTGACTGACCGACAGCACTTTAAATTACACTTTTTCCTTTCTCGAAATCGGGATTTAGAATTTGTAGTAAATGAGTCTGATGATGAGATGTCTATGGTCCAGTGATCCTCATCCAAGCGGGCGCAACACCCGCAGTCCTCGCCCGGCTTTGTACAAAGCATTGGGCAAAGCTCTAAAACTACGATGCAAGTATGAATACGCTAGTCATTTTTGCTTCCGGGCACCACTCCATCGGCATCAATGTTGTCTATTAGGTGCTTTGTTCACTCTGCCAATGTCCGTCACAAGAATTGAATGGAGTCAAACCCCCGAGGACTTGGTCGGTGATCTTCGATCTGGCTCCACAAGGAACGGACACGACAGTACCAATACGGTCCCTAGCAAGGCCGAACCAATCTCCGAAGGAGCAGTGGCCTATCCTGTGAAGACCGATTATATAGTGCAAAGAAATAGAGAAAAAGAGCAGAAACACATTAATGGGACAGAAAATCTTTTATTGACTGCAACAGGTGTTCGAAATTACGACCAACCCAGAAAAAGTCCATGCATGATAGGCTGGTGATCTGGAAGGCCAATGAACCGGGCCACCACGACCTATCCACCGCTGTTCAAAGGTTACGTCGAGGTGTCGGCGGATATCCGTCGTGTAATGTGTAAGAGCCCCGTCATGCTGGTACCACATGGAGCGGCGCGACGACGGTGGAACATGTGCTGCATCAAGAAGTTCGGACAGGACTTGTTGCAAGAAGATCAGGCATGCCCTAATGTCCAAAGGATTAGGCAGAAGGTACGGTTCAATGAGGTAGTCTCCAAGAATGCCCGTCCAAACATTGACCGAGAAACGCTCTTGAGCTGCACATGGTTGCGTACGATGAGGGTTCTCCAAAGCCCACACATGGGCTTTATGCTGATTGAAGGCTCCCTCATGGGTGAAGTATGCTTCATCTGTGAACAATACGGAAGCAGCAAATGCGCTGTCTGTAGCACTTGTTGCAAAAACCATGCAGCAAACGTCCTCCGGAATGGATAATCCTCAGGCTCTAATAATTGGACGGGATGAAGGGGGTATGCACTCATTTGGTTTGCTGCGAGTATCCTCAAGACAATGGATTGAGATAACCCCACTTGTTGGGCTATCGCTCGAGTACTCGTACTTGGATTGTCTTCTGCCAGACGTAAGACCGCCCTTCATTGCCAGGTGTCCTCGTCGTTCGCTGTCGATTCATCGTAGCTCTCGTTAAATAACCAGTCTGATGTAACCTCCTGTTCGCACTTGAGAAGGTCGTTTGATGTGGAGTATTCCTGTTCGGGTAACGTTCCTGATACAACCGCCAAGCGGCATCTCCTTTACAATCCGCATGCCGACCATACGCAATCAGCATGCCGACCAGTTAATCGTTCGCATACGCGTTCATCCTTCTACCTCGGAAAATCACCCCGAGGGTCGACGTAGAGAATTCTGCGAAGCTACTGGCTAGGATCTGTACCTAGGCAGTCTCGACCACAGGGGTATAAAATTCATGAACTTGGTGGTTCTGAAGGCCCTGGGAAAGGTCACGTTTTGACCGGCCTCGGGGTCTGGCATGTTCTGAGCGGTTGGATCCGTAGCCGGGGGATTATCCCCCCGGTTTGCTTAGTAACAGCCTTCTGCGACGGGCTCGCCCATGCGACTGGCAGGTAGCAATTGACGACCAGTGATGCCTGGTGACGTATCCAGGTGGTGCGCTGCTGCTCTGGAAGGGTAATAGTGGAGGTTGAACCTTCACGAAGTGCCCAAAGGGGGAATAGACCCGTAATGTGATTTAGTTCACGAGGCGAGGCAGCCAAAATTACCTTACGTCGGGAAATGGATCCTAGATGACGACTTCCAGCAGCATCGTTGTTCACGCAACCTTCCGTTCAGCGGCATCTACTGCAAGATTGTCGGGAGGAATCTTCCAAACCGTATGGAATTCTATGCAGCGCCGCTGTCAGGCCAGCCTGACAACTTCTGGTCGTAATTTCGAACACCTGTTGTTGTACAACCTTTCAATAAAATGATTTCTGTCCCATTATTGTGTTGCTGTTTTTGTTTTTTTCTTTGCTTCTGTGCATCATAGCTCGCAACTACAGCCTTTGCGACTCTGCATTCCTATGTCATTCTGAGTAGTCTCTGTACCCCCTACGCACCCTGGAATTTTGTCTGTCTAGTAGCGAATCACCCAGTATAAAAAAAAGGGCATTTAATACTTCGTTAGATATCCTTTAGTTAAAAATTACACTTTCTATGCGCTTTAGCATGGATTTAATTAATATTTTCCAGTAAAAATGTAATATTTTGATCCATTACTCCGGAAGAACTGCTGTTAGTAGAGTTTTCAAAAAATATCATGTTTAATTACTCTCTTCTCTAAATTAGACAGCACATATGTTCTATATATGTTAGACCTCACATATATTCGATAGGAATTTAAGTCCGAAGAATATGGAGGAATTTTGATAACTTCAGAACAATTGTATGATATAATTACTAGCGAATCTTTAGGGTTTGAGATGAATAATAAGATTGGTTGAACTTTAGGGAAATCAGAGAAGCGAGGTTTAAAATTATTTTTCAGTGCAATTAGGTTTTCCGAGTACTTCTCTGTTCAATTGTCTTAAGGTTATTAATATGGCTTGATAAATTCTAAAAATCGGTGAAATTTCTTTCTTTCATCTGATTTATCCACAAATTTAACTTTATCTGAAAAGAAGTTACAGTCCCAGTTAATTGAGAAAAGGTTTTTTCTTTTCCCTGGAAATTTTCGTTCAGTTTAACTTTTATAGCCGTGAGAAAATACAGATCGGATAACCAATTATTATCTTCCAATTCTTTATAACTTCCGTTCCCGGATTCCCAAAACTGCTTTATTGGCGAAAGAAGTTCTACAAATCATTGAAGTACTTTTACCCTGCTGAGCCATCTAACATCGGAATGAAGCAATAAGATTCCATGTTCGCTATAAAGTTAATCAGTCAGAAATCAATTATTTTATAACGTCTTGCAAGATATCTCTTATGACTGAATATAAATTCTTAACATTTTTTAACAATTAAGAAATATAAATGAATGGTTTATTTTTTTAAATATTTTTTGTTCATAGTACCTAATCGGGCTGGCGAGCACATGCAAAACGATCCGCGAACACACTTGTGCTCGCGAGCAAAAGGTTGGGCACCGCTGTGTTAAGGATCGTTATCCTGACAGAATTTGAATGTATTTTGCAAATTTCTTGCAGATGCTTTCAGGTATTCAATAAAAATATTTATGTATTTATGCTGACCCATATTATTTTCCTTAAGAAATAAACCTCCCACCCCAAAGGCAACAGAAACATCCCTAAACTATTATGCCTGCACCGTCATGCTTAACAGCAGGTTTTTCGGGTTCTATTCGTCATTGCGGTTTGACCACCATGTAATTCGTCCATGGGATGGAAATATTGTTCGACACGTCTGCGAATATAAGATTGTACCTCTATGATAAATCTTTGCTTAACGTGGATTTCTGAAATACCAGGCATATTTTCTTCTTTTTCTTTGTGAAAAAGAATTACCTTCTTGCTAATTGCCCTTAGTATCCATCTGCCGTAATGACTGAACAGATTCAGTGCCAGCTTTTATTGCAGATCGTTCTTCTAAATTCTCGGCAACTTTCCCAGCACTAATTTTTGAGTCCCGTTTAATTTTTTGTCTGCTCACGTATATTTGAAAATAGGTCAGTATATGAGACAGTAACGAAATATTTCCAGATTAAAGGATTAGATTACATCCTAGCATATAATATAGTTAGGGAGGCTACAAACTCTTTAAAAGCCATTTCTAGAAACTTCGATTTAATATTTAACGAATCAAAATCATTTGCAATGGATTGCAATAATAAATAATTAGAAAGGTTGGGTTTGATGTAATTAAAGAAGAACTACCTGCTAGAAGATGCCGAAAAGTGCAACAAATGGACGACGAAAAATCGTCCGACTATAATTTCAATTACCCTATCAAACAATTCGAAGTTGCTGTGTTTAACCCTTTGTTGCATACAAATAATCTAGAGAACATAAACGAAAATGTTTGTATTTTTTCTACTTAAAATAACCTTATTAATAATAAAAAAATTAATTTTATTCAAATTTTGTTTTAAATAATTGCTACGGTTTGTTCACTACAGTGGACAGCATGCATATACGTACATGCATACAAAACTCTTCCCAACGATTTACGGTCATTGCATTTGAAATCCTTTCCTCCCTTGTTTGCAGTGATCATTACCATCTTCTAAATGGTAAATCTACAACTGACGTGTACATACAGATCCCCCAAATACCTTCATTTCGTTGATTGTGATTGAATTCATTTTGCTACGATTTTGTAACCTGTACCTATTGGATTCAAATGTCAAATGTTCTAGAAATTCCTTGCCAAACATAAACATTTCCGGTGGTGTTTTCGCTTGATAAGCAGTACATTTGGGTTTCAAATCACTCTTTTCGGTAGATCTTTATCTACCCACTCCACAATTTTCTCAAACTGACATTTAAAATAAACTGTCTAAAATGACTAATTATGAATAAAAAATGGTAGTATAAGAAAATGTAAGCAATATTATATAATGTTTACTATGAGAAATTGTACTAACTTGGAAACAGAAGTAGCAGCCATTTTCCAAATAGCAATGCTATACAGCCATCTATGATCGACAGTTGACAGTTCTAATAATATGGAATGAATAAACACAGGAATGGAATCTGTTAAGGCATTTACAGAAGAATAAACAAAGTTAAACTTTTGTCTACTAGAGTGGACATGATGTAACAAAGAGTTAGTTTTATAATGGTTAATGCCATTTCATTGATGGAAAGTAGGTTTAAAGGGCAAAAGAAGTTCTATGAAGACAAAATATCACTTCTCGATCCCCGAAACTTTCCGAAGCGATTGTCGCCAACTTTCGACTATTTATGTATGTTATTAGGTTACTATGCAGGTGTAACAATTGATAATCTTAAGGATGAATATCAGGACTTAGTAATTAAATGGGAAATACTAAAAAATTCAATTGAAAATCATTATTTTAAATCTGAAACCGAGTCAGAAGGAGAGAGAGCTCTATCTATTAATGAGCATTCATCCAAAACTAAATGCAATTTTTTTTTTCAAATTTTTTTTAAGTGTATATAAATTACTCTTGAAATATAATTTATACATTTAATGCGTGCGCCAGTGTCTTTTTTGCTTATAAGTTTATATTCACCCTATCTATAACGCAAGTTGAATGCGAAAGAGCTTTTTCAAAATTAAAAATTGTAAAAAGTAGATTAAGGAGTACTATGAAGCAGGCTAATTTGGAGTCATTGCTGTTGATGAACATAGAGGAGGATATTTTGGCTAAAGAAAAAATTTAAGATATAATGGAGGAAATATTTACCCAGGCACCTGAAATTAAAAAAATATTTAAATGGATAATTATGAATCAACCGCTGTTTTGTTTATATAATTATTTAGTCACTGTCATTTATTGTTTGTAGTTTATTTGCATATAGATATAGATATACGAATAAAGTGTTACTTTTCTGCAAAAGTATATTTTTAATTTTATAAAATTATTTCTTCTGATGAAGATGATGACCATGCTAACTTATATGTATAATGACATTTCATATGGGGCCTTAGGACTGACATATTTTCCCACCACGGCCGATTTCTTTGGCCAATCCGCCACTGATGATGAATAATTAAAATTATAACGGAACTTATCGTTGATTTGTAGTGTCTTGCCAAGACCAATTCATGTATAGTGTTTATAAATTTTGCTGAACAAGTACTAATTTAAAAAAGCATAAACAAAAATAACTATGATTTAAAACAAAAATAACTATGACGAGAAGCATCGTCTACAGATCTTTCGAGTGTCCGAATTATTATGTGAGTTACATTTTGGATAAATTAGTATTTGACATTGTATTTAGCATAACATATGTATTTTCAACAAAACTGGATTTTCTGAAATGAACACGACTCTTTTTTTCACCTTAGTAGCTTGATTTTAAACTCACCTTAGTAGCTTGATTTGAGTAAACTGTTTCCGACATATTTGCATTTAAAATGTTTTTAAATTGGTGCAAAAAAATTTCACTTGGAGAATTTCTACTTCCCATAAGTTTTTTTTTTTTTTTTTTAAACCTCTTCAAGGAATAATATGACTTTAGTTAAAGAAAATCTAATTTTAGTCAAAGGTATTTGATATTCCATTATTTTCATGTTTTTATTAAATATAAACCGCCAGTTTAAAGTGTTCGAATACTTATGTGAGTTCATTTTCAAAACTTTTTGAATGAACGTTTTTCTTTTTTTAAACCATAAAGATTTCGAATAACATTTTCGAAAACAAGGAGGTTTTAAGAAAGATGATCCGTGCAAGAAAAGCAAAGTTATTTCGCTAGCGCAAAAAGTCCGAAAGAAATACGAGCCTGTTCAATTAACGTGTGTCACAGTTATTCTTTTTTGCAATGGCAGGCACATGTCATCATAGACGTTGGCCACTACTAAGACCAGAAACGGTGCTCACTTTATTATGAAATCGCCTTACAGATGAGCCTCCTATAAAGGGTCAGACAATTTACATCCATGCCTTCTTCGAGATTCGAACTCGGACCCTTCGGTACAGCAATCAGTGTCACTACTACCTTCCCGTCTGGACGACATATCACAGCTATCATCTCGTTAAAATGACCACCACTTGAAAAGTGACCAATATTCCTCAGAAAATAATCAGAAAGAATTTAACTATTCTCAATTCGAAAATTTCAGACGGACAACTCAAAAAGAGCTAACCATTAAAATAGTTTAAATTAAAAAATATAATTAAATCCAATAAATACTTCAGTTTCTTCTTTAAGAAAAAGTATCTGATGTTGTCAATTCGTAAATCTAAATTTTTACCGCTGCTGATTAAAATTAAAACGCAGTTCAAAAATAATTTTTATTTTAAAAGTTTCTTTGTTTGTTGTTTTATTTCTTTTCTGAGCGTATAATAATGTGAGCAGAAGAATATAAAAATATATTAAAAAACTTCAAAATATTTTGATTTACCATTTGAACAAAATTAAAAGAAATTTGCAAAAAGAAGCTCGCAATGTGTATGCTGCCGCAAAATGTTATCATTGCCTTTATGTTATCATTTCATTTCTAATGCAGACACGCTAGTATTATTATTAGAAATCTTACAATCGATAAATAGCCATGTGTTATCGCAACATTGCATATTGCAACCACCTTTTAACAGGAATCTCCATTTTCAGGAAGCGCAAACTCTGCCAACCACGCGCAAAATAGTATCTTCAGGTAATTGTGCGCATGGCTTTCCCACACAACATTGTACCATTTTCGTATGACCAAACTGAATAAGATGTGCGATATTTCTCTGTCGATTAGGCGCTGTCTGTTTCTGCTGTGAATGCTCTTTGCTATTTTTAAAACTGCGCAGGGGCAGCAAAAATTTTTAGTAGCAATACATAGGGAAGGTAAAATTTTTAGAATTAAGGCGAGGCACTGAGCAGCAAAATTTAGGATAGTTAGATATTTAGGTTTTCAGCAGAATTTGTCGCATCGAAAGGCAAAATGCTTAGCGCTGGCTCTAAAAATGCATACTTGGATCAAAAGGGTCTGTGCTATGCAGGCGGGTGCAGAGGAAACGGTACACAGGGTTGAATATTCTGTGTTCGGAGATGCGTTTGGTGGGAAGCCGGTAAAACAAATCGGATATAAATAATAGATCTTACCTGGTTCTTGATCTTCTTAGTTTCTAAAGACAGTACTTGAAAATTACTTAGCTCTGAATCCTTTATTGACACATTATGCGAGGAGACAAGAAACATCTTACACATTATTGTTTTTTCTGCTTTGGAACCAAAAAAAAAAATAGTACTTAAACGTTCCTGACATATCACCTCCAACTTTAATTACGAGATATCTGTTTATCAATAAAAGTTCTTTCACTCCCTGTATCTAATAAACATTTAATTTTCACTTCTTGTTTTCCTTTAGTTAGCATACCTATGGCTGTCTGCAAATATATGTTGAAACCCTCTCGTCTTGAAAAGAAATATCAGGTTGTCCGGAAAATAATGCACGTCTTTGCAATTGTTTATCTTTCCTGTATATTTTTAGCAACAAAAATATTTTGAATTACATTGGTTTATATATCATTTTGAAGCTCTATTTTCACTCTATATTTTTATAATAATCGTTTTATTCCAAAATTATTTCCGAAAATATTTATTAGGTGTTTTTGTTTAGGTGTTAAAACGAGATTTTCTGCAAATTTACTTTTATGAGTACAAGCTAGGCCCCAGCGCAGCACAAACGGCTCGAAATGTCAACGAAGTATGCGGCGAGGAAAGTGTTAATGAATCTACAGTTCAATGGTGATACCAAAAGTTTCGTCGTGTAGAATTTGACCTGGAAGATCGAGAGCATCGTGGACGCTCTTCAGCTGCTGATGACGATGATTGGATGACTTTCGTTGAAACAAACCCGTGCATAATTGTTCGAGAGCTTAGCGTAAGCAAAACAACGATTTCTGATCACTTGAATCGTATTAGAAAGTCAAAAAAGCTCGATAAGTGAGGGCCTCACGAACTGAGCGAAAATAAAAGAAAAATCGCCGTTTTGAAGTGTGGTCTGTTCTTCTTCTCCGCAACAAAAATGACCTTTTCCTTGATCGAATTTTTACGTGCGATGAAAAGTGGATTCTCTCTAACAACTGGCGACATTAGGCTCAGTGTTTGGATCGCTGTAAGACACCATATCACTTTCCAAAGTCAAATTTGCACCAAAAGAAAATTATGGTTACTGTTTGGTGGTCTGCGGCCGGTTTCGTCCACTAAGCTTCCTAAATCTGGGCGAAACGATTACGGCAGATAAGTACTGTCAGCAGATCAACGAAATGCACCAAAATTTGCAACGTATGTGCTCGGCATTGGTCAACAGAAAGCGGCCAGTTCTTCTCCATGACGATGCTCGGCCGCACGTCGTGCAACTGACCCTACAGAACAGTTGGACGAATTGGGATACGAGACTCTCCCTCTTCCCTCATATTCGCCTGACCTCTAGCCGACCGATTACCACTTTTTCAAACATCTGGGTAACATTCTGCAGAAGAAATGCTTCAGAAACCAAGACGAGGTTGCGAACTGTTAGTTTAGCGTAAGTTCAGAGAACTGAGATATTTGCGGGTAGCTTTCTCTTTAGATGAGTTTTGCATTGCATGTGTTTGAAGAAGAGCGTATTTTATTCCCGAGTGTCAAGATGTGGAAACATTTTTACTCGGCTTCTGATAAGCAATCTGGGGGAAGTTGACCGCTAAGCATCAGCTTCTTTCTTAGTCTTGTATAGGTTCTATTTGAAGGACTCTGTAAATGTAAGTGTTTGGAATATACCAAGGAGTATTGACAATTTCTCATAAGATTTTATTTTGTAGTACTTGTTTAATATTGGTTTTAGCTGCATGTCCCCAGGCCGCAGCTGCACAAAGGAGGGCTGGACGAAGTATGGAGTGATATAAAATTAAATTGTTTGTTGTAGATATGTTGTTTCTTCTACCAAGAAGAGGTCGCATAGTAGCTGAGGTGATTTAAAATTTTTGTGCTACTGAGCGGAAGTGGGTTCTGAAGGTAAGTTGTTGATCCAGGGTGACTCCAAGGTACTTGGTTTCATCAATATTGCATGTGTTTAACGTTCTTAGTAGTTTGAAGTGTAACTACTGATTGTACGCCGTGATACTGTGAAAACCTGTACGAGTATTTCTGTGAAAAATTCCAGGACTCTGAAATGTTACTTGAACTTATCATCGGACGTGCGGATGGGCCGAATAGAAAAAATGTTGTCTCCTACCCTTTTTTTTTATAATTTTTGCGAAGTTATCGCCTTTTTATGAAATAAATTTAAAAAACAGACGTTAAGACAATCATTTATATTGCTACTGCTTATTACTATTACGTTGCTACCTACGCTCCACAAAATTTTGAGTTCGCGGTAAATATGTGAACAAAAAAATTTAGTTATGGCATTTAATTTACTTTTATTTTACAACTAGATATATTTATTCGTCAATATTGAAAAATTAATTTCCCTCAGTTTTAAAACTATAATTTTAGCAACCTGTGTTACTCTCAAAATTATCAAAAATATTTGACAACCTGCTCTGTAATTAAAGATTTAAGTCTATTAATTTTGAGATATAAATTTCAGATTATGATAATTTAAATTTTTGGATTTAGATATAAATATTTTCATTGACTGAAACATTGATTAGCATTATTCTTGCATATGATTTCAATCTTCTACGGAAGTGCTCGTTTTAGATTATGCTCAATACCGATGTTTATTTACGTTCTCTGAAATAATGAACGCAATTGTCATTTTAGATATATGGTCATCATAAGAGGACTCATTGTATTTTACTAAAATATTTCTGAGTACCTGCAGTACACAAGGTAGTGTTGCGGCAATGTTCATCTGGCAGCTTATGCAAGACGTTGTTCCTGTCAATTTGTCGTATAGTAGGCTCGCATGGATGATAGGTGCTTCTTTTAACATCGGATAGATGCACCCTGCAGAGAGATGGATACTTCTGAGCGTATTCAGGAAATTTATTTAAATTCCTTTCCGAATGAAAATCATGTTCATTGGCAGATCTGTGACTACGTCTCATTCTCACTTCAATTTTTTTAAAAGATTTTTAACTTTTAGATGTTGAACAGTTCACTAAAATCTAATATAACGCGGATAGGATTATATTTGAATATCTCATGTTTAATTTTATTTTCACGCTTAAACGTGTTTACTAAAGACCTCGTTTATGAAAAGGACACTGAAACCAAAAACTTTAAAAAAAAAAAAAAAAAAAAGTATCGAAATAAAGCACGGATCTGATTTATTTTGTTTATTTATAACTGTGCGTTTGGCATCATCAAAAATAAAAAATGAAGTGAAGTGAAAAAAGTGATTTATTTAAAAATGTTAATGAGGAGATTTAATAGCTGTCATATGTAAGAAATACGAATTAGTATTTGCATTTTTAAAATGATATCTATAAATCGTCATCGGTTGTATATGTTTATAATTTTCATTCTAGTTATTGCTCCATTTTATATTGCTTTGTCACGATTTCAAGGTAAAAATTAAAAATATTTTGTAAGCTGTCTTTTAGATTGATCGCTTAATAATTATGTCTTTTTAAATTATCAGTATCCTTTTATGTAAAATGTATAATATGAATAGTTTAATTTTCTTTTAAATATATATTATTTCTTTTTTGCTAACTGCAATTTTAATTAAATTAAAATTTGAATTAACTATAATGAAAACCATACCTTGCAGTAATTATTCCAATCTATTTTAGAATTCTGAAATACCTAAAAGATATTTGTTTATTTATTGCTAAGTGAAGGAAGTAAAATATTTTGCATGAGAAGTTATGTGAAGGAGACTATCATAATAAAAAGGTGTACTGTATAATATTAATTTTCCATTATCATATGTTTTATAATGGCAGTAGTGATTTCTTAACAGGGGCAAAGAATGATCTTCTAAACTTCTGAAACGATGACCATGATTATTATACCATCTTGAATTTAAAACTTTGAAAAACAAGAACCATGAAACCCCAGTGTTTTAATCATAAATTGTCTTTTACATAATCATTCCTTTACATAAGAGTAAGTTTGGGTGAGTAGATTTAACACGCCATAATTTCGGAGACAAAAAAAAAAAAAAAAAAAAAAAAAAATCTATAAGACTAGAGTTTTTATATATTTCTCTGTTTTATTATTACCCAGTTTTGCAGGGGGATTATTACAAAACCCTGCCCTCACGAAAAAGCAGTCCTTAGGTGACTTAGTAAACTGTCAAAAAACTTTTGTTTGGCTATCTTTACAATTTATTGGTACTATTCTATTAGTAAATAATAACAATTTTCAAGCATTTTACCAGAAAAAAAAGTTATAAGGGTGGAGGGACTCTTAACAGTGATATGGCAGTTAAAAATAAAGCATACAAATCCATATATACCCAAACATGGTTCTACTTTTGCAAAAGATATTTAATTACTTTTTTTATGTCCGTGCATTCACATATATTTTCCGTATTTTAGTAAAGGCAATGCAAATCAAAACTCTGTGGCTGATCTTTGGAATATGGTAACAGGTAGTTTGGTGACATTTTGGAGGCGATAAAGGTTACTACCTAGGACTTTGGGAATAATGGGAGAAGTACTGAGTTCCGATTACGCATTATTTTGTGTGAGGGAAATGAGAGATCATGAGATATGTCATGTGATCACATGTCATGTTCTTTAATCGGAAAAGGGTGTAAATTTTTAAAAATATCTGCTGTACAGCATTAGTTTCATTCTATGTTCTGTGAAACAGTGTTGTTTAATATTTGGATCCCATGGCCCTATGTAAAGTAAATCCGAAATTTTTATTCCATTTATGTGTAATTGAAAAGAATTGCTTAATTGCGGATAAGTATGAATGTCCAACATGTGGGTATGAAATGAAATTGTGTGAAAGGAAGGATATTACAGATAGTTTGAATGGCGTTAGATAAGTTTGAATGGCGGTGCAAGAAATCTGGTGAAAATGGACATTTTGTGATCCACCATGCAATCAAGATTCTGTAGAAGATTAGGTAAGTTAGTATTTTTAATTATTTGAGGATATTATTTTTATGCATTGTTCTAAATGTAAGTAGTAAAATTAATATGGTATTATTGGAAAATTGTTATTAGCAATGATTTAGTTTAAAGTAATTAGGATTGTAAGCTAATGTCGTGTTTAAAATATTTTTTTGTTCAAAGTTTAGGTTCTGCAGTTTTTATATTTTTGTTTTATTTTAGGAGAGAAGTTATGATTATTTTAGGTTCGGTTGTTCTAACTTATAAATTGGGAGGAGGTCCTTTTTTTTTTTTTTTTTTTTGATTTCCTTCAGTTTGTGAAGGGGTAGATTGAATAGTATGTTTTATATTAATAAGATTACAAAAAATTATCCCTTTATTAATTATAGTTTTGGTAGTAAATGGTATTTTATGAATTATGATTATAATTAGATTAATTGTTGGGGTAGAAGGCTCTTTTTCTCAAAGAAGAATTAAACGATTATTTGCTTATTCATCTGTTCATCATATTGGTTGATTAATTATATGTCAGATTGAAAAAATAGGATTGTGATTATATTATTTAATTGTTTATTCAATAATTTTGTTAAGAGTAGTAATTCTTTTATTAGAAGAAGAAATTGTAAGAATAATAGATGTAGATAAAATTAAGAATAAATGACTATTTGTATTTGGAATGTTAAATTTAGGAGGAATACCTCCTTTGTTAGGTTTTTTTTTTTTAAATGGTGAGCTTTAATAAGATTTATTGAGTGTGATTTGGTAGTAATATATATAATTATGTTATCAGTAGTAATATTTTATGTATATTTTCGTATAGTCTATGATGTAGTAATAGGATTTAAGATGGAGAGAAAATGGATAGAATCTTTTTTTTTTTTTATAAAAATAATAAAATTGATATATTATCGAATATAGGGGTGTTGTTAGGTTTAATAGGTGGAGTAATTTTAAGAATTTTATAGAATAATAAGATAAATATTCTATTAACTTTCAAGGTTAAAAGTGGAAGCTAATATGAATTTACAGTTCATCATCAATATGATTTCTAAAGTTAGTATATTAAATTTGCAATTTAATGTTTTAATTAAACTAAGTTACTGCGATGAATTTATTCAACTAATCATAAGGATATTGGGACATTATATTTAATTTTTGGAGTTTGGTCTGCAATGTTGGGGACTTCTATAAGAATAATTATTCGTACTGAATTAGGACGAACTGGAAGATTATTAAGAGATGATCATTTATATAATGTAATTGTTACTGCTCATGCTTTTGTAATAATTTTTTTTTATAGTTATACCTATTATAATTGGTGGCTTTGGAAATTGATTAGTACCATTAATATTAGGAGCTCCTGATATAGCTTTTCCTCGAATAAATAATTTAAGTTTTTGATTGTTACCACCTTCATTATTTTTACTAATTATATCATCTATAGCTGAGATAGGAGTAGGAACAGATTGGACTGTTTATCCTCCTTTATCGTCATTAATAGGACATGCAGGCAGATCAGTAGATTTTGCTATTTTTTCTTTATATTTAGCTGGTGCTTCTTCTATTATGGGAGCAATTAATTTTATTTCTACGATTGTTAATATGCGTTCTTACGGAATAACTATAGAAAAAGTTCCTTTGTTTGTATGATCAGTATTAATTACTGCAGTATTATTATTAATATCATTACCTATTCTTGCAGGAGCAATTACAATATTATTAGCTGATCGAAATTTTAATACTTCTTTTTTGATCCCTCCGGAGAAGGTGATCCTATTTTATTTCAACATTTATTTTGATTTTTTGGGCATCCTGAGGTATATATTTTAATTTTACCTGGATTTGGGATTATTTCTCGTGTAATTAGTGCTTCTGTAGGGAAGCGGGAACCTTTTGGAAGATTAGGAATGATTAATGCTATAGTAGGAATTGGAGGTATAGGATTTGTTGTATGAGCTCATCATATATTTTCTGTAGGGATAGATGTTGATACATGAGCTTATTTTACTGCTGCCACTATAATTATTGCGGTTCTGACTGGGATTAAGGTATTTAGATGAATAGCTACTTTGAGTGGATCAAATTTTAAAATAGATGCTCCTATATCATGAAGTATAGGGTTTGTTTATTTATTTACTTTAGGAGGAATTACAGGGATAATTTTATCTAATTCTTCTTTAGATATTATTTTGCATGATACGTATTATGTTGTTGCTCATTTTCATTATGTTTTAAGAATAGGGGCGGTGTTTGCAATTTTGGCTGGAATTACGTATTGATTTCCTTTGTTTTTTGGTATAAAAATAAGAGAGAAAAAAAACAATTTTACAATTTTATTTAATATTCATTGGAGTTAATTTAACTTTTTTCCTCAACATTTTTTAGGATTAAATGGAATACCACGGCGTTATTCAGATTATCCAGATGCTTATTTATATTGAAATGTAGTTTCTTCTTTGGGATCGATTTTATCAGTATTTGCTGTAATATTTTTTGTAGTAATTGTATGGGAAGGAATAGTAATAAAGCAGTCTGATTTTATAATTTATCATGTAAATTCTTCATTAGAATGAATAAATAGAACACCTCCTTTAGATCATACTTTTAATCAATTAAGATTAATAAGTGATTAATTTTTGCCAATTTGAGGAAATTTATATTTTCAAAATGCTTCTTCACCTGTAATAGAACAATTAATTTTTTTTCATGATCATACTATAATAATTATAGTATTAGTAGGTTATATTTTATTAAGATCACCTTCATTACGATTATTATATTTAATAGAAGAAGTTGAATCTCCAGAACTAACTGTAAAGGTGGTCGGTCATCAGTGATATTGATCTTATGAGTAGAGAGATTTAGGTTTGAGAAGTTTTGATTCATATATAATTTCAAGAGAAGATGAATATTTATATTTTAAGTAGTGTTTTTTAATTTAATTATATTTTAATTTAATGATCGTGATTTTGAGAGTTATATGTTTGTAGTATTTTGGAATACGTTTGAGTAGAAGTAAATGTGCATGGAAAGAATTTAAGTATTTGACACTAAGTATTTGGAACCATTTTTAATGTTTGCGTTAGAAATTGGTAGGTGAGGTTTATAATAGATAATTTAGAGGGAAAAGTTTTTGGATATTTTATTTATTTTATATGTGCAAATGTTCATCCTTGGAAAGGGTATATACTTTTTCACGATCAGGTAATTTCATATATGTCCTTTTTACCGAATTTAAAGATTCACAAAATTTTCATGCACTTTCGTGAAATTTTTCAAATTTATGAGAAAAAAGCAATGTACATGGATATAGTGAAGAGTGTGCGCAATGCCATTTTTGTGCAATTCTGGGATGTTTTTTTAAGTAAAAATAAGTCGACGTGTACATGGTTTAATTATATTTTAATTAAATGATAGTTATTTTGGGAATTATATGTTTGTAGCAATTTGGTATACGTTTGAGTGGAAGTAAATGTGCATGGAAATAATTAAAATATTTGACACTAAATATTTGTAACCATTTTTAATGTTTTGTTATGCATTCGTTGGTGACGTTTATAATAGATAATTTAGAGGTAAAAGTTTTTGGATATTTTATTTATATTATACGTGGAAATGTTTGTCCTGGGATAGGGTATATAATTTTTCGCGATCAGGTAATTTCATATATGTGCTTTTTACCGGGTTTAAAGATTCACAAAATTTTCATGCATTTTCGTGCAAATTTTTGTAATTTATGAGAAAATAGCAGTTTAGATGGATAAAGTCAAGAGTGTGCGCAATGCCATTTTTGTGCAATTCTGGGATGTTTTTTTTTAAGTAAAAATAAGTCGACGTGTACATGGTTACTGTGTATGTGCGATTTTGAAAAACGCGGCAAGGAGTTTGCGATTCTGCACTTTTTCCCAATTTTGCAGTTAATATTTGTCATGATTAAGCAGTTTTGTTCCATAAAATTTCTAGCATAAGTGTAATTCGGCTAGTAGATTGTTGGAAAAAGTGTTGAGTAAATAAAAAGAAAAGAAACATGTCTTTACTTCGTGAAGACAAAATTACGCTGAAAAAAAAAGTAGAAGGTTGCTGTAGCAGAGTTGATTGCCAAATTTTCGCCAAATTACCATAATCCAAAGATTAACCAAAAGGTGCATAAAATTACTTTTTTAATTAAAAAAAAAAACAGAGGGTTGCTGTAGCAGAGTTGGTCGCCAAATTTTCGCCAAAAAATCGCCAAGCTACCATAATCCAAAGATACCAAATCTGTATATTGTATATTATTTTTTTATAATTTTAGAATATCATAAATTATGATTAAAATTTATCTTCTTCCCCTTCCTGGCATCCCCCCCAAAAAAACACCATTAAAAAAACTTTTACGGAATAGATTTTACAGAAACTCTATCAATTTCAAAAGCAAAATGATACAGCAATCATTTTCTCAGAAGCAAAAAATTTTTATTTGTGTATTTCTCTTTCATATTTGTTAAAATTATTAACGTTTTTCGTGTAAAGATATTATATATATCTTTATATTAAAAAAAACTAGTTTAATCTTCGGATTATGGTAACTTGTCGATTTTTTGGCGAAAATTTGGTGGTCAACCCTGCTACAGCAACCTGCTAGTTTTTGTTTGTACGCCATTTTGTTTTCACGAAGTAAAGGCATGTTTTGTTTTGTGTTTTTTTTTTTTACTCAACATTTCCAACAATTTGCTAGCCGAATTATGCTTATGCTAGAACTTTTATGGAACAAAAGTGCTTAATCATGACGAAGATTAGGTGCGAAATTGGGACAAAGTGCAGAATCGCCCACTGCTTGCCGCATTTGTACGAATTGCACATACACGGTATTATCCATGTACACGTCAACCTATTTTCACTTAAAAAAACATCCCAGAATTGCACAAAAATGGCATTGCGCACACTCTTGACTATATCCATGTACACTGCTAAAGTCCTAGCTAGTAACCTTTATCGCCGTACCAAAATGTCGCCAAACTACCTGTTACCATATACCAAAGATTAGCAAAAAAGTAATTTTAACCAATATCTTTTACACAATTGTATTTACTACATCTGGCAAGAAACAAGCTGAAATTGTGATAAGCATTGATTTAGGCCATAATTATTTGAATTATTTGTTACCATATAATAATGGAATAAACTTCTTTTATTCATTTATTTTTACTAAAGTCTGTGGTGCAACAGCCCTAGTGGGCCACGGCCTGCAGTGCCCTTTTTCTGCTTTCTTGAACTTTGGGCCTCAGAGTGCAACAGCATATGCCCTCGACAAGAGGTTAGCTTGTCGCAGGGCCCCTGGTGTTTAGTCCCCAAGTGAATTTTGTACTCATTTTATCAACCCACTCAAGGGATGAAAGACTGAGGCAACGTTATCCAATCCGGGGATTGAACCTTGGACCTGTGGTGCAGCTGCACGACATGCTAGCCACTGGGTGCTTCATTTATTTATAGCTGAAAGATTTTCAAATTTCTTCCCCAAACAAAGTGAGTAAGTAGAGAAAGCCATCTAAAAATTTTTAAATCTTGTCTATTTACTAAGCAATATTTTTCATACATTCATCATTGGTTAACTGAAGTGAACTGCATCCTATTAAAAAATTGCAGTCAAGTTTACTATGTTACTGTCCTGCAGTCCAGTTACTGTGACCTTAAAGATTGTGGCTCTTTCTTTTATACTGAATTTATAATTTTTAGAGTTATTCTTTGATATAATGCTATGTACAGGTTGCAGTGTACGATGGCTCACAGCTTCAGTCAGTACTTATTTAATTTATATGTTACAATCTTGTATTGTTTTGAATGTTAAAAAAAATATTTTTTAATTTGTTACAGAAAGCTAGATACTTCTCTAGTAAAATGGCTACTGTAATTAATCTCCAAAATTGATAAACTTAATTTCCAAATTTGCAAAATCTGCAAAGGTTTGTTGTTGACTTAATGCCCACTTGTCTGACCTATAGTCAGCCTAAGCCTACGAAATTCCTCGTGGCAAGAAATGCAAGATATGCCTGTCGTTGGCCTCAAGCACCATAGAAGTGACAGTGTGATTTTGCTCAGTTCTATCCCCAATTTTGATGGAAAACACCAAGGGGGATGGGTCTGAGGGTCTGCCACTTCACTTTCCCTATCACCAACCTCTCGAGAGGACTTTTGGCTCACAGCATATTTAGAGCGTCTCCATGCCACGTGGATGCTATAAATTTACAAACATCCATGCCTTCTATCTTCTTCATCCAGATCCTTTGGCACAGCAGTGATGCTAACCACTATACTGGTTGGGTTGCTCCAAAACAGAAGTATTTTAATTTTCATTCGGTGTTCTCACCCTGCTGTAAATAAATATCAAAGTCATTGCCTATATTTTAAAAATGCATAAATTATCAATACAACAAAGTTGATAATTTAAAAAGTAATTTTATGCACCTTTCGGTTAATCTTTGGATTATGGTAATTTGGCGAAAATTTGGCAATCAACTCTGCTACAGCGACCTTCTACTTTTTTTTTCAGCGCCATTTTGTCTTCACGAAGTAAAGACATGTTTCTTTTCTTTTTATTTACTCAACACTTTTTCCAACAATCTGCTAGCCGAATTACACTTATGCTAGAAATTTTATGGAACAAAACTGCTTAATCGTGACAAATATTAACTGCAAAATTGGGAAAAAGTGCAGAATTGCAAACTCCTTGCCGCGTTTTTCAGAATCGGACATACACACTAACCATGTATACGTCGACTTATTTTTACTTTAAAAAAATCCCCAGAATTGCACAAAAATGTCATTGTGCACACTCTTAACTTTATCCATGTACACTGCTATTTTCTCATAAATTACAAAAATTTGCACGAAAATGCAGGAAAATTTTGTGAATCTTTAAACTCAGTAAAAAGCACATATATGAAGTTACCTGATCGCGAAAAAGTATATACCCTTTCCAAGGATGAACATTTCCACGTATAAAATAAATAAAATATCCAAAAACTTTTCGCTCTAAATTATCTATTTTAAACGTCACCAATGAATTCGTAATGCAAACATTAAAAATGGTTGCAAATACTTAGTGTCAAATATTTAAATTATTTCCATGCACGTTTACTTCTACTCGAACATATTCCAAAATACTACAAACATATAACTCACAAAATCACGATCATTAAATTAAAATATAATTAAATTAAAAAACATAATTAAAATATAAATAAGCACATACATTAAATTAATAAAAATTAGCTTACAATCCTAATTACTTTAAACTAATTCATTGCTAATAACAAGTTTTCCAATAATACCATATTAATTTATTTATTCCTTACATTTATTCCTTACATGCATAAAAATAATATCCTCAAATGATTAAAAATATTAACTTACCTAATCTTCTTCAGAATCTTGATTGCATGGTGGATAAACTTTTCTTATAGATTCAATAATCCAGTAGTCAACTGGCAGTCTATTCACCCAGTAATAAGAAATTAATAAAATTTCACCCATACTCAAACGACTTTCAGCAAAACACATACCCTTCCTTACACTCTGTTTCACAAAATGTCCATTTTCACCAGATTTCCTGCACCGCCATTCAAACTTATCTGTAATATCCTTCCTTTCACACAATCTCATTTCATTCCCACATGTTGGACATTCATACTTCTCCACAATTAATCCTACACTCATACACCATTCAAGCAATTCTTTTTGATTACACATAAACGCAATAAAAATTTCGGGATTTACTTTACATAGGGCCATGGGATCCAAATATTTTTACAAATTTACCCCCTTTTCTGATTAAAGAACTGTGATTCGTCCATAAATGTCACATGACATATCTCATGATCTCTCATTTCCCTCACACAAAATAATGCGTAATCGGAACTGAGTACGTCTCGCATTATTCCCAAAGTCCTAGGTAGTAACCTTTATCACCTACCAAAATGTAGCGAAACTACCTGTTACCATATTCCAAAGGTTAGCCCACCTTTCTTATTAACATTTTGTTAAAAACATTATTTTTATTGTTAGTAGATTATGAAATTTCTAACTCGGAAACTTTTTATGTATACTGTGATCTGCATCAAAAATAAAATATTTATGTATTATCCTGTTGACCATGAAAGTGTCACTAAGCAGTATGATTTAGCACCAATTATGGATAAGCATAATGTCGCAGCACTCATAAAATCTGCACTTGCATTTCATGTAATCCCAATTGATTCTTAATAAGCCATCTTCTGTTTTTATGAACAAGTTATGTATAGGTTGGTTTTTTTTGAATCTGACGCTTAAACGAACCATCTGGTAGCTTGATCTGTCAACTGGAATGCCACAAATTTGCTAGGGGGAATACGATGACATGGAGAAAAAAAGATTCTAGGACAAAAAAATGTTCAGGAAGTCACCAATTAATGGACTTTTGGAATAGTTGTAGTCTACACAGCTGAAATTATTACAAAATGCTAGTAAAATTCAAAAATGTAAATGGCAGCAGCAACTAATAATTCAGTCTATAAAGACAAGGGAACAAACACCAAAGGGCAATGGCTGCCTCACTTCTCGGATCTAACTCCATGGGACTTTTTCGTGTGAGGTTATTTTAAATCCAAGGTCCATCTTAGTGAAGGTCTACCTTCCAAGATCTACCTTGACAGCCTTAAAACACAACATATTGTTACGAAATGTACAGGCTCAGTAAGATGGCTTCCCCGCAAAGGTAATAAAATGGCAAGGGAAAGCAGGGTTGCCACATTTGGTGAGAAATCGCCCATTTGGCGACAAAATTGGCAATATACCATGGAGAACCTTCTGGAATGAATTTTTACTGGTTTAGCCCAGAATGTTCTCGAGCACAAGCTGAAAGCTATATAAACCCTGCTGGTCCGCAGTCAGGCAGTGTGTGTCTCGTCGAGAGGGCGAATGTGTGTGCCTCGTCTAGAGTGCGAATTAGTTAGTATTGAGTTGGTGTCTCGTCTAGCGAGTCAATTCCCTGCGGAGTCGATCGAGTCGACAGCCGTGCAGTGAGCGCCGAGTGGGTCGTCGAGTGCACCGCAAGAGTCTCACGATTAGTGCAATGTCGAGAGAGCATGTTGAGCTCCGGGAACAACTGAACCGAAGAGTCGAGAGCTGTGCTTGTGTGTCGTCGAGTGCATCGCGAGTTGTAGTGTTGAGAGTCTCGAGAGCATGTGGAGTTCCAAGAACGACGAAGCAGAGTCGGGAGCTGTACCAGCACCTTCTACATACAAAGCCACGGCACAGCTGACACTACGTCACTAAAGTCGTCCTTATCTACAGAGAGAATGGTTGTCACATGAAGCCACTTATCGCTGTTATTCCCTTAAGACGAGAAAATGAAATGTAGTCCCCCCTGCAGAAGGCTTATATCATTTGGTTTTAAATAAATAAATATGTATATCTGATTTGCCCTTCATCGACTGCATTTCCTAATTTCAAATACGTATCTTAACTTTTCTTAAATAATTTTACACTTAAAATAATAGAACAGAAATTGATTTAACATACTTCAGACGGTGGTAATAAAATACATGTGTAAGATCTGGCTGTTGCTAGTTTGTTTTTTGAATATATATTTTACTAAATATCCTCTTCCTTAGTAAAAAGGCAACAATAATGCATAATGACAAGTTAACAGTTGATTAAAACTAAAAATCCCTAATCCTAAATTTATTAATCGTGTTTTATTTTTGCAATATCAGTTTTTAACATTTGCTATTTACACGTATTTGTTTAGTAATTTTCCGGTTTTGATCTTGTTCACTTCACTTCACTGAAGGATTGAATTTTGTAACCTATAATAAACCTGGAGTATGATTTGAATACTATTTTTGAGCAATATGAAAAATACTGTTTTTGAGCATATATTGGTATTTATTCAGTGTTAATTTTCAATATAGGCGCTAATATTTAATAATATTTAAGCTTTTTTCAATTAGATTCCTATTTTTGAAGAATATGTAATTGCATCTTTCTCAATAACGAAAAAGGAAAATTGCAAAAATTCAACAAACTTTACACTTGTTTGGAATTCAAAATTCTCAAGTTTCATTCTTATCATTTAATGTCTGTAACATCCCTTTTGTTTAATATGTACATATATAATTTTCTTGTAACTAGTAAATTTTTGTTCCTAAAAATCATTTAATTGTAACTTATCTAAGAATTTTTTAGCAAATGATAAATATGAAGTTGTATAATTGATATGCACTTACTGGAATTTTTTTATCAGGATAATCAGCAGAAACTTTTAAAACATCTAAATAGATCAAATACCCTGAATTTTTAGAATTGTAAGGAATAAGGAGTTTAGTGTTAAGGTAAGATTTAAAATTTTCAGAATAATTTCAGATCTTTATTAAGAAAATAGCACAACTAGGGTGCAAAATGCATTAAAAAAAGACTTATTTTTTACCTGAAAGTTTTCTACCAGTACAATTATAACTAGAAATAATAGGAAATGACACCATGTATTATAGTGAGAAAAAGGGGAGTAAATGTTTATTTAGGCAACTTCATGCTACTTACTTTTTATTACAGTAAATCCCTTTGAGAAAAAATAACTTAGTACAAATGTATGAGGCCTTACAGCTGGGAAGAAATGAAAGTACTTTTTTATTCTAGTTTATTTTTTATAGAGTTATCAGATGCATTTTTCCCTGTATATGTGCAACTATATTTCTTTGACAGAATTAAACATAGAATATAATAACAATAATATATTAGTAAATATCTATAAAAATTAGTCATCTGGAATTGTATTTGACTACAAATTGTACATACTTCCTTCTTACAGTTTAAAATTAATGTAACAAACACATCTGTTTCAATTAAAATAAGATTAGAAATTTCAAGATATTGATTTTAAAATATAAACGAAAGTAATATTAATTGACAAAGTATTTTATCTTCAAAAATGAATACTCTTTAGTTTATGATGAAAAAGCTTAGTATATTATATAACAGACCTTAGAGCTTTAGCACTTTTCTATGATAATTGCAAATATTTCCCTCTTTTTTTTTTTTTTTTTTTTTTTTTGAGTGTAAGCGTGCATGCATTTTGGAATAGGTGGCAAAGATTTCACAACACAAATAGAAAAAGCACTTTTTTATTCAACATATTATACACATTCTGCAGAAAATATTCATTTAAAAAAATGAATTACAAGTCTGAAAATATTAAGAAAAAATAGGTTAGTTTCATTATCTTATATTGTACCTTAAACACATAACATATTTCATTTCTGCTACATACATAAACTATTTTTTTAATGTTTTCAATTTCCGTTGCTTAGTTAAATTATTGCTTAAAAGATTATCATTTAACTTTTTGCAGTAATTATTTAGAAAAATATTTGTTGATGATAGTATGATATTTTTCAAAATAATCTGAGGGTTATGAAGTTTTGCACAGTCATTCAGTTCCAAAAAAAATTTTCATGAAGTAAATTTAAAGTAATTTTACACACTGTATCTCGTGGATTAGCCGAAAATAAAAATTTTTGCTCATATTCATCTGAAATTAGTTTCTTCACAACAATAAAATTATATATAACAGCATGTAAAATATCAGGATGAGGATAGTGGAGAGACGACTTTTGTGACGTCAGAACGTTCAAGCAACCCTAGAGCCTTGGCTTTGTATGTAGGAGGTACTGGCTGTACTCCGGAAAGCAGTCGGGTGCTTTGCAGGAAGCTGTCGCCACCGTGATAGCCTGATAACCTGAAGGCTGTGTCGCTGACAGCATGTTAATAGTAGTTCATCGACGACTGTAAAACAAGTTCTGGAGCTGTCCTGACAATACTGGTAAATAAAGTGTGTTTCGATACTTCATCAAGTGTCGTCGTTATTCACTCCAAATCTACAAACCCCGTATGAACGTGAAGAAAGAAAATAACGTAACAATTGGTGTCAGAAGAAAGAAAAGAAAAACGCAACAATATCCTGTGCTATACAGAGCATTCCTGGTGAGATGTTACATTTAGCCATTGAGAATGTTGCATACATTATGCAGTGTATGAAGACAAGAAGGGTAGTCACATAGAGGTCTATGCCCTTATTGAGGAAGTGTTTTAATAAAAGGCTATGGTATACTGAAAAAATAGTCTCTATAAACCTTTGTGACAGTTCATTTGTAACATTTAATGTTGCACTGAAATTTCTTTTTTATTCCTTTATCTAATTCTAAGCTGTGCAGATTACAAGAGTGCTGCATTTCCTCCTTGTAGTGAATTTTGGAACTAATTTTTTTTTTTTTTTTCACAAAATCTTTTCTCCCTTGCAACCATTAGTCCTCCTATCTTGTTGGCATTTCAGTTGATAGGTCAGTCTACAGATGGCTCTGAGTAGTGTTAGTTTATTTTTTTTTTAAACATATACATTAATTTTTATTACTGTATTTTTTCTTACATTCTGAAAAAGTGAATTTGATGGCTGTTCAATCACTTTTTTGATTGTACTCAGTTCATTTACAGTTGGTTGAGAAAATTAGAGAATGTGGAGTAGAACATCTGGATATGGCTGACAGAATAACAGTAGATTAGAACAATCACCACTGGGGCTCATACCACTCTAAATAGAGCTTCTAGTAAAACTAGTGGGCCTAACAAAACAGTAGCAGTTTAGGAAAGTAAGTTTACGAAGTGCAAAATCAAATTGTGTCGATTACTTTTGCAACAATGATTATGTGGTGGATTGTGCATAGAGACTGATAAATGTTTTATTGTAAGAGTAGAAATGTAAGTGTGGTTCGGAATTCTGCGGGAAAGTTCAACACAGCTTTGACGGGATATCTGTTAACTTTCGTGATTTGATGGCTTTCATGGCCGATGGATAATATGTAAGTACCAGTAAAATTCTCAAATGGAAATATGCTTTGCATTATTTGGAACTACTCTTACATGCACCCTCAAGTCACCAAATTTCTTGCCACCGAGGTGCCATATTACTATATAAATTTTTGTCTACATTTTGAACTTTAAGCCTAAAATGTCACCAAAAATGCGGTTTTTGCACTTGCAGAAACCACATTTTGAACACACAATTTAAGCTAAAAATTAAAAAAAAAAAAAAAAAAAAAATTAGATAGCAAAAACATAGTTTCTAACCAAAAATATTTGACAAGAATCCATGTACACGATATGCATACATGCAATATGTTTTAACTCTAAAAAAAATCTACGAATTGCACAATCTAAGCAGCGAAAGAATCTATGAACTACACACACCTCACTTTAATAAATTAACATAACAATAATAAATTTCAAAGACTACCATGTACACAGCATTCTGTTTCAACTTTAAAAAACATCTTCGAATTGCACAATCTAGGCACTATGCACTAATCAACAAAATAAACTAACTAAAATAAATTTCAAACAATTAAAAAAAAATAATAATAACGACAGAAATTCATACTAAAAGAACAATGAACATAACATTCTACAAAATAAGAACAAGAACTTACCATGAATGAATACTTTTTCGAACAGCAGAAATACGAATTTCATGCTGCCTTTAACATGCCGCCACGTATTCACTATCGTATTTATATGACTGACAGACACATTATCCAGAAAATTCATACTATGGTTCACAAATAAATGTTCAAAACCTTCTTTTCCTAAATCCCTGTAAGTTTTCCAGCCATCCGAAAAAATAGTCGTACAAGGCTCAATCCACTCTTTAATACACTACATCAGCATTTCCTTACTTGTATCATGCACAGCCACTAAAAATAATCTCCCAGACTCTCTTGCAACCACATCTCTCATTGCAACATTGGCCATTTCAAAATACGAACCATTGATTTAGCAAAAGAGTGTTCAATGTCAAAAGGGTTGCGATACAACATGCAGTCGTGCAAAAAACCAGTGCAAAACACATATCGCCACATTCGGTGATCTTAAGGCGCATTACTTTTTCAATTTATAACATTTTACATTCTGAAAAGAAATATGCAAACTAAACCTAGAGCTTTCAAAGTGGGAATTCTTTCATTTTGAATTCGTTTATTTTAATTTAAAAGTTTAATTTTGTCATTTGGCAATGTTAAGTATTGTATTTATTTATTCAGTGCTAAGTCATAACTGAGAAAAAAAAATATTTTTTATTGTTTTAGCTGATCTAAGTAAAAATCTTGAGAAGTCAAAAATATTGGTAAGTACAGATTTCTCATGCATTTGTTTAATAACTGCATAAGAGATGTTCTTATTAGAATGATCGTATATGCTTAATTTCATTATATCTTTATATGGTAGAAGTTCAATAATCTGGCATTCAGTGGTTGAACTTATTTGACAATCTGCGATACATGTCCTCAACCTATATGCTGTCTGAGGGCAGTGCAAACATGTCATTTAGTAGCACTATTTAGAAACATCCGGAAATTGCTTCAAAGTCTTTTTTTTTTTTTTTTTTTTTTTTTTTTTTTTTTAAGGTATGTATAACTGATAATTAAATAATTTTAAAAATGGACTTTCCCTTTTGGGACTCCTTGGTTTTCTGCTAAGGACCTTTCTGTCTTGAACAACTGTAGGGCTATTTCTCTGACTTCTACATTCTTTCCAAAAATATAACACACCTAACACAGTTATAAAAGTATGAGAGGATTTTTAAGTACAAATATCAACATTCATTGAGCAAAATTTATCAAGTTATGCCTGTAGTGTTGAAGAAATTATAAGTTCAAGTCATATAAAAGCAGTTTTCGTTATTGCTTGGAAACATGTAAAGAGTGAAACTTGTAAGAAACTTATTGAAAATTATTACAGAATATTAAGGAGCAAAATACTTTTGAAGAAGGAAAAAAAATACATCAATCCTATTATCATTTGCTTTGAAATGCTGAAAAGCCTTAATCTACTGCTCAGTTAGCCCTGTGGGTCAAAGCCAAATATTCATTTCATATATAACAGCTCTCTGTTCAATGCCCTACAAAGCAAACCAAGAAACAGACTTTAGTCTTACAGAAGCTAGACGGATTATCATTTGTTTTTGTTCATTGAGTTTGCCAGCTTTCAGTATGTGTGTGAATAATCAGAAAGTACCCATAAATTTTATAATTTCTGTTTCCTACCTGAATTAGTTAATTCTTTTTTAAGTGAAGACAATTTGCTAATGATTAATGTAATTTGGACTATGCAATTTAATGTGGCATATTTTCTTGAAGGTATATTTATGTAACTTCATTATGAATATTTATGTCCTTTTAAAATATGTTTTTAAAACTTTAATTTTTCAGTTGGCATACATTTTTTAAATTTATAAATATAATTATTCTATAATTTGTTATGTACTTATATTCGACTTTGTCAAATTTCAGTCTTATAACTTTGATTTTGAACAAAAGAGAAGGAAGAAAATTATTGACCAGACATGCAAATTTTTAAAAATAAACCAGAGTATTGCAGATATTCAACCTGCCTATTTGGATCATTTTATTGTGGATGATGCGAATAAATTAATTTATTGCTTTGTACCCAAGGTAAAATCAAATAACATTATTGTTTTAAAATATAAATTATTTTTTCTTTTAAATCTCTTTTAAATGTTTATATTATGTATCTTTTCAATGTACACTGCTCAACATTGAAAATGCAACACCAAAAAGGAGTGATCAGAAATTTATGACAGTGTCTCACAAAAGTGATGGGACACTTGTGCTTTACAAAAAGAAACTGTAATAAAAAAAATTAAAAAAACATGTAAAAATTTTTGTGGGTGTGTTTCATACTTAAATTTAGTAACAATTATTACATAATATACATTTTCTCAAAATATTAAAATATTAATTTAATAAAAATACAATTGTTTAAAACGGAGCAACAGCAGATAGACGATTTTAAGAGGGGTATGGTGATCAGACTGAGAAGGGCGGGTTGGTCCTTACGTCAAATTGCAGCTGATACGTACATGGATGCGAGCACGGTGCATCGGCTATGGTGAACATGTTTGGAACAAGGAAATGTGGGAAGAAGGAAGGGTGCAGGTGCAGCCAGAGTGAAGTCAGCACGCGTGGATCAACTCATCCGCCGATAAGCTGTGGCGGTCCCGCAAGTCACTCGTACTGCGATTCTGCAGCATGTGCAAGATACCGTGGATGTTCTTGTGTCGACCAGAACCATTTCCTGTCGATTGGTTGAAAGTGGCCTGCACTCACGGCATCCATTAAGAAGATTGCCATTGACCCCACAGCATAGACGCCAACGTTTATAATGGTGCCGGACTGGAGCGATGTAGATGACGAAATGTTGTGTTCTCAGATGAGTCACGCTTCTGTTTATCCAGTGACAGTCGCCGCATGCGTGTGTGGCATCGACGTGGAGACAGATCTAATCCGGCAGTAACTGTGGAATGCCCCACCGTGCAAGCACGTGGCATAATGGTTTGGGGCACTATTGTCTACGATTCCAGATCACTTCTAGTTCATATTCAGGGTACTATGATGGCCCAACGATACTTGGATAATGTACTGCAGCCAGTAGCAGTCTCCTACCTTCAGGAGCTGCCTAATGCAATTTTTCAGCAATATAATGCCCGACCACACAGTGTTCGCATCTGCCAACATGCTCTGCAAGGTATACAGTTGCTTCCCTGACCACCATACTCTCCTGTCCTGTCACCAATCGAACATGTGTGGGATGTGATCGGACGCCGTTTGCAGACACTCTGCCCCTGCCTTGTTCAGAAGAGGAACTGTGGCAAATGGTTGAAAGAGAATGGAGAGCCATCCATCAGGACACCATCCGCGTTCTTATTGATTCTATGCGTAGATGTGTTTCTTCGTGCATCGCTGTCTGCGGTGGTCCTACATCCTACTGAGCCAACACTGTTCTCGCTCTGTATTCTGACTATCATTTTGAAATAAATATCACTTATTGCTGCTTGCTGTCTCTGTCTTTTTTCCAAATTTCATCACTTTCTGACCATTCCTTCTTGATGTTGCATTTTCAATGTCAAGCAGTGTTTATATCCTTCTTCTTCTGAATCTATTTTGAACATATTATTATTATTTTCTTGAGGGGGCTAAAATATGTAATTTCTGCAAGATAAAAGATATAAAATCTGATATTACTTAATGAAGTTAAAAATCTATCTTGAGTATAAAAATTACAGGGTACAGTCAGCTTCCGGTTAACAAGTAATACTGAAGATTAAATCCGTGATTAACTCAAACTCATGGTCAATCCAAAGCCAGTTAAAAAATCAAAGAGGAATGCCATTTTCTATTATAATAAAATGAAAAATCTATGAATATTTGAGCCCGTTTTGCACAGCACAAAAGATGATAAGTCCAGAGCTATGGAATTTGGAACATATGCTGCATAAACAGTGAAGATGCACTTTGAAATATTTTTTTTAAAAAAAATTAAGTTTACATTTTTAGCTCAAAGGAGTGTTAGCCCAGAAAGGCTATTTGTCTTGAAACGGCATTTTGTGTCGGTTCACTATAAGCGGTGTTTCAGTTTTTAAATTGTTGCCACCAAATATTATCACCCTGTATTATATTTAAAGAAATTAAATTATGAAGAATCTGCATGAATCTCACATTGTGAAAAAATGATGGTACCTGGAGCCATGAAATTTTGAATAATGTAATCCTCCACCCGAATATTGGCACCTGGAAGCCCGAATTTTTAATTTGTTTTATTATCTATTTCATATTTTGTAAAACTTATTTTTTATTAACTAACAAATTTTTCATTAACAAACTCATTGATTTCAAAGCAAGCAAAGCGACGTATGTGGGGGAAAAAAATATCTCCAGTGCACAAGACTGTCTATCAGAAATTCTAAAGATATGTTATTTTTAAATACAGTCAAAAGTCGTTAATTCGGACACCCATAATTCGGAATGATCTATAATCCGGACATCAAAACTAAAAACTTTCTGCGCATGCGCCGCGTTGACACATGCGCAGAGGCGTTCACGCGTGCGCGTAAGACCTTTTACGACTGCGCATATGAGTGTGCGCAAGTGCAGAATACGTTTTCGCGTGCGCATTTTATGTATAATGGACGTATAAGCTAAATAATTATCTATTTCAGTTAATGTTGATGATTGCGTTGTTCCTTAATTTTCGAATTGCATCCGGCTTATTATTTTTTGCAGACTGTAAGAGCAATTTTATAAAAGTAAGCTTAAACTTTCGATTATATCAAATAGAATTTCCGATATATATTTGTTAATATGTAAAGGATCTAAAGCGAAAGTATGTTTTGAAATCCGAAATCTGTTTATCAATTTCACGCTGCTCGGCGGCGGGCGCGTAATGAATTGGAAGTTGATTTGTCAGCACTATCTTTATCTCTAGCGCAGATGTTTTTATTTTATTTGGCTTATAATTCCTTACCAAATGTAGTATTTCATCTCGATATGCTCCGTCTTTGATATGATTTAAAACAAGTTCCTCGTCATTATAATTCGCTTCCGATAGCGAAGAAAAGTGACAGAGGTTATTGAAAACAAAAAAAATTTCGATTGACAAATTAGTCGGTGTTCTTGACACAGCAATTATAGGACTTGAACGGCGGAACTTTGTAACTGAACAAGAAATTATGTCTGTTTAATAGAATTAAAGAGAAAGTATTATCACATGAAACGAAGCAAAACTTAAACAACTTACATTGAAAGAAATGTTTAATAAAGTAAACAAATAAATATTAAGCTTTTTCTTTTTGCAAATTTTGATACCCTTTAGATCATAATTGTTCTTTATTTCATAAATTACGGTTTCATATTTTTAATTTTAGAATTTCTGCATGCCATCTTACGAGATTTAAACTGATGATCTATAATCCGGAATTGCCGAAGTCCCGACGAGTCCGGATTAACGACTTTTGACTGTATTTTGTGATATTGCTGTTGGATTGAATTTTGTGTGGTTAAGTGCGAAGAACATGATATTTAATAAATAAAAGTAACATACAAACCGTTAAAAAAAAAGCCCCTTTGGGTGTATAAATTCTGAAAGCTTTCAATTTTTTTTTTTTTTTTTTTAATATAATGTTGAAAAAATTTTTTTACAAATATTGCTTAACTCTCTGGCTGCTCATCCCGCGATTTCCATAGGCAACTCAAATGTAGCAAAATCTGCTCATCCCGCGATTTCCGCGGGCATGTCTTTTTCTTCCTTTATTGAGGAGCGCATCCCGTTTAACCATCGAAATAAATTATATACAGTATTTGACGTATAGTTTACGTTTTGGCCAACATATATCGTTAGTTGTCCACTAAATCGCGGGATTTGAAGGTACTTGCTATTACAGCTCAAACTTCACTTTTTGCCGCATTTTTCTTACAGAAATGGCTGCTAGAAAACATTCAGCGATTATTTTGATTATTTAATAAAATTGTTGAATATTAGTTCGATTTATTGATTAGATTTATAATTAAATTGATTATTAATTAGATTTATTGAATCTGGCGCGAAGACTGTGAAGTTGGACTTTGCCTTGAACCCTGTTTTGAACTCTATCGTACTAAACTGCATTTCTAAGGTATTTTTTCCTCAGTGCTTCATATTTTCTTAAAATTTATACATTTTACTTTTTTATATTATGTAATAAATATAAATTAACTGTAATTCGATTGAAATTTATTATTATTATTTTTTTTTTTTTTTTTTTTTGATAGCATCTGAAATTGGTTTTTCTGGCAACTTAGTTTCTCATGATAAAAATCTATATAAAAGTGTTTTCTAGAAAGAAAAAGTGCATTTTTCAACTTTCCAATATATATAGATTTAAAATATGAAAAAAAAAAAAAAAATTACACATTTTTTGAAGCGATTTCGGTCCACAAATTGAGCAGTCAGAGGGTTAATGAAAAAAACTAAAAATCTCGGAATTTTACCGTTTGCACCTTCAGGTAGAGTAAAAAGAATTTTTAAAATTAAATTTGTACCGAATTTTGGTACTTACGTATTAACACCACCGCTGCAGAAGTTGTGCCGATGCGCCAATAAAGAGTAATCCTGTAGTTCACACGCAGTTGTCTTTTGGATTCCTTTTTGCCTTGTTGTTTGCTGATTTTTTGCACAATTTTTTAGTCGTATGAAAATGCGTCTTTGGGATTTGCCAAGCACAGAAGATGCAATTTTATTTTTTTCAGAAGCGAAATATTTTACCAAAAAAATGAAAATGTACCAACTCGCATGATATGAAACTTTATTTTGGTAAATGTACATTTTGGAAATGTAATTTAAGACAGTGTGATCAGCAAGGACTTAGAAAAGACAACTGGTTTGAAGGAAGCCAAATTCCATTTTGTTCAGCTTTGAGATTCATATACTGCTAGTGCTAGGAGTTAACGTCGATTAAATTTTGTGAAAAGCAACTTGATTTATCGGATAAAACTGTTATAGATTGGAACAATTACATGCGTGAATTATGTGTCTTGGATATGGAGAATAAACCAAACAAGAAGGTAGGTGGACCAGATTGCATTGTGGAAATTGATGAAAGTTTGTTTACTAAGTGTAAAAATAATTGTGGTCAAATATTACCCGAAGAGTGAGTGTTTGGTGGTATATGTAGAGAAACAAAATATTCGTTTATTGTCACTGTTCCTAATAGAATTGGCTCTACCCTTCTTAATAAAACTATTGAAAGCATTGCAGATGATAGCATAATTTATTCGGACAGTTGGAAAGATTACCAAATAAATAGAATAGAATAAGGATTCCTACATGCTAAAGTTTCCAAAGGTTTGACTTTCTGATTTCTGATTATTTTCATTATTATCATCATTCTCCAAATTTATGGAAGGTACAGAATCACTGTTGCTATGTTCATAATTAATTTAGTTTTGTTTTTTAGTCACAGGTAAAACATCACTGCAACCCGGCAAATCTATAAAGCACTCGTTTGCCGCGTAAATGACAATACAGTTCCCACCAAGCATGAAAGAAGCAACAGCATTGATCATGTTTGGCAGCAAAGAAACAATAGTACTCCCTTACAATGCTATAAAACCTGTAGCGCCATCTAGGTGCAAAATGAAATGTAAAATATGAGTACTATTACAGTATTCTTAGCCTACACAGAGAAAAAGGTGGGATACATATTGAAAATAAGAGAAATAAACTAAACGTATGCTATTTTCACGGGACCCGTATTACGAGACTGATTTCATATCCTGTGGAAATCATGGCCGCCGTATGCGGAAGGTTAACAGTCCTTGACCTGTGACACGGAGCCCAATCTGCATGAAAATTAATCATCTGTGAACATCCATGTTAAGCTTCAGCTTCTCATGAAACAAATTAAGGTACCAACTTCCGTTTATAGTTGTTTTAGGTGGCAGAAAAAACAGAGCAGCATTACCAAACATTGCACCCCATATCATTTGGCGTGGAGAATGTTTCACAGTTGGAGTTATGTATCTATCAACTTTCTTGCTACTGTCATGTGCAGAAAAGCCAACTTTAAGCTGGGTCATTATTTTTGCACTTTTTACAAAAGTAAGTGAAGGATTTTACCCATTACAAAAATAACTCAACAGCACAGTCTGTGACAAAATCCAATAGACAACTAGTAATAAATCTATCTATTCTGTTCACAGGGATTGTAAAACAAAGCGCATCATGTCTGGCTCTATAATATAATGCTACTAGAGCACTTTGTGTAAGTAATTCTGTAAAGGAGTTTCCAATGAGAAATCGGAAATTGAGAAAAGAAAATGATATTGAAACGGAAATTGAGAAAGAAACGAAGCCAACTTTAAGCTGGGTCATTATTTTTGCACTTTTTACAAAAGTAAGTGAAGGATTTTACCCATTACAAAAATAACTCAACAGCACAGTCTGTGACAAAATCCAATAGACAACTAGTAATAAATCTATCTATTCTGTTCACAGGGATTGTAATACAAAGCGCATCATGTCTGGCTCTATAATATAATGCTACTAGAGCACTTTGTGTAAGTAATTCTGCAAAGGAGTTTCCAATGAGAAATCGGAAATTGAGAAAAGAAAACAATATGCCATAAACCCATGAGCCATGAATACTGTAAGGCAAGTCAGAAAATGTACAGAAGTATGAATAAAGGATATGTCAGAATGCTGACAAGAAATATCATGCCATGATGAATATATGCAAAATACAGTTCAACAAAGATATATAAATACAAGAAAGTGGAAATGAAAGAAACCTATGCAAAAGGAAAAGCAGTGAAATATATACAGTATGTACAAGAAAGTATGTGTAGAAAATAGTCATGTTGGAAAATTGCTGTTCAAAAAATGAACCTCAAATGGCCAAAGATGTTTGTTAAGTATAATGTAGTTGAAAAGATTAATGGCATTTAAATGGCCACAGTTAAGTGCTTTTATGTAGAAATCTGTATTAATTTTATTTATTGCAGTAGAGTGTGTCAGATGCAATCAACTTATGAGATAATGCAGTAATCTGTTAAAAGGATGAAATGTGTTAAAGTACTGAAAATCGGCTACCAGTCTTAAACTTTTGCAAATGACTGTATATATATTATGGAATTGTATTATAGTATACCTTAAATTTTGTTTTGCATGAAAGTTTTTTTATTTTTTTATTTATTAAACCATGTATGTGCAATTGCTATTCTATAGACATACAATTCTGTAACATTTATATGGTTAATGGTTTAATGCACATTTATAAACTGAGACTATAAAATATAATACTTTGTTATAATTACTTGTTTCTTAGGTATTGCAGAATGTGATTTTTTCCCCCATCTGTTTTTTACAGGTTGCATGTACAAATTGGAAAAGAGTCTTATTATCATTACGGAATTCTGAAACAAAAGATCCTCTATCCATAAGTGGCAATGAAACACACCAAGCAAATGCATTTCAGACATTAAATCTGTATTCACCAGATGAAATTCAACAGAAATTAAGACATTATTGGAAATTTTTTTTTGTTAGACATCCATATGAAAGGATTCTGTCTGCATATAGAAATAAATTAGAGGAAAGTTATGTGGATTACTTTAGGACTCGTTTTGGAACTGAAATAATAAAAAAATTTAGAGTTAATCCTTCAGAAGAATCATTAGAAAAAGGTCATGATGTCAGATTTGTTGAATTTATTCAGTACATTACAAGTCTGAAGGTAGATGATTGGAAGAAAGCATTTAATGAACACTGGAGACCTATATTTGATTTGTGCTTTCCTTGCCATGTAAACTATGACTTTGTAGGTAAATATGAGACTCTAGAGAGTGATGCAAAGTATATCCTAGAAAAAACTGGTATATCAAAATATGTTCAGTTTCCTGACAGATTACAAAGTTATAAAAAAACACCTACACGGAATGTTATGCAAACATACTATAGAAATATATCCACTGAATTACACAGAAAACTTTTTGAAATATACAAAGAGGATTTTACTTTGTTTGAATATGAATCATTGTATTTATGATCTAACTTGTATTCAAATTGAATATGAATAATTATATTTATGATCTAACTCATGTTCAAATTGAATATGAATCATTATATTTATCAAATTGAATATGAATCATTATATTTATGTTCTAACTCAACTTGCATATTGTTATGTAAATTCTCATCTGAATTACCATACGTATTTTTATCAGACAAATCATACACAAAATGCCATATTTCCCCCTTTTAATCATTTATTGAGTTATTAATTTTGATGTACTATTTTTTATATATGGTACAAAGTAGCAATCATCAAAATTTTGAATTGTCATTCTATACTTATATTATGTACATATATATTAAAACATTCTTACAGGTTTGAAATATGTTATTTGTTAAAATATCTGGATGCTTTTTCTTTCGTAATCAACTTTTATTCAGAAATAAATAGATGCTAAATGAGAGGTGCCTTAGTGAACAATATTTTTAAGGGAATTGTGCCTGTATTAGCATTATATGAGCAAAAACCACAAAATCTCCCACACAGCCAACCTATTTACTGGAATTTGAACTTAGTCAAACTGCTGGTGTTCAGCTGTTTTATCACTCAGCAAAGGTAATATCACCTTATTATTTCTTTGAACTTTCATTTTGCAATAATATTAAATGTACAGATGTGTTAAAAATACTTATTCACAGTGTAGAGTCTTTGTCATTGACATTAATGATTTCTTCCCAAACTTTAAAAACAGAAATAAGGAACATTATGCTATTTGTATCAAACTTCAAACACATGATATATTAAGGTATCTCTCAAAAGCAGGTGGCAGGGGAAGAAGAAAATGAGACCCTCAGATTTCACCCTTCCAATGGCTAAAGTCAAAATTGAGATGAAAGTAGCCCATGTGTGTTTGCCTGAATTAAGTCATCCAATCCAAGCTTGATATGTACCATTCATATGCAGTTTTCAAACTGAGATTTGCCTATCAGTGTGCACAAGATAGTAAACCATGGCCCTAGTTAAAGTTTACTGTGTTCAAATAATACTTCTTGACTCTCAGCTTATGTAAAGTGGACATATGCAAATGTCGTTTTTGTGTAACTTTTTAACCTTATTCCGCACAACATAGTAAAGCATGGCTGCAGTTAAGGTTTACTGTATTCAAATAATACTTGTTGACTCAGCTTATGTAAAGCTGACATCATGCAAATGCCATTTTTGTATAATTTTTTAAAACTCTATCCCCCCCCCTCTGAAGCTCTTGACTTGTTCATATTGCTTTCAGAAGAATTCAGATACATTACAGGTAATGCTGAGTGTTGTAAGTTGACTGGAGATTTTGTTCCATCATTTACTTCAACATTCAACAACAGCCACCTTCTGCATGGATTACTAATTCTAGATAGAACAATTGTTTTACTTAGGTATTTTTTAAATCCAATTGTTGTCATTCAGCTTGAATCAAAAAATTTATAGTAGCAATTGATATCTTTTGATCTTATTGGGTTGACAATCAGAGCTCTGCCTTTATGTCCCATCCTGCTGAAACCAGATACATCCTTCTGTTATTTGTCAAACCTGTAATTGTGATGCAAATATAAATGTCTGTTTTGAGAGAATATTCCAAAAGTTTTGATTAGCAATAAAAAAGTACAGAAAAAACTGATCAATGCTTATATAAAAAGAGATCTGTGAATGTAATATCAGCTAGTTACTCATTTATGCCAAATGTACATATTTTTGTTTTATAACTTTTAATCTATGCTTATATGTAAAGTATTTTTATACTTTTTTTTTATTAAATATAGCTTGTAAATATATACCGTTTTATATTGGACTATATTATGTGTTAAAATTTGCCTGGTGTTAATAAAGTTCTTCAAGAAAATGAACAAGCTCTGTCAGCAATCTATTACTTAGATTTTTTTGTTTGTTTATTTATTTTTTGGTTTTGCTCTTAAGAAAACTGCATTTAAAAAAATCGAAATAACCAGTTTTGTTTTCCGACATTAAATGTCTTTTATTTGTGATGATTCTCTGACATAAAATTTGTTTGATCAATAACCCATCAGTGAGAAGCACTTGAATTCATATGACTTTTTTAAACTTTCTAAAAATGAAAACATTATGAACTCTCAAGTACAGTTTTTAAAATCACTGTTTAAAATTGCATGATTTTTCTCAAAAGAAAATTAATATTTTCTGCTAAAAACATCTATAGATTATGAAACACTTGTTTTTATAAAACCATTATCATGTGGCCTTTTGATTCCATTGTTAGTTAAAAGCCTAATCTCTTAACTGAGAGCTTTTTATATTTATATTGTTTTTTAAGATTTCATTTCAAAATGTATGAGTTAAGCAGTTTTCAAACAATAAAACAATGTCCACCTTTTTTTGAAATGTTAATCTTTATATATATATATTTCATCTGGGGATTAAATACCTCTTTCTTATGTGAATTCAGTTAGTTTCATTAAGACATAACAATCTAAAATGAATAAATATCATACTTGACAGAAGAATCGATACAAGTTTTTTTTTTTTTTTATATATAGCATATAACCTACACGGTCATGATATACCAAGCATATGCTAAGAGTATATAAAGTATTAAAATGCACATGCTGTGCCAGTAACCAGGTTGGAAACATATTTTAAAAACTAGAATCAGTCTAAAAAAAAACAGAGGAAACTCATTTAACCTAGTGATTAATGAATACATCAGTGGTGTCAAACTGGCGGCCTCTGACGCAATTTTTCACAGCCTATGAATACATTTCACTGAAATTAATTAGCATTATTTTTGTTACCAAAAATGAACATGAATAAAATCTCACAGAGTTTGTTTACATTGTGTTATAAATCTTATTCAGAGATTTTGAAGACACAGATTTTATTAACTTTTATTTGTACTAGTCAAAAGATACTTTCACTTGCGAATTTTTGCAATAGAACGAAATCTTTGTTTGGGAGTATACTGATTTGTAAACTGTTACCCCCAGTTGAAAATAAGTCTAGGGGAAAAAAATCAGACTGATCGATGAATATTTACAGTTCATGATGAAGACAGTCTCTAGTAATTTTTCTGCGTTACAAACTGTACTATAATCAGAATGCTATAATATAGTAAGAAATAAAAAAGTCTATTTGCATACATGTGTACTTTTTCTGCATGCATAAAAGAAAATTTAATAAATAAAAGACAGCACAAGTTGTCAGTATTTATTCTGAAGTTTTGTCCAAGTTGAAAAATTTTTATAATATTGTGTATTATTAACTTTAATTAGTTATTGAATGTATTAGAATTATTTGAAATTAATATCAGTCTGAAAATTTAATACTTAGCTGTCAATAAGTTCGAATTACATAGTGTAACCAGCAGAAATTTCTTGTAGACCTTTAGATTTCAGACCAAAAATAAGTATACATTTGAATTTTTTCTCTACACCATTATTCTCCATTACTCTTCTATTTTCCTATTCACCATTACTCTTCATGTATGTTTTGGTATATATATATAATTACAAAACAATTTTTTGAAAACAAAACATGCCTAGTATTTTTGCGCATTAAGCTGCTGAAAAATTATCATTAAAGACATAAAGTAAGAAATTTAGAACTATTTTTTCACAAAAACCAAAAATTGAATACTAAAACTTTTTTTTACTAATTCATGGTTTTAATTGAATTTCTGTTCTTTGGAGATGGTATATAAAAAGTTTTCTAATTATAAATTATTGGTTTATACATATAGTAAATAAAATTTTTAATTTAATTAAAAAAATTCTGGCTCCTCAGCTGCTTTTAGATCATGTATTCAACCCATGTGCATTTTGAGTTTGAGACCACTGGTATAGAAAAACAATTAGTTGTAGTTAAAAACTTGTGCAATGTTAAATACATGATCTGGATTAAAAATATAAAAAATTGAGTTTTACTGTAAAAGCCTGTATGTTCTGAAAGTGAAACAGATTTAAAATAAGAGATTCTAATTAATTGAAATACAGTTGAGTTGAAAGAACCAAAATGTTCCAATTTAAGACATTTAAAATTTAAATAGCCGATTAAAATGTGAAACATAGAATAATGTGGTATTATACTTTGTACAGATTGGGATATTTTCCCTATTGAGAGATGCTAATGAGTAATTTGAGAATAATCAAATTGTAAGCATGTCGGAAGAACTTTTCGATTCAATACTTCATATCAGGCTTCACACTTACATGTTTTATTTACAGTAGTAAAGCTGGTGCCATTTCAGAATAATTTGCTGCTTCACATATTTTTTTTTAATATCTGTATAATATCAGGTACCCAAGACTGCATCAACAGATTTGGCAGCACCATGTGCCAGTTCATTGCCTCTTATACCAGTGTGGACAAAAATCCAACAATATTGAATATAATAAAATCTTAAGATATACATGGATAATTAATGATCTCAGTCATCAAGGGATTTCCTGAATGACCTCTAGTACTAACGATATCAACACTTAGTGAGTCAGAGTAAGAGATGAATATCCTTTTTTTTTTTTTTTTAAATAAAAGTGCTTGAAGAATAACTGTAATTCCATCAGAAAAATTAGAATAAGTTTGTGCAATCAAATGCCCTTCATAATAATGCCACAAAGAAATGCCAATCCAGCATGATCATTAGGCTTTGAGTTATCAGTTAGTAAAGGAGTATAATGATTGTAAATATTTTTGTGATCATAAAAGATTTGTCATAATTTCACCTATTAGAATTGGAAACTATCCTATTAGAATTGGAGTCACTCCTATTAGAATTGGAAAAATATTCAGGAGCTCAATTTTTGCATTTATCCATGGAGGAATAATGAAGCTCGTATTAGTTTTAGGTTTAAAATCATTCAGTGAATACTTCTCAAGATATAAGCTGATTTAGAAACAAAAAGAATATAAGATGGCCTTGCTTGAAACAGGGGAAATCCTGTATGAAAATTATCCTGTAGAGCAGAGTTTCTTAAACTTTCAGTCACGACCCCTTTTTATCACCAAGATTTTTTTGCAATCCCCCAGGACCCCATAATATTTACAAAAATTTTGTGGGACATAAGTATTGTGCAAATCCGACACACACGAGTGAAACTCAATTTTTCACTTGTGCTGTAATATACTATTGCAGTTTTATGTCATTAACTTTAATTTCTAATTTTAAGACGTAGAACAACATGAAAATTTTAAATAATTAACAGATGAAATGACGCGTCACATGCAAAGCAAGGAAAATGAACATTTATGATATAAAAAGAATGCGTCAAAACGTTTTCGTTTTTTTCTTTGTCTGTACTGTTTTATCTTTATTTTCAGATACATTGTGTAAAAATATCTGGTAATTGTAAAATTATTATAATAAGTTAAAAAATATCAAAACTGCTAAAATTTTTGGCGACCCACAGTTTAAGAAACCCTGCTGCAGAGGTATGTAAGAAATATGAAAGAAATTTTACCCCTGATAGCACCAAGATGAAACAACTCTATAGACAGAGCTTTGGATTAGAATATAGGTTTCCCTTATGAAAAAAATGGGCCTTCTGGTTAGAAAACTTTATTTGCCTGTTCAAGATAGTTTGCAACTGTCTTTCTATGCAATGCATATCAGCACCTTGGCAGGTTAGCTGAAGATTATCAATGTATAAAGCTCCACTTATTGTTAAGGGGAGTTTGCGAGTTCTTTTAAAAATGAGGCTAAAAAGAGTAACATTTAGCAATACATTCTTGTAGCACATTGTCTTCTTGAATGGAGTTATCTGACATCAGAGAACCTAACTTTACTTTGAATGTTCTATCCCTCCCCCCCCCCAAAAAAAAAATCTGCACAAAAATTGGAAGCTTGCCATGCAAGTGGCTACAATATAAATCACAAAGTATGTCATGCCTCTAGATCTTATTGTAAGCTTTTTCCGTATTACAAAAAAAAAAAAAAAAAAAGTAAACTTTGTGGTTCCTTTTCATAAATGCATTCAGAATAGCTATCTCCAAAAGCGAGATATTATCAATAATTGATTGACCACTTCGTAATCTCCTTTGATAAAAAGAAAGGAGACATTCTGCTCAAGGTAATATAAGCCAGCAGCTAACCATCTTTTTCAACTTTTCAGAGGCAAATGGGTGATAGCTGGTGGGATTCTTTGGAGCCTTACTTTGCTTTAATATAGGGATATGAAAATTTTTCTTCAGGCTGTTGGGAAAATATATTGCTTCCACACTTTGTTATGTGAAAAGGACTGTCAAGAACTTAAACTGGATAAATATTTAATCATTAGATAATTAATGCCATCAGGATCCAAAGTAGTCTTACATGTCTACAATAACTCAAGCATGCTGAAATCCATATAGCTTTCTAGTTCTAAGAAATTGGCACCATGAAAGCATCAGGAAAAGAAAATTTTATCAAAATAACCATTAGCTGATCAGTGTTGCAGTGATTCAACAAACTGTATTTGCATATTTAATACTCTGGGCAGAAGTAATTGGTTTTCAACCTTTAAAATGTTGTTTAATATAAGACTTAAAAAGTCATTAGAAGATATGCAAGGCAACAGACCATATCAATTTAAAGGGATGTCATTTAGATTATCACTGCAATATTAACACATTGAGTGCCACACAAGTTTGTAAGAAAATCTCCTTTTTGCTACACCATGCATCAATTGTTTCTGATCATAGGAGTTTAGAATGTCCAGTACGAAACATTTGGGGGCATGCATTCAGTTTAAAATATTCCGTCAAGAACAAAGCATCTAAGAAATGGAGCGAGATTCAAAAATTAGTTCTTCTTTTTCAAATATTTCTTCTGTAGTGACAAATAGTTGATTTTTTTTTTTCCATTAAAATTGTCCCAACTTTTTGCAATGTCTAAAAGAAAAATGAAAGAGTCATTTTTAAGTGAATCATATAGCAGTGAAAAAGAAACCTGCTGGATGGCAATAAAAATTTGAATAGTAGCGATGAGGAACCGTTGAGATTTTTCAGAAAGAAAATTATACACAAAATTACATCTTTAGATTCTGATTGGAATACTGATAAACACAGTGATAACAAATGTGGTGTACATACTACTGATCATATCTTACAAGAACTGATTGTTTAGGAAGAAAGAAAAGTTGATACCGAAGAAAGCACAATTCAGTTTAGTGAACAGAATGAATTTAACTATCGGCAACAATCATTTTCATTTCTTTCAACAATCGCTTTTTCAAACACCTACTTTACCTCATTTGAAAATAAAAGAACTGTCACCCAAGTACTGATGACATGACCTTATCAGAATTTTTGCTGTCGCTCGAATATGGATGACATGGCAGTCAAATTAAAGTGGCATTCCACTGTTTAATGAAAACAGTTTTAAGAAGCTTATTTCATTTATATTGGTGGCATTATAGTAATGAGATGTTGGGTTTTTTTGAAATGGCAAAGTCATGAGGCTATCTGCATAAGAAGAGGGATGCTTCCATGGAGAAATTTCTGAGGACAACTGAGATTCATATTCATATTACACATGGGGGGAAAACCAATCATGGAGCTAGCCCATTTGCCTGGGTTTGAATCCAAGTCATATTAAATTACCAGTATTCAGTGGTCTTAACCACTTGGCCACTAGTGGGCCTAATCAGATGTTAGAGAAGGTTAGTTGTACAATCCTGAATCATCTTTTATCATTTGTATTGTTAAGCCCGGAAATTTGGGACTAAAGACTTTTTTTTTTTTTTTTTTTTTTTTGCTAATGCATAAGAATGCCATGTAGTGATTTAGATCAGCAGTCACCAACCGGAAAAATTTTTGGTGGTCCGCAGAAAAATTGGGACATTTATATTTTAATGAAGATTCAATTTAAAAAATGATGAGTAACAAAATATACTATGGAATATGGGTTATACTTTTCTTAATTTTAGCTACTACTTTTGCAGGTGTATCTTGCGACATTTGAAAGTGAGAGTTGGCATCCATGGATATGCTGCTGTTATCAATAATAGCATGAAACTCTAATTCTCTTTTCTTTTGAATTACAGACATATTGCAGTTGTTAATAATACAGTTTTTCTCCTTGTCAATAGGCATCTTGGTGGATTTTTATGAGAACCATCTGCATTCTTGTTTATAATTGCATCACTGGAAATTTCCACTTTTATTTTGTCTAACTGTCTATAGATGGCGTCATTGCTGAGTAAGTGTTATTATTACAATAATTAAAAATTAGCGGCATAACATTCTTAGTTTATTGATATTGCTTTGCAGTTACTGGTTTGTTCTTGCTTTTCATGAAGTTCCTTTACAGTGATATGGAAATATGAAGCTTTCTGTACAAGAAGGTAAGATTTTTGTACTTTTCATATAATTTTTCAATGTGAACGAAATATGTGTTAATAGTGTTTTAATTGTTACTCATAATCAGGGGTGTAACCTGAATTTACATAAAGGCATGCTGCTGAACACCAAATGTTTTGAAAATTATATTAACAAATAAAAATCAAAACTACGTGTATTGCAAAGTTGAATATTGTTTTTGCATATTAATATGCTGTTTTTAAGGTCTGATTTAAGGTTTTTTTTTATTTTTTTTAAATTCATATTAGTGTTTCACCAAATATAAAATTATATATTGTGAAGATCGCCGATTTAGATGATCTTGGGCTATAATGTTCATTTACTATGAGTTTACTTTTTCAACTTCACATGCAAACTCTTTAAATTCAGATATGTTATGCATCACTGGATGTGCTATATTTATCTCAGTACCTTAAGATTTCAGATATTTTTAGAAAACATTTGTCAGTTAACCAAAAAGAAGACTAGCACAGCAGATGTCAAAATGAAAACTAGATACAATGTCAAAGCAACATATAGAAATTTCAGGGAAGATGACCAACTGTGGTTGTGGAACTCCAAACATCTCTAAGGATTGGATTGGATTGGATTGGATTATTCAATTATTGCAAAGCACACGAGGGCTATCTGCTTAAAGGGAGGAATGCTTTCGTGGAGGACTTTCTAAGGGAAACTGGCTTGTATACACATTACACATGGGGAAAACCATGAAAACGCCCATGCAGCCAGCCCGTTCACGTGATTCGAACCTCAGACCGAACTACCAGTGTTCAGCATCTACCGCTCGGCCGCTGGTGGGCCCCATCTCTAAAGAAACTCACTGATGTACTGTACATATTGGAAAAGGTCCTCTCATTTAATAAATAAATTTAACAGTTTCTTGGTGGGTGTGTGTTTGTGTGTATAGAGAACTTCTGAACAAAAGTATTGCAATATGATAGATTAACTTTATATATTTAGGACAATATACCTTAGTAATGTATTTTTTAGCAATTTCTTTTAAAATATTTTAGTGTTAAATGAGAAATTTGCAAAAATAATTATCTTTAATTTAATTTTTATCACATGTGTTCACATATGCTATACATGTTTACATCTAAAAATGAGTGCGGATTGCAAGTACTCGTAAATTATCACTGTAAAGCAGTAAAGTTAATATATGTTTCTTTCTTTCTTTCTCAGCATAACTTTTATATTAATATCTAACAACCATCTAGTTTACAAACAAGTTATAATACAAATTCTCTTATACTATACTTTATGTTTGCATTTTTTGAAAGCATTATTAAACATATACATAAATATTCAATTTCTTATCCACTAATGGCATAGTAAAATATTTAACATCACAGGTTTACATCAAATTTCATACTTGTTTTTAGTTTTTTACACCATAACTTCACATGAGAAACACATCCATATATTTCATTTCATGTATTACTGCATACCATAGTGATTGATTTGAAAATCTACGGTACTATTATTGACAAGTTAGCATTCAGAAAATTTAGTTTTTATTCAATTAATATCTATTCTCAAAATCTACATATTACAAAATATTGTATCAATTCTTAAATAATGTTTACTATCTTTAACATTATATTTTAATAAGCTATAATTTAAATAACAATGTTCTTATTTCGAACAATTGCATTTTAATTGGTTTTTATATACAAAAGATTACAAATTGGGATATCTTAAATAAATAATGAACAATAAAAATAAAATCTGAATACAATGAACAGTTAATCTTGAGGGTACAGAGTTCTTAACCACGGTCTTGGAATGTATTGTGCACCATCATAATTCTCAAAATGATCATCTAGAGATGGATGTATGATCTAATCAAAGATAAAATTTTAATTATTAAGAAAAGGATTATTTACACTCAGCATTACCTACATAATTATCAAAACAATGCAAATTAATATTTACACTACTTGACAATTGCTGAGGAGCTACTGATTTACGCAAAGTAATATCCCAGCTGTCACATAACCACAGAAAAAATGGATATATAAAGCATTATAGGCAAGACCGTTTACCTCCATAAAAGGCAGCTCACAAGACTTGTTTATTTATTCCAAATCTCAAACACTGAAATACGAGGATGCAATGAGATAAGTTTCAGAGGATAAAGCTATAAATTTTCCTTTTTAACAGCAAAAATTTAGTGCAAAATGTTTACAAGCCATCATGCTTACAATTGTGAATAAGCAGTGGGATGGCTTCAGGAAAAGCAAAATGCCATTCAAATTGTCACAACATTAAGCATGCTGAAAAATATTATCTGATGGATAAAAAGGGCTCCAGAAGGTAGAACTGCTCTGCATTTTGGAGGCCATAAAAGTAATACTTCAGGATGATGGATATGCATTACTAATAATGAAACACAAAATACAAATCTTGCATCTGACCAGATAACAAGAGACTTAGCAAACATTATTGGCACCTGCTATTTGCCCACACTGTTTCTTGTTAATTAAATCATGTTGGCTTGTACACACTGAAGCCTGTTACCAGGGTTCATAGCCACATTTTAGTTAAAAAAATAAGCACCTCTCTAATTACATCATACACAACTGCATAACCTTAAAAATTAGACTTGTAATTTAAAATATGAGAAATGCAGCACTTATTAAGAGAGAATAAGCATTACCTCAACCATGGAAAATAATTACTTTTTTGTTTTTAATTTTAAATAATAGTTTAATTTACAGAACTAGTTTACAATGAGATAAAAAAACTATGAAGAACTAAACTATATTACAAGATTTAATAATGAAATTTTAGTTCAAAATAGAGAAAATAAATAATAATAAAGCAAATTCATTGTATTCACTTGGAACTTAATAATAAATACAATTTATTTTCCCACTCATATTGATATTTAAATAATTTAAATCTAAATTCTGAACATTTTCTAAATTTTCATTGTATATCAGTTTTCCCTTAACAGATATTGCAAGAAAAGTAATTTAAGTAAAAAAGAGGAACATTTCTCAAATCAGAAGACAGAAATTTATTTCATGCAGTCATCCTTTAACAGTAAAAGCTTAACTAACCTGCAGACTTGGAAATTGGCGAATATTTGGACAGTCGAGTAAAACTTGAAGGAGCGGAGGGGGGGGGGGGGTAGACTGTGGCCGCTCTTTAGATTTTTCCGCTAAATAAATGCTTTTGACATTTCGATATGCACATCATATAAAAATAAACCAACAGAACTAAAAAATAATCTGCTTACAAGCACAGTAAAACTCTTAAGTGTTCATAAACAAATCTCGCACTGAACATCAAAATTAATTATTTCTGCAAAATATCGCAAACGTTATTGCGCAATACGTGCGCCGTAATTCTTCCCTACATGATATTACGCAGTTGGAATCAACAACTGCCGGTATTGGGAGAATAAAGAACTAAATAACTGGGGTGTTTTTCATTCTAATTTTCAACATACGGTGTTAAATTTCCGGAATAGAATCATTCTTCGCTTGATTTGGTAGACCACAGAACTTTTAGCCCTATTCAATCCAGATTGGAAAGTGACAAAAAAAAAGGGGGGGAGGTCCGTTGCTTGTTTTGCAGCGAACTGTAACAGTTTCAATATTCAAGATTTTGAGGAGAAAGGGGAGAGAGACCTTCCAACCTTCCTACTGTATAATGTATTGGCAAAAAAATGAAATTATTTTGACTATTCGATTACTTTCCCTTTATTTAAGCCAATCCAAATATTATTCCTTAGAAAGCTAATCTGTGTTAAAACACAACCATTTTTGAAAGTTTACTATACTTCAGCAGTTACTGCAACTATGTTATTATAAACATTCATACATAATAAACACGAATATGAACTGACCAAGCAGAACGAGAATGCAAATTTTTAAGATCTTGATAGAAATTCAAACGTGTGTAGTATTTGGGTGGGAGGAAAAGAATGCCGAATGTATCAGAATTTTCTACTGTTTTCGCAATTCTTTGACCAATAGAACGACGGGCACCTGTCTGTACTCTTTGTGCACACCAAAGGTTATGTTAATGCAGAGAAAGGGGGAAAAGCTATTTCCGGGAGTATGATTCACCATCTGACATTCCATATTAGGAAGAAAAGTTGTTTATTTAGTTTTGGCTTTGGTACAGGGAAAAATAGTGCGTTCAATAAAAAAAAAAAAAAAAAAAAATCACTAAGAGCAAAAAAATAAACACCAAAAACAAAAAGATAAGGGCTTTAAAGAAAAAGTAAGCACCTATAAGGGCCTTTATATTTTATTTTCAAATATATGGACTTATACGCACTTATAAGGACCGCTACGAACCCTGATTCCACTAACATATGATCTGGAAAGATTATGTTGATGTAATGAATAAAATTCATTAGCATTAGCAACAGTGATATTTTTAGACAATTCATGATTCACCATCAGTAGTGATTATGGATACCAACTAATATGTAGAGAGAAGAGAATCTATTACCTGTCTGGCTTTTGTTCAAGAAAGCATGTCGGTGACTTTTTGAACACAAACCCAACTACTAGATTCTGACCAGATTTACGTACAAGCTACACAAGCTAAAGCTTAATTCTCCGAGCATTATGGGTTTAGCCCTGAAATTTCTCAAAATGTTATGAATAAATGGTATTTTCTTGATTTTAATTTTAAAAAAATTACTCTCTCAACCTTATACCTTGATTCTTTTTCTTCCATATACATTTGACGCAAAATCGGACATATTTAAAACCTAGTAGAAAGTTCCATGTGTAATGAATAAGAGAAAGCCACCCTTCTGTGCGGAATTTTATGTCTATAACGCTGAGAGTTGAAGAAGCCATTTTTGGAAGCACTTCCCAAAAATTATACCATATAAAAGGAATTGTCCCTCATCTTTAATAAAGGGCCCTTACAGCCTCATAAAGCTGGGCCTGATCCTGACCTCACAACTGGAAGCTAATAACCAACTAGTTTTATATACCCCATATATGTTTATAGCTAAAATGACACTTTACATGATGAATGATTTAATATAGGAAAAATCAATGAAAAATTAAGATCCTTCACCCACCATACTAATAATGTTCAAGACACCTAGTTGTAGAATATAGAAATCTGTTTAAAAAGTTAGTTGTTAAGGAAGCCCACCTGAAGTTGGAAAGTTTAAAATTCAACAAGCAAGTACAAAAATTTCTATTATGGAAACTAATTTTATATACATATGCAAATAATTTTCATCGTAATTCTCTCTTATGTTTTATAAATAGCAAATTATCATCCTCATTATCAGAAGCTATGTGGTAGAGCTTATATTATGTCAGGAAAAATGCAATAACGTAATAGGATACCAAACATGCCTTGGAATAACACTATCTCTCCTTCCTCCCTCAATGAAATTCACAATTTTTTAAATATTAAATTTTCCTCTGCTTTCATTTTATCAAATCACTGAAAAATATTTTGAAAATATGCTTATTTTGATATTCAAATTATAGATTTTTTTCATACAAATTATCATTAAATAACACATTTCCAATAAATTTATGTGCTTTTTAATTGACATCTGAATTTTATACTGATGCAACAGAAATTTTTTTTAATAAATAAAAGTGGAGTTTATGACCATCTTTCCTGTGGTACAGCGAGTTCTAATTTTCTGTTCATGAATGACAATGTTTGTCCATGTAATCTGAAGAAATGTTCCTATGCATTGGAAAGGAAAGATACTGAGCACTCAATAGCTTACTATTTGCCTGGCTTAAATCCAGCTCAACATGCTTGGGATGCTCTTGGAAGATGTGTTGCACCCTCCCAGAACTGTATAAGAAATCAGAATTGCCCTTTGAAACAAAAAGACAATACCTTCCAACTCTCCTTAGCAATTTAATTGACAGCATGCATATCAAATGCCAAACTTGCATTAGTATCCGAGATTACAAACTCATATCTGACACTCTCATCAGAAGGAGTATCTTCCATGACTATTTTAATGAGCATCTTGCTGTCTTTTTTTTTTTCCATGTACCACCCAGCTGGTATATTGGTTAGTGATGACGACTGTAAAACCGATGGACCAAGGTCTAAATCCTGGAGAAGGCATGGAGTGGCAAGGAAGCACTCAAAAATTGATAGCGATCCAAAAGTCCTCTCAAGAGCTTGGTGGAAGGGGAAAAGAGGTGGGAGACACTCAGACCACCCCTGGGTGTTCTCCTTCAAAATTAGGGGGAGGAAAAATTTAATGCAGCGGGACTGTACCTGTACAACCAATGGTGAAATTCTGGTATACTGCCTACTTCTACTTGTACCTGTCTTTTTCTTATCTTGGTTTTCCACATGGCAATATCTGCATCATTTTGCATTATAAAGAATATACAGTATTCTTACCATATAATGCTAAAATTCACTTCTTCAATTAAGGTTTGTTAATAATTATCACTAAAAATGTCTTTGTTTCTAGCGAAGCAATGTATTTTGAACAAATTACAGTATATTACGGCACTGAATAAGCATATAAATATAAAAATATTCGTTCCTGCATACACTTACCCTAACATTCTTTACAACGTCTATATTTTCTTGAGGTACATATGTCATTTGTGGAATAATTCTATCCCTGATGTCAACTAAGATCGAATAATTTGGCATGTTTCGCCATCGCTATAAGTAAAGAGATTTAATTTTCTCATTAAATGAATCTCATTACAATCAGAAGTCTAATAATTTTACATAAAATTACTTACTTTGTTCTCAGGCCCATGCATGTTATCCAACCATTCTTCAGGTGCCTAGAAATAAAGAGATAATACAAATAATTAATCACATAAAAACATACAAATAAAATAATAAATATCTAAAACAAATACAAAAAATATTTTAATGAATGGCAAAAAAATTATAAATTATAAAAAATATAATACATAAATTAAAAGATATGCTTTTAAAAGTTTATAAATTATCACTAAGTATTGGATACCTTTGCTTTTTCATCCCATCCAATTACCACACCTCTGTATTTCCAATTTTTATGTATTACTACTTGCCCAACACGTAATTTGACTTCTGGTGACCTGTAAGTTCTTGGCTCTGGTGAAACTAAACAGATTATTACAATGTTTAGTATACATAAATACACACATATACTAATACAGTTTTTAGTAGGTGAAATATTTAGTAGAAAAGTTAATAATTTCTTGTATCAAAACTAATGACTGAGTATTTCATAAGGCAAATTACACTGCTGGCCATTAAAATTGCAACACCATGAAGAAATGAAAATACAAGAAAAGATATTGTACGTAAACAGTATGGCATAAAGATAAAATGATTAAATTTGCAAGCAGTTTCGGGGTTTACAGGCGCAAAATTAGTAGAAACAGTTGCCACCTTTGGCATTTAAAACGGCCCTTGCCTGGTTAGGCATGGAGTCGAACTGGGCAACTCATTCCATGCAGCTGTTCAAGTCTATGCCACATTTCATCAACAGTATTAGTTGGAGAAGGATGGTGGGCCAGTCTCTCAGCAACCCATGAACTGATGTTTTCAATGCATGACAGATCTGGAAACTGTGCAGGCCAGGGCAGAAATCAAATACCCTGTGTATCGAGGAAGGTCAGAACACGATGTGCAACATATGGTCTTGCATTATCTTGTTGGAAAATGACATTTGCATGACTCGTTCGAAAAGACGACGTTTTGCCACTCCTATATCCAGCTTTGTCGTTTGGTGCACCAGAGTCGTTGTCTCTCTCTATGCTGCACTGTTAAGGGAAGCCAAAGTAGTGGTCACCGTGTTGAAAGTCTGCAAATCTTGATGCACCATACAAGTGGATACTAGGCATGCTGCAAACATTCCCATTTCCTGACCAATGGTCTGTGATGTGGTTGTAGATTTTGCTGGGCTGACCTCACAATATATCTGTCCTCTTGGGTGTTAGTCATAGGAGGCCACTGAGATCCTGCATGCTGTTCATTATGACCCTCAGCAAACCATTTATTCCATATTCACATGACAGTGGTTGGATATTGACCACTGCGAAGGGCAATATCATGGAACGATAATCCACACTCTTGATAGGCAATGATCTTGCCTCTATGGAATTTTGACACTTGCTGGTAAGCATTTCTTCTTATTATTCGAGACATAACACAATATTTTGAGCAAACTCTGACTTTACAAAGCACTTTCCGAATGAGAAATCCATTACACAACTTTTCTTTTTTGCAATGCTTTCAGGTGTCGTTTCTCCCTCCTGCGTCGTCTAAATGGACTGAAATACTAATAAATAGTGAAGAAAATTCAATATAAATCACTTGGCATAAGGTTGGTGAAGCATTAAATACATTTATGAAATTTGCTGAAACAACTAAAAATATATAATATTGAAGAAATAATGAATATTCATATTATATGGTATTTGTTTTGCAAGGTGGAAAGCAGAAGCAAATGGCTATTCAAATTTCATTTGGAAAAACTGTATGCAATATCAGTATTCATAATATTAATGATAATATTTATTGATATCTTCAAAGCAAAAAATAATTAAACAGAATTAAAATCTGAATAAATTTATTTACTTAACTGGTTAAATAGGTTTTCAGACAATTTTTCTCATCCCTCAATGCATTCAATAACATGAATTTTTTTTCACTGCATTACAAAATTTTGATTCAATAATAGCATCATTAACATCCTGAACATGCCAAATTACTGGACTTTTGCTGTAGATTTTCAATAAATTCAACACAACAACATTTCCTTTTGATGGAACAAAATCTGTATCTTCAAATCTTTGAATAAGATTTATATCACGCTGTAAATTAATTAACAGCATTTATAGATTTTCAGATGTGTGTTATTCATATTCTTTTTAATGGCATTTCACTTTTTTTCAATAGAGAACTATTTTGTTGTTATTAAAGACTACCAAAGTAATTTAGATATTAAACTTTTTCTTTCGGACCAGATGTACACTGCAAAAAATAATAATAAATAAATGGGACAGTTCTGTATCTCCAGGTCTACTGGCCCGATTGACGAAATTCAACATGTGTTGTATTATATTTATATATAACATTGTTTTAATATAGGTATTTTGACATAAAATCGGACTGAAATGACATGCCAATGTTTTTCCATATTTCAATTCTACAACTCAAATTACGCCAAACTGCCAAGTTTTGCAAAAATCGAACGAGTAGTTTTTAATAAGCTCTCAAAATTTTAGCTCCTCAATGTTACTTGAGTTTGGTATATATTTATTAATCTCTCTTTTTTTTTTTATTAAACTTATACGACTCTCCCTTTCACATTTCAAAATTCAGGTTCATTCCAAATAAAATTTGCCCATTTTTAATGATTTATTTTTTAAATTTGCATTTTAAAATAATTTTTATAAATTTTTCGAAAACAATTTTGAATTATAATCTACAAAATTTTTACCATTATCTTAAAGTAGACGTATTTCTAAGCATACCAGCAAAAAATTACAGTTTTTTATTCAAAATTTCCGAAGATATACTGAATTTATATATTGGCGCGTTTTAAAATTTGGCATACTTCTTGAAAGTGATAATAACATCAAATGTGGTTTAGGCACTTTGTTAAAATTATTTGAAAGGATTCAAACTGATGATCTAATATCCAGAAAAATTTGGAATCACCAAAGTTCTGACAAGTTCAGATCTAAGACTTTGTATTGTATATGATTTTAACATGATGAAATGAGAACAACATATATGTAAAAAAAAAAAAGCAACTTACAGGCAAAAAATCCATTTTTTTGTTTGTATTTCATAACTTCGATAGCTGGAGATTCTCCCACATCATCAGAGTCATCCGTCAGGGGGTAAAAATATCCAATTTTGAGCAACTGAAAGAGCCATCTCTTCCAGTTATTAAACACTAAATAGTTATCCCGAAATTCGACGAGACGATTAATAAACCTGAAAGAAAATAACAAATCATATAATTATTAGACAACTGAAACTATGGTATATCAAACAAATTAATATGGTTTAATACAGTGAGAAGTGCTTTGCAAAGCTTTTCTTAAATTATTTTTTTCTTTTCTCAACACTTGTTCCAAAGCATTCATTGGGAATGGTAGTTGTTTAGCCATTTTACCACCAAGAATGTTGTCCAGGCTGCACTATAGAGAGAAGTCCAATACAACACACAAGGAAAAAGGGAGGGACAAACATACAATTAAGATTTATGTGGAATTCAAGCCTATATCCATTACTTCAGGCATTTGACTTCCATTATATCATCCAGAGGTGTCTAATATAAATAACATAGAAGCATTTTACAAGAAAATACAAGAATTGATGGCCGGGTAAAAGCCCGCTAGAAGAAAGCACACAGAACAAAAACCCCACTGTGAAAATTACGCACACAGCAAATACCCACACAAATGGAAAGCATGCAAAGATAAAATGCCACACTGATAGAAGTCCATATGGATATAATAGGGCAACTGGAAACTAATGTCACTTTTTTACATTAAATTCAAACGAATAAATTTGTAACAAGTTTTTATTTTTAATCAATAATATAATCACCCTCGTTATCAGCAACCTTTTGCCATATAGTATGCAGGTTTCAATCCCAGATAAATAAAAATCAATTGGTTTTTGAGTAAAATATCTCAAGATGGCATTTTGGACATACCAAATTTTCAAATTTTTTGCCACTAAGAAAAATGTTGTAAGGATTGGAATAAATGGAAGTCCGAGGTTGAGATATCGAGTGAATATGGTGGGTGAGTATGGCAGTACCTCCCACCACAATTTCATTATATTTTTCCAGTGTTCGTCAGTGCGGTCTTGCATTGTCATGTTGCAGAATGACACCTTTTCCGTTTACGATCACCAGATATTTTTCGATTAAAGACTGGTTCACAATAAAGGTCTACATTAACAGTTTTTCCAGGTTTCAGCAATTCAAAATTAACAATTCCACGAATACTCCATCAAACACCCAGAAGTGCCTTTTTGGGATGTAAACCCTTTATAATCCCTATTGAAACTGCCTTTTGAGTTTTGGATTATCATATAGGACTTATTTTTTTTGTCTCCACTAATCAAACGATCAAAAAACGGTTCTGTATGGTGCCGTTGAAGCAATATGTTGCATGCGATGGATAGGTTGGCTTTGTTCTTTTCGGACAGATTATGGGGGACTAGAACACCTGCTTTGCTTATTTTTCCATTCTGCTTTAAATGTTCTTGAATGGTTGACCAAGGTCGGTTAAGAGTATTTGACATGGATTTGCTTCCACTTCTCCCTTTAGCATGTTGTTGTCGACATGAGCAGAAACAACATTACTTTCCGGTCCCCTTATTATATGTATGCCATGTACACAATAATAATTTTTAGTTTATATAAAGTAAGTCCAATAAAAAATATGGATAAAAATTAAATTAAATAATAAATAATTAAATGATTAATTAAAATAACAGAACACATTTTATTTGTCTAAGGATGAATTTAGTCTTTTATATACACTCGTGTGTAAAATTCAGAGAATTTGAACATTATGCCAAATTTCTGAACAACTAATGGCTAGATTTTGATGAAATTTGGCATGAATACACATTCAAAACAGAGAAAGAGATGTACCATTAAAAAGTCACTTTATGCATGCATAATTATCAGTAAAGCTCATAATGCAGGGATGTCCAAAATCCACATCGTGATATTAAAATTAAAATGAGTCTACCCTCAGACAGGTTATGCAATGTAACAGCATACTGGACAGGAGGCAGTTGAGGAATCTCTGTAGCAGTCGATCCCACTCCTGAAGTAAGGCCATTTTCAACTCCTGGATGGTTCTCGGAGGGAGATGGGAAGACAAAACTATTATCCCAAGAGCATCCCAGACAACCTGTACAGGGTTAAGGTCAGGAGATCTGGCTGGCCAATCCATGCTGTGAATATCCTCCCTTTCCAGGTAATCGTCAACCAGCTGAGCCCTATGTGGATGAGGATTTTTGTCCATAAACAGGAACCCAGGGCCAACTGCAACCTCTGGAAAGTTGGACATAGTGCTCCAAGATCTCCTTTCTATACCTCATAGCAGACAGAAACCCTTGGTCAAACATACACAGGTGCATGTGGCCATCCAATATAATGCCTGCCCACATAATAATATACATTCACCACAGTAATGATCCTTTTCCCTGATGAAGGAGGGATGGTATCGTACTCCAGCCTCTCTCCATATACAGGTATGCCAAGAATCAATGCCCAGGCTAAATCTTGACTCATATATAAAAAGAACAGTACTCTAATGAATTCTGGTCCAAGGTTCATGTTATCTGCATCATGTTAAATGCACTGTCTTGTGTGTTATAGTAAGCAGGATGCAAACAGCCAGTCTTTTGGCACACAGCTGTATCTTTGGAACCCTTCAAGCAACTGCAGATCACAAAACTTGGGTTCCAGTGGCAGCATACAGCTTATGTGAGAATTGCAAACCTGCAGCAGCCCTGTGTCACTGCACTGAAAGTGCCAAATAAAGATCCTCTTTAGTCATTGTGAATTTTGGTCAACCTTCTCCAGGTCTTGATATGTCCTGAAGCTGTTTCTAGAAACTGCAGATGACAATGGGCATTACATTGAGCTCTACAGCCACTGTGCTTTTGACTGGCCTACCTAAAATGTACTGATAATTCTCCATCATATTCTGCCATCTACATTCTTGTGAGAAACCGGGCAAATATCGTAAAGGTGTACAAGCACTCAAATCACCAAAAACCCCTTATGTGCTTATACCATCTCCACAATCACAGCTCTGCAGACATTCATATGTGCACTTGTGCATTCTACTCTGAATATTTGCATAATTGCTTGGCATAATTAGTACTTTTGATACAACATTTTTCATAAAAATAGACATAATTTTTAAATTCTCTTAATTTTGCACACGGATGTACAGGGTTATCCAAATTAAACTTCCCCAACTCAGAGGCCTGTGCAGTGTTGTATGGGTCATAATGTGATGAAATTTTAAACACAGACACTTCAGATCATGGGCTCAAGATTTATTACACAAAAAAATTAGTACAAGAAGTTGCCGATAGGTGGCGCTGTAACACTAGTAATATGCACATTGCAGCAACGTGATTTGCACAAATAAAGCTTCTGCGCAACGTATCCAAAAGACGAGCCCTACAAAAGTGGAAGACAGGCAGTTGTTTCCAGCTCGCTGATGCACAATGGCGACTTTGGAAGACAAAGCTCTGTTAGTGAAACTTTTCTACCAGAATGACGAGAACTCCTGTGCTGCGATAAGAGCATTCAATCGGCTGAAGATCTTACGCTGAGGACCAATGACACCATGCGCTCTACGAGACATGATGAAGAAGTTCAAAAGAATGGGACAGCTGGGAATTATACCAGGTAGAGGACGACAGGTTGTGGAATCTGCATGCATCGAAGACGTTGCTTCGGCAATCGTGGACACCACTAGCCAATCGCCACATGGTGTTATCAGTGTGCCAACTGTTTCTCGTGCTGTTGATATGCCCTATACAACCATCTGGCGTGTGATGCGTCGAATCCTCGGTTATTTTTCTTACAAAATCCATAGTCGTCATCAGCTGTCCAACGGGGATTCTGTAGTTCGGAAAACATTTGCGTTGCAGTTCCTTGCCAGAATGGAAGTCAATGCTGCTTGGCCGTGGAACATCCTTTCGACGGATGAGACCCATTTTCACCTGAATGGTCAAGTGAATACGCACAACTGCCGCATTTGGGCAAGTGAAAACCTGCGCGTAATCCATCAAGTGCCCTTGAACCCTCCAAAGGTTACTGTATTGTGCGGTTTCATTGCAACATTCGTCATTGGGCCTTATTTTTTTGAAGAGGTGACTCCAACAGGGTTCAAAACCTGCTCTGTCACAGGAAAATGGTATCAGGACATGTTGACAACGTTTGTGATCCCTGACCTGCAACAACGTGGCCGCCTCCAGCACACGATATTTATGCACCTCCCCATATTCTTCGTGGCATTCAACAGGTGTTACGGGCAACTTTTACCGATGCACATGTGATCAGCCGCTCTTTCCCTACAGCTTAGCCTCCCCGCTCACGTGATCTCACGCCATGCAACTTTTGGACTGCGGTCCGCTGTGGAACACACAGCTTTGCGAATGGAAAGAGTTGTGGAGAACCACGGCACACATATAGAACATCTGTAGAATGTCTTGTTTATCTGCAGCACCACCTATCGGCAACTTCTTGTACTAATTTTTTTTGCTTAATAAATCTCGAGCGCATGATCTGAAGTGTCTGTTTTTAAAATTTCATCGCATTATGACCCATACAACACTCTGCACAGGCCTCTGAGTTGGGGAAGTTTAATTTGGATAACCCTGTATATCTACATAATGCAAAACAAATTAAAAATATGTTTAAAACCCATCCCACATTTAATTAAAAACAAACTAAACAAACAAAATAATAATAAAAAAAAAAAAACACTCACACACAGAAACACAGTGGCAAATTACATGATAGGTGCAAAAAATGGAATGGAAAAAAGAAATTTACATCTTTCACTGCCTCATCACCAGGGGATTGGTGCAGCAAAACAAGTAAATACATCAGCCTATTTTTGAAGCAACAAAGACGCAAATTAAAGTTTAATACTTAAAATAATGGTTTCCGAATCCAAGTAATTCAATTTTTTTCCTTTTACGAACTAGTCATTTTTACTACATTTTACTTAATGTTACATCAGAAGATTTTTTTTTTATTATTATTACTAATCAGTTTAAAATTTTTAATTAATCTTATTTCATTACTTAGCACAAATCTTATTTCATTACTTAGCCTTAATATAATGGTCAATTGCTACTGGGCATGCAGTATTATTATTATTATTATTTTTTTTTCTTTTCAAAACTTTTGTTATCTAAGATTACAGATTTTAAGAACTAACTATTCCTTTTATTTCTATTTTATGTCTTTTGGATCAAATTTTCATTTATTATTTTTTCATATGTTTAATTGCTGTTTACATTTTTTGTTTTTTGAATCTGATCCACTTAAATGGAATATAATTTTCATTTGATTTTTAAAACGTTTTTTTGTTTGTGATTTTGATGGTATAATTTTACAAAAATTTTTTTATTCCAGCCTGTATGGTTTGAAGTTTTCAAATTTTGATACATTACTGGCAGGCAAGCCCACTAGATGAGTGGCATGCAGCCAAAGCAAAATTCATAAGGTGTACATCTGAAAAGAAAATGTATAACAATATTTCAATATGAAGTGTTTCAGCTTTATTTTGGCTTGATTAACAATTTTCGGCCATACAAAATAGGGTTGTATAAATGTTGTTAAAAAACAATCTGTGACTATAAAACTGTTACTCTGTATACTGCGGTTTAACTCTGAATCCTTGACCATCATGAGGAAAGTAAATTACATACGTCATCAGTTCCAAGTTAAGATTGAAAGTATTGATGTTAATGGGACCAACACCTCTTGTATGTATTACAATATCTCTGTTTGATGGAGAAATGCCATTTGCACTCTTGAAAACAACTGCAACCTCATTTTCTTTTGGAGTATTATAATGTCCTCTGTGCTCACTTGCAATAACATTTTCGTCCTTGATGTACATATGGATAGCAGCAGCAGTTTCAGCACCTTGCTCTCGTAGAGTTCATTCAAATTTTTTTCAGCATCTTGTAAGCTTTTGCATATGGATTCACATTCCTTAAAACTACATCCAATTACGTCAGCAGTTCAGAATTCAGAGCACCATTTTCAAGTATATTAATTCTCTGTCCGAGTGCTGGATCCAAATTCAAAATATACAGCTGGGTATACTGTTCTTGATCAGGATGAGGTGGATGAAGGTGCTTTGCTCAATGATATACAGACAAAAGTCTTTAATCGGACTCGTCGGGACTTCAGCTATTCCGGTTTATAGATCCTCAATTTAAATCTGGTAAGATGGCATGCAGAAATTATAAAATTAAATATATGAAATTGTTGGCTTTAGTTTTCCTCATGCAAATTTTGATCGGAAGTCAATCGGCGGTAAGCTAACGTGGTTGCCACTGATTGGCCGATGATGTCAAGATCGGCAGGTTGGACAAGTATTATATATATGTACACTGGTATCTGCGAATCTGTCTTATTATGAGTTAGCATAATGCTAGTTTTTTTTCACTCAGTGATTTTAAATGTAAAGGCTACAGTGTTAGCTATTTCTTTTTAGCGTATAGACCCATTTGCTTCCTATAATAGTTTTATTTTCTGGCTTTTTGACTAATTCTTTTCTTCATAGTGTCAATTTCTTCTTTCATTGCCTTATCCCATTCTTCGGCATTTACTGATTTTCGTGCTTCTTTAAAATTTTGTGGGATAACAATTTCTACGGAATTTGCCTTAACTTTCCCCGAGTATTCGTTTTTTTCACTAAAATCAAACTTATCTTTTTCAGATTTAATATTTCTTGCCTCACAATACTTTTCAATATCATTATAGGATCTAAAACGGGTGTCTCTTCCCTCTACATAATAATATATGTTTGTACGTGTTCCGTTTGGCCTTTTAACTGCTTTTCTTTGTTAGTTTAAGTCTGATACTTCTTTCGGAGTAGATTTGTCATCTGACAATTTTATTTCTTCTCTAGAAGTTTCCTGTTCTTCATCTGATTCTGCTAATAGCTCAGATTGCTCTAGTCTTTTAAACTTAGTTTTTGATTTCTGTTCCAGGATGCCATTTGCTGCATTCAGTTTTTGATCGAACTTCACATTACAGGTTTCTATTAATCTGCGTTCTTCTGGCAGTCATATCCTATAACCCCTAGTTTCCTTCGCATATCCTACCATGATTCCTTCTTTTCACCTCATTTATAATTTATTTCTAATCTGTTTTGGCATGCCAACATAGGTTTTACAACCAAATATTTTAAAATAAACAATACTGGGTTTTCTATTTAGGACATTTCATAAGGGGTTCGGTTGCTTTTATGACATATTCTGTTCCACATATGTACGAAACAGACAAGAGCTTCTGCCCACCATTCTATTCCCATTTTACCATCATCAAGCATAGCTTTAACTGTGTCTTATGCCGTTCGGTCAAAACGTTCACACACACTGTTCCCTTCTGGGTGTATTCATTTGTGCGTTCAACACTAATTCCATTTTCGGCTAAGTACTCATCGAATTGCCTGTTACAGAATTCCCCACCATTAACAGTGTGTATACTTATTAATTTTCTATTCGTCAGTCTTTCCATTTGCTATGATAATTCTTAAAGTTATAGAATGATTCATTTTTATTTTTCATACAATACACTGTTACTAATCTACTATAGTCATCCATAATAGCAAGGAAATATTTACTCGCACCCTTAGATGGAACTGGGAGTGGGCCACAAACGTCTAAATAAACCAACTGCAATGGTTTATCCGATCTCTTTAGAACAGTTTTAAAAGTTATTCTACTAGATTTAGCAATAATACACAGTTCGCACCTCTCCATTGGTTTTCCAATTTCTGGTAACCCTTTCATGCTTTGATTCTTACTAATATTCTTAATATAATCAAAATTTACTTGGCTAAATCTTTGATGCCATAGCATTGCATCGTCTACTTTATTTAACTTTCCAATTTCTATACCGTAACTAGCTTCCTTTTTACCTGTTGCATATCTAAATGGTTTTATGTGATAAAGACCGTCATATCGTTTAGCGTAGCATAATCTATCTCAATTATTAAAGTATATCCACATCTTACCTTTTGAAATCACAAATTGAGCACCTGCTTTTCTAACCTTGCTCCCAATAGTAAATTTCTTCTTAGATTTGGATTATATAACACATTATCTAACTCAATCCAATTTATTCGATTGCCCACTTTTACTGCAAATTTGATGGTACCCTTTCCTAGTACACTCAAAAGTCGTTAATCCGGAATGATCTATAATCCGGACCTCAAAGCTATAAAATTTCTGCGGATGCGTCAACGCACAATGCATTCACGCATGCGCATAGGTGTTTACGCACGCGCATAATACGTTTACCCATGCACGTTTAATGCATGTGTTTAATAAAATGTTTAATAGAGTAAACAAATAAATATTAAGCTTTTTTTTTTTTTTTTTTTTTTTGCAAATTTTGATACCCTTTAGATCATAATTGCTCTTTATTTCATAAATTACGGTTTAATATTTTTAATTTTATAATTTCTGCATGTCATCTTACCAGATTTAAACTGATGATCTATAATCCGGAATCGCCGAAGTCCCGACGAGTCCGGATTAAAGACTTTTGACTGTACTTTACTTGCACAATTTCCTACAGCTAAAGACATACGTATATCGTTTTGTCATTAAATTTCTATTATTACAGAAATGAGTTGTAGCTGCAGTATCTATGATCCAATTAAATTACCTCTTTTATCAGTAGTTGTTACATAATTTTCTACTAACATTAATTCTTTATCTTTAAACTGTCCATTTTTATCATCTATTTTAAATTTCTGATTTTTACTTACATTATCTTTACATTGAGCCATTAAGTGTCCAAATTTATGACATCTGAAACAAGGTCCTATTCTCATATTCCCCATTTTTTCTTAGAATTATTTCAGATGCATGAGGAAAACTAAAGCCAACAAACGACCCTCTTTTCCTCATGCAAATTTTGATCAGAGATCAATCGACGGTACGCTAACGTGGTTGCCCATGACGTCAAGATCGGCGGGTTGGCCGAGTATTATATATATGTACGCCGGTATCGGCGAATGTGTCTTATTATGAGCTAGCATAATGCTAGTTTTCTTTCACTCAGTGATTTTAAATGTAAAGGCTATAGTGTTAGCTTATTTTATTTACGGAATAAAGCATACATTTTATTTAGAGTAGTCTTAGCTTTATTTAAGGGAAGCAAAATATGCTTTGCCTTTATCTCCACTGCCAACAGGGTTATGGGCCCAGTGCCAACAGCTAATCTGTCATCCAGTTCACATCCAGTTCAACTCAGCATTGAAGGAATGTAGGTGAAGAGGGCCATTATCCACGAAAAGAAGCTGACCTGTCTTAGAAGTTTGTTAAAGTTTTTGTGCTCACACTTAATTGAAGATGTCATTACTACCTGAAGGTTTTGAGCTGTTAAACCATGACAACAGGGCCCATAACCCTGTTGGCAGTGGAGATAAAGGGAAAGCATATTTTGCTTCCTTAAATAAAGCTTAGACTAATCTAAATAAAATCATGCTTTATTCCATAAATAAAATAAAATAAGCTAACACTGTAGCCTTTACATTTAAAATCACCGAGTGAAAAAAAACTAGCATTATGCTAACTCATAATAAGACACATTCGCGGATACCGGCGTACATATATATAATACTTGGCCAACCCGCCGATCTTGACGTCATCAGACAATCAGCGGCAACCACGTTAGCTTAATGCCGATTGACCTCCAATCAAAATTTGCATGAGGAAAAGTGGGCCATTTGTTGGCTTTAGTTTCCATCACGCAAATTTTGATCGGAGGTCAATTGGCGGTAAGCTAATGTGGTTGACACTGATTGGCCGATGACGTCAAGATTGGCGGGTTGGCCGAGTATTATATATATTTACGCAGGTATCGGCGAATGTGTCTTATTATGAGTTAGCATAATGCTAGTTTTCTTTTACTCACTGATTTTAAATGTAAAGGCGGTTGATCTTTACAATATGGTAACTGGTAGTTTGGTGACATTTTGGAGGCGATAAAGGTTACTACCTGGGACTTTGGTAATAATGTGAGCAGTACTCAGTTCCGATTACACATTATTTTGTGTGAGGGAAATGAGAGATCATGGGATATGCCATGTGATATTAATGGACGAATTACGGTTCTTTAATCGGAAAAGGGGGGAAATCGGGAAAAAATCTGTAAATTTTGTATTTGGTTTATTCTGTGTTGTGTGAAACAGTGTTCGTGAATTTTTAGATCCCATGGCCGTAACTAAAGAAAAGTTTATCGGACACGTAATCAAGATTCTGAAGAAGATGAGGTAAGTTAGTATTTTTAATTATTTGAGGATATTATTTTTATGCATTGTTCTAAATGTAAGGTGGAAGTAAAGGAATTTGGTATTATTGGGAAAATTGTTATTAGCAATGATTTAGTTTAAAAATTGTTATTAGCAATGATTTAGTTTAAAGTAATTAGGATTGTAAGGTAATTTTTATTAATTTAATGTATGTGCTCATTTATATTTTAAGTAGTGTTTTTGAATTTAATTATATTTTAATTAAATGATAGTTATTTTGTGAATTTTATGTTTGTAGGAATTTGGTATACGTTTAAGTTGAAGTAAACGTGCATGGAAATAATTTAAATATTTGATACTAAGTATTTGTAATGCTTGCGGTATGAATTCGTTGGTGACATGTATAATGTAATAGATGATTTAGAGGTAAAAGTTTTTGGATATTTTATTTATTTTATATGTGGAAATGTTCATATTTGGAAAGGGTAAATACTTTTTCGCGATGAGGTAATTTCATATATGTTCTTTTTACCGGGTTTAAAGATTGAGAAAATTGTCATGTATTTTCGTGAAATTTTTCTAATTTATGAGAAAAAAGCAGTGTAGATGGATATAGTGAAGAGTGTGCGCAATGCCATTTTTGTGCAATTCTGGGATGTTTTTTTAAGTAAAAATAAGTCGGCGTGTACATGGTTTATGTGTATGTGTTATTTTGAAAAACGCGTAAGGAGTATGGTATTGTGCACTTTTTCCCAAATTTGCAGTGAATATTTGTCATGATTAAGCAGTTTTGTTAGATAAAATTTCTAGCATAAGTGTAATTCGGCTAGTAGATTGTTGGAAGAAGTGTTCAGTAGATAAAAAGAAAAGAAACATGTCTTTACTTCGTGAAGACAAAATGGCGGCGGGGAAAAAAAAAATAGAGGGTTGCTGGAGGAGAGTTGGTCGCCAAATTTTCGCCAAAAAAACGCCAAGTTACCATAATGTAAAGATCAACCGTAAAGGCTACAGTGTTAACTTATTTTATTTTATTTACAGCAAAATGCATGAATTTTATTTATATTAGTCTTAACTTTATTTAAGAGAAGCAAACTATGCTTTGCCTTTATCTCCACTGCCAACAGAAATAAAGAGCAATTATGATCTAAAGGGTATCAAAATTTACATAAAAAAGCTTAATATTTATTTGTTTACTTTATTAAACATTTCTTTCAATGTGCGCATGCGTAAAGCATACATTACGCATAGTTTCTATATTGGCAGCCCAGGAAGCAAAACTAAGAAGACAATTAGTTATAAGTACATATGGTAGCAAAAAAAAAATCTTGAGAAAATTAGCGGCTCACATTCATTAACTCTCTGACTGCTCAATTTTTAGACCAAAATCGCTTCAAAAATTGTGTAATTTTTTTTAAATATTTTAAATCCATATATATTGGAAAATTGAAAAATGCAGTTTTTCTTTCTAGAAAATATTTTTTTATATAGATTTTTATCATGAGAAACTAAGTTGCCAGAAAAACCAGTTTCAGATGTTTTCACTAAAAAAAATTTTTTTTAAATAGTTTTCAGTCGAATTACAGTTAATTTCTATTTATTGCATAATATAAAAGTAAAATGTATAAAATTTAAGAAAATATAAAGCACTGAGGAAAAAATATCTTAGAAATGCAGTTTAGCATGATAGAATTCAAAACAGGGTTCAATGCAAAGTCCAACTTCACAGTCTTTACACCAGATTCAATAAATCTAATTAATAAGCAATCTAATTATTAATCTAATCAATAAATGTAATTAATAATTCAACAATTTAATTAAATAATCAAGATAATTGCTGAATGTTTTCTAGCAGCCATTTCTGAAAGAAAAAAGTGGCAAAACGTGGAGTTTGAACGGTAATACCACGCCTTCAAACGTCGCAATTTAGTGGACAACTAACGATATCTGTTGGCCAAAACGTAAATTAAACGTCTAATACTATTATTAAGTTATTTCAGAGATTAAACGTGGAAAAAACGGGATGCGCTTCTCAATAAAGGAAGAAAAACACATGCCCGCGGAAATCGCGGGATGAGCAGAATTTGCTATATTTGAGTTGCCCGTGGAAATCGCAGGATGAACAGTTAGAGGGTTAAATTACCCCATTCTTTTGGATATATTATTTCCGCTTCTACAATTTACTCACTGTGACAGCAGTGCACATATCTTCCCTGTTCCTTTCTTTTGAAGAGAAGAGTCTACTGCAGAGATCGCAGCAAGCTTCCACTGAGCCGACACTGTGTTGCTCAACGTAAACTTCGAGTCCCCATCTTCCTGCAATGTGAAGAGTGCTACACGAATAGCATGCTGTACTCATGCGGAGCCTGTCTTCTTGTATAACCATTGTTTTTTCAGATTGGACATGTATGTTAAGTGAAGCGCCTTGCACTCGTCATTTAGTGGCATCCTGTTCTAAATTTGCTCAAATTTGACGGTGATGCCGAGTCTTGTGTCTACTTGGAACTACTTCTGTCTCTTCATTATGCATATTCTGTTGATGTTCCACTTGTCTGATGAGCCTCCCACTCGTTTCTGCTTTAGTTTCTTGAACATGTAAATTTTCTTTGTTTTCTGCTTGTCTGCTGAGCCTCCTACTAGTTTCTGCTTCAGTCTCTTGAGTATGCAACGTTTCTTGAATTTTTGCTTGTCTGCTGATCCTCCTAGTGGTTTCTTCTTCATTTACTTCAGCACGTAAGTTTTTTTTTGTTGGTGATGCACTTGCTTGCTGAGTCTCCAAGCAGTTTTTACTTCAGTTCCTTGAGTAGGTAAGTGTTCACGTCATTGTGCTTGCCTGCTCAGTCTTTTAGTAGTCTCTTCTTCATTTCTGTTACACTCACCATAACCTTTTCCCCTCAGATCTTTGCCTTCTTAATGCATCTCCTGTAATGCCTCTGTTGCGCTTTGGCATTTTAATCAATTTTAAAACAAATACAACTGTACTTAAATAATAATTCAACTAAAATACATTAAATACCTAAAAAAGTTTAAACTGTACTCAAAAGGAAACAATTAAATACTTATAAATAAAATTATTAAAATGCACTGAAAAACTGAAAACAAAATGCATAAAAACATTTCAGTATGAATCAGTTCATTCTTTCCAAGTGACAACCAATTTGTAAATAAATTTTTTATTGTCAAACCAGAAAAAAAAAAAAAAAAAAAAAAGCTTTTGATACGTCAAGTTGATACTTATGATGAATATAAGAGTAGAACCACTTTTTCTCAATACTATGAATAAAAGACTTAATGTGGCATTAATGTATGCTGTCAATTATACTAACCTGAAACACAAAAAGTTGCCAATAGCAGCTATTTATTTAAAATGCTAACATTAATGAAAAATTTTCAACATACAATGACGTCGCATGCTTTATTCAATATCAGAATATGACCTTATGTAATAATAACATATTTAATGTTTGGCAATGTAATGTTTATTTCATATTTTGTAAAACTTACAAATTTGTTATTAACAAACTCTATGATGTGATAGTGAGCAGTGGCAACAATTTTCAAAATAAGGCAGATTTTTATTTTCAACATGCAAGACTGTTGCCACTCGGATAAACGAGTCTGAAAATTGGTGTTTTCAGAGTTTTTAATTAATATCTCAGATGATTAAAGTCTTCTGAAAATGAGAACAGTCGAAATGGCATCCCTTGAATCTTTGGAATCCAGGGGTACCTCAACTGAACTCCCCGCCGTTCCAGAGGAGATAATGCCACGAACAAACTGACAGCTTTCACTCGACCTTCTCAAAATAAAAATATTTTTTTAAAGTTTTCTTATGATTTTGATGCTATAATTTAGCAATTTTTTTACACTACTTATGACCTGTACGGATTAAAGACAGATTACTTTCATTAAGATTCTGGGATTATTTTAAATATTAAACTTTGTGTCTTTGTTGGTTCAGAAACAGGGTGATTTATCTTTTTCATTCTTAAGACGCTGTGGAAGATGGCAAAATACGACTTTTTTGGGAAGAAGGAATACGGATAATCAGAAAGTACTAAATATTTTAATATCGTACAATGATATTTGATTCTTACAAACTATCAGTTCATATTGTTAAAAATTTACATAATCATCCCTCATAAATGTATGGAAAGACAACAACACTGCAGTTTAAATTTTCAATATAAACTATTATTCTAAAAATAATAACATCTTATAATTTCAATGACTATTAATTTTTTTAATTATATAGTTAAATTAAGCTCTATTTTAAGTTCAGCCCGTATAAATATGTTATCATATATATCCAACATTACAACAGAAATATATAATTTAATGACTTTCAAAATATCTCAATAATTATACACAGCTTACTAACCTATTTATAGCATATGCTCTGCTTGATTCCGTGTTCCCCCAGTTTTGTACTAAAATGTACTGTAATGGTACACACGAAAACAGCACGACAGCTACTAAAAAATCCGGCAAAGTTAACGTCATCTAAATCGTAGCTCTCACACATTCATACTACACATAAATAATGACGACACTTGTCATCTTAACGACATAATTACGCTTGAATAATAACAGATGAACATGTTGCCATACTGAAATGAGAATACTTCGACAAATTATGAATAATGGTTGAAAAATAAAAGAAAACACCTTTGTTAGATGTATTATCTGAGAAGGTCGAGTGAAAGCTTTTAATTTCTTAAACAGAACTTTCCTTACTAAGAAGAGCATTAGGTATATCATTCTTGAATATATTTATATAAATTATATGATAGTCATAGTTATAGTGCTTTTATCCAGAAAACCTTTATTTCTAGTGCTGTAGAAGTAACGAGAAATTGTGTACCCGTATGTATTCGTTACTCGGCCCAAGGCGATATTTTCCGGAGTACCTTTGCAACTTAATGCAATTACCTCCACAACTTCGTTAAGGAAAACTGAGGTGATTAAGACAAAGCACTGGCTGAAGGGTAATGAAGGAGACCATTAAGGGTTTACAGAGAAGGAAGTGAATAAGGAGTCCGTACTATGGACGATAAATTCTTTCTGCTTTCAACGCTAGGTTGAAAGAGAGAGAGGTGATGGATAAGGCGAATTCCTGAATGCATTGCATTAATGGAATCGGAAAGATTGAAAGACAATTAGCCGGGAAACATAATTTTCCAGGGCTCGGGAAAGGTATATTAGGTAATACGGAAAACCGCAGTAATCGCTAATGCCTTGGGGATGGGCTGGGGGGGAGAGAGTCTTACGACTAAAGCTCGGAGCAAGGGATGGTGAAACGAAAAGGGGGGAAAAGGATTCAGGAGGCGAAAAAGTTCTCCTACCGCCCGTGAGAGTACAATAGGAGCAACTTTTGAAGCGGAAAGAACCGTGAAGAAAGTTAACTGTAGAAAAGACGGAGAAGTTTTAGGATAGTTAAAGGGAAGGGAAGCAAGGAAAAGTGTTATAAGTTGGAGAGGAGAGGTGGATTAAAAGGGGAAAGAAATAAAAATTGGGACAGAATTAACCAAAATTACCTGATTGCATTTGGTGTTTGAAGATATGCAAGCTTGTATATATGCAGATTGCTGGAACAAAAATTCATGAAATAAAAGTGTTTTGAGTAGCATATGGGGGAGTTAGATTTAAAAGATTAGAATATTAATTTAAATTTCAATAATTAAGCAGTTTAAGTTAAATAATTAAGTTAGATGATAAAATAATAAAGAAACGTTAAAACTATTGCAAATCTGATTTATAATTGTCTGGGCCGTGTTTTATGAAAAGATGAGGTCTTGGCAAGTGGAGGGGCATGTGACCTATAGCAGCACGGATATAAAACCGAGAAACGAGGCCGAATTAGGTCCGGCGGGCATGTGGAAGTATAGAAATAATTAAGGGTCGTCGGGTTAGGCCCGTGAAGTGCTTGTTAATTTAAAAAATTTTTAGAAAGAATTCCTAGTCAAGCAGACACCTCCGCTTCGGCTTCCTAGGAAAGATGTTATAAGTTCTATCAAGAACGCTCCTAGGTCGCTTAGCTGAGCTGGGCTCAGCTGGATCATAAGCAGGAAGTGAATGCAAGACTGGATTTTCGATCTGTGTTAATCTATTAAAGAATTTGGCCGAATTTTGCCTGAAAAAGGCGTCAAGGGGAAGAATTTTGAGGTCGTTATGAAGCACTTCATTACGGACGAAATAATGAGCATTTGTCAGAATACGAAGCGTGACGCTCTGGAATACTTGAATTTTCTTCAGGTGGCTATTGGCGGCAGTCGACCAGACGACAGCTGCGTAGGTCAGGATCGGAAGGATGGTGCTTTTGTACAGGAGGATCTTGTTGTTGAGAGAGAGGTTGCTGGTTCTATTGAGAAGGGACATCAGTTGAGTTCTTGTAGTACGAGCTTTGGATATGGCATAATTAATGTGTGTATTCCAGAGCAGCTTCGCATCTAGATATACTCCCAGATATTTGTAGGCTTCCACCCAGGGTACATTTTCTTCAAATAATCTGAGTGGAGGGAGTTGACTATGGACGTTCCTCTTTCTGGAAAAGAAAACTGTGGCGGCACTTTTTGCGACATTAATTTTGATTTTCCAGGTAATGAGCCAGGACTCCAAGTCTGTTAAATACAGCTGTAGGTGGTTGAGAGTGGCATGTAATGTTGAGTGCTGTGAAATGATGGCTGTGTCGTCTGCATAGAGTGCTAGGTCGACACTTGGTGTTTGTGGTATGTCATTTACATACAAGTTGAAGAGCGTAGCGCTAAGAATTCCTCCCTGAGGCACCCCAGCCAGGATAGGGCGAGGAGAAGAGACAGAATATTTAACTTTAACAGAAAAGGTACGATTAGTGAGGTAAGAGTGCATTATGTGCACAAAATTAGCCGAAATTTCAAGTCGCATGAGCTTGTATAAAATTCCGATATGCCAACATCTGTCGAAAGCCTTTGCTACGTCTAAATAAACAATAGCTGTAGGCTTTCCACTGCGAGATCCTGTATGAATGATTTCTACTACCCTCAGTAGCTGGGCCTGAGTTGAGTGTTTAGCACGAAAACCGAATTGCTGAGGAATAATAATATTTCGGTTTCGGCAGAAATCATTCAGGTATCTAAGCAGTATAGCTTCGTAAATTTTACTAAGTGAAGACAGAAGGCTGATCGGTCTATAATTTTGAGGGACCTTTGGGTCCATTCCAGGTTTTAGAATAGGAATGACTAATGCATTCTTCCAGCTATGAGGATAATATTTTAGCCTTAGCATTGAATTTATCAAAACTGCTAGGTAAAATATGAATTTTACTGGTAAGTTTTTAATCATGCGATTAGAAATCCTATCCAGGCCAGGTGCTTTTGCAGGGGTGAGATTTTTGACAAAAGCAGAAATCTCAGTCATTGTTGTGGTGATGGGTTCCTCAGAATTTGTATCTGAGGAGAGAAATTCTTCAACTTGGTGTTGGACTTCATGCGTGTGCTCTGCACAGGAATCGAACATGAGTCCAGTGTTAGGTGAAAATTGTGTTTGAAGGCTGTCTGCTATGCGTTCAGCCTTTTCGGTGTCTGTTAGTGCCATCCGGTCGTTGACCGTGCCCATTAGGGGGGGAATGTCGTGTTTTGGTTTGCGAAGCCGTGCGCTAGCAACCCAGAGGCTATTGTCAGAAGTCTTTATGGACTTAAGATAGTTTGCGTATTTTTCGTCTGTGTATTTCTTAATGTCAGACTTGATCTCATTCTGGATCCTTCGCAGTTGCACTCGAAAGTTTTCCAAACGTGTATTTTGCCAATCTCTGCGAAGGCGGTTTTTAATTTTGATTTTATCTTTAATGTGATCAGGTAATTTATAATAATTTTGCCTGAATTTGGGTTTGGAAGCGGCTGTAAATGCGCTTCCTAGGGTTTGGTTGAGCCTGTCAATGGCAAAATCAACCTCCTGATTATCGTGAATTTTGATAGGGGGGAGAATACCATTTTCCAAGACATACCGAAAGTTGTCCCAATTTGTGGAGACTTGCGCCGGTAAATTTTGGTTAATTTTAGATGTTTTAAGGGTGAGGTGAACCGGATAATGGTCAGAGGACAATTCCGGAATCACTTCGATCGAATAATCTACTGGGATATTTTTAAATAAGGCCAGATCAATAATGGAAGGAGCACCTAACCCCCCAGGAAACTGGTAATGGGTAGGTGTGTTTGGCGCAATAATTTGGATACGGGCGTCCTGAGCCCAAATTTTGAGTTTATCGCCATAGTTGTTGGCAGTGACACAATCCCAACTTCTATGACGGGCATTTAAATCTCCTGCGATAATCAGGTTATTTGCTACACCACTTAATTTTCTGAGATCAGAGATAAATGCGGGTCCCTGTCTCGGAGGCATATAGCAGGACGCTACTGCTATTGGGGGCCAATTTGGAATATGAATTTGTACTATAGTCGCTTCTAAGGCCTCCAGTGGTGGCGTGGGTATCCTAGAATGCTTTAGGGAGCGTTTTACATAAATGCTAGTACCGCCACTAGCACGAACAGTGTCACTGATGCATACCTCTCTGTCATTTCGGTAGCAGAAATAATTCGCGATGTTCGCGCTAAGTCCCTCAACCAGATGTGTCTCCTGAACGAGGAAGAGGTCCATGTGATGCTCATTAATAAAATCCCGGACTTCGTGAATCTTCTTCTTGATTCCGTTAGCGTTCCAGTAGGAGATCAGGAGAGAATCTTCACTAGTTGCACAGTTGAACTTGAGGCCTTTAGTTTAAGAGGCCACAGTATGCCTCATAAATATAAAATGCTCTCTCAGGCCCCGTGGAGACATTTCGGAGCCTAGGGAGAGCATTTCTAAAAGCCTCGAGGAGGATCTTATGTTCTATACCGAATTCCGAGGCGATTTGGAAGACGCTCCGGAGGGTATCTGTGCAGCTTCCATCATCTACGGTCGGGGCTGGAGCCTGGGCCGGTGGAGTTGGCTGGAGGAGAGGACTCTGCTTCGGCGCTTGCTTCATCACAGGAGCTTTCTTCGGTTCCTTAGTAGATGATGGTAGTCCGGGATTTTTCCGTCCGGAAACGACATCACTAAATGAGGGATCCGTGCTGCTAATTGGAGCTTTTACCGGAGCCGGTACAAATTTTGAATTCCCGCTATCCGATCTAATAGGGGGGGTTTTATTTTTATTGGCTGGGTTTCGGGGACAGTGAAACCAGTTGGCTGCGTGCCGCCCAAGGCAGTTCGCGCAGGTGTTGGCTTCCTCCGGGTCTTTGGTGCATTGGTACGCGTAATGCGGGCCGGCGCACCTCAGACACCGGATTGGCAGTGTGCACACTGCGGAACTATGGAAGAAGCGCCTTGGCAGCGCCAACACTGGCTCGGCCCCTTCTTCCCAATATGCTTTTCGAATTTAATTTCAATGCCAAACATCGTGGTTTCTTCAAATATGTCATAGACATTTAAGGCAGGATTTAATTGGACTAAAAATAATGGCATTGGATAGCGGGACCTGTGCCTACGGAGTTGGGTTACAGATATGACAGAATAACCTAGGAGTTGTAACTCAGCCTTGATTTTATCTGCTTTTGCGGAGTTGGGTAAGCCGCGTAATATTGCCTTTACGGGCCGATCCTGCTTAAGATTAAACGACTTATATTCGGCGCCCTGATTGTTTAAAATTTGGGCTACCGAACGATAATCTTCTTCGGTCTGCATTTCAATGCGGAGAAACTTACCCTTCATCCTACAGATGGCCGTAGGCACAGTAGCTTGCACTAAGGACGTAAGAAATTCAAAGTCTTTTGGCTCTACAAAGAAGAAAGGAATTTTTCTCTTTGAATTCTTAGAGCTTTCAGTAGGGGGGGGGAGTACCGTCTCCGGGTTGCTCCTCGAGATCGTTTTTCTCTTCCACCCTAACCGCAGGTTGGGTGGGAGGCAATTCCTCCTCTGGTTGTTCGCTCCAAAATGGAGGCAGGCTATTGTTTGCTTGCGGTTTCGAAGGGGAATTTGGCGTACCACGTGCTACAAGATGGCGAGGAGGCTGCTGAAATCCTTCATCGTCAACTTTTCTAATTTTCTTATTTTTAGGCAAATCGTTAATATCTCTTGAGTTTAAAGTTAATTTTTGAATCTTTTTAGCACTATGGAGGATTTTTTCTGCGTTTAACTTTGCAGGTTTTAGGATTGGGCTATTGGATTGATTTTTATTTAAATTTTGAGTTTTGTCAGAATTAGCGTTATTTTTTCCCGAGATAACATCTTTAGTTAGTTCTTTAGCCGATTTGAGTAATTTCTTTATACATTCGTCCTCAGTTGGGGGAATGGCAAAGAGAGGCAGATTTAGGCGTTTAGCAAGAGTGGTAAGATTAAAAAGCGTTACCTTAGATTCTTGTTCCACGCACTTGAGATCGATGCTTGCAAGAGGAGTTGATCTTCGAGCCCTGGACAGATTCTGCTCCAAATCTGTAAATCTAGCCTTGAGTAGGTAGAGTTGTTTGATCTGGATGAGTAAATCGTCCGGATTTACCTCTGGAACTGGATCTGAGTCGGAGACAGGGACGGTCGTGTCCATCTCGGCGCTGATATCCGTGGGGTTGCCGGCCATGATTTCCGGCGTCGCGTCGCTGCAGGTGGCATGTGGGGAGTCGCTGCAGGTGGCATACTCGTTACTTTCGGTAAAATCCATCGGTATCCGTATCCTGAGCCTATTTTATCGGGGAGCGACTAAATTTCAACTCGGCAGGAAAATTTGATTGGTCAACGGTACACGTCACATGTGACGTCAAAAGCGGGATGTTTTAGATTTACCCCACAGGATTACCTGCCATTTTCGGTTGCTTGTTTGCTGAGCTCTGCAGTTATATTTTTTGGCGGGCTAAAAGTGTTTTTTGATAAAATATTTTAATTGGTAATTTAGGTATTGTTTGCTTGTAATTAAACATGTGATTACAAATTATTGTAAAGTATTTATTTTTGAGACAAACTTTTTGTAATCTATTTATTTTTCATATATTGCCTTTTGAGAACAGATAAATTTAGCGGAAATTCCCTTTGTTGAACAAAGAAAAATGAAAAATGTTTCAGAATAGCAAGCCGTGTTAGTTTCAGTCAAACATTAAATATTTTCATATGCTACCATTTTTTGTGTCAAACATTAAATATTTTAATATCATATGCTACCATTTTTTTGTGTCAAACATTAAATATTTTAATATCATATGCTACTAGTTTTTATTCATTTCTTAATATATCTGATGACAAAATAAGTTTTTATTTTCTATTGCAGTACATAACTTTTTGTTATAACAATGGAATATGAAAAGATAGCAGTATTTGAATGTATGTACTGCTGCAAAAAGTACAAAAAGAAAAAGGTTTTATATGAACACATTCGGGAAGTACATAAAGTACCTGTTGTGGCTGAAGGAAATTTGAAATGTCCTATTAATGCCTGCAATTTTTCATGTAGAACGTTTGAAGAGTTAAGAAATCACGCAAGAGATAAACATGGATACACTCTTAACTCCGTTGAAATGACATTTAATACATATGAAGGTAAGATATTAGAAATTTGCATTTTCTGCGATAAACGTTTTTAATTTGAATAGCCCCAAACTGAGTACAAATTACTATTTTTGCAAATTCATTCATCAAGCTGGGGAATAAAATACATCTATTTTTGTGAGTATAATTGATAACAGAATAATTTCCTTAGCATCTTGCTTTTTTCTGTTAGCCTGATAAACCCCCATTATTCTTCAGTAAAAATATTTCAAAGTAATATTTCTCTTCCTCAACTATTTGAAATATGAAGTAAACATTTTCTAAATAATAAAAACATATATAGAGATGCACTGCTGCATAATTATTTATACGTGTAATTCAGTGCTTCATTAAAAAAAAAGACTATCCTGTTATTACACAAATGGATCTCTTAATGCATATGTATATTGAAGATATCAAAAATGATGTGGACCTAATAAAAAAATTAGTAAAATCTTTATTAAAGTGGCAACCTTCAATTGTAAGTTTAGTATCATAATGATAGACACTTATTTTATTATATGTAAATGAGGCTTAAAATTTATTATATGTTATTTTAAAACTACTTAAAGAAATTTATTCGATGTCTTAAAATTTTAATAACCTATACACATTGTATCAGTTATCAAGAAACAGGCTACAATGTTTTTTTACTTTAGACATAGGCCAGATGACACTCATGTTATGGAAAATGTCTGATGACAATTTGTCTCTTAAGAATAAATTTCTTGCATTATTATACAACTTTGGGGAATATGTTTTAAGTCTTGTTTAGCTGGAACACGAGTACTAGTAACTGTCAAATAAGAAGAAAAATATGCCAATGTATAACTTAAAACAGAGTCGTAGCTAGGGTTTTCAGCACCCAGGGACAACTAAAGGTTTCGTGCCCCTCTACTGCTTGCCAAGGATGAAAAACATTTAATTCTAAAATGTCGTAACATCAGTTTGGCGCCCCTTGGATTCTGCGCCCGGGGACAGATGCCCCCCTCTAGCTACGCCTCTGACTTAAAATTAGGCAACTTTATTTCAGTGTAGATTTTAAATAAAACTATCAGTTTTGAGAGCAATTAGACATAGGTTCCTCTTCTTGAAGAGAAAAAATATTCTGCTAAAGTGACCAGTATCTATTTACAATCAGTGCCAAAATAAGATTTTGGTTAGTTTTAAATTAGTAATTTTGTTTTAAAGATTCACTAGTTCACAATTATAATGGGCTTTTATATTGTATGTAGGCTAATGTTTACCCTTCAAATTTAGATTTCTTACAATGGAAAAGTGAGGAAGAACGAAGAGAAAAAATTTCTTACTTTTTGAGAAGTACAATAACTCTTAAAGAAGATGGGAAAAAGAGTTACTTCCTTTGTAATCGATCTGGATTTTATAATTCTAAAAGTAAAGGTGTAAGAGCTATAAAATCACAAAGTACCTGCAAAATAGAGGGGCACTGTCCATCTACTATTGAAGTTACCAGTAATGGCATAATTAAGATTTTATATTTCCAAACACACGTGGGACACACAGTAGATCTAGAACATTTGCCATTAACAAAAGATTTGCGAGAAGTGATTGCAGGTAAGTTTCTTTATGAACTTGATTGTGAAATTCAATATAAAACAGACATTATTATACAACATTATCATATAAATGCAATATTTTCAGGTAAATTAAATGAAGGCATTCCACCACAGAAAATATTAGATTCCACAAGGAATAGTATTAAAGAAGACATTTACAGGGAGCATTTATTGACAAAAAAAGACATACATAACATTTCTAATTCTTACTGTATTGGTAATGATGAACAATATCATCCAACTGATGCTGTCAGTTTAAGGATCTGGATAGAAAAAATGAAATGTTTAGATGATAATCCAGTTCTTTTTGTAAAATTCCAAGGAGAAGCAGCAGATCAGCACTTGGAAATTAGTGACTTCTGCATCATCATAATGACAAACGTTCAAAAGCATATGCTTTTAAAGTTTGGATCCGATAGCATATGCATTGATAGCACACATGGGACTAATGCTTACGATTTTCAATTATCGACAGTTTTAGTCATAGACGAGTTTAATTCAGGATTTCCTGCTGCTTTTTGCCTAAGCAATAGAGTAAATTTAGGTTCAATGCAAAAATTTTTTCAGTGTATTAGGGACAAAGTTGGACTGCTGTCTGTAAACTGCTTTATGAGTGATGATGCACCAGTATATTATACTGCATGGACATCAGTAATGTGTGATGCCAAATTTAGGATTCTATGCACCTGGCACGTTAAAAAGGCATGGCTGCAAGCAGCAAATTCAATTATCCCCTCAAAACGAAAGGAAGTTTTGAAATTTTTAAATGTAGTATCTGAATGTCATGATATAAAAGAATTTGAAGCACTGATATCTGATTTCCTCAGCAAACTCTTTGCTGATAGAGATACAGACAAGTTTGCTAATTATTTTGCTTCAAATTATGCAAACAGATGTGAGTTGTGGGCTAAATGTTATAGAAAAAGATGTAACATCACAACTAACAATCATCTTGAAGCACTGCATCGAGTTTTAAAATATTCTTATCTTGATGGATTGAAAAACAAGAGGGTTGATAGGTGCGTTGCGAAGCTTATTAATATGGTGCAAGATAAATGATTCCAGAGATTTATCAAAACAACAAAAGGGGCAAACACATCAAAGATCAACCAAACAAATTTACGACACAACAGAGCAATAAATTTTCCAGCTAATAATATCACAGAAATCAATGAGTTTTCTTGGCATGTGATTTCAGAAAGTGACCCTACTCTTGAATATACTGTTACTCAAATACATACACAATGCATTAATTGTAACATTGTTTGTAAATGGTGCAAAATTTGTAACGATGCATTTGTATGCACATGCACAGATGCCACGATTAAAGGAAGTGTCTGTAAACATATACATGCAATAATTTTAAAGACAAGATTACCTAATAGAGAACAGCCAGCTAAAACTAAAGAATCAAATGATGTAAAATCCTTTCTTGATCTATCAGCACAAAAATTTAAAAAATCAGGAACCAAGCACCATATTATAGATCAACTGAGTATCATATCAAAACTTGTAACATCAACAACAGTAAATAATATAACTTTGGGAGATATTGAAAACACACTGAATAAAGTGATTACAAAATTAAAGAACGAAAAGCCGAAATTGAAAATGGTGAACTATGAACCTACAAATAAAAAAGCAGAGAAACAAAAGAATTTCTTTTCTACGAGAAAGAAAAGAAAACGTCCATGCAGTACTGAAAATGTTGCAACAACTTCATACAAGAAAGCTGCTATACATGCCATTGGAAATAATGAAACTCTTATAATTCATGATTCTTTTGATCATGCATATTGATATCTCATCATGTAAATATATTGTATATAAAATAATCTCTAAATAGTTTATAAATTAAAATATAATGAATTAAAAACAGTATATAAATTTAAAAGGCTCTTAATCTTGTCACTACTTCATCCTTGCTAGTTACACAAGTAATTTATTAATCAATTTTTGATCTGCATATTCTGTCGCAGTATTTCACTACTAAATTATTAGTGTAAAGTTCTCCAGTTGATGGTACACATACAGTACAGTTAGCAACATCATTTTACAAAACATCGACATATAATGTGTTTATTAGGACGTATCACAACAATATGTGCAAAAGAACTAAAAGTTTCAGCATGAAATATGCAGTTACAGATTCAGTCAAATATAGATAGTAACATCATATACAGATAGAGAACATAACAGGAATAACAATTGCACTTGATTATTACAAAGGAAAATCATAATTTAGTATCTGCTGACAAATGAGAGCGTGCTGGTATTTCTCTAAATAAATGATTAAAAATGCCACAAAAATATAATAAGTGCTTTAAAATTCTTAAATTCATATAAGTGTAAATCTTAGTGTTTTTGAAAATGCTACTGTATTTTGTTATTGAGCATTTTTGAATCGCTAGTTATTACAATAACAATTTATGAATAGTGAAAACTTAAATTATTCCAAGAGAATTGATTAATAAATTTCATACAGTAAATAAATCATTGGGCTGCAAAAGTATGCAGATATATGACAACCAATAACAGAAATAAAAATAAAATCTTTAAAAATTTTATGAAGTGGCGAAGCATGCAAGAGCTATTTATTTATCTTGTAAACAATACATTTTCAGTAGAATCAGTACTTTAAAAAATTGATATACTTTGGAAACATGCTCTGCAATGTAGTTGTTTTGTGATGAAACTGTTAATAGTGATGCTTTGATAATGCTTTTGTTGATTTGCTCCACACAGTAAAACTGTAGAATTTATGTATACATAGTTCTTGCTTTTATGTATGGATGCAAATTATACAGCTTTTAATTTTTCATGAAACTTGCATACATATTAAAGTCAAGTGACTTTTCAGAATATTACAACATTATAAATCTCACACCTTGAGATTACTAAGGCTTATACACAGATTTCAAAGGAAAATATTATTGATATAGACACAAGTATATAGTTTCCATTAATTAACACATTGTTATTGATGAAGATCTCTTTAATGATTCTTACATAAAGCTATTTGGATTTTTTTCCAGAGGAAAAACAAAGTTTCATTTAAGAAAATAAACCACAGAATATTCTTAATTTTATTATAAACTTTCATTACATCACATGAATCTGTAAACACTGAACTAATCGTTTTTAATTTAAATCACAAATGTATTCTTCATATTGATTTATTGACAGTATGAATAACGACCAAAACTTAATATTATCTGTATATAATAAGAAATCATTGATACATAAGGTAAAAATAAGCATGAAGCTAGACTATATTAGCATGCTAATGGATCAACTAATGGCAAAAGACTTAAAAACCTTTACCTAATCATTTGTACAAGATTATTTAATGAACACAAAATGTATAGGAGTTACTCCAACCCTTTTTTGACCGTGGACACATTCTAACATATATTTTGAGATCTTGTACCCTTATGACTAAACATTCAAACAGATTTCAGGCATGAGACTTTAAGTGCTTCTTTGTCATGAAATTACCTTATGATCATTTCATTCAACTACTACAAATCAAGGAAAGGAGAATTAATTACCAGTGTTTTATACTTTTAGTCACTTGATAACATTACATAATATGGATTAACTCAAAGCACATTCTACTGATTATAATCAGATAATTGCATATCTCTTCTGAGAATTTAGATTCTTCCGCATTCATTTCTTTGCAGATCTTGCTCTAAATGGATTTCAATACATATTTACCACTAATAATCGCAAATGATAGTAAATAACAAATTAATTTTTATTCTAAACATGATTTGGGATGGCTGCATAGGCGTTTTCATGTTTTTCCTCATGTGTAACGTGTATATGAGCCAGTTTCCCTTAGAAAGTTCTCCAGGAAGGCATTCTTCCCTGTAGGCAGTTAGCTCTCGAGTGCTTTAATCAAATAAAAACCTATTTTAAACTACAATTTCAAATTTCGTATTTTGTCCTTATTTATTTCACTAAATAATTGAAGTCCTCTTTAGTACATACACATATCAGGCGCTATTTTATCTTCATTTACAAAATAAAACAGTTGAAGTAGTTTTAGGACTTTTCTCTCATGGGGAAAAAATATCTGCATTTTATCCAATTTCCTTTATGAAAACTGAAGTTTTCATACCAAACGACATTCTTACAATATAACCTTCCTTACGAACTCTCTTATTTACCATATAAACCATTTCGGATCTTTGCTTTGGTAAATGGTCTAAGGCATTTTACCAGTATATAACTCCTAAGGAAGCATATTAGAAAAACAAAACGGTCAGCTATACACAGGGTTTAATTTCAAAAATTAGAAGTACCAGAGCCCTATAGAAGACCTTCACGAAAGAGGAACAAGAATAAATAAGAGAATAAGATGACTAATAAAATCATTAACAATTAAAAAATTAAATAATTCATTATTAAAAAATTAATGGTTGAAGTAATTAAATAATTAAAATTTAATAAAATGCAAAGTGATAAATTAGAATTTAATAAGCAATTTTTAATATAATTTTATTATTAAAAATAAAGCTTCCAAGACCAGGTTTCTACTGAAATTATTGTTCAGTTACATAAAAGAAGTGCCAAAGCCTTCTTATTTAGGGCTCCGGCTAAAATTATGAATTTTTCCTAAAACTAATAAGTATCTGAGCCAGCCTCCGGTGGGCTCAGACGCAATTTAAGCCCTGGCTATACGGATATCTTGGTAAAGCAAGAGAAGAACCCATCTTTGGTCATGACCAAACATGGCGCATGATGAGTTTTGATTGTAAACCACATGAGAGGCGGAGTTTAAATACGTTGAAATGACGTCACCAGAGCCAACCAATCAAAATTTCCTGCCAAGTTGAAATTTAGTCTCACCCATTTTATCGGTCGCATCGCATTGAATCACGTGAGCTTTTCTACCCCGCGGGAACTGGGTAGTGCTGCGATAGGGAGTTTTGCGTCACATTTTTGAGTAGAAATAATTCACTTTATTTTGGCTATTATTTTTTGGTGCACTGGATATGATTCATTATTAAATTTTCTATTGCTGTCAGGGCTTAGTTTTTAAAGTCAGAAGCGCCTACGGAAGGCCGTCAGGAAAATAGGAAAAAATAAAGAAAGAAAGGAAATAAATATGACAATAATAACATTAATTAGTAATTAAAATAATAAATTAAAAAACTTTATAATTAAAATAATAAAAAATAGTGATTAAAATAATGAATAATTAAAGTAACATAATAATTAGCAACTGAAATATAAAATACTTATAAGTAAAATTTAATAAAAATGTAAAGACAAATAAAAATTTAAATAATTCTTAAACTTATGATGAATAGTTAAATAATAAAGTAAAATACCAGACCTTGTCTTATTGGCTTAGTACCGTTTCGTCCTTTCTCATTTCATCCAGAGCTCGAAAAAGTGTCATTTCGTTCGCTGCCTTCCCCCACCAATTCCTTCTTTCTCGTTTTATCCGCTGTTTGAAAAATAAGTGTTTACTTTACGATAAGACGAACGTCTGTTTACTTCAATTAAAATGGTTTAGAAGAGATGACTGTTTCTACTTCGACTTAGCTTTTGATTTCTGATACTATTTAATATTTTATGCAGACAAATTATGCTGAGCAGAATAATGAATTTCCGACGTCTTCAAAAGGTGTGTATCTGAATATAATAGGCCCACCAGCGGCCGAGCCGTAAAGACGCTAACACTGGTAGTTCGGTTCGAGGTTCGAATCCCTCGAATGGGCTGGCTGCATGGGCGTTTTCGTGGTTTTCCCCATGTGTAACGTGTATACGGGCCAGTTTCCCTTAGATTCCTCCACGAAGGCATCCCTCCCTTTAGGCAGATAGCCCTCGTGTGTTTAGCCATAATTGAATAATCCAATCCAATCCAATCTGAATATAATAACATTTTTGTTATATAGTATCCATATTTTTAATTTCACACATTTCTAAAGCAACAGAACCACGGTATCACTATTTTGGCACACACACCAAAAACATGTTTAATTAAGATTAAAGTTACATTCTTTATTAAAAGTAATGGGTCCTCTTTAAATGCAACCATTCATGCTTTTAGAGCATCTTACATGTGGTGGTCTTAAAAATGTGATGTTCACTACCAATGTTTGTTTATGTTCTCAAAAATACAGATTCCGTAGAAAGTGACCTCTTAGAGATGTCGTTTAAATAGCTGATTTGCAATAATTATTTTCTAATAGATAATGGAATTAATGTAATTTTAAAAAAATGAGCGATTTATGGCTCTAATTTTTCTTTCGCAATTAGCTGTTATGCGAGTTTAATTCTTTTTTTATACTTTTTATTATACATAACTGAAATATTTACTTTGAGACAGGCACACACACACGTAATAATAGTAAATCCTACATATACAATAAACAAACACAAAAAATACTCTATTAAATTTTTATTTCAGCACAGCAGATTTAAATTATTTGGAAATTAATATGATATCTCTTTTTGAAAAAATCTCTACATATAATAAAAGAAAGTGTCTGTGTGTGTGTCTTTCGTTCGCGCTGCGCATAAGCTAATAGACCCACGGCTACGAAATTTGGCACATAGTAAGTGCATCTAGTTAAGAGCCAGTGCACCTCGAAGCAGTTTTTTCGAAATTAGAATTAGAATTTATTTTATTTTATGTTTTGTGACGAAATCGCGTCATTTTGAGACATAATGGGCTATAGGAAAGCGAGATTTTACTCTACACACTCCATTTTCACATCGTCATGAAACGTAAGTACTTAGCTATTTTACGAACTTAAAATAAATTCGTCTTTCAATAAATCGATTCAGTACGAATTTATTTAACAAAGGGAGCTTAACACCATTTCAACCGGATTTTTTATAAAAAGTTTTTTTTTCTTTTTTTCTTTAAATGTACAGTTTATTTTTCTTTGATTTTTGGAAACATTAAACTTTCATCCTTGCAACTGCTTTTGCAAAAGAATTTTGGAAAAATAATAATATATTGTATTTTTAAAAATTTTTTTAAATGAAGCTTCCGAGTACACTTCTCAGATCTTTAAAAATGTGATTTTGGCAACAATTTTCCTGTCTTATTGTTGTTGATAGATTTTTGATGAAATCTCATCATTTTAAATTGTTTCATTTTTTTTAGAAATATGGGTTTGGCAACAATTTTTCATCGTATTTTTTATGGTATTTCATCGTTTTTAAGAGATTGGCATATTTCATTGTCATTTATATATATATATAATACATTTTTATTTTGCCCTGCAAAGTAAAATTCCGCGCGGATTTTTTTTTTTTTTTTTTTTTTTGTTTTTGTTTTTGTTTTTTTCGTGTTATTTTTTGTTTATTTCATTGTTTGTAAGATATTGAAACGTTCCGCATGATTTTTTCCCTTCAACGAAAAGTTGAATAATTTTTTATTAGGATAATTAATATTTTTATTAAGGGATATAGCTTATTTCATTGTAATTTTTTTCTCTTGAAAATATAAGATAAAATATCATTAATTATACTTTGATTTTCAGAATTTTTTGTTTTTTGTATTCTTTTATGTTATATATTGCTCATTTCACAGTTTTTAAGATATTGAAAAGTTTTGAGTGATTTTTTTAGGAAATAAAGTTCTTAACCTCCTTTATACCATTTGAGTTCTTAAGATTTTGCAAAGGGAAGTTGGTTAATTTATTTATTAGGATAATTAATATTTGTATTAAAGGATATTGTTTATTTCTTTGTAATTTTGTTATACGTAGTAACTTTTTTTTATGAAGTTGTTCTGCAGAGTAAAATTCTACGCAGTTTTTAAATTTAACATTTGGTGTTCCCTTCAGCCATTTTTCCGGTACATTTAAAAGCCAGACGAAGGCTGGCAGCGAAGCTCCTAGTTAAAAATGAAAATTATTTTCTTCGAAATCTTTTCTCAACTTATATCCTTTCATACGTTGTTATAATAATAATTCATGTGCACACAATAAAGTTCGTTCGAATACAAAAAATTGTTTTTGATTACATTTTTATTTCGGCACAACAGATGTAAACGGTTAAAAAACGCAGTTCCTTTTTCAGAATATTTTTTTCAGCATAAATCATCTACTTTTTTCTTGTATGTGTGAGGGCCAATAAAGGCCCGAGCGATAAAGTCGCTGAACACTGGTAGTTTTGTGCGGGGCTCGAATCTCGGTGGACGGACTGGCTGCATGAACGTTTTCGTAGTTTTTCCATGTGTAACGTGTATGCGAGCCAGTTTCCCTTAGAAAGTCCCTCCACGAAGGCACCCCTCCTCTTAAGACAGCTCTAGTGTGCTCCTCTTAAGACAGCTCAAGTGTAACAAACCAAACCAACTAGTATGTGTGTGCGCGCCGAACGCACATATGATGACTTTTTTTCAAGTGTTTTTAAGTTTAACAACAGTTTACACTGAGCAGCGAATTACTAAAAATTTTCTTAAATGAATAAAACTGTGCTTATTGCATTATGAAATAGTACTGATTGACAAATTTTGAGCTTTCTGTTATCCCTAAAAAAAGGTAACACAAATATTTTCTTACCTTTTAAACATTTCTTTTTTTCTTGATTCCTACTTCATTTGTATATTTGCAAATGTGTGTATCGATGTTTGGTACATAGTTGACATTTGCTATGTAATGTTCCCTATGTCAAGAAATGTGCCTCTCAAGAACGACTTTTTGAAAGGGGGGTTGAATTGGGGGAAAGTCCCCCGTCCGTGAGTAGGGGTATTGATGAGGGGGTGTTGAAAAGCAGTGGACGAAATGGGGAAATAAATTGTCAGTAGGGGTGTCTAAAGAGGGGATGAGGGATAGCAGCGAATAAACCGGTACGATTTTAATCACAGGAGGAAACCGGGAAATCTTCGTCTTAATTGGGGATGTGGATGAAATTACAATTTCGCAAGAACTAAAGCTCAGCCGAGCATTTGCTAAATTTAGGCTCTGAATGAGCAAATAATATAATGACTCAAAGGATGATAGAAACAAAGACCATGATTTTTACGGCATGCCAATGAAGAAAGGAAAACAATCAAAGCTCCACTAATGAGAATATAGAGAATGCTGGAAATAGTACTAGTGTGTGGATGGAAATTTGGTTACGTAGTCCTTTCGTCCAATTCTCCCCCATTGTCCTAATCTCAGCCCATGTGCTAGATGGAGAGAGAGAGAGGGAGGATTTTTTTTTAACTCTATCTAAGTCTTCATTACTTCTGTTTTCTTATCTTTAACTTACTCTGATATCTACAGTTAGTAAACTATTTTTTTAAATGAGTTTCATTATTGTTAAAATACCTTGTTTAGATTCTTGTATTTTTTATTATTATCTTTTAATTTTAAATCAGTTATTGCTTAATTTACATATTTTGATGATTTATTTACATATGTAAGCGATTTTAGATCATAAGCGTTGATAAGAAACACAACAATTCTTGCAATAAATAAGAATAGTAACATCCTTTTCATATATAAAATTTCCACATACATATAAAACAAAGTTAACTTTTATGCAATAACGAGGCATTATTTGTTTTTCATTCCCATATTCTCTCTATTCAATGTCAAACGCGATTGCTGCAGAGTAATATTTCGAGAATGGTTATTATAGATACTTTTTGAGCTGGGGGAGAATTGAACTATTTGATTAGTACAATGTAACATTTCCTGAATACCGAAAATTAGTCACTCACTGGGGGAAAAAATTACTAGACGAATATTATTTTGATTAAAGCCCTAAATAATAAGTTAGTATGCTAAAAATTTCTTTTCGTCTGCCTACATTTAAAGCAGAAATAGCTTAAAATTCCTTGCATCGAAAAAATTTGCATATTTTCATGCAAAGTAACTTAAGTAAAAGACTCGCAACTCGAGATTTTCCATATGCATAACGGGAAGATTATTCTCTTTCCGGTAAACAGCATTCTACGAATACAAATCTTCTGCTAGGCTGATAGTTTTCATGTATCCTGCAATTAATCAAAATTCAATCTTCCTCAAAGGTAGACACTCCAGTCAAAACTATTTTGCGCTAGTTCCCAATCAGATCCGCATTCGTCTTCTCAATTTATTTACTGTTATATCTTTATTCTTGAAATAAACGTAAGAAAACTTTGTCTGTTCAGGTAATCATATCTAGAACGAGGTCGATCGTGAGCTACTAGTACATCATCACAACACTCTTAATAGCTCACATATAAATATTTTTTTAAGGTAATATAAAAAATAATATAATAATGAATACATGATTATATACTAAATTCAAATCATAACTCGAAAGTCGTGAGATAAACACAGCAGTTATATGACTTAAATGAATACAGAGTCGGCATTGCGCGACTCTCTACTCTACCAGCGTTCTTCTGTCCACTTGATATCTTTGCTTTGGTCTATACAGCCGAAGATTAATTTATTTGCGGCAGTAGTTAGAATTTTGGGCTAGCTTGTTAGCTAATTAATTTAGACTTATTTGTTATTTACTTAAGTTCTGATTTTGCGTTATTAGCACATTGTGTGCGGATGAACTTGTGAGGCCAAGTAGGCGAGCTTTGTTAAATTCTTCTTGTAAGTGAAAGGTTGATTTATGGCTTGGCAAGATAAACCTGCATGCAATGAGTTAAACTACCAGTGCTCTACAGTATTATCCATTCAACTGCTGATGAACACTAATTATGAAAAATGGTAACAATTTGTCGGAGTCTGAAAGCTGTTTGTCTGTTTTATAGAACGATTTCCACTTTACTTTGCAGCAATATCTTTGGATAAAGTTACGATTACATGATGTATCATCATTGGTATTTTTTCATTTCAAAACTGATTTGGCAGTTGCATTTTCTTTCCTTTAGAAGAATTATTCATAGTAGTAGAATAACTATATAAATATGATTCTTTATAATTGCTTTTTTTCAAGCAGATTTAATAAACTATCATCATTCAATTCATTATACTATCTACTTTATCACAAATAGGTGCGTATTTGAGAATAACTATGCACTTAGTTACATAATTAACATTAATATACTGCTTTACAATGGTTACACTAATGTTATGTTTTCAGAATATCTAATGTGTTAAATGGTCTAAAGTCTATTTTGCTTGGTTTAAGGTTGCTTTCTAAGAACCATTATAAAATTTAATTAATTTGTTAATAAATTGAGTGTGAAATATTAAATTAATACAAAACTACTTATTTGTACATAAGAAACAAATACTTGAAATATTCTTACTTCAGGTTGTATTTTGTGATTATACATATGACACCGTGTGCAAAATATAATATCTCTGCTGAAAATTTCTAAGAACAAACATAGAATACTATTATGAAAGTTGGTAAAGATAACATATGAAACCTTTATTCTCCTAAAAAGTACAGCAACAAATTTTTTAATAGAATGCTATATTATTTTACACACTGTAAATTTAGAAATAATTATATATAATGTTTAAAATATATAAAGAACATACATGACAGGCAATGTATTCATAGATTGGTTGTTATATAAAATAGTTAATGTGCATGTTACCTTGCTTATTTTAAATTTTATAAAATTATTTTAAAAAATCTTTCGCGGAGCCGGATTGATAGTCCTGAAAAAACATGCAATGAACATTTTTGTTTTGTTTTATTTTTTGAGATACAACACCGTAAACAACATACACTAATTTATTTACAAATGCATTTCTTTCTTTTGATCTCCAGATTTTTATTACCCATTTCACATGAGTATTCTACAGATTTTTTATTCACTTCGGTATCTTTTCTGAGAATAAAATCTAGAAAATTATTACAGAAAATTATACATTATTAAGTCATTTATTTCTAAATAAAAATGATAATATCAACTCAGATACATAAAGAGGCATTTGAGTGAGAGACGAATAAAAACCAACCCCTTAACTTGTTGATATAAAAAACTGCTCACCAAGAGTAGTCTCCGGCAGTGTCTTATTCTGACTGGGTCAGTTTCTTCAATTACCGGTTGGTTTTAGCAAACTTTGTACATATAAATATTACATATTATACATATTTTACACATTTCTGTATTTTGAACTATTCTTGTTTTGTTATTCTTATTCAGATCCCTTTTTATGTTGGCCTATTGATAAATCAATGATTATGATTATAATATGATATGTAAAGCATTATGTTTGTTCAGGTCGATCATAACAATTCCTAACATTGTTTTAAATGACATTCGATTCGACAACATTAGGAAAATTATATATGGACATTAAAAATTAAAAAAACTATGAAACATTTTATGCACATTTTAAAAAACTTACAAAAATAATTAAATTAAGCATTACAGAAAGAACAATTTCATATTATTTTTAGCGAAGTAATCTTTTGTTCATGTTTAAAAATAAAACTTTTCCCATTCGTTTTGGTTGAATGGAACAACGTTTTTCACTTTGTATTTGCCCCGATTTCGAAAACGTTCTTTCGGATGGTCCCGAGGTAGCCATGATCGATAAATATTTCTCTGCTAAAGTTGAAAGTTCGGGGTAGAGTAATGCCCGCGCCTGCCACCATTTTAATGGGCACTCATTCCTAGAAAGAATGCGTTCCTCAAAATATTGCCTCATAGTGACGATGCTGGATACAGTTGAGTTTGAGACGGAGTTTGATGTCACTCTTGCATCAAAGTCTTTCCATATTGAGTCCTCGTTAGTGTCAGTGAATATTGCTGGCGTGACTTTATTTGATTGCACTGTCTGCTGTTTGTCAACATTAAAATATTTTTCAAGTTCAGTTTTCAGCAGAGTTTTAGCACACTCATAATTTGATTCATCAGCTAGTCTGAATGCCAACTTCTTAAACCGCGGGTCTAATAGTGCTGCTTTAGATAATATTGGGTTTCTATAACAATTTTTGAACCTGTATTTGAATTCTGTTATTATTTCATTAGATAGATTTTTTCCAATTTCTGTATTAATATTTAAATTTAAATTTTCAAACATGCTAATTACACTTTCAGTCGCAGCTAAGACCATTGAAACAGTAACCTTATTTTCAGACGACATTTCTTCGGTTAGCTGCTTAAATGGTCTTAAAATTTTAATTACATCTGGAAGAGCCTGCCAGTCACTTTCTGACAGATTTGCAACTGGATTGTGTAGGAGTCCAAGGGCCGCTTCTAGAGGCTCCTGAAGGATACACATTCTTTCTAGCATATCCAGGTTGCTGTTCCATCTGGTCACTATGTCCATTTTTAATTTAAGAGGCTTTTCGCCAGGCCTCAGCTGCTTTTGCACCTCAGCAAATTTTTTCGTTGCCAACGGACTTCTGTGAAAATGCTCCACGATGGTTTTTATTTTTTTTATGAGGCAATCTAGTTCAGCGCCCTGAAGTCCCTCACGCACAATTAAATTAAGCGTATGCGCGACACAAGGCAAATGTTCAAAATTGGCCAACCGTATGGCTGCTTTCATATTTGGTGCATTGTCTGTTACGCAGACAAATATTTTATTTTGTAAATTCCAATGAAACAGCAAGTTACATAATTCCTTCTTTATATATTCGGCTGTATGTCGCTCATGACATTCAAAACAGCCCAATAGTGCATACTTCAGCTCCCAATTTAATATATAATGGGCAGTAACGGCCTGATGTGAAGTCGCTGCTCGCGAAGTCCAAGCATCGGTCGTAATTGATACAAAGTTTGCACTCTGCAATTCTTCTTTTAATCTGCTTTGGACTTCAAGGTACTGAGCGTCCAGGAAGGTATTACTAAATGTGTACCTTGAAGGTAATTTGTAACCAGGTTCTAAATAATTAATTAGCTCTTTAAAACCAGTATCTTCAACGACAGAAAAAGGCTGTAGGTCTTTGACTATCATATTAAAAATTAAGTCATTTATTTTTTTTTCCCGTACTACACTTACGGGGAGTTTAAGGAAAGTACTCAGCGTCGTTTGTTTTAAATTTGTTTGAGATATCAGTTCTATTGAATGATTAATATGTTCAGTACTTGCTGCTGATGTTGATGACACAGGAACTTCTTGAATTATTGTATCCGACATGGAGCATAGAATGACGTTTTCGTAAGTTGACCTGTGTTTTTTTTTAATTTGTTGTTGAGCCACCTTTTACTGAATATAGCGAGTGGCAAATATCACATTTTGCCTTCTCATCGGTAGCCTGTGTAAAAAACCTCCATAGCCGACTTCTCTTCCTATCCATTATAGATTGCACTCTAACATAAAATAATAAAAGCTCGTTAAAAATGTTAGTGAAAATAAGTATCAAATATAAATAATAAATGCAGTCTATATAAGTTGAAATCAGTAAAATCTCATTCAGTCAGTCTTAAAATAAATTACTTATATTTGCATAATGAAACTCAGAATCGTAAGAAGTGAACGTGCGCCAAGCTATATATTGGCTAGAGACTGAAGGTCGTAAGATCGATCCTCAATTTGACTACCTGTATCTTGTATAGGCCTTACACCTACCTTGTACTTGAGCCAACGGTCTCCATCACTCAATATTTTCTCTTTCAGATACTGTATTAAATTATGTTCCTATTATTATTGCTAAAATAGGTAAGCCTGATGATATTTAGGCCTGATAACGAGTCTATGTAAGTTATTTTTTTAACACTTCGATTTGAAATGTCTGTGAAGATTATTAATTTAATCTTCGTTATACTTAAGCAAAATTTTTTTGAATAGTATTATTATTTATATTTTTAATTACGATTGTATATACTTTCTAACATCCCTTCAGGAAGCTATTAAAATTTTATTCAAAAATAGTCTATCTGATAATTACTGTTTAACTTAAATTAAAATCTTAAAATCTAGAATATTTCCTTACGTTGATACCGATATTTAATGACAACAGTATTACACTTAAGGAAATACATCTTATTGGCTGGTACTGCGTGAGTCAGTAATGAAAATATGAATAAGCATCTAATTTCTTCCATGTAATCTTTAAAGTAATTTTTAAGAGCAATAATATTACTAAACTAATCTTAATTTTCATTTTACACAATAGTTTTGGTTCTAGACACAACACAATAAAAACTTTAACATATAACGTAACAAATTACTTTTATATGCCATCAGAAATTCATAAACCCTAATTTTTATTGATTACACACGATATTGATCCTTAAGCGTTTGTTTATATTTTACTTTCCTTTCAGCCATCATAAACTTCTCATTAGTTCAAAAACCGCTCTATTTTCCTTGACCATAAAATTTTCGTTACCTTGAGAAAACATATAATGACGTTTTCATTAACTAAGCACAGTTCAGGACAATAAACAAAGGCCCCATTCAGATTCCACTCACTGATAAGGAGAGTTCCCCCCCCCCCCGCAGTGCAAAACCCATCTAGGTAAGAAAGGAAGGAACTCTGCACTAAGTGAAGCACTGCTCCGAGGCTTCTTTCTCCAGATCGGGGGGGGGGGTGTTTACATTCAGAAGCTTCCTTGACAGCGCTTTGATAGTATTTCGACACACGACAGTTCCATACAAATCAAAAAACGGAACACTTTCGCATAAAATAAACATTCATTGTGTGATGGATAATAGCAATTTGTACAGTTTAATGACATTTAAGCAAAAATCACATCTTGGTTATTTTTCGATAACTAACAACAGCGATTTTGATTATAAATTTGTTTTATAAAATTGTAAGCTGTTGAAGTACAAAAATATAGATTTTAGCAAAAATGTTCTTCTTAAAGAATGTGTGTGCGATTATGGCAAAGCCTCGAGGGCTATCTGCCTAAGGGAAGGGATGCCTTCGTGCAGGACTTTCTAAGGGAAACTGGCTCGTATACACGTTACGCATGGGGAAAACCACGAAAACACCCATGCAGCCAGCCCATTCGCGGGATTCGAGCCTCGGACCGAACTACCACTGTTCAGCGACTTTTCCGCTCGTCCGCTGGTGGGCCTGCTTAAAGAATGAAAAATACCTTACGTTACCTTTAAAACTGTATACGCCTTCTGATACCCTTGATAGAGTATTCGCTGCTTTTATTTTACGCTCCAAACGCCAAATTTTTTTAAATAAAATAAACTTTTTTGTTATTCACATATCATTATAACGTGTACTTTTTAAAAATTTTTAGAGAACAGGCTTTATAGTTGCTCATTTTGAACTCATCATTTTATTTTTATATAATTGAAAAATAATCACTTTGGGTTTCGAAGAAAATCTGATCTTTGAGTGGGTATTAAAAATAACGCATGTAATTTTCATTCAAATTATATCTATACATATTTCTTATGTAAAAATTTCGGGTTTATGCTAAATTATTGTCAATTACTTTACTCGAAAAATATAGTGAATGCACAGATTTATACATGCCGGAAATGAAAAATATGAAATATGTATGGGTATTTATGCAAATGCTTGCAAAATGCATGTATCTGCCTTTAACAAAATACGTAAATATTTATCAAATTATTTATAAATGTGTTTGAAATTAAGGATTTTTTCATTCACAAACTCCTGTGAAAGTTACTGTGAAAAAATCTAATTATTCAATGCATCTAAATTTATAATAACCTTAACATTGAAATGTACAAATAAATTGAAATCCTGTTGACAAATCCGTTTATAAAACTACTTAAGCAAGAATTTTTCGTACAGGAAATCGTACAGGAAAGCAATCTGTTAAAAGGTATTGTAAAGTAAATTCTATAAGATGCGTACTTAAGAAAGTAGTAAAAAAAAAGAGTTTTAGAATATGTATTGTTGAAATTAAAGGTAGAAAAAAAATCTGATAAGTATAATTAAAAGAAATATTCCTTTACATGTTAAAATAACTCTTACATGTTTTAAATAATATATAAAAAAAACTAAAGAGTTGGTTGCTTTAAGAGTTCCGCTTTAAAGGTATCAAAGGCATGTTGAACATCTTCTAACCATTTAAATTTTTCCTTTTTTTAAGTCAGTTTCGTCAGAAGTCTCTTTAAGCAAAATTTAGAATAAATTTACGATAACACCCAATTAATCTCAAAAATCTTCTAACTTCCTTTTTGTTTGAAGGGAGCTTATATTTTTGAACCACTCTTAGATTCCTATCGTCCGGTTGTATAATTCCTTTGGACAATTTATATCCCATATACTTCACAGTGAGCTATAAGAATTTGCATTTGTTGGTTTGAGGCTATGCATATTTAACCAGTCAAAGAAAAATTTTCAGTTTTTCTAAATAATCCTCAATGCTTTTGAACCATTTACAATATTATTGTCAATATAAATTCTTATTTGTAATGGGAACAAGCCGGACAGTGTCCATTAACCGCTGAAAGGATAGGAACTCGAAGCGTTTTTAAGACCGAACACCACTCGAGACCATTCTTAATGTCCTGTGGCAGCGGAAACCTATATTTGAAGATGCCCGACGGGTGCATCTTCATCTGAAAGAAACCTAAAGTCGAGGATAATTCAAACAGCCCCCCAATCCTTTCATTAACCATAATGTGTTCGGAAGGGAGAAACTATCTTCCACCGTCTTTTCGTTAGCTTCCTGAAATCTGTGACTAATTTGTGGGTATTTTCGGGCACTATAAGCAGAAGTGCTTTCCCTAATGATGTCTGAGATCTGTCTATTTAATTTATCCCTCAGGTGACATGGCACTTTGACGCGCTGAAACGCTGTCGCGTAACTTAATGTTATGAAGAATAGCTAGACATCTCGACAATTCCAATACCGATAAGGTTAAAGATATGTCTATAACGACTCAATGGATCTTGCAGCTTTTCCTTCTGAGCTGTGGGTAAATGTGATAGATCAAAATCACTTCTCCAACTTTCAAAATCTTCTCCCACTTATTTGGATTTATTTTAATTATGGGAAAGCTTTTGAGGGCAGTCTGCCTAGGGGATGCCTTCGTGGAGGCCTTTTTAAGGTAAAATGGCTTGTATACACGTTACACATAAGGAAAACCACGAAAACGCTCATGCAGCCAGCCCATTCGCCTGAAATCGAACCCAGATCGGAAATACCAGTGTTCAGCGATTTTACCGCTCGGCCGCTGGTGGGCGTAATGAGAAGGACTTGTGATTTTGGAGAAGCAACAGCCTCTTGAGATGGGGGAATAGTCCTTGTGTAAAAACTGACAATAACAACTCCAGACGGTGTGCTTCTGAAATTGGATCTTTTTGTCTATCCAAGATTACAGATACGATACGATTACAGATACGATAAATTATACGATAAAGCTTCGACGCGAGCTGCATTTTGTCAAACTGATTCCCGAAGCTTCTGAAAGGCTTAGATCAAGGCTCTGTAAAGCGAATGCAAATTTTGAGTGGTAGAAAATCTCTGTTTAAGAGATTCTAACACAAATTTTAAATCCGTTTTTCTTCGTAATCTGGGATTATTGCGAATGAAACTCACGACTTATCCTGTTAATGTTATTCTTTGGCCATCAAAGTTTCTGAGTCAGATTACCCGATATGCGAATCTATAAGGTTAACTCTATCTATAAAATTTTAAAAATAACAATCTGAGTCGGAGCCTGAAAACTGTGGACTCTAATGGATCAAAGCCGGAAACACGACTGAAACGATCCTCGCTTGTTACACCGAGTACATCTTTTTGTCTAACTCTTCCCATTTCTTAAGTTTCTGAACCCACATAGCACCAATACATAGTTCTAAATATAATTTGTACTTAACTTTCTAGCAATGTTTTTGAGAACAACTCAGTACCAAACAACTAAAGCAAAAATCATTAAACAATAGCTAAAACACATATACATAAGTTATAAACCACTAATGCAATGGATTGAATAAGTAAATTCCTAGTTTTCAATAACATATTTAAACAGTCAACGCTCTCTCCAATTATGATGAGACTCTAATGTTTATCGCTTATTTTGGCGGCGCTCTTCGCACTACTTCATCACTATAAATTAATACAAGCGAACAGCCATAAAGTTAGGTACTTGTTTCTAATGAGATGATTCGATTCGATATTTAAATAGGTCAGTTCTAAAGTTCAATCCAATATGCACTCGTAATAAAAATAAGTACTTGCAAACAATACACAAGTTATAGCAATAGTCATAACAATGAATGAACACGTTTTAACAATGGATGAACTGAATAATTAGGTAACGAACTTTCATTAAATTAAGTAAATAAATAACTAATTTTCAGTCGAATATTCATACACAACACAATAATCTTCATAAAATTATTTGTAATTAATTAAACTAACCATAAATTAATTTTATCTGTCCACTCACATTTACATTTAACTTGCAAATCATATTCAGTCTGGTAATTAGGGACTAATATTATGGTGAATTTTTGGGGTGAAAAATATCAGTCACAAAATTGTGAAACATATTAAATCACTTTTTCCGAATGAATAATTAAATAATCAATTACAACTGGAAATAATTAACAAAAGGTTCTTTCACATCTACAATTTACAGTTCCTTACGGGAACATTGAAAGTTAGCATAACCGCAACATTACAACACTTTGATAAATAATATACAATTAACAATACGTTATTGTGTTGTAGTGGACAGAAAACATATTCTTAAATAGCCACATATCCTAGTTATAAATTATTCATTTTTATGTATAGAGTCCTAAATAACATATTAACACCTTAAGATCACAATAAATATAGGAATAGAAACATTTCCTTAATCTCGGATTTAACTCTTTAATACATATTAAAATATCAATAATAGTTTATATATAGATCACTAAAAGTAAGAGGAAAAATTGTACATACCTTTTCAGACTTTGTTCCCACACAATCAATAAAATCAAATTTCTCAGCTCTGAAAGGTAATAAATACACTAAGAGTCAGGCTATGGATGAATTTTTATATTAAGTCCTATATAATCATCGACTCATACAGTCAGTCTTTAATTGTAAGGCTGGTTCACCGCGGTCAGGAACTTTTATCGCTCAGTCGATTTTCAGCTGGAACTCTCCTTCACAATCTTTTTCTCTCCGTCTTGACTTAAAAGTCTATAAACAAGTACAATCCATCTTAAAGTCTATAAAACATGACATGATAAAACAGGAGCCTCTATGAATCAGTCTAATCTAAGTCATCTCTCCTTAAGTCATTTATTGAATATCTGCAAACCATCTGTAATCATTCGGACAGGAAACTTTACCAGTCCTAAACTCATTTCGTAAAGCAAAAAGGAAGAGAAGCCCATTTCACCATCTTTAAAAACTATATTTCTTGCGATTTTTTCAATTTTCTAACTCAAGGCCCAAGCAAAAGGACAGGCATCATTTTTCCAAAATCTTCCTATTTTCCTCACTTTTCAAGGTAAAGCGACATTTCATTTTCAAGTCTCCAAACCAAATACAGGAAGAAAAAAAAAAAAAAAGAAAGAAAAACTCAGACTAAAAACTCTTTTCGACGAAATTTTTCCCTATTTAACTCCCCACCTAATTATTAATTAAAAGTCATCTTCTGACACACCACGCCTCACTTGAATTTAATTGGCGAATTCCAGTTTATCACAATCTACTCTAGGCCAATTATAACCACGCAGAAATTAAAATTAGGCGTCGTGCAAATCTTCACAGTGTCCTAAAAGCGAGGGGCTAAAATTTTCCTCTTTTCGTTTGCCGTGGGAAATTCTCAGTGATTCCCGTTCTGACAAAATGTCTCTTTGAAAATAATAGGTTTGTCTATTCTTCTGTTTGCTGTTAGAGTAATGTAATATGGAGACAGAGTAAGATCCGATTAAACAATAACTGACGCCAACGTTAGATCAAGTTTTTTTTTTTTTTTTTTTAACAAGGTTGCCGTATCCGTTTACCTCCTCTTACGACGAGAGGCTATTTGACAATTTTACACATAAGAAGCTTTTTTCAAAGTACTCCTGCCCCCAAGAACAACCCTATGGTCAACTTCTCATTAACGGAGGAGCAAAGTTACTCTCTGTTGAAATACTCAGAAGAGAAAAGGGATATTTTTCTTTTATTCGCAATCTAATTGTTTAATTCTTACTGGCGCTCCCGCTCAGAAAAAAAACCCTTGAAGCCAAATTCGCGACATATCAGGGTAGGTGAGGATAATTAGGATCATAGTACTCTAGTGATACGTACTGTTTGTTGTCTGTGAGATTTTTACTTTCTTTTCATTCATTAGATGGTAATACTAATCAATAATAGGTTTGTCTATTCTTCTGTTTGTTCTTAGAGCAATGTAATATCGAGACAGAGCAAGGTTCTATCGTCCAAGGTCCGATTAAACAATAACTGAAGACAGTGCTAAATCTTTTTCTTTTTTTTTTTTCTTTAACAAAGCCGTCGTATCCGTTTACCTCCTCTTAGGACGAAAGGCTTTCCGACAATTTCATACATAGAAAGCTTTTTTTCAAAGCGCTCCTACCCCTGAGGAAGAACCCCGTGGTTCATTTCTCATTAAGGAAAGAGAAAACTTACTCTCTATAACATACTCAGAAGAGAAAAAGGATCTTTTATTCCCAATTTAATGGTTTAATTTTTACTGGCGTCTCCAGCTCAAGCCCTTCCTTAGTCGGCCTTTCTTGTGGAGGAATCCACAACACTGAGGATAAACCTTGAAGCCAAAAGCGTGATATAGCAGATCTTTTCCTCTTCTGAATTTAACAGGGTGGGTGAGGATAATTGAGATCATAATATTCTATTATGATATATACTTTCTGAAACTTTCTTTCTATTCATTAGATAATAATACTAATAAATAATATTTTTTCATGTTGATTTTGCATTATCCACATGTTTTATTTTCATTCTCAAATACCCTTGCTCACTTGACATTTTTATTTCGATGTTTAGAAACATTTCATAGTTTATTTCATAGTTCTAGACTTTTATTTTATGTTTTAAAAACTTTATTGGAATTATATTAAATTGGGACAGCAAACATTATTGAATTTTGAGGAGGAAACTGATAAGTGATGATAGTTTCTTATGAAAGAGACTAAAGTGATGATTCTAATGTGATTCATATCTTGCAAGTTTGGGGAAAAATATTAGCCCAAAAATGCTGTTAGTCTCGAAACATTAATTTTGCATTGTTTCACTTTTCATTCGAAAACCCCCAAGATATTATTCTGTCATATCTAATCTGTTACTAACTAACAAAGATCTGATGTAAACACCACACACGGCATCCTTGTAGAGCCTTTTAAATTGCACACATTTTTTGCTGCACTTCATTTAAACGTTTTTCAGTGAATTAATCTAATATAATAACTGATCTCACAAGGCAAGTTAAAAATGACATCAAAAGCTCCAAATCTTGAAATTAAATAACATGGTCAATTTTTGCCGCACGGAAGTCCACTTTGACCACTCCCGAATTCATTTAAATGATTTTTTTTTTTTTTTTTTTTTGGTGTGTGTGTGTGTGTGACATGTGTACGTACGAACTTAATAAAGATTCTTTCTTCCAAACTGGTTGTTAGATGAATTGAAAAAGAATTTTTTTCATGACGTCTGTACGTACGTATTCATGTATGCATAATTTAGAAACTATTAGTCGTAGAACGTTGAAATTTTGTATATAGGATTATTATAACATCTAGACGTACACCTCCTTTTTTTATTGCAATCAATAATACCAAACGTACACACACACACAGAGAGTCGTAGCTAGGGTTTTCAGCGCCCAGGGACAACTGAAGATTTCGCGCCCCCTTCTGCTTGCAAGGATGGAAAACATTTAATTCTAAAATGTCGTAACATCAGTTTGGCGCCCCTTTGATTCTGAACCCGGTGACAGATGCCCCCTTGCCCCTCTTTAGCTACGCCCCTGCACACACACACACACATATATAATGAAAGTAGAAAGATAACATGAACTATATATATTCTCTCCTCCCTGACCTGGCTTTTATTTTCGCAATCGTTGGTCGTAGTCATACATTCCCAATTACAGAAGTGCTTTAATTCATGAAAATATTCATGATTTGCAATGTCAAATTAAAATAAAATAAATTCTGAGCAGATAACGAAATCTATCTTTCAATGCTGTCTCCCTATTCATATACTTATATTTGGGAAAATTTTATACTCGTTATGACAAAAAAAAAAAAAAAAAAAAAGATGTTTGACTTCCATACGACAAAAATTGATCGGCATATTTTATTTAAAAATTTGCAGTTTTTGATGTAATTTTCAGCTTGCCTTGAGGGTCTGGTGAATTAATTAGAATAACTCGAGGAAGCAAGTTTAAATACGGTGCAACAAAAATGCAGAAGTATGTTAAATGACAAAAATATTCATATTTTGTCAATGTCAAATTTTAAAAAGAATTAATTTTGGACAAATTATGAAATCTAAATTTTAATGTTGTCTTCTGGTTCCTATATTTATATCTGCCAAAGTTTATACTCATTATGAAAAAATAAAAATACAAGAAGTTTGAGTTCCGTAGGACAAAGATTGGCCGAGAAATTTAATTTCAAAATTTGCAATCTTTGATGCCATTTGTAACTTGCCTTCGGGTATCGCTTAATTAAGTTAGAATAATTCGAGGAAATAAGTTTAAATGAAGTGCAGCAAAAATAAGCATAATTTAAATAGTCGTAGAAGGAAGTCGTGGTATCCATATCAAATATTCACTTTTCATAATGACCATAAAACTTTCCCAAATACAATACAGAAACTGGGAGACTGCATTAAAGATTAGATTTTGTTATTTATCCGTTATTCGTTGTTTTGGTCGCTGCTTCCCCCCATTTCTTTCATCAGAACCGCTAATGACGAAAATGTGAATTTTCCCCGATTTATCCCCTTTCCAAAAACTCTTTGTTGAGACAAGGAATGCTATATGATAAATGTCAAATTGCTTTTTACACTTAACAATATGATCGATAAACACATTTGCACATGTATAGGTTAAGTACGAATTAATAAAGAACATAAAAGAAATTTAGAAATTTAGAAAAGGTAGGAAAATTTTTATGTTACTTTATTAGAGATAATAGTGAAGCACTAAATATTTCAATCGGTGTTATTTCATAATATTATGAGTATAGCTTCATTCATTTAAGAAATGGCCCACCAGCGTTCGAGCGGTAAAATCGCTGAACACTGGCATTTCCGACCTGAGTTCGATCTCAGGCGAAAGGGCTGGCTTCATGGGCGTTTTCGTGGTTTTTTCCACGTACCTGCTTACAAGCCAGCTTACCACGAACCATACGAGCCGGCTTTCCTTAGAAAGTTCTCTACGAAGGCATTTTTCCTTTTAGGCATATAGTGCCAGTGTGTTTTGTCATAATCAACTAAACCAAATCATTTAAGAAATATATCAGTTGATCACTGCTCAGTGTACATTTGCTGTTTGCTTACAAAACACTTTGTAAAGACATTTCCATTATTTTGCTAATAATTCTGGAAGGCTCATAAAATCCGAAATTATTTTACACTAGCTAACAGAGAACTTAAGACTTAAGTCTGCTTAATGCAACAAAAATTTGCTTAACTTGCTTTCATGTCTCTGGGAAACTTAAGTATATGCAGAAATAAATATTAAAATCTATCACGCCTATTTGTAAGGATGTAAAGCATACCGTTTTGGTTCACGATAATGATAAATATGCATCATGTTACGACAGTTTTAAAAGATTACAAATAACTATACATATGCTAGACTTCTAACAAAATTTCTGTTACAATATGAATACGCATTTATTATTATATGAGCCGATAAATTCAGTATTCGTTATTTTTAGATTCTAGGTATACGGCAAATTTTTTTTTTTTTTTTTTTTTTAAATTTTTGTCTTGTTTTTAAAAATTAATTCACTTCCTTTTCTTCAATTTATTATAAAGGAATAGGAGTTTAAAGTTTGATTTATATATAATATAATATAAATTCATCATTCATTAATAATATTATGTATAACAGAAAAATTATTATTAATGTTTCAAAATTTAATTTTTTAAATGATTTGTCTTACATTTGTTATTTATTTGTTGAATGCGTAACTAAATATTTCAATTGTACACAATAAAGATTATACAGAAAACAATTCAGCTAGCATAACAGCTAATTGCGAAAGAAAAATTAGAGTCTTATTGCTCTTAATTCTTAGTACAAGCAGCCATTTTTAAATTGACGTTAAAATAAATTAATTCTATTATCTATTAGAAAATAATTATACTCTATCATTTATTGACGACTTCTAAGAGGTCGCTTTCTGAAAGAGACCCGTATTTCTTGAGAACGTAAACATACTTTGATAATTGAACATCGCTTTTTTAAGATGGCAGAGCAAATGCACAGAGCTCCCAAATCATTCTAAAAGCATAGACGGTCACGTTTAAAAAGGCTGACTACTTCTAATAAAGCATGTATATTAATGTTCATTATACATTTGTCACAATTTTACTTTCTTTCAAAACAGCGATACTATGGTTCAATTGCTTTAGAAATATGTGAAACTAATAAAATGGGCCCTATCTTTTAAAATCTAATTATATTCAGATACACACCTTTTGAACATGTTTGAAATCCATTATTCTAATCAGAATACTTTGTCTACAGAAAATATTGAATCAATATTAGAAATCAAAAGCTAAGATTAAAGTAGTAAGAATCATATCGTCTAACCCATTTTAATTGAAGTAAACAGGTGCTTGCTTTACCGTAAAGTGAACACATGTTTTTCAAACAGCGAATGAAACGAAAAAAGAGCCCAGCAGCGCTCGAGCGGTAAAGCCGCTGAACACTAATAGTTCGGTCCAGGGTTCAATTTCCGGTTAACGGCTGGCTGCACGGGCGTTTTCGTGGTTTTCCGCATGTGTAATTTGCATATGAGCCAGTTTCCTTTAAAAAGTCCTCCACGAAGGCATCCCTCTCCGTAGGCAATACCCTAGTATGCTTTGTCGTAACCAAATAAACCCAAACCGAAAACAAAAGGGAATTGGTGGTGGAAGGCAGCGACGAAACATCGTTTTAGAAGAATGGGCTACATAACCAAATTTTTATCCATACTGTGGTAAACAGTACATTATATGCTGATCAAAAGCCTAAATTTAGCTAATGCTCGGCTTAGTTCTTAAATTGCAATTTCAGCTACAACCCCCAAACAAGACGATGTCTGGTATTTTATTTCATTACTTAGTTATTCATCATTAATTTAAAAATTAATTAAATTTTCTTTGTCTTTAAATTTTTATTTGTCTTTAAATTTTTATTTGTTTTTAAATTTTTATTTGTCTTTAAATTTTTATTGAATTATAATAATAATAATTTAATATTCTAGTTGCTAATTATTTTATTATTGTAATAGTTATTTTATTTATTTATTTATTCATCTTTACTGATGGCCTTCCATAGAGCTCCAACACTTCTAATTTTAAAAAATAAGTCCTGACTGCAACCAACGATTGCGGTTTTTATTTTCGCCTTACTTGGCTTTTATTTTATTATATATATATATATATATGTACTTTACATTTAATTATAGCCCACCAGCGGCCGAGCGGTAAAGTCGCTGAACACTGGTAGTTCGGTCCGAGGTTCGAATCCCGCGAACGGGCTGGCTGCATGGGTGTTTTCGTGGTTTTCCCCATGTGTAACGTGTATACGAGCCAGTTTCCCTCAGAAAGTCCTCCACGAAGGCATCCCTCCCTTTAGGCAGATAGCCCTAGTGTGCTTTGCCATAATTAAAATACACCACACATTTAATTATAAGGACATATATATATGTACTTTACATTTAATTATAATTTATTTAATATATATATATACATATTTACGTTTGGTAGTATTACCGATTGCAATAAAAAGGAATGTGCACATTTAGATGTTATAACGGTCCCATATACAAAATTTCAACGTTCTACAACTAATCGTTTTTGAGTTATGCGAAATGCATACATAGGTACTTACACATCACGAAAAAATCCCTTTCAGGTATCAACTTAGAGTAAATTTAACAATCCGTTTTTGGAGGAAAAAAAAAAAAAAAGAGTCCTTCATTGTGTTCGTACGTACAGACGTCGCCCAAAAAAATAATTCACATGGATTCCGTAATAGTCAAAAATGGATATTTCCGTTGAAATATGATACCCAAAAGTTTCCTGGATTACAATACTTACTTCCTTTTTATTTCGTACAAGGAAGTAAAGAACCTATATTAACCTACATATTCTTATATAAACAATACCTCAGTACAGTATATAAATATTTCAAATCAATAAAATCTCACCATGATACGCTCAAGAAAAAAAAAAAAAAATCAATAATCATCTAAATTTCCAAATTACAAACATAATATGCACTATAAATCTTAATGTAAAGAGAAGTACAAAATAACGCTTCACGCTATCAAAATTGCTCATCTTTTTAAATATCAACTAAATAATATTTCAACTAAAACACATAATGTAAACAAGAGTTTTCCCGATGCCCAAAAGAATTCAAAATTATCAATGAAAAATACGAGCGCATTGTGACGCAACTGTATCATTCGTATTCGAACAGCAACCGCATCATTCGTATTCGCACGATAACTGCATCATTCGTACTCGAATAAACCGCATCGTACGACAGATGCGAGTAACGAAAAGATGCGAGTAACGAAATGGATTTGTGAGTACCGAATCGGTACTTCGAGTCAACCGATGTACCCGTTACTCAGTAACGAATACATGCGGTTTGCTCCAGCTCTATATTTCTGTTTTTGGAATGAAAACAGCATGAATCCTGCGTAAGTTACCGTTTATATTGTGCCGTCAATAAAGTATAGATTTTACATAAGTATGCCAGGTGAAGCGGAACAACCAAAGAAATTAAAACCTTGTTGTGCGTGTCCTGAGACGAGAAAAGCAAGAGATGCGTGGTAATTTTTCTATCTGTTATTATAATTATTTTGTAATATTTAAGTTTTTCGGCATTTGTTTAGAACAAACTTGTTTCTATTGTGTCTGGTTATACTCTTCAAAAGTAATGTTGGAAAACTGTTTCTTTTATAGCGGAAAAACAGTATCTCTCCAAAAGAACTTAAATTGCTCTATAGCTTACCTGAGCCCTAATGTTAAAAGCCTTTTTCTGTATTTATTATTTCACTCCAAATTGTAATGTTTAATTTTTAGAATATTGAAAATAGTTTTCACGTGTATTCCAAAGAAAATGTTTGTAAGATAAAAATAATTAAGCAGTTCTATACATTTATTTTCTTTTTACTACTGTATGTAACTTCTGGGTAAAATCCAAGGAGAGCCCCACACCCTTGGCGACAAACTGGGAAAGTGCAGAACCACCCAGTTCTCCACACATTTCTCAAAATCGCCTACTTGAAAATAACAAGTCAAAAAATTGCACAAACTCTGTATCCATGTACACATCGACCTATTTTCCCTTAAAGAAACATCCCAGAATTGCACAAACTTGCCATTGCGCACTCCCTTCATTTTGTCCATGTACACATTGATGCGTGCCATATAAGTGGGCGCACCAAGGGTATGGGCTCTGCTAGGATCCAACCCAATTTTACACTTTAAGTTAGCTTTGGCTAATCTTTGGAATATGAGGTAGTTTGGTGACATTTTGGTTAGGCAATAAAGGTTACTAGCTAGGTCTTTAGCAATAATCTGAGAAGTACACAGTTTGAATCGCAGATTATTTTGTCTCGGAGAAACGAGAGATCATGAGACATGTAATGTGACATTTTCCGGAAAATTCCAATCAGGATTTTAGCTAATAAGCACTTAGAAACAATTTCGCTGATAAAGTGCAGAATTGCCCACTTATTTGTTTGGCGCTTTTTACAAGAGTATGAAGAATTGGATTTTTGTCAATTTTCTTTGACTATTTAAGTGAAAATAGGTCAATGTGTACATGAATAAAGTCAGGAGTGTGCGTAATGCCATTTTTGTGCAATTCTGGGATGTTTTTTTAAGTGAAAATTGGTTGACGTGTACATGGATATCGTGTATATGCAATTTGTTGGAAAAAGTGTTGAGTAAAAAAAAAAAAAAAAAGACTAGCAGGTTGCTGTAGCAGGGTTGGTCACCAAAGTTTTGCCAAAATATCACCAAGTTATCATTATCCGAAGATTCACCTTAGCTTTTTATGTTGATATTCAACACCTAAATAAGAGGGCTCTGGCACTTCTTTTATGTAATTAAACGACAGTTTCAGCTGAAAATCCTTTTTATCTCGAAAATTTTATCCCAGTAATAGAATTAAAATAAAAATTGGTGTAAAAGTTTACAATTGGGTGCCCCTTGTTTTTTAGCAATTCTTTTTTGATACCAAGATCGGCACCAGGAAGGCACAATTTCAAGATGGCCCATACACAAAACCAAAGTAAAAAGGTCACAGAATTGCACAAACACTGTGTCCATGTACACATCCATCTGTTTTCACTTAAAAAAACATCCCAGAATTGCACAAACTAGGCATTGTGCACTTCCTTAAATTTGTCCATGTATACATCACTCTATTTTTAAAAAATCAGGAAGCTAAAACAAAGCTAAAACTATCATGGTAACCAGAAATGAGGTTTAACCGCCAAAATTCTTTAAAAAAATTGTCGCTAATTGAAGGGGCACCCAATTCTACACTAGAGCCAAAATTCGGTTCTAACTTCTGAATGCATTCTTCTTTTCCTGTGCGAAACAAATCCTTTGATACTAGTTAACACATGTAAGGAAAGAAGAGCCTCCCTTAACATGTAAAAGGGTTATTCAGAAAAAGTATGAATTTATGGCAGTGGGTAAATTTTGCGTTCCAGTTTTTGTTTCTTGTTTAAAAAAGCACTTGTCATTTTGGAGTAATGTAACAGGGCATAAAAATTGTCACAAAAATATATTTATGGGCGCCCCTCATCGAAAATTGACGATTTTTGACTGTATATGGACACTGAGTTTGTGCAGTTCTTTGCTTTGTTATTTTGGTTTTGTGTAGCGGCGATTTTTGCACCAAAAATTGCCGCTACACAAAGCCAAAATAACAAGGCAAAGAATTGCGCAAACTCTGTACCCATGTACACATCGACCTATTTTCACTTCAAAAAACATCAGAGAATTGCACATTCTTGGCATTGTGCACTCCCTTGACTTTGTCCAGATATACATCGATCTATTTTCACTTAAGTGAAAGGAGCACCCAATTCTACACTAGAGCCAAACAAAAAATATATAAGCTAAGTAAACTACATTTTAAATCAAGCAATGAAATAACATTAAAAAAAAAGGAAATTCATCTTGTACCATCTAAGCAATACACAAGGAAAATATTTACGTACCTTATTTAGAAATTTCAGCGTCTTCAGTCCGTGGCACTCAAAATTCCTTAACAGCATCCAAACACTCACTTTTTTCACTTTATTCATATTTCCTTTCTAATGGAACACTTTATATGGTGAGCATTTGAACCTATCCGACAAACCCATCTGAACGATCTTTACGTTCGACCATATGCATTTCTGGTACTACTCTCTTATATATGCCCTCAGGTCACCAAATGTGGTGATATGTGTTCTGTGCTGGTTTTTGGCACGATTGTGTGTTCTACGATGGCTTTGGAACGATGTTGGTTTCTATGGCAACCCTTTTTGCATGGAAACTTGGATTTGACTGTAGTGGTTTTAGTTACTAGTTGGTTTGAAATGGTTTATGATGCAATGCAAGATGTGTTAGCAAAATTTTAGTCGCATGTTTGCTGCAACTATTTTTTCGGGTGGCTGAGGGTTGATCTTTGGATTATGGTAACTTGGCGATTTTTTTGCAAAAATTTGGCGACCAACTCTGCTACAGCAATCCTCTATTTTTTTTTTTTTTTTTCCCGCCATTTTGTCTTCACGAAGTAAAGACATGTTTCTTTTCTTTTTATTTACTGAAAACTTTTTCCAACAATCTACTAGCCGAATTACACTTATGCTAGAAATTTTATGTAACAAAACTGCTTACTCATGACAAATATTAACTGCAAAATTGGGAAAAAGTGAACAATCGTAAACTCCTTGCGCGTTTTTCAGAATAGCACATATACATAAACCATGTACACGTTGACTTATTTTTACTTAAAAAAACAACCCAGAATTGCACAAAAATGGCATTGCACACGCTCTTCACTATATCCATGTACACTGCTTTTTTATCATAAATTAGAAAAATTTCACGAAAATGCATGAAAATTTTGTGAATCTTTAAACCCGGTAAAAAGAACATATATGAAATTACCTGATCGCGAAAAAGTATATACCCTTTCCAAAGATGAACATTTCCACAAATAAAATAAATAAAATATCCAAAAACTTTTACATCTAAATTATCTATTATATTATAAACGTCACCAACGAATTCATACCGCAAACATTACAAATGGTTACAAATACTTAGTGTCAAATATTTAAATTATTTCCATGCATGTTTACTTCAACTGAAACGTATACCAAATTCCTAGAAACATAAAATTCACAAAATAACTACCATTTAATTAAAATATCACTAAACCATGTACACGTCGAATTATTTTTCCTTTAAAAAAAAATCCCAGAATTGCACAAAAATGGCATTGCACACACTCTTCATGTATCCATGTACTCTGCTTTTTTCTCACAAATTAGAAAAATTTTCCGAAAATGCATGACAATTTTCTGAATCTTTAAATCCGGTAAACAGAACATATATGAAATTACCTGATCGCGAAAAAGTATATACCCTTTCCAAAGATGAACATTTCCACATATAAAATAAATAAAATATCCAAAAACTTTTACCTCTAAATCATCTATTACATTATACATGTCACCAACGAATTCATACCGCAAGCATTACAAATACTTAGTATCAAATATTTAAATTATTTCCATGCACGTTTACTTCCACTCAAATGTATACCAAATTCCTACAAACATATAATTCACAAAATAACTATCATTTAATTAAAATATAATTAAATTCAAAAACACTATTTAAAATACAAATAAGCACATACATTAAATTAATAAAAATTAGCTTACAATCCTAATTACTTTAAACTAAATCACTGCTAATAACAATTTTCCAATAATACCATATTACTTTATTTACTCCTTACATTTAGAACAATGCATAAAAATAATATCCTCAAATAATTAAAAATACAGTCAAAAGTCTTTAATCCGGACTCGTCGGGACTTCGGCGATTCTGGATTATAGATCATCAGTTTAAATCTGGTAAGATGGCATGCAGAAATTATAAAATTAAAAATATGAAACCGTAATTTATAAAATAATGAGCAATTATGATCTAAAGGGTATCAAAATTTACCAAAAAAAAAGCCTAATATTTATTTGTTTACTTTATTAAACATTTCTTTCAACGCGCGGATGCGTAAAGCATACCTTACGCATAGCCGAAATTAGAAAATTGCAACCAGAAAACTATTTGATTTGTATTTGTGGTATTTATAATGACGAGGAATTTGATTTAAATCATATCAAAGACGGAGTACATCGAAATTAAATACTACATTTAGTAAGATTTCGGAACGGTTAGATAAACAAACAATATGCCTTTATCCATTTTTTGTAGCAATTCGTTTTTTGTTTGATGGACATCGAAACGTACTTTCGTTTTCTAGATCCTTTGGGAGCTCCAGCATCGGAAATTCTATTTGACATAATCAAAAGTTCAAGCTTACTTTTAAAAAATTGCTCTTACAGTCTGCAAAAAATAATAAGCCGGATCCAATTCGAAGATTAAGGAACAACGCAATCATCAACATTAACTGAAATAGATAATTAGATAATTTTAGTTTATAGCGTCCGTTATACATTAAACGCGCACGCGAAAACGTTTCTGCACTTGCGCAGACGCATATGCGCAGTCGTAAATGTCTTGGGCGCACGAGTAAAACGCCTTTGCGCATGCGCAGAAAGATTTTAGCTTTGAGGTCCGGATTATAGATCATTCCGGATTATGGGTGTCCGAATTAACGACTTTTGACTGTACTAACTTACCTAATCTTCTTCAGAATCTTGATTATGTGGCGGATACACTTTTCTTTTTTCCTCCGCTAAATAAAAAGCAATCGTATGTGCACCTGTTTCAGGATCTTTAAAATCATGCTTATAGTTCACAGCAAGATGTTGAAAACTTTCATCCTCCCAACAGACTTAATAAAACTTAATAAGCTATCTTTACTTCTGTCTCGTACAACCTTAAAAAAACACTTATTACTACCCCTTTCAATCCCACTAAATACCCATTTTGAATTCACTTTAGATAGGGCCATGGGATCCATAAATTAACCAACACTGTTTCACACAACACAGAACAAAGCTAAATACAAAATTTCCAGATTTCCCCCCTTTTCCGATTAAAGAACTGTAATTTGTCCATTAATGTCACATGACATATCTCATGATCTCTCATTTCCCTCACACAAAATAATGTGTAATCGGAACTGAGTACTTCTCACATTATTACCAAAGTCCTAGGTAGTAACCTTTATCGCCTCCAAAATGTCGCCAAACTACCAGTTACCATATTCCAAAGATCAGCCCTATGTTGCCTACTTATTATGGAAATGTGATTTGGAGTTTTATTTGGTGGTTTTATATGTTTTTCCATCGTTGTTCTGAAACGGGAGAAGATGCTTTCTATAAATTTGTGTTGAAATTGTTTTGATGATGTTTGAAATTGGTATTTCTGGTGTTCGAAGAAGCATTCATTCTTGAGAAGTACATTTAAATCTTGTTCTTATTTTGTAGAATGTTATCTTCATTGTTTTTTTTTAGTATGATTTTCTGTCATTATTGTTTTTTGAATTGTTTGTAGTTTATTTTGTTAATTAGTGTGCAATGTCTAGATTGTGCAATTCGTAGATGTTTTTTGAAGTTTAAACAGAATGCTGTGTATATGGTATTCTTTGAAATTTGTTGTTGTTATGGTAATTTATTTAAGAGAGATGTGCGTAGTTTGTGCAATTCTGTGATTTTTTTTAAGTTAAAACAGATCACTGTGTACATGGATTCTTGTCAAATATTTTTGGTTAGAAACTTTACGTTTTTACTATCTAAATTTTTTGTTTTTGTTTTGGAATTTTAGCTTAAATAGTGTGTTCAAAACTGCATTTTTGGAGACATTTCAAGCTTAAAGTTTGAAATGCAGACAAAAAATTTAGATAGTAATATGGCAACATGGAGTTTCTCGCCAAAAATGTTTGCCGAGAAATTTGTCGCCAAGCGAGGGCATACATGAGAATAGTTCCACATTTCCTTCATAGAAACAGAACACTTATAATTATATTGAATTACATCCAACAAAGTTTCCTTTCTTCTGTCCTTAACCACTTCCGCTCCCTCATTCTATATCACCTAACACCCATTTTACCACTGGCAGCCATTTTACGATTCACAGTATACAATACGTTACATACATCCTAACTGTCATCCAACAAATATTTTCGCATCAGTCAAATTCACCGGTCATGCAACCAATCATGCCATAATAGGACCTGTCACTTTTTACTTGAGAGCTCAAATTATATTAGCAAAAGATCGTAATCAGAAAGTGTTGAACTCTTCTTTCTCTGTTTCCATACCTCCATAACCTCCGTTAAAATTTCCTTCATACTTTATTACTGTTTATAGCATTTTCTTTATTCTCATTAGTAATGCTGTAATTATTTTAATTCTCTTTATTGGTGTGGTGATCCCTTGAAGTAGTACATTGTAATCTTCAAGACGTAAATTCAGGTAGAGTCCAGGAGTTCTTCAGTATTTTTAGTAAAACGCCAGTCAGCCCCAAAGAGGACAATGCCCAGTATTTTATTTGACTATTTAATTATTTGCCCTTAATTTTAAAATTTATTAAATTTTTATTTATCTCTTTACAGTTCATTAATTATTTTACTATTTTATTTATTTATTTTTCTTCTTTTCTCAGATCCGTAGCTAAGGTTTTCAGCCCCTGGGGACAAGTGAAGATTTTGCGCCCTTTTCTTTGTGCCAGGAATGGAAAACATTTCATTAAAAAATTTTGTAATATCAGTTTGGCGTCCCCTGGATGCTGCGCCCGAGGACAGATGTCCCCCCTTGCCCCATCCTAGCTGTGCCACTGTCTGTCCTGCAGTCGTCCATATAGCTACGATGCCTCTAATATCGAAATTAAATCCTTCCTCTCAAACCATTCCTCTATAAGCATGATAATGACTGCTACAGATAAAAGGTCAAATCCTCTTGTTAATATCCCATAATTAACTCTGTGTGATGATGACAAGTTATGTGTGTAAATTAGCAGAGGGTCACTATGACATTGAAGTGACTGTTTTAAAGTAACAAGCTATAGCTTGTCAATGTAGAATATTTCATTTCATTTTAAACCTAAAACTTTTTTTTGTAATTTTTTTTTTCCCTGTATTTTTGTGATTTTTTTAAAAAAAACTTTCTTTAACTGAAAAATTACTGACCCTTAAAATTATCCAGTGTTTCGGATGATGAAAAATATTTTTACATTACTGTTCTCTGTGTGCTATGTAAAGGTTATTTGAGGTAGATATGACACCCAATTTTATGACTAAAAAAACAATAAGAATTTATGTGTCCAGTATTTAAAACAAAAATTTATGTATCCAGCATTTAAAGTTTCGTGAGTAATGAATAATGTTGGGCAAAATGATGATTAAAAATAAAACATGTTAATCACATGCAATAAAACATGGCTGCTATTCTCATGCATGAATTACCATATTTGACGGCATATAAGACACACCTATATTTAGAAAACCACACACAAGGAAAAAAAATTTCAATAGTCCGCACGAAAGCGTGGTACCACAATAACTTAAAATGTGGTTTCTTTTAGTTCTCACGTTTCGTAAAAGCCAAATAAACAATAATTGAATGCAATTACCAAACATATTTTTATTAAGGAAAATTAACAAATGGCAAGCTATTTTGAACATGATATGTAAATATCAATAATAAATAAATGAATGAACGGCAAGCAATCAAACATAATACAAAATAAAGCAGAAACAACAAAAAACACAGATTCAAGGAAAACGTTGCCTATCATGAAATTAGACTTTAATCACTTTCAAAACCATAAAAATCCTTTTCGCTATCATCATCATCATCGAAAACGAGAATATTGTCATCACTACTGTTTCCGTCATCGCTAGTATCACCTTCTTCGAATAATGCGTCGTCTTGTGTTCCGTCAAGAACATTACCGATTCCACACTTCTTAAAGGACTCAACAATTACTTCAGCCTTTATTTCCTCCCAAGATCTTTTTATCCACTCGCACACTTGTGAAATAGAGGGCCGCTTCATTCTACGAGGGCGTGATGTGGCTCTCCTATCCACTTGTTCCATCGTTCTCGCACTTTTTCCTTAAATGGCTTATTCACTGATATATCTAAAGGCTGCAATAGGCTAGTCAGTCCACCAGGAATGACAGCTATCTGGGTTTTTAATTCTCTCGCTTTATTCTTTATGGTTTCGGTTCTATGGGCGCTAAACTGATCCAAAACCAAAAGAGAGGGCTTTCGTAACCACTTGCGCTAAAAAGCCATGCCACGCACATTGAGATGCTTTTGTTTCACACCGCGAGCGGCGTGAACACCCCGTCGATAGGTATTTAAACCAAAAATGAAAATAACGTGGTGCACACATTGCCTAACAACGAGATTGTTTATTTCTCCAGTTACAGCTCTGGATTGCACTCCCAGACATGGAGTGCCATAAATGAGATACTTTACTGCTTGTTATATTGTATTGTAGCGCACGGCACAGCAACCCTGAAGTTTAGTCGTACCGCAAGTGGTTAAGGGTCCACCAGGTCGCCTCGCCCATACTTTCTTTAACCACAGTTTCATTCTAGCTTCATCTATCCAGCCTTTCGGATGAACATGAACAATTACACCCGTTGGAAGTTTTTCTTTCAGATGAGTTTTTCTTTTGAATATGAAAAACGGCGGTAATTTTGTGCCATTAGCACAACATGTTAGATCTACCATATATCGGGTTTTTCATGACGTGTGGTCTTTTTTATGGTTATTGATTTAGACCCTTTAATACTCACAGTCTTGTTGGATGGTACATCAAATGTGAGTGTAATTTCATCCATATTTCCTATCTGACCGAGCTCAAAAGAAGTTTTCTTGTGTGCATTTATAACAAACCTATGAAATGCTAGTATTTTTTCTTCATAATCTGCTGGCATTTTCTGTGCAATAGTTGTTTTTGTGCACATTGATAAGCCTTGCCTTTTCATAAACCTGTAGCACCAGCCCTCAGTCCCTGAAAAGTTCTGATTCCCATGTTTTTCTGCAAATCCTTTGGCCTCATTTTGGGTGAAACACTTATCACAGATTTCCTCTTATCTATCACCCGCATTTTTACGGCATTTTCAAGTTCAGGCCAAGATGGAGCTACGCATCGAAAAGTTACGTTTTTGTTTTTTAGCAGTCTTCATTTGATCTTCCTGCAGTCGCCAAGTATGTATCATTTTTTTGGTAGGTGGTGGACCAAAATGCCTTGCTGCTGCTCTGTTTCCATGCACTTTGATGTAGTTTAACAGTCCTAGTTTATACTGAATTGTATAGCTTAATCTCTTGTTTCCTGTGGTCATATTTTCCAGGTTATTTTTTTAAAACAAATAGTTTTAAGCATCGATACCGTCACATTTATACAGAGTAGCAACCGATACCGACATGTATGTTGGCTGAGTCAAAGAAAGTCTATGTAAAGAAGGAAAGGCTCCATAGACGTAATGTAACCGTCGAACCTGTTCCAACTTCGACATCAGCTCCGAGCTTTGGCGCTTTTTGGCGACAGATATTTCACGCATGCACAAAATAATTATGGATGATGTAGAAAAAGTTGTGTGTCTAAAAAATGCGGGTGATAGATAAGAGGAAATCTGTGATAAGTGTTTCACCCAAAATGAGGCCAAAGGATTTGCAGAAAAACATGGGAATCAGAACTTTTCAGGGACTGAGGGCTGGTGCTACAGGTTTATGAAAAGGCAAGGCTTATCAATGTGCACAAAAACAACTATTGCACAGAAAATGCCAGCAGATTATGAAGAAAAAATACTAGCATTTCATAGGTTTGTTATAAATGCACACAAGAAAACTTCTTTTGAGCTCGGGTCAGACCATGGAGGTAGGAAGTAAGATGGAGTCGCCCTAAACAAGTTTCTCCTGTACCCTGCTCTGAAGCACCGGCGATCCCTACGTGGTGACCAAAACATTGGGTCATTTACCATTGAGTTCAATGGGATTTGACGCGTTCGGATGTAAATATTTTGTAATTATGTCGTAAATATACATATAAATGTATATATTTTCTTTTTCTACAACACTTCAGAGTTCTAAGTATGTGAAAACATATTTTTAAACATTTCATTCTGAACGGAATTAAATGCTATACTTTTCACAGGACTGTTTTTTCAGAATGGTTTAATTTGAATGAAATATTTTCACAAGTTTTCGTTAATTACATTAGAAAAAAAATTAAGGTAATTCGATTTTATTAGGTTTAGGTACAAAAATTAAGATCAAAGTTTATTGTATTATTAATATTAAAATTATACATTATTTCTTTTCTATTTATAAAGCTTCTTCCTAAAATACTTTCTTAAATATGACATGATTTTTTGGCTTCTGAGGCATCTTTTAAATCGAAAAATGTAAGTCAATTTATAATTAATGCTCTATTCGGTTCATTTTAATTAAATAGGTATTAAATAGTACTTGACTTTCTCTGAACATTTCTGAAAGGGAATAAAATAATTTTTTTTTGGGGGGGGGTTTGCTTTTTGTTTTTGTTTTTTTGTTAAGTATTATTTAAAACTTGTAACTGAGTTATTATAAAATGTAAGGGGAATAATTCTTTTAATTATACTTATCAGATTTTCTTTTAACCTTCATTTCAACAATACATATTCCAAAACTCTTTATTACTTTCTTAAGTGCGCATCTCATATCATTTGCTTTACAATACCTTTTAACAGATTGCTTTCCAATACGAACAATTCTTGCTTAAATAGTTTTATAACGTATTTGTCAACAGGATTTCAATTTATGTTTACAATTCAATATTAAGGTTATATATTTAGATAACATTTATAATCATTATAAATTAGATACATTTAATAATTAGATTTCTTCACAGTACTTTCACAGTTGTTTATAAGTGAATAAATTCTTCATTTCAAATACATTTATAAATAATTTAATGAATATTTAAGTATTTTGTCAAAGGCAGATACATGCTTTTTGCAAGCACGTGCATAAATACCCATACATATTTCCTATTTTTCATTTCCGGCATGTGCAAATCATTAATTTCTGTGCATTCACTATATTTTTCGTGTAAAGTAATTTACACTAATTTAGCATAAACCCGAAAGTTTTACATAAAAAATTTATATGAATATAATTTGAATGAAAATTATAATTATTATTTTTAATACCCACTCAAAGGTCAGTTTTTCTTCAAAATTCCTCCACGATGGCATCTCTCTCTTTAGGCAGATAGCCCTTGCATGCATTACTCTATTTAATAAAAACTTAATCTGACCTATGTGCCTAATTACAAATATTTTAACATACGTAATTTTATATTTATAAAACGTGTAAGCCCAAAGTGATTATTTTTCAGATATATAAAATTAAAACGATGGGTTTAAAATGAGCAGCAGTAAAGCCTCTCCTCTAAAAAATTTTAAAAGGTACATGTTACGATAATATATGGATGTGAAAAAAAATTGTTTTATTTAAAACATTTTGACGCTTGGAAAATAAAATAAAAGTAGTGAATACTCTATCAAGGGTATCGAAAGATGTATACAATTTTAAATGTACCGTAAGGTATTTTTCATTCTTTAAGCATAACATTTTTCTTAAAATCTATATTTTTGTAGTGCAACAGCTTATAATTTTATAAAACAAATTCATAATCAAAATCGCTGTTGTTAGTTATCGAAAAATAACCAAGATGTGATTTTTGCGTAAATGTCACTAAACTATACAAATTGCTGTTATCCATCACATTATGAATGTGTCTTTCATGCGAAAGTGTCCCCCCTTTTCGATTTCTATGGAACTGTCGTGTGTCGAAATACTATCAGAATCTTGTCAAGCGAGCTTCTGAATGTAAACAAAGAACACCCCATCTGGTGACACAAGCTTCAAAGCAGTGCTTCACTTTTAGCGCGAGTTGGCCCCTCCTCCCTTTCCTACCTCCATGGTCTAGACCTTTATCCGGGCTAAAAATAGCATTCGGTATTGAAAGTTAACCTGTATCCTTCATGTATAAGACGCAGGTAACATTTTTGAGACCAAATTTAGGGAAAAAAGTGCGTCTTATATGCCGTCAAATACAGTAACTATTTTTATACATATACTCAAAGATATACTTCATAATGGCAGTTTTACTGTGTGTTAAAACTGAGCATGCAGGTATTTGGAAAGTACCAGAATGCTAATTGTAAATTTAGTGAATACGATATAAATTCAAAAATACTGCTGTGACATTTAGGAGAGACCATGATTTTTGTTTGCTAGGTCTTACTCTCAGTGAATTAAGACACATACAGTACGAGATCTCGTCTCATATCAGAGAATTTTTACTGTATATATCTTAACTCGCTGATTGAGACTAGATTGTACTGTATGTATCTTTAATTTTCATCCTTAATCAAAACTGGTATGAATCTTAAGCAATCAGCTTTGTGTTTTGCCTAATTACATAAACTGTATTCTGGTATCAGGACTGGATTCAGGAGTGTATGTATGTGTCTATGATACATATATACACACATGCATGAATACCTATATATACATGCATACATACATACATTTTGGAACCTAGTCTCCTGATAAGAGAGAAGAGTACCATATAAACTAAGCAATTTCCATTGACATATATTGATTTTTCCTTAATTACATATGTAAACAATTATTTTTAAATATTTAGTCTTGTAATCCATTAATGTTTTTACTAAATAAATGCCTGATAAAAAGATGTTGGTAAATGAAATTTCCTGAGTAAATTATGTACTTCTACTGAATCAAGTCTCATGATTTAAAACTATTTTATATAAGCTGTTGGTAAAACATCTGCTTTTATCTGGGAGTTTTCAATACAACATGCCAAAATATATCATACATTAGTAAAGCATTTTCCTAAATTAATTTTTGCCATATGCTTTGATTGCAGCAGGGTATTTCAAATGGAGAATGAAAGTTTGCTACAGTCAAGGCAAACAAATGTTATTGCTAGTATATACAGGGAGGGTAAAAAATAACTCTTTGATATGAGTTGTTAAAAAAATCACAGCATTTACAGGAAATAAAACATATTGTGATCCTTAAAGTGGAAGAATTGTAATGTTAGTGTCTCATTTTATTTCAATGATAGGAGCTATGCAAAATAACTCAGCATTTGGCAGAATGACCTAATACTGAATTAAATACTGAAGTCCGAAATCCGGGCATCCATTATTCAGAATGATCTAAAATCCAGACCTCAAAGCCACAAACTTTTTTTTTATGCTTAATGCATGCACATTTAATTTTTCCTTCCATAATAAAACTTGTGGAGATTTTTCACTTAAAAATTCTGATTCTTAATTTCATTCAGGCACTAAATAAAAAACCTTGTTATGGAAAAACAATCATGTAAGCATAAATTTGTGAGATTAATAATTTGGCTCCATAGCTGTGTGTCGGCTTGGCATACCCTAAACATTTATCTGTTTTATATCCCTGACCCCGACCTGGCCAGTCATTATTTATTATATTTTGCTTTCATCACCTATGTTTATCAATACATGACAACTTCAGTAATAAATCATGCATTGATGTCTAAACTTTTTTTTTTTATATATTAGTAATTGAATAGCAAGAGTATGGCAACTTTTTATGCTAGCATTATGCTTGGCGATGATTATAGATTTTTAAATGCTTCAAGAAATGTTGATGAGGAAAAATTCAACAAAAATTTCTTTTCATATGCTAAAAATAGATTTTGTTAATGAAACTCATTCACCAAAAGATTACATTTAGTGCTATTTTAATTAAGAATAACTGATATGTTATTCACCATAAACTCGGAAGCAATGGCAGAATATGTCAGCACCGGTCGACAAAATTTAGGGAAGATAAAATTTTTGGAATTTGGTGAAGCACCGAGCGGCAAAATTAAGGGATGAGAAGTTTTTTATAATGCAAACTTTTTGTACAGAAAACATGCACGACCTCGAGCATTTAAAGGACTAACAACATTCTCATATATCGTGCAAATTAAACAGCATGGATGACACAAGTGTTCATGAATGATTGGTTTGAAAATCATTTTATACCCAGGGGATGACTAAAAAATAGTCCTGATTGTATAGACAACTGTTCGGCTCAAACTTTTAGTGAAAGATAATGTATCCATATTATTCTTCTCTCCAAAATTGTACTCCTGTCATTCAGTCTAAAGAATCAAGAATTTTGCAAATATTTAAGCATAAAATCTGCTCTGTGGTGCATCGCAAGACCGTGGAAGAATGTGTCTCCAACTACGTTGAACAGTTAATGGATTTTGTAAAGAAATGTGGAGAAGCGGTAATAAATGAAGATGTATAACAGAAGTTTTTCATTGCGATGACAATGCCCCAATCATCAATCAATTAACGACAGCGAAATCTGTAGTATGGTTCTAAATCCAGAAAATACTGCTACAAATAGTGAAGAAAGTGACAGAGAGGTTACTGAAAATGAAAAAATTTCGATTGACAAGTTAGTCGGTATTCTCAACACAGCAATTACAGGACTTGAACTGTGGAACTTTGTAACTGAACAAGAAATTATGTCTGTGTATAGAATTAAAGAGAAAGTATTAGCACAAAAAACGAAACAACTTACATTGAAAGAAATGTTTAATAAAATAAACAAATAAATATTAAGCCTCTTTTTTTGGTAGATTTTGATATCTTTTAGATCATAATTGCTCTTTATCTCAAATTACGATTTCATTTTTTTAATTGTATAATTTATGCATGCCATCTCACCAGATTTAAATTGATGATCTAATATCCAGAATCGCCGAAGTTCCAGCGAGTCTGGATTTCGGATTTTGTACTGTACTTGTATCAGATGCACCTGGTTATGATATGCAGTAATCTGTAGTGAAAGAGCAAACATAGTGGTACAGTGTTAAATGGGTTTTGTATTTCAGTTGATGCCAAGGTCGTCTTAATGATAGTCAAACATCATAACAAATGGTTATGCCATATTCATAACTACAGATCTGTGGGAGACCTTTGCAGGAGCAGTTGTCCCTCAGCATCTAAAGAGGAGAATACAACTGTTCAGGAAATTTCATACAAAGTGTGCAAGTCAGAATGCCATGTTAAATGTGAAAATTGTTGTCTATGCTGCTATTTTCACAGTAGAAGCTATTTTAAATAAATAAGATTTCCACATGCCTTAACAAGATGCAATTCTATGGGATTTTCAATATGAGATAATAACATCTCTTTTATATGAATTTTCCTGAGCTGTATTTGATATATTTGAAAAACTGATGATTACCCCCCCCCAAAAAAAAGGTTATCCTGCCTTTTTTAACCTTTTTTTTGGGGGGGGGATGGATTTGGATTATCACCAAGTTGTTTCATTTATGGTAACCTGAGTAGTTGAATGTTATTGAAACCCTATTATCATGCATGATTGCATGATTGTGATGAATTTGACTGATGGGAAAAGGGTAGAGTAAACTTTAAGGTACCCCTTGTATTATGGCAAAGTTGTTGTTTGATTTATCGCCAAGTTGTTGTTTTATTTATGGTAGCCTGAGTAGTTGAATGTTATGGAAACCCTATTGTGACGTAATCGGGTGCAAGATTCTGGAAAATTTCGAATCATGGGATGTTTTGTAAGAGTTTTTGTGGTGTGTGTTGGTATTATTCTTTAGACGGTAGAATGGAAGAATGTTGTAAGATTAATTTGAAGTTTCTGTACGATTTAGAGCAAAAGGGGAAAAGAGCTTTAATTGACTGGTGTGTAAATGAAGGTTTACTTAGTAGCCATTATAAGTTCCTGTATGTAGGAAGCATATGCATCTAGTCGAACGTAAAAACCATTTAGATGGATTTGAATGGGTTTGTAGGAAGAAAGATTCAGATGGTCACTATGTGAAGCGTTCGATCAAAAAGTGTACCTGCTTTGAAAAAGTCATTTGAGTATGATTGATATTTTGATTTTTACGTGGCTCTGGGTGTATGAAGTGAACTCGAAAATCATGATAAGTGAATATTTGCTGTTGGTAGTGCTTAAATGTATAACATGTTTTCCTTTTTTATATTATTTTATTGTTTGGTTTAAAATGTATTTTATTGAGATTATGTATTTTTTGTTTGCCTATATTGTAGAATTTGGTGCTCATCAAAAAGTGTACCTGCTTTGAAAAATGTGTATACTGTATGTTGTGCGACTGTATGTATACTTTGTGTAGCGGCGATTTTCGCTACACAAAGCCAAAATAACGAGTCAAATAATTGCACAAAATCGGTATCCATGTACTGCCAAAAATCACCAAGTTTTACCAAGGGGTACCCTAAACTACTTTTACCTGGGAAAATATTTGTTAGATGTCAGTTAGGAAGTACGTCACATACCATGTGCTTTGCATTGTAAAATGGGTGTTGGTCGAACGTAAAGATCATTCAGATGGGTTTGTCGCAAGAAAGGTTCAAATGCTCACCATATAAAGCATTTCATTAGAAAGGGAACATGGTTTGAAGAAAGTTTTTAGTTGCTGTTAAAGAATTTTGTGTGCCACAGACTGAAGACACAAAAATTTCTAAATAAGGTAAGTGAATATTTCGGTTTAGAATATATTTAAGGATGCCCGTTTGATTATCACTAAGTTGTCGTTTCATTTATCACCAAGTTGTTGTTTCGTTTATGGTAACCTGAGTAGTTGAATGTTATGGAACCCAATAATGACATAATTGGTTACATAATTGCGGTGAATTTTAATGATGGGGAAAATATTTGTAAGTGTGTTAATGGCTGTTTGTGGTATGGTTAATTTGAATTTCTGTACAATTTGGAATGAAAAGGGAAAAAAGCATTAATTTACTGGTGTGTAAATCAAGGTTTTCTTAGTAACCATTATAAATGTCCTGGGTACTTTTCCGTTTCGCCGGCGCAAATCTCGTTAAGCAGACTTTATTGGCGACAACATACAGTATACACATAAAAATTTTTTACAAATGTTAGTTCTAAGAATTTTTTATTTTGAAGGCATAAACATTTTAATATCGTTTAAACTTTTGTAAAAAGCCAATAAATTTGTAAAATAACATTAGTTTAAGAATTTACTATGCTTTCATAGTTCAACGTCCTGATTCGCCGGTTCATATCACGTGACCCCAAGTGATCTCATCTCACATAAACTATGCTATAAAAATCTAATACTCTCAGTAATTATTAACATTAATTTTCAGTTAAATCTTAATTTGGAATACAAGTTTAAATGCAAGAATTTCTTCAATTCGTACGAATAGCTTATGTAAAGCCGCACTGTTTTATTTCGCTAGTGCATTCTCATTAGAATTGATGAATTTAACCCTTGACTTTGCCTTTTCTATATTTTCACCTTCGGGTGTGTGGTGTGATGACATCTTAATTGACTTAATTACCGCGAGTGGCCTTAGGGCATAAAATTGAACTATCTGGTAAAAATTCTAGGTAATTGTATGCCAGTATTGGAAGAAACAACCAATCTGATAAGAAATTGCTGCAACTTCTTTTGAAAATAAGGTGTGAAAGGTTACCAGTGAGGATATTCCGTTTGGCATCAGTTGTACCATTATTGGCGACTTTATCACATGCCCGGCAAAACGGAAAAGTACCGTGTCCAGTTTGTAGGAAGGAAATGTGTATGGTCGAACATCGAAGGATGCCAGCACCATGGAGGATATTTTTGTGAATCTATGTGGTGATGCCAGTATGCAGATTCTAGTTCAGATAATTTTAGGAAGTTTTTGGATGCTGTTAAGGAATTTTGTTTGACCGAAGACACATAAATTTCTAAATAAGGTAAATGGATATGTCCTTTGTGTAGTGCTAAGAGTAATTTCTTTCTTTATGTTATTCCATTGTTTGATTTAAAATGTGGTTTGTTTTGGCTGTAATGTAGACTTGGCTGCTGCTTGATGTTTTAAGTGAAAATAGATAGATGTGTACATGGACAAAGACAAGTGAGTGCGCGTTGCCAAGTTTGTGTAAATCTCTGATGTTTGTCATTGTGTACATGCATACTGAGTTGTGCAATTCTTTGACTTGTTAATTTTGGCTTTCTGTAGCAGCAATTTTTCAAGTCAAAGAATTGCACAAGCTCTGTGTCTATGTACAGCCAAAAATCGTGAATTTTCACCAAGGGGCACCCATAAATATATTTTTATTAATATTTCTTGTGTGTTGTGCATAGGTACAATAAAATTTATTTCCTTTTTTATGTTATTTTATTGTTTGATTTAAAATGCAGTTTGTTGACATTATATATATATATATATATATATATTTTTGTTTGCCTCTAGTGTAGAATTGGGTGCTTCTTTGATTTTTAAGTGAAAATTGATCGATGTGTACATGGACAAAGTCAAGTCAGTATGCAGTGCTGAGTTTGTGCCATTCCCTGTTTTTTTTTTTTTTTTTTAAAGTGAAAATAGATCGATGTATTCATAGACAAAATCGAGTCAGTGTGCAGTGCCGAGTTTGGGCAATTCTCTGATGTTTTGTAAGTGAAAATAGATCGATGTGTACATGAACATGAAGTTTGTGTAATTCTTTGACTTGTTATTTTTAGTTTTGTGTAGCAACCATCTTGAAATTGTATCTTGCTGGCCAATTGCCAAAGAGCACCTTTAAATATATTTTCGCAAAAAAAAAAAAAAAAAAAAAAAAAAAAAAAAAAAAGAGGATAACATTAGTTTAAATTATTTTCTGATATTTTGCATGAAATTTCATTCTTCTTGGCATAGTCATGCAAGTGGCAGGTATTTTATCATTCGGTGAAGCAAATGCAATTTTTAAAAAGTTATTAACATTTTTTATAGGAAGCTATTTTTTACTTGCCATGTAATTTAAGAGATGTCCAATACATTAAGTCATAACAAATGCTAACATTCCTTTCTGTAAATACCTGACAACCTTGTATCCAATGCTGTAAGTGTCTCAAATACGCTTAACCACTTGTGGTACGACTAAACTTCAGGGTTGCTGTGCCGTGCGCTAAAATACAATATGACAATCAGTAAAGAGTCTCATTTACGCCGTTCCGCATCTGCGAGTGCAATTCAGAGTTGTAACATGAGAAATAAATAATCTCGTTGTTAGGAGACGTGTGTACCACTTTATTTTCATTTTAACGATAAATGCCTATCGACGTGGTGTTCATATCACTTGCGGTTTGAGACAAAAGCATCTCGACGTGCGTGGCACGTCTTTTTAGCGCAAGTGGTTAATGTGCACAAATACAAAAGTTTACATTGCCTGCAAAGTGCTATGCCTGTTTGGGTCTCCATATCTAACCTTTTCTCATACCTCTTGTGGAATATGAGAAAGAGAAAAATTTGTGCTATTATGTCGCACATTATTCAGTGAGTAAAAGAGAATATTATTGCTTCAGCTGATGATATCAGTCATACTTGGTTCACCTGCTCAAAGATGCCTCCTAGAATAAAGTGGTGCCTTCAGTGTTTGTTGTGATGCAAAGCACTGGATATCTTTTAAAATATGTTTTACCAAAAATTGATGCTTTATTACAATAAAATGTATAGTAATACAAAGTATTTCTTCCACATTCTTAACGAGCCTTCGTGGTGTAGTGGTCAGCACACTCAACGCGTAATCGACAGGTCCGTGGTTCGATTCCTGGCGAAGGCATTGCTAATTTTTCATCCTGCCTGCTACCAAAAACATCCTAATGTCTCTACAGTAATTAAAAAAAAAAAAAATACCCTGAAAATTTAGTGGAATGTGGTAGAATTTTTATTCATTTACTTGTACGATATATTCCATTCAATTTTTTTCTTTCAAACAAGTTAGCCCAATAAAAAATTATTATTATTACAATTGAATATTTTATAAACGAATAAATTTTTCAATCAAGAAAAACATAAAACTTCATATATTTAATGTTTTTTAATTTGTGTAATTAATGTGTCTAATCTAGTTAATAAAGAATGAATATTAATGAACAGTTTAGCTACTTCATTGTGCTTAAAATGTAAGAATTTATTGATTTATAAAAATGTGTAGCTTTATTAAATCATTCATTTAGTTCTGAAATATGATTGTCCTGTTAATTCTCTTGGCGGCAACTCTGTGAAGAGATATTAAACGTTTCATTTTATACTTTGAATTCTTTTGGTTTATTTTTTATGTTTTTCTTGCTTAGAGATTACTTTAAGTTCTTGCTATTCTGAAATTATTGTAAATTTATTAATTGTATTTAAATTATTACTGCTACTAAATTTATAGCAACTTTTAAGTGTGCTGTTTAGTTTTAAAGGCCTTTATTTAAGCTTACTAATTTTTCATTTTTTAAATTTTTAGCATAAGTATTGCCTCCCCCCCAAAAAAAAGCTAGTTAAATTATGTAAATGAAAGTATTTAAAGTAATATAACAATGTTATATTTGAATAAAGTAGATATATAATATAAATGTGAAATAAGTTTATGTCCTAGTAATTCTAAATTTATGAAATAAAAGTATCTTATAAAAAATTTAAAAAGAATATAGCAGTCATGTAATACATTCATAAGAACACAATTTTTCATAATATACATGAAGATACTGACATTGAAGAACTTGACTCCTTCAATGTATTTTTTACAAAATGAGAATAGGTATGAAGCATACTAAATTAAAAATGAATTGTTTTCTCTCCTCGATAAATCCAAATGCAAGGTGTATTAATATACTAATGTTCCTTTTATTTTCTTAACATGCTTTTCGTTATATTGGTAGAACACTGTGACAGTTTAATATTGTGATTATTTAGGTATACCTTTGCATTATATTGAAGCTTCCAATTTAGTGTATCGGAAATGGGATGAAGGGATTGTTATCATTAAATTTTTAGCAGTTAATAGAAAAATGTCAAAGTAGAGTAATCCTACAATATATGATTAGCATTCATTTTGGATTAATAACAGATTTTTCTAATATGAAACTTAAGTAAAAATGAATTTTAAAAATATTTATATTCTGTGCTTATGATGTACGATAGATTATGTTGTTTTGACCCTATGGCAGTCAAATTACCATTTAACTACAGAATAACAGTGTATAACCATTTTTATAAGAAAAGCATGTTGGTGTCTTAATTGGCTGACTAACTATTTGCAGTTGTAACTAGATCCAGGCTTGCAGCAGTCTATTTATTACTTTATGCAAAGAGGATTTGAAATACAGATTCTTTCATGATTTGATGCTCCTAATCCTACATCAGGATTGAAAATTAGATTATTAATTAAATACAAATAATATAAAGTGTATTATTTTATTCAATAAAATAACTAGACTCTTTTTATTTATAGAATATGGTAGTTTTCATTTTGCCTAAAATCGCCAGTAATGGTAAAACTGATGCCAAACGGAATATCCGAATATCCTCGCTGGTAACCTTTTATGCCTCGTTTTCAGAACATTTCGCAGCTATTTCTTATCGTACTGATTGTTTCTCTCAATACTGGCATACAATTACACAGAATTTTTACCAGATAGTTCAGTTTTATGCTCTAAAGCCATTTGCGGTAATTAAATCAATTAGGAAGCACCATTTGACTCTGCTTGAAACTCGCTTGGTATCAGTGCCATTCAAAGTTTGTCCAATACAATTTGTTGTTGTGTAAGTTTCAAAATTCTTAAAGCTCTGTTCAGATGGTAGTATAAATGTCACAGAAGCATATTCATAAAACGCGGGAGTTCCATTCACACGTGCAAGACAAAGTCTCCAATTTAGAGAAGCTAAATTTGTGCATGTGTCTACAGATTTCCTGCTCAATAGGTTTTGCATATTTGCTCTGATTGGTTGACTCTTATACCAAGTTGGCAGAAAGTTGGGATGAAACCAATTTTTATGACGTAGCAAGGTGTGGCTGAACATACATAACATTGTCATTGAAAATGCTTATATTGTAGCTTTTTACTGCTTTATTTAGAAGATATTGTTATATTAAAATTTTGCATCTTATCTTATTTTGCAGCTGAAAGAACTAGGATCATATTCCGTTGAAGACATTTCTTCCACAGTAATATTTTGTAGCTGTTTTCGAAGATCATTTTTGTAGTCCTCTAGGTAACTGATCCACATCTTTATTGTTAATTTCCAAGCCCTTGATTTTGACTAAAGACTCGATGCCATAGATAACAAAATAATCGCAATAATTCCACCAGTGCTTCAATACCATTGCTGAATTCAAGATCCGTAAGTCAAATTAGATTTCCAGACGTCCCCGAGTATTAATTTTGTGTCATAAGTTCCCTCAAAACATCTACAAATAATCTGAATAATTTGTTACTGACTTGGGTGTTCATAACTTGAGACACTGTTCATTATCCAAGACATTTTTTTAATTAAGATAATTTTTTCATGATTAAAGGAGTTTGTAAACCAAGGTTTTATTTTGGATTCTACTTTTTTTTCCCCTCTTTTGGGTTACCTTAAAAAAAAACAATAAACCTCAGGAAGAACTGAGCAAGAAGCATTATGAAAACAGTAGATGCCTGTTCCAAGGAAGAAGTTGGTCTATTCAGTAACTGTGTATAATTGAATTTAGATATATCTATTCTTGTGTACATTTTTCTGTTAAATATATGTAGCCAAAGATAATTGTGTTCATATAAGTATTATACATAATCATTTCATATATTCATTCTGAACAGCTTTGGGTACATGAAATTTATTTTGTTGCGACACAAATAATCTTTATAGTAGAAATTTCAAATGTATACTTTTACTTACCTTTATCATTATTCTTAGATTATGTATACATCCAAAACTTTTCAGAAATTTTTAATAATCATTTAATCTTTCTGGAAGAATTCTTATTTGCATTTTAAAAATGAGACATTTATCATCTGTAGAATAATTTTTTCAATAAAATTTCACCTAAAAAATCATTATGTGCTTCTGCCTGCCCAATTTTACAGAGGGAGGAGGGAGATTAAAAGCATATTTTACAAAACTTATTTTATACCATTCTAATTTATAAATTTCTTTTTCAGTTTAGTTGAAAAAGGAGAAGAAAAATGCTTTCATTTAATTGAAGCTCACAAGGAATGTATGAAGAAATTAGGCTTCAATATATGATGAATTACATTTTGTAAACACTGTAAAAGCTTACAGTATAATTAAGAATTACCTCTCAGCAGGAATTTGTAAAACTACTTATGTATATAATTGTAAAATGATTTAGACTGGAAAATAAAATTTCCAGTTTAAAAAAATGATTGTTTTTATATTATTAATTAATAAACATTCAGATGATAATCAACTTTTTAATTCAGAAAGCTCATTTATAATATACACTATTGCAGTAATGATGCATGAAAAGAATTACAAAATGAAAACATTATCACCAGTTATAGTAGTTATTTCAGATATTTGTCTTTGTGTTCAACTAGGAGTTTAGCTGAAGATTTTGCATCACGGAAAAGGGAACAAATTTCATCAATATCTTGCTTCTTGACGGATGTTCTGCCATTTACTTTAGCTAGCAAACTTGCAGGACTTAATAACTGTACTGCATACCTTCAAATAACAAAAAAGAAAAGCATAGAATTTTTAATATGACTGACAAACTAAGACTAATAAAATGGCAAACTGAAAGCAATAATACTTATTCGAAGAATTAAACCTGTGCGGTGATATTAAGTTTATACATAGGTATGCAGGTTGGAATTAATTTTCATTAAATGAAGAGCAATACATAATGTGCAAGATTACGAAGCTTGTTAACTTATTACACGGTCAATATAGCTTTTTGCTGTGGCTGAAAGCTTTGGTGGACAAGAGTACACAAACAATCGCAAAGGGTTGGGAGGAGAAAGAGTTCTATAGTGTTGAAGGAACTCCATAAAATAGTTTAAATGAAAAGCAATTTTTTCATTGCAGAACTTGTCATACATTTACAACATAAATGAGCTGCTATAGAAGCTATCAGAATTTGTTAAATCTTTTGAAAATCTTCAACTGAATAATAAAAATATTAGTACTAATAGAATGAAACGCTGCATACAGTTAATTTTTCAAACTATACTATACAATAAACAACTCTGCATAAAATCTAGTATATTTGAACTTTAATTTTTGGAACATATACTGGAAAATAAGAGAAGGAAATTACCTTAAAGTAGTTTTCATTCCTATTTCTCCTAAAGCTAGAAGTGATTCTTCATCAACTGCTATGCCTTCTACATTTGCACGAATTTTCAGAATCTAAAATTAAATTTATACAAAAGGACATTAACTTTTATTATGAAGCAATTATTATAAAATTGTCTCAATCAATAATTTTTATAATTTAAGCAAAAAATTGAGCAGCTACATAAAATCGATCACAAGGATAAACATTTTGATTTATTTGTAAAATATCAGTATTTACATTATAGCATTTAATCCTAGTTTTACTCTCTCTATATATATATCCAGTGTAAGCTTAACAAAAAAAAGGGGTAAGGTAAAATTACCGAGATCGAAAAGCGGAAAAAATAGAAAATTTATCTTCACCCCACTAGTGTTTTAAATTATGGTAAATTTCTGGAATAAAGATATCAACAGAAATAATTTGTGATTTTATGCAAATATGTAAGCAAATTCACTTGGTAACAGGCATGTATGGACTCTGAAAATTTTCTAAATTGTTTAATAAATAAACATTAACCATTTTTAGATATTAATGAAAAAGAATATAGAATGAAATAAGCTAAAAGGAACTATCCATTTTTTACTTCTTCAGTGAACTATAAAGGATAATGGAATCTAAGAAATAAAATGCAGATGGTTGAATCCGTAATGAACAGTGAAAATTTTGATGTTGCAGAATGCTGAAATGCCAATCCACAATGAATAGGAAACTGGCAGCTCAGGCAGATAAAAATCTCTTATTTTATTTCAGCAAATGTGTTGTGGCCACAAACAACTTGGCACATTACTTGTGCCTATTTTCAAGAGGTTTGCGTTTTTAATAACTTTGCAGTATGAAGGAAGCACCAGTTCAGCTATATCGAAGAGTAGTGAGTGAGTGTGTTATGTTCAGGGTTAAATTCGGACTGAATTAGAGTTTTGGTTTTCAGTGCAATTTGATTGGATGATTATACTGCTATAAAGTTAATGTGCATGAAAAATAAAGAATACGTAAAAGATAAAATTTAAATTAGCAGAGTAAATTAATTTCCCTTCTGTATTCTAAAAACAGTAATCTCTCTTTGTATTGCATCATTTCAAGATTAATTTTGAATGGCTAGTACTAGGCTGCATTTTTAAGCACTCGCAGCAAATCTGTAAATGAATTTATTTTTTTACTTTTTCGTATAGCTGTTAAATTACACTGCATTTATTAAATCATTGAATATGCTGGATTAAATTTCGAAGAATGGATTTTTCGCTTAAAATATTTATAACTTACAACACACTTCTTTTGGAATGATTGACTTGCTGATTATTCTCTACATAATTCTGATGATGTAAATGGAACTAAAACAGCCAATAACTTTACATATATATGTATTTGTGTGTGTGCATGAAAGAAAGTTAAAAATTTATAGGAGTCCTGCATGAGACTTTCCTCACATGTAATAGGAGCCAGTTCCCATCAGGAAGTCTTTCTTTCCCAAGAGTTTTCCCCTCTTTTAGAAATATCTCTAGACCGCTTTGCTATCTTAAAATAAACTTACAATTTCGAAATACTTTAAAGGCGAAAGGTCTTTCAGAGAGAAATGTTTAATTTAAAAAAAGGGGGAGTACTCTTCTGTCATCAAAACCGAATTCAGAAATGCAGGTTTTCGAAATACTTTAAAGGCAAAAGGTCTTTCAGAGAGAAATGTCTAATTGAAAAAAAAAGTGAGTACTCTTCTGTTAACAAAACCGAATTCAGAAATGCAGGTATGTATGCATGTATATATATACTTTCATTAATACATACATTTTTTAATCCAGTCTCGATAACAGAAGAGTACCCCCCCCCCCAAAAAAGGAGAAATCAACTTGGCAAGCATATTTACAAATGTATTCCATTCTATAAATATTGAACAAAAAAAACTTCCTCGTGAAAGTCAGGAAGATAGCATCAAACTAATTTTAAAAAGAAACACATTTAATGAAAAGTTCTCTAGCTTATTTATTGTGGTTACTTTCCTTATTTACTTTTACAGTATAGTTTTTATTCATTATTACTTTATAATAATGACATATCTGTACATTATATGCACTGAACAACCAAAACATTATGAACACTTAAACAGTGATGCATTCCGCGACCTCTAGCCTGCAATTCGCCTTGGCATGGATGCCAGAAGTTCTCAGTAGATTACTGCAGACATGTTATACCAAATATCTAAGCAGCGGTCACACAAAATCGGGATAATTCCGACATGGTGGTATTTGAATTCTGCTCTATGACATCCCAAATGTGCTCTGTCAGGTTAAGATCCAGAGAGTTAGGTAGCCAGGACATTAACTGGAATTCATCCTCATGCTCCTCAAACCACTCCAACACAGTTTGAGACTTGTGACGTGAGGCATTGTCCTGCTAGAAGATTTCATTTCCAATTGGAAAGATAGACACCATGTAAGGATGAAACTGATCCACAATTATTTTCAGATAGTAAGCAGCTTTCACAGTCTGTTCTACCACAACTAAGAGACCCAGAGTCATCCATGAGAATGTACTGCTGTACGGGAGAGCGGGGGGAGTAATTGTTCGCCTGGAAGACGACATACCCTGACACAATCATTGATGCACTCAATGAAAAATCTTAATTGATCCGGCCAGATAACTGTTCTCTACTTATCCATGGCCCAGTCTCAATGTTTCCGGGCCTACTGTACACGTAGTTGACAATGACACTCGGTCAACAAAGGCACACAAGGGTGAGATGTCTGCTACGCAGTCCCATATCCAACAGTGTCCACTAAATTGTGTGTTCTGCACTGTATTGGGCAGTCAGCTGAGCTACTGTTTGGTTCGATTTTGCTGTACCAAGCAGGACAGTCTCCAATGTCCTTTTTCTTTGATGACGCGTGGACATCCAACATCTTGGCATCTACTGCTGGTTTCACTGTCATCTATCCACTTTGCATAAATACTAACAATGGTGGATTGTGAATAACCTACCAATCATGCAGTTTCGGAGATACTTGTTCCAAGACCATTATAAGTTGAACTCTACCAAATTCGCTTAGATTAGCTGCGTTTCCCATCACATGCAAAAGTGCAAGAATAATTCTTTACTTACTTCAGCAGCAGTTAAATCCCACTTAACTATGTGCCCTCCAAGTTATCCAGACAAGTTCACTGAAATATGTGGGGATGGTTATAATGTTTTGGCTTGTCAGTGTACAGCACATAAAGAAAAATAAAATTCACAAATGCTATTTAATAAAAAGACATAGAATAATGAGAATTTTACTTTTTCCTCAAATAAAAAAAAATTACAATTATCATTAAACTTAGCTTTATTCAGTAGCAAGATTTAAAGGTCTTACATTTAAATCTTGCTACTGAATAAATGAAAGGAAATTTTTCTTTATAATATTGCGAAACCTCTCATAATATCTCCAATGTTTAAGATGATTATTTCCTTAGTGGACCATAATCATTTGGAATTATACATGGTCACCATAGGGGTCATCACCACTAGAGTTGTTTTTTTATTACAAGTTTTAACTGTTATGTAAGAAAGCATAGTTAACTCAGATACAATGTGATAGACATTTTGGTTCTTTCAATGAAGAAGTACATACAAAATACAGAAAATTATAGTTGCTAATTTAGCAAAACACACTATCATGTGCAATTTGAAACAATCAAATCATCACATTTTATACAATACTTTGCTCTGGATTTAATACCGCTTAAAGCATGCTGTATAAAATAACGTTAAATTTCTCCTTATATGAGAAAATTTTGTAGAAAGATTCGATTCATTTGCAGCATCCCGGACGTATTATGTGTTCTTCGGTGTATGATTTTATGTCAAGCCTTGTACTAGATAATTTCCAAAAGAAATTTACTACACATTAAACACTGAATTTTCACAAATAAAAGTTACTATCCTATTAAAGAAAAGGGATGGGTTTGCAAAATATTTTGAAGAATTGTACAAAAATGTCAATTTCTATCATTTCATTAAATTCTTGCAAAATTACTTTAACATTAGTCTAAAATTACTGATCTATTATGCACTCATTTTAAACTGTGTTTTCAAAAACAATTGCTCACTTGAATCATTTCAGAACTTGTGTAAGGCAAAGTACGGATAATCATGAGCCGGTCCAGAAGATCAATGGGAATACCATGAGCTGATATAATATCTTCAGCACCTCTAAATAACAGAAGAAAATAGATAAAAAGTTACAAAAAGACAATGAATCACTGTTGTTCACAGCAAAATATGTTAACAACCATTACATACCTGATGCTACATCTACCACGATTTGTAGCAAATATGACAATAGGAGCTATTGATGATTCAAGTGCTCTATGTAGGTAAGTAAAGCATTCTATGTCTAGCATGTGCACTTCATCAATAAACAGAACACCAGGTACAAGTTCTGCTATTCCTTGATCAATATACTTATTGACAACTTTATTGATTTCCTTCCTTAGTTTATCTACAAAGAAAATATTAAGATTCTCACATAACCAGTATCAATACACATTAAAATAAAATGCAAATAATTAATTACTGATGTGGTAAGCATGTGTGTAACAATTCTTTAGTTTTAACAAGCAGCAGCATCATTTTCATAGGCATTCTTTTTTTCTTTTGCATTTCAAGCTATGGCCATAAAACAAGTATGTAGATAGACAGCTGGCTATTGCAAAGCACAAAAACTATAATCAGCTGGCTATTGCAAAGACGAGGCTGCACTGGGGACTTTTAAAGTTACAAATGGGCCTAAGTTAACCCCAAAATGCACAGAAAAGGAATAGGCAATACACATCTGCCGAGTATAGCAGAAAAAATTTAGCTACTAGTGCTCATTTAAGGAATTGTTGATAAAAAGAATCAAGGAATAAACTAATGAATAAAATTTAATCTAACAAATTTATTTCACCTTTGACTCATCAGCCATATAGTGGGTTTTTTTTTTTTTTCCTGATTTTTGATCTCTGAAACTTTTCATTGATATATAGTGCTCTTACCAATCACTTATCTAATTTTTAAAAAAATCTTTTTGAAAATCAACCAAAGAGAAAAACTTAAAAATTGCTGGCAAATGTTTGTCATACAACTATATTCATATGATAAATCTTTTCTTTGAAAACTACTCTTTTGAGTATTTTTGTAAAATGCATAAAATAGAATATATACCTCATTAAAAAAATTGGTAATAAGAGGTAAATATAAAATTATAAATAAAGCCAATCCACTTTAAACAGAAGTTTTAGGCTTAAATAAATGAAACAATAACTATCCAAATTTCATACACCAGTCGGTACTTTTCCGTTTTGCCGGCGCAAGCGATGAAGTCGCCAATAATGGTACAACCGATGCCAAACGGAATATTCTCGCTGGTAACCTTTTACGCCTCATTTTCAAAACAAGTCGCCGCTTTGTCTTATCAGATTGATTGTTTCTTTCAATACTAGCATATAATTACATAGAATTTTTATCAGATAGTTCAGTTTTATGTCTAAGGCCATTTTCGGTAATTAAGTCAATCAGGATGCAATCACAGCGCTTACACGAAGCCGAAAATATAGAAAAGGTAAAGTCAACGGTTAAATTCAGCAATTCTAATGAGAATGCATTAACGAAGTAAAGCACTGCAGTTTTACATAATTTCTGTGTAAGCTATTCGCACGAATTGAAATATTTCTTGCATTTAAACTTGTGTTCCAAATTAAGATTTAACTTGAAATTAATGTAGATAATTACTGAGAGCATTAGATTTTTGTAGAGCAGTTTACGTGCGGATGAGATCGCTTGGGTTCACGTGATATGAACCGGCGAATCAGTATGTTGAACCATGAAAGCATAGTAAATTCTTAAATTAATGTCTTTTTACAAATTTATTGTCTTTATTTATAGGCTTTTTATAAAATTTTAAGCGATATTAAAATGTTTATGCCTTCAAAAAAAGAATTTTTAGAACTAACATTTTTTATGTGTATACCGTATGTTGTCGCCAATAAAGTCTGCTTGGCGAGATTTGCGCTGGCGAAACGGAAAAGTACCCACCAGTCTTAAAACAATGCTCAACATGTAGCAAAATGTGAAAAATTTTAGTTGCATATTTTTCCAGTGTTCTCAGATTAGTTTATATTTGTCTTAGGAAAAGAACGAAAAATTCTGGTCGACACTGGATAGCTTCAATACAGAGTAAAATTATTACTAAAATCAACACTTTAGCCAAGTAACCACTTAGGACCATCCATAAAAGAAACTACAGACTCAAAACTAAAGAAAAACACACCAAAGTAAAACATAAAATTCACAAAGAAACAATCTTGTGTTGGCATAGTAGTCAAGTTTACCAATTTCGTTTAGTTTACCAATTTCGAGGGAAAATAGGTACAGATCCCTCTTCATCAGGAGCAAAGAAATCTGGAATGAAAGAAAAGCCAGTTGTATTTATACCCAACAGGAGTAAAGTAAAGTAAACGAGAAGTTAGTACCATCTGTCAGCAGAAACAGTAATCAAAATTGAACAATAGAATTTTAAAAGTGTTTGGAAGGACTGGATTGGAATTAAGTCATTAACTAAACAAGATAAATCTTTATGAATGTGAAAAGCTTTAAGAAAATCCAATTCATAATGGAAGAAGCTTTCTGGATAATTTTTGCTGACCTGAAGTCAAAATTACTATTAAATTTCGGAACTACTCTGATATGCGCCCTCAAGACGCCAAATATTTTTGGTGAGAAACTTCACGCTGCCATATTACTATCTAAATTTTTTGTCTACATTTCGAACTTTTAGTCTAAAATGTCTCCAAAAACGCGGTTTTCGCACATGCAAAAACTACGTTTCGAACACACAATTTAGCTAAAAATCCGAAACAAAAACAAAAAATTTAGATAGCAAAAACGTAAAGTTTCTCACCAAAAATATTTGACAAGAATCCATGTACACAGCAACATGTTTTAACTTAAAAAAAAATCTACGAATGGCACATATAGGCAATGAATGAATCTACAAACTACGCACACCTCGCTTTAATAAATTAACATAACAACAATAAATTTCAAAGAAGACCATGTACACAGCATCCTGTTTAAACTTTAAAAAAAATCTACGAATTGCACAATTTAGGCAAGGAATGAATCTACGATCTACGCACTCCTTGCTTTAATAAAATAACATAACAACAATAAATTTCAAATAATACCATGTACACAGCGTTCTATTTCAACTTTGGAAAACATCTACGAATTGCACAGTCTAGACACTACAAACAATTTAAAAAACAACAATAACGACAGAAATTCATACTAAAGAACCAATGAACATAACATTCTACAAAATAAGAACAAGGATAAAATAAAATGCACTTACCATGAATTAACGCGTTTTCGAATAGCAGAAATATCAATTTCATACCGCCTTTAACATGCCGCCACATCTTCACTATTGTATTTACATGACAGCCAGACACACTATCCAGAAAATTTATACTATGGTTCACAAATAAATAAAATTACAAATCCCTACTTCTATCATGCGCTGCCATTAAAAATAATCTCCCAGACCCTCTTTACACACTTCTAAATACCCACTACCCCTCAACAGGATAGCCACAATGATATTTCCTTTTGCCGAACTTCAATTCAACAACTACCATTTTATCTTTCCCTCCCATCTTCTCAGACACAGAGGCGAATCAACGAGCTCCAGCGAAAGTTTTTCAATGTCAACAGGGTTGCCATGGAACACACAATCGCGCCAAAAACCAGCGCAGAACACATATCGCCACATTTGGTGAAATTAGGGCGTATATTAGAGTTGTACCTAAATTTCCAACTATGATTAGCTAAGACTTATTAATTTTGCCTTTTTGGACATAAGTTTTTTTTTTTTTTTTTTTTTTTTTTTTTTGTGTGTGTGTGTGTGTGCAAAACTTTTGGCCAATATATCTCAAACCATGGCTTTCCCTTCATTGCTCTGATGAAGAGGGACCTGTATCTGTTTGTCCTCAATATCAATAGTCTTGACTAAAATCTACACGAGGTTCCTGCATTGTGAATTTCATGTGAAATTACAAAATATTAACATATGCTTATTAAACTACTCTAAACCGCTCTTACTGTGCTATACTGAATTAAACAAACAATAACAGAACTCTAATACACATAAATTAATAATTATAGTACACATGAAAAAACATAGTGGTAATGAGAAAAATATGATAATGTCTGTAGTTTATTACAGATGCAACAATAAATAAACTAGTAATTACTAAAAAGGTCATTTTAGGTTTGGAACTATTATTACATGTTTTTATAATATAAATCAAAATACCTGTAATTTCTGTCTTTTTCGGCTTTATGAGCATGCCCATGATCGACAAAATATCTTGACCACCTTGTGGTTTAGCATTTGCTACATCCAGATCATGAAGCGTGACATCTTGCACAATTTCTTTCTTTTTATGTACATCTCCTTTAGGCAGAGGAACATATTCTTCTGCCTGCAATAGTACAATTCTTTAATATATTTTATTCACAATATACTAGTATAATAGATAAAATACCTCTCTATTTTGAAACAATTTCACTTCAGATGATTATATATTGAAAATAAAGAAGTAATATATAAAGATATTAGTCAAAGTAATTTAAATTTAGAAAAGAAAATAAAAATTAAGAACTGATAAAAATTATGCATAAAATTTTGCTGTGAAAAAATTTTCGTCATTTATGTTGGAATTCAGTTATAATTTTTCAACGTTTATTTCCGATGTGATTCAACATCTGAGTAATCACATACTTTACATAGCTTATATTTAAAATTTTTAGATTTAATTTTCTTTCTTTCTCCCACTTATTTGTACTTTTAATTCTAGTTACCACTTAAAGATATAATATTTTAACACTTCTACACCTATATGTATTACAATAACATTGAATTCATTTTAATATCAATACTTTAAGAATAATTAAGAAGCAAATTGATATGACAATCTTTTCCATTTACCTCTAAATCAAACTCAGTAGCATATGTATCACATCTTCCTTGTCTCTGAAAAAAATACATCATATAAAAATTGTATCACAAAAAAAAAAAAAAAAAAAATGTTAATTATAACTAAAATTAAAATGTTTATGAATGTACAACTTACCTTAACAGCTCCACTGTTAGCTTCAATATAAATTACATCACCAACAGCAACCTTCTCCTTTTGAATACTTTCAAAAATTGTTGGATCTAGTTTTAATTTCTTGGAACCCTTCGCTGTTTTTAAGCCAACTGCTACATGTGTTGTTGTTTTTCCATAACCTATAATTTGCAAGAAATGTATATTTTATCTATTTCCCATTCAAATTTTTATGCAAAAAGTATTTAATAAACTAATCAGCACATCACCAACCACAATAGCTTCTAGGGTTGTAATTCAGGCAGAAAAGCAAATCTATAGGTGGACTGTGAACAACTGGGTCTTAGTTAGCACATAAATACTATTTGATTTTCCCCACTTGCACGGATTAAATAAGAGATATCTCATAATTTTCAGTTAAATTTATTGATTATTTTACACCAAACACTATTTAAATAAATATACAAAAATTCATGGCTCATAATTTTATACTAAAAACTTTTAATACTTATAACAAAAAAATTCACTTAAAATATATTAAACCCTCATTTTACTTATTTAACCTTAATAACAAGATTAAATTATCTCACTGTGATTACAGTGACCATGACTATAATTTATCATAAATGCTGATCTAGACTGACTTTCTATTTCTTGGAAGTTCCTCATAACAGGCAAAATGCTTTCTATTCTTGTTTTTGACTGTTGTACTCACTCCTTATCCAAAAATCACAAGGATATTTCTCCTAGCTACAAAAAGATTTAAAAATTAATCATTCTGGGATTTAAACCCTGAAGTGAAGTATCAGTGTTCGGTAGTTTTACCCACCCAACACTAACAGGCAATGTTTCCCAAAGACTACTTTTTAAACAAAAACTGAGGTAATGATTTCAAAGAACTTGCCATCATTGACTCTCTGGAACCACATTTTTATCAAAATGCAATTAAGAAAAAATAGTGATTTGTTTTAAAACTCCTAACAGATAACAGTGATTGCAAACTACCCTTTTGTTAACACCATTAACAAGCTCTGAATTTTATGAACAGTTTAACCCTTTGCGACACGCATATTTAAAATATATTTTAATCTTTAAAAAAATGCCTTAGAATAAGTCAGATGGATTTACTTAAGTGCTTGAAAAAATTTCTGCGCTTTATTTTTTTATGGGAGAAGGTGGGATACCGTTTGTCCCACCATGCAACTAGCGCATGTCTTATAGCATATTGGTGTATAGCAGGGAAAAAAATCATATGTGGAATAAATAAACAAAATAAAGCATGCATTCTAAAATATTCATTATAAACACACTAAAATGCATTTTGTACTTATTGCATATATGCATGACTTGTAAAATTCTGCATATGCACATTTTGCATATATATATTTAATATTTTTAAATTTTAGGAACAAAAGAAAATATTTTCTTGAATATTATTTTAAGATTAAAATTTGATACTCATACATATGATACTAAATAAAATATGAAAATTGGCCCTTGATTCAAAAACATTTATATATGATTAAAATTGAAAAAAGTCATTTTTCATGAAACTTTGAAAAACATGTTGTTTCATTCTTTTGTAAGCATAGAGGCACTTCACATGTTTCACACATCCAAAATGTTCGTCGTTCTTCTTTCGATGTGCTGCAATATGCACATCTTCTCCTGCTCGTTCTCTTTGGCGTACGACTTGCATTTTTTAGTCTCTTTTCTGGTTGTACGAACGGGTTTTTAGTTTTTATTTGAACTGGGTATTTCTATTTAAGTTTTCTTTTCAGCTCTTTCTTGCCTGCAAGTGCCATTAGACCTTCTATAACTGAGAGAAGAAAATCTTTCATTGTTTTTACATCATGATCTCGTTCGCGAACAAACTTAAATAGAATAAATGCGTTTATTATACTCGCATCTAAAAAGTAAAAAAAAATCATGTGCCACCATTTCTTGCTTCTGCGGTTTATTCCATATAGTCCTTTCAGTTGATCAATCAGTCGACATATCCCATATTCTTGTTGTATGAAATAATGCTGTTTGGGCACAGTACTTTTTTGTCTTTCCATCTCGTTCTTTTCTATTAATTTCTTTCATTTCAATTGCCTTTTCCAAGCAAGACAGGATAGAAACGGATCATTTATCCTTCCATTTTATGCAATAAATTGAATCATCGCTAACTGAAAAGTCTATATATTCTCTTGACATAAATTTGTCTTTTAAATTTTTGGGTAGATACTTTCAATTCATATTTACAATGCCACATGCATAGATGGGTCTGTGTCTTTAAAAAGCGAAACAAATTATATAATTCCCTTTCTTCTTCAGCAATAACTTCAACCTCAGTTATTCTCTCCTGGATTTCAATTTCACCTCAATAAGAACTGATATCTGAAGCATTTGAGTCGCAATCGGATAAGAATTCAGCAAAAAGATCCAAAGCTTCCTGAGTTGTTAATTTTTTTCTAGACATTTTAGCACATCAGAGCATACAACGGATGTAAAAGCGCGCATAATCACGAAAAAAGTAGATGCAAAAAAGAAAAGAAAAATAATCGTGAGTGCTGCCATCTATTGAGCGGAAACTCAAGTGTGTGGTGGGACAATTTTTAACCCACTTATTTCAAGTGCAAAAATAATGTTATAAAATATTGAATCCAATTAAGATTTTTGAAAATAAAATACCTTTGAATATTAAAAAGAATCATACATATCATAAATTGTATACCAAAATGTTTAAAATATTGAAAAATGCGAGATGCATGGATATCACTCTTGTGATCCTGTTTTGAATATTTTTTGCTTATAAACTTAAACCGTGGTATAGTAGTAACATCTACTGAGAAAAATAATAACTAAAATAGATTATTTTTAAAACATTAGAAAATTTCTAACGGAAATTGCTAACTGAGAAAATAAATATTAATTAGGTGGGACATATATTGACCCACCATGCCGCAAAGGGTTAAGCAATCCCAAGAAGTTAAAACCTACTCTATATTATAGTATAATAATGAAAGCTATAATAGATTGCAAAGTACTGTGTTTAAAAACATTAAATTGTTGGTTTTAACCTTCTATAACTATCTAACATTGGCTATAAAACTGCAAGAAAAAGGTAGATACACAAACCTTGAAATTTTTCAAATAGGCTACACAAATTATTTCTGTAAATAAACTAATAAACATACCTCCCATAGGATTTTCACTTTCAACAGGGCTGATTTCTGTAACTTCTCCTTCATAAATTTCTTTTACTTCCTTAATTCTCAAACCTGCCGAATAAATAAATAAAACAAAATTTTTCTTTAAAATATTCAGCAATGAATATCTCAGCTGTTTTAGGTACTTTTTCAGTATATTTCTCATTTACTTTTATTCCAAATAAAAATGCATTATAAACTGACATACAGAACACAAATACTCAATAATGAAGAATGTAAATAAACTCCTAAAGATTTCAGATATTAAAAAAGTAAAATTAGTGAGTACTACAATGCTACTGGATACTAATATTCCAGTTATTTTAGCTTTTAAATTAGTTGAATATCAGATAGCCAGGCTTTTACTGTACTTAAATATCAAATAGATAATTTTAAATTGTTTACCTCTGATTTAAACAATTTTAAATTAATTTTGAAATCAATTAATAATTATTTATTACATTCTGGTATTCTAGAAATACATAAGGGATAAAAGTAAAAAAAAAAAAAAAAAAAAAAAAAAAAAGAGGAGCATATATTAACTTTATTTGAAAATTAATTACATGGAAATGTGTACAAGACAATCAGAAAAGGAATGATAATTAAGATACTAAGTAAAAAAAAAAAAAAAAAAGGAACAGTCCTTTCAAATTCAAATTATTTTATTCTAATCAGAGCTGTAATTTATTATGATCATCTTCTGTTATCCCTATGATAGGTGATACCTAACCGCTGTCCCTGCAATGTGGCACATACACCCTCAGAAAGTTTGCCAAGTGCTGGTTTCAGATGAGAAAATTAATAAAAATTTTCTCAATGTACAACATAAATTAATTCAAATGCACATAAAACTTAAAGGGGGGGGAAGATTAAGTAAAAACATTTTTATAACAAACTAAAAATTTAAAAACATTTCCAAATTTTAACTATGTACAGATGCATAATGAATAAAACATATATACATTATTACTATATGCTTAAGTTATCATGAACTATTCCTATTTTTAGAGACTTAATGGAAAAGTAATTTTTTTTTTTTACCTATGGCACGACGAAAGTTCTCCATTAATACCTCGGTCTTCTTGATTTCCGATGAGTATACTTCACTACCAACCATAGGACAAAATGGTACTTTTGATCCTAATTCTTGAGCAACAGCTAGTGCAATAGCAGTCTAGAATAAAAATTATTAGACAACAGTTTTAGAGACACTTATTATAAATCCATAAATATTCCTATTGGTACTTACATATTAGTGCAATCATCTTGGTGCAGTTTAGCGATTTTTTACAGAAGAAAAAGATGATTCAGTGAATTTTAGAATTGCAACTTGCAATAGATATAGTTACCTAAAGAATTGTTATGTGCATGGTTGCCACTAGTTTGATGATTAAGGTGGTTGCAATAATATGTAAGTACCTTTCTATTTGTCAATAAAAGACCCTATTCTCGCTATTGAATAAAAATTTAACAAATAACAGAAATTGGTTAATTCTTACCTTCCCCGTGCCAGGAGGTCCAGCAATAAGTAGAGCTCGACCTGCCATTTTTTTAGCATTTATTAAATCTACAACAATTCCAGCAGCCTGAAATATGAGGGAAGGTTAAAAACTAAGAAATGCGAAAAAATTTTTAAAAGTTTTTATGGGCAGCCATGAATTTTACTGCTCTGAAACACATTTGATAATTTTCATTATTAACAAAATTAATACTGATGCAAATACATTATAGAATGATGATTTATTATTTAACTGACTAAAATAAATCCCAATTATTTTTCAATTTACACCACCACTGAAATTCCAATATGTTTCCTATTTTAAAGTACACCGTGTTTGAAAAAGAATATACATATTACAAAGTGTTTTTTCGTCCAAACTATCGATCACTGCGCCTCGGCTCGACTATTGGCAAAACAAATACATAGTCTAGTTTATATAATTAGCGTCTAGATGTCAATTGTCTTCTGTTTTGCATGGTAACCGTCACATGTTTATAATGGCTACTCCGCAACAGAAATAATTTTGTGTTCTCGTGTTTGAAAACCTGTGACTTCTTCCTGTGGGGTTTGATTAAAGACAACGTTTATGTAGCACCACTCCCACAGAACCTGGAAGAGGTGAAGAACCGGATTCGTACTGTCATAACATCAGCGACGATGGACTTGCTTGCCCGAGTATAAGAGGAATTTGAGTATCAATGTGATATTGTTCGTGTCACTGATGAAGGACATATTGAACATCTGTAATCTGAACTTGAGAGGTTTATACATATATGTGTAAAGTTTCATATTCGTATATCATACAGTTTAATAAATATATGCATTCGAAATACATATATTGTTTTTGAAACATGCTGCATTACTAAATGCCTTCAAATAAAACTCTGAATTTTTTAGCAAATAAGCTACAAAAATTGTCAGACACGATAACCTATATAGACAATTTGTTTATATTTACTGGTAAATCACAAAATTATAAAAAAAAATCTTTAAAATATACTTTAAATTTAATTATCACATTACTGCACATATTTTTCACTACCACATATTTCAAACAGTTTTATTTCCATGTAATACTTTTTAAGTAGAACAAAATATTTGAATATTTTTTATGTGGAAAATACAAAACTAGATGCATGGTACAAAGTCTGAAATCCGGTCCGATACCTAGACCACCAGCCAAAAATTTAGGGTTGCAAAATGTTTAACATTTAGGGAGGTAAAATTTCAGATCTACAGAGAGTTCACTAGGCCACAAAATTTCTAGTGCTTAGTCCTGAGTAATTAATTAATTAGTCCTTAAGTTACATATGGGAATTTATGTATTCAGAAATGGTGAAGCATGTGTGGAAAATATCCATTCAGTATAATAAATAACTAAATTAAATCCGGCTTACTTTGTCAGTGTGTGACAGAAGAAAGACAAAATGTCTTTAGTGACAAAGATCTCGTGATCTTTAGTAATGATCTCATGATATATCACCAATAGTGTGTATACTGGATGCAAGCTAAGATGTATGATGACAGCTGTGAATTTGAAGGTTTTCAAATGCAAAAGAAAAAGAAAAGTTTTCCAATGAATAAAATTTGTGGAGAAGGAGTAATAAATGAAGATGATATAACAGAATATTTTTCATTGCAATGACAATGTCCCATTATCAATCAATTAGCGGACAACAAAATCTGTAGTATGGTAGCCAGAAAATATCGCTACCAATAGTAAAGAAAGTGACTGAGAGATTATCGTAAAGGAAAAAATTTCGAATAACAACTTAGTGGGAATTTTTGAATCTATAATTACAGGAATTGAACAACGGAACTTTGCAATAAAATATATTTAGCTATAGAATTAAAGAGAAAGTTGTAGCCCAAGAAATGAAGCAACTTAAATAACTTACATTAAAGAAATACTTAATAAAAACAAATAAATAATGAGCCTTTTTTTAAATTTTGATTTCCTTACGGTCATAAATGCTTCATTATTTCACATTTTTAATTTTATAACTTCTACATGTCATCTTACTGGATTTGGTACTTTTCCATTATGCACCTGCCATGCTTTTTGACATCAGTAAAATTGTATTGTTGTAACTAAAAACTGTTTACAACTAAAATACTTTCCAAAATACATAGAAGGTGCATAATGGAAAAAATACCCTAGATTTTAAATTGATGATGTAATATCTGGAAAAATTCCACATCCAAAATCGCTGAAGTCCTGACAAGTCAGAATATTGGATTTTGCACAGTACTATACTGATTGAAGATATCGAATAACAACCTGTAATAAATGAACTTGATTTTCTTTTTAATTTTCAGAGAATTCACACTTAGCAAAAATATATTATTTATCCACTACTTAATAAGGAAAAAATTTAATTTTTCTGAATAAATATGTCAAATTTTAAAATATTAAATCAGTGCAATAAAATGAAATCTTTTATTCAAGGAACCTTAAAAAAATAAGTACAGTCAAAAGTTGTTAATCCGGACTCGTCGGAACTTCGGCGATTCCGGATTATCGATCATCAGTTTAAATCTCATAAAATGGCATGCAGAAATTCTAAAATTAAAAATATGAAACCGTAATTTATGAAATAAAGAACAATTATGATCTAAAGAGTATCAAAATTTACAAAAAAAAAAAGCTTAATATTTATTTGTTTACTTTATTAAACATTTCTTTCAATGTAAGTTGTTTAAGTTGCTTCGTTTTATGTGATAATATATTCTCTTTAATTCTATAAACAGACATAATATCTTGTTCAGTTGCAAAGTTCCGCTGTTCAAGTCCCGTAATTGCTGTGCCGAGAATACCGACTAACATGTCAATCGAAATTTTTTTGTTTTCACTAACCTCTCCGTCACCTTCTTCATGCCTTTATCCATTTTTTGCAGCAACTCCACTTTTTGTTTGATGGATATCGAAACATACTTTCCTTTTGTACAATCCTTTGGGAGCTCCAGCATCGGAAGTTCTATTTGACATAATCGAAAGTTCAAGTTTACTTTTAAAGTATTGCTCTTACAGCCTGAAAAAAGTAATAAGCCGGATCCAGTTCGAAGATTAAGGAACAACGCAATCATCAACATTAACTGAAATAGATAATTAGATAATTTTAGCTTATACCGTCCGTTATACATTAAACGCGCACGCAAAAACGTATTCTGCACTTGCGCAGTCGTAAAGGTCTTACGCGCACGTGTAAACGCCTATGCCCATGTGTCAACGCGGCGCATGCGCAGAAAGTTTTTAGCTTTGAGGTCCGGATTATTGATCATTCCGGATTATGGGTGTCCGAATTAATGACTTTTGACTGTATTATTATTTTGCTCATCCAATTTTGATATTTAAAACTTCCTCAAAAACGCAGAAAAAAAGTATGAAAATATAGTAATTATGATAAAAAACATTGCTGTGAATTTTCTAAATATTTTATAGATAATATAATACCACTAGCAGCTTCGCTGCCAGCCTTCGTCTGGCTTTTAAATGTACCGGAAAAATGGCTCAAGGGAACACCAAACGTTAAATTTAAAAACTGCGTAGAATTGTACTCTGCAGAACAACTTTATAAAAAAAAAAAAGTTATTACGTATAACAAAATTACAATGAAATAAGGATTATCCCTTAATACAAATATTAATATCCTAATAAATAAATTAACCAACTTCCCTTTGCAAAATCTTTAGAACTCAAATGGTATAAAGAAGATTAAGAACTTTGTTTCCTAAAAAAAATCACTCAAAACTTTTCAATATCTTAAAGAAAGTGAAATGAGCAATAAATAACATAAAAAAATACAAAAAATAAAAAATTCTGAAAAACAAAGTATAATTAATGATATTTTATCTTATATTTTCAAGAGAAAAAATTACAATGAAATAAGCTATATCTCTTAATACAAATATTAATTATCCTAATAAAAAATTAACCAACTTGAACCAACCCTTGAAGAAAAGAAAATCACGCAAAACTCTTCAATATCTTACAAACAATGAAATAAGCAAAAAATAACACGAAAGAAACTCAAAAAACAAAAAATTCCGCTCAGAATTTTACTCTGCAGAACAACTTTATCACAAAAAAAAATCAATAAAAATGTATTATATAAAAAATGACAATGGAATATGCCAATTTCTTAAAAACAGTAACATAAAAAATACGATGAAAAATTGTTGCCAAACCCATATTTAATAACGATGATCGTGGGTTCAACTCCTTATGTGGAGACTTTTCCCCCCCTTTTCTATCTTTTTATATTATTATTTTTCCAATTAAAGAGGTGTATAATTTATTTTATATATTTATTTATACAAAAAATGCCTAGAAAAGGTAAAAAATTGGGATTTCGGACTTTTCATCAAGGGATTGTAATTAAAGTGCATACTGAAAGACTTTGTACATGAAAATTCAAAACTTTATTATTTGACAATCCCTGATTTGCATGTGTCAGGATGATATTTATCGTAGAAACAATAATTATTTCTGAATCTACACTCACGTTTGTGAAAATTGCAACACCAAGAAGGAATCGTCATAATTGAATGCAATTTAATACACAGTTGAGTGGTAGTGGTACAAATAAATGATTAAATGTTCAAAGCAAACAAACAAGAACAAGAGATCAGAATCAGTATTTTGTGTGGCCACCACGCGCCGCAATAAGTGCTGCTACACGACGTGGCATGGAGTCAAACAAAGTTTGAATGTCTGACTGAGGAAGAGCATTCCATATCGTTTGTACGCGTACCCAAAGTTCGTCTGCAGACGCAACAGGACGAGGATCACGAGCAAGACGCCGACCAATGACATCCCACACATGTTCAATTGGCGACATATCCGAGGAACACGCAGGCCAAGGAAGAAGCTGTACCTGCTGCGCTGCAAAGAAGGATTTAACAATCCGAGCAGTATGAGGGCGGGCATTGTCCTGTTGAAATACAGCGCCTGGCAAGCTTTGAAGGAAGGGAACAGCTTCGGGCTGTAGAATTTCACGGATATACCGGTTGCTGTTCAGATTGCCCACAATTCGTAGCAATTGAGATCGTCTATGATATGCTATGGCGCCCCAGACCATAACTCCGGGTGTTCGTCCACTGTGGCGTTCGATAATGCACTCCGGAAGGTGGCGTTCACCGGCATAGCGTCTGACACGAATGCGGCCATCATGGTACCACAAATTAAAGCGGGATTCGTCAGAAAACACGACATGCTGCCAATCAGCACGCCAGTCTCTATGCTGATTGGCCCATTGTAGCCGCAGGCGGCGATGGTCGTGCGTTAGGGAGATCCTGTATAAAGGAGTCCGTGCGCGCAGTCCACACTGCAGCAGACGTCTATGAATTGATGAAGCACACAATGAAACACCTGTAGCTATTGACCACAGTGCTGCCAATTGTCTAGAGGAAGCTGTACGGTCCGTCCGCGCCATGCGGACCAGGTGTCTATCATCGCGAGCTGTCCGACACTCGTCTGTCCACTGCTTCCAAACACGCATCACTGTGCTGCTGTTACGCTGCACACGAGAGGCTACTGCACGATACAACAATCCAGCTTCACGAAGGCCGATGATTCTCCCTCGTTCAAACTCTGTAAGTTGTTCAAATCTCGCTCTCTTTCGTCGACGAGGCATAAGTACAGATTGAATTAACGTTTACCACTAGCAGATAACCACCGATAACCATACACGCCTCGCTACAGCCGTCTATTTATTCGGATCCATCAGCCGTTCAGAGGGCGCTGCTCAGCATACGCATGCGCTATGGATTTGCAATTCTAATCATTTGCATATCATGCGCTACTTTGCATTTCCTGAAAATTTCAGCTCACTCGCGTAAGTCCTTCATGGTGTTGCAATTTTCATAAACGAGAGTGTAGCATAAGTTATAACGCCGGATTTTTACAACCACATTGTTGTTTCAACATCTCCACAGAAAAACATACCTGACTGACATTCATAAAGCATTCTCTCTCATCACAAAGTTTAGAAGCAAACCACATGTAACGTAACATGTTACCGAATATTGGCATGGATAATTGATGATGAACAATCGAATGTATTTTTATGCAGTCTTCTCGGGAAGTTATTTCCTGTTTCTTGCTTGATGAGATAAGAGCAATTTTATATTCTTTTAATAAAGTTTTTAACCTGACGATAAAAATATATATCGCAGGGTTGCACCAGTGGAGTACACTTAGGGGAATTACTTTGACACCAATCCTTCTTCATCTTGCAAGAGTTTGTCGTATAATTGCGGATTAGTTTGTCCTCCCATGAGTTAATCAGCAGAAAAATTTGTTCTCATATACGTATGGCTTCAACACATCCATTAAAAATTTTGTGTACAATGCGGTTATAAGTTTTCCAGATTTTGAAGAGGTGATGACGATATTCTTGTATTTTGCTGCATATTCATCCACCATTTTTTTAATCCTCGGTCCAGAAGAGCCAGTATTCTCTTGCAAGCATATGTAAATGTTTGGCAATAGCTTTCCAGAAGGGCTCATAGCATATTGTGCTATATATAAGTAGGTCACTTGTTCACATCCTTTCTTTTTTACAAAAACTGTTCCAGGGTTCGGTTATATGTTGACAAGTGCTGGCAACCTGGAAAGATAATATACATATGTAAATTTATTATATGTGCAATTAAACGGAGTATTTCATTTGAGGTAGACAAATAAGAATTCTTGACTTATCTGTTTGATCAGTGTTAATAACAAAATCCTTGTAGTATTAAGGAATGAGAATTTGAGTTTGGAGTCGGAACTTATCTGCCACAGCAAGGATTTCCTCTTGTGTAGCCGTCTCTTTTTCTGATACAAATCTTGTATCCTCAATTGAATCTTATGCCTTTGTTTAAAGTCCATGCCCCACGATTTGGAGGCTTTGAATTCCAACTCTGGAAATTGACTGGCAGCAGACAGTGCCCATTGTTGCAAGTTTCTTGTGGTGATTTGCTGGTTACATCGCGCTTCTACGAAACGATCATGTCCACGAATCAATTGTATTTATCCTTTCGAGTTATACCATTTTAATATGTTGTTTCTAAATTTTCAAATCTCGCATATGCTTCAAGCGAGATGATCCTTTCGTTTGCAAACTTTTTAAACTCTCCATTGGATGCACTTTGGCAAGATTAACCACCATTATTTTGTGCTTGACAATGATATGGCACCCTTCAACATCTGATCTTCTTCTCGTTCGATTTGTTCATGCCACATCCAACTCTCTGTCGCATATAAACCGATACTCCGATAAAACTTCCACTATTTTCTTGTGTATTTTATTCTTCATTTGAATGGGTTCTTCGGTTACCACTTCAGAACTTTCTGATGAGATTAGATTTTCTTCGGCCAAAAGATGTAAACTATAATCCCTCACCATCTTCAATCGCTGCTTTGACGCTTCACCGTGCATATTATTGTCTGGCTCCTGTTCTTCTTCCGCTGACGTTCCAGGGATATCAATAGTTTCACTTTTTTCTGACATTTACGATATTTCTTCACAATTGTATTTCACAAAAATGTTGATATCTTCCAGAACGTTTTCACAGCCTTCTCGCACAATTCAAGTTACTTGGCCAAGAGCTAGCAAACGAATGAGTTCACTATCAAGCGCCGTCCCTAAAGGTCAGGTGTGTGTGTGTGATTATGGCAAAGCCTCGAGGGCTATCTGCCTAAGGGGAGGGATGCCTTCGTGGAGGACTTTCTAAGGGAAACTGGCTCGTATACACGTTACACATGGGGAAAACCACGAAAACGCCCATGCAGCCAGCCCGTTCACGGGATTCGAACCTCGGACCGAACTACCAGTGTTCAGCGACTTTACCTCTCGGCCGCTGGTGGGCCCCCTAAAGGTCAGGAAAATCTTCTTTCTACCTGTGACAAGAATCTGTGGTTAATCTTTGGATTATGGTAACTTGGTGATTTTTTGGCGACGAACCCTGCTACAGCAACCTGCTAGTTTTTGTTTGTACACCATTTTGTTTTCACGAAGTAAAGGCATTTTTTTTTTCCTCAAAATTTTTTTCCAACAATCTGCTAGCCAAATTACGCTTATGCTAGAACTTTTATGGATTAAAAGTGCTTAATCATGACGAAGATTAGGTGCAAAACTGGGCGAAAGTGCAGAATTGCAAATTGCTTGCCGCGTTTTTAAGAATTGCACATACACGGTACCCATGTATACGTCGACCTATTTTCACTTAAAAAAACATACCAGAATTGCACAAAAATGGCATTGCGCACACTCTTGACTTTATCCATGTACACTGCTAAAGTCCTAGCTAGTAACCTTTATCGCCTTACCAAAATTTCGTCAAACTACCTGTTACCATATTCCAATGATTAGCCGAATCTGTTGTTTGTGTACAACTGCCAGGAATGACTTTCAGGTGAAAACGAATCTTATTGTGAAACAACTATTCACGTTTACAGCAGATTCCCCAAGCAGTAGGAAATAGCCAATAAAGGAGAAAGAAGAATTCCCGTTTGAACATGTCAGGGTAGTTCACAACTTGGCCATCTGAAGTTCTCACTTCAGGTACTTTCATTTCCATCAAAGCCCTACATGTCCTATAAATCTGAGCGAAATTGGTGATGACAAGTAGGGAATGGCCCCTTGCTAATTTTGCCTCCAGTTTTGATGGGAGAGCACTCCAGGAGAACGGACAAGATGGTCTCTCTCCACTCTTTTCCCTACCACCAACCTCTTGAGAAGACTTTCAGCTTGCCATATATTTAGAGTGACTTCATACCGCAAAGGTACACATTAAAAAATATCCATGCCTTCTCCGATATTCGAACCTGGACCCTTTGGCACCATAGTAGGCTCCCATAACCACAATACCATCTGAGCAGCTAGTCGAAAGTAGTGACAAAAGTTAAAATGTGGTCAAAAGTGATAAACAAAAGTGCGCAGTCAATCACTCAAAATTTTTCAAAAAAAATTATTACTTTATTCTAAAACTTATAAAATTAAGCTTCAAAAACTACTTTTATTTTGCATCTCTGGTTGTTAGAAGCAAAATTAGGGTTGTTCTTGTTCTACACTGTGAACCAGTACTTTCTGTTTAAGAACCTAGAAGTTGATGTCTAAGGGTAAACAAACTACTCTAAAATGAGAATTTTTAATTTCAAGTACTTTTGATGATGTTCAAAAGATGATTTTGAACCTTTCTGTTCATTATTAAGCGCTTAGGAACAAGTTAAGTTTCGAATTTAATTTTCATACTTGGTAACATATTCTTTTCCTTCCCCTTAAGTTTGCATTACATTAAACCTATTTTTTTGTTAAAACTTGATTTCTTAGTTGAAAAATAACAAAACTAGGTAACAAAAAATTTTTAAAATATTACTACAGTTAGTTCTGTTGCAAAGGCAAAAAAAAAAAAAAAAAAAAAACTTAAAATATTACAATAGTAACTGTATGAAACTGTCCACAAATATTTTGAATTAAATGGATTTTGCAACTTTGCAAAAGAAACGAGAAATTTCTGGAAAGAATAGCTAAAGTATGTAGTAGGTCTTAGTTTGTCACATAGATTTTAGTCCATTTAATTACTTATACCTTAATAAATACAAATGACAAAATTAAAAGCAAATACTGAGAAATATTTCTGACGGAACATATCTAGTAATAGTGATATTTAACACATTAACTCAAAATGTAAGAAAAATATAAAAAAAATACTTTGATAACATGTTTATCGCCTTTTCCTATGATTTTAAGTAACCAAAGTAGCACCTATTATTTTTCTAAATAACACCAGTAAGAGATTTATTTAGACTATTTTCCAAAATCTGCGTGTCGAACGTAGTCGCATACCTTAATCTCTGCACAAACACTTAGAAAGCAACTGTGATAACTTCCGGCTCTTATATGTAAAATAAATAACGACCGAAATAAAAATAATTGTAAAAACCTGCATTTAATACTATTATAGAGCACATTTAAACATTCCATTTATTAATTCAGTTATCATACCTCACGTGCTGCTGTTTGACCAACAAGACCGGCAGCAACATCAATTGCATTTCCATTGTCATCTAGACCCAATCCTTTGACATGGCTATGAGCAGCAATACGCTGAGCTTTTGTTGTACTCCTAACTTCCTCAATTTTCATTTCAATGGTACTTAATATGGTACTTTGATTTACAACTAAATACTCCGTCTAACCTCCGTATACGAAAGAAATTCTAACTTCAAAAACACAACACAATGTCTGTAGTAGAAGTTGAAGTTTTATGAGACATATTTTTATAGTCAAATTAAAAATTACTAATCGAAGACTAGCGACTGTGAAGTAAAACTGCCACTCTATAGGCAAATTTAAAGTTCCTCTGAATTCAGATTACTGTATATAACTATGAATAAGATATGAAAACACACATTGACTTATTTTATAGCACTACGATATGAAAGCACACATTGCAAGCAAGAAAATACAAGAAAATGTTTATAGATTACTTGCAATCAATGCACATAAAATAAATACTAAAAAGCTATAGAATAAACCATGTTTGAACATCGATGAGTACAGGGAAGCATAACAAAGCAAATGAAAACAAAAAATAAAGCATTAAATAAATATTTACAGGTGTAAGACACTTATTTTTACATATATTATCAATATTTTATATTTTATTCAATTATGTGCTATTTCTAATTTAATACTCTTTACTTGATAAGTAAACAGCAAACATAATAATATTTTCTGAATAGGTATCCCGATCTGCTGCTAGGAATAATCCCTTAGCAGGGAAAATGTATCACGCTGTCCTCCTAGAAGAAGTACGGATAGCAACCATAACGTGGTCTACCATAATAAGCTGTTTCTCCCCGTTTTGGCGTTAAGGCTGTTCTCCGAACCTCTTATCCGAGATCACTTTTGAAAACGAGTGATTTTTCGTATTCAATTGAAACACCTCACTACCAGACGAACTTGTAGAGGTTTTTAGAGGTTACTTGATGAGAGATGTTGTTTATCACGTGTGTTTGGGTAATACCAGCTACAACTGAACTCTGTAAGTTTTATGTTTTAAAAATAAGCTCTACAAAGAACATATAGTGAATTTGAGTTTCAGAAAGCAGCTCCTCCTTTTACTCTGTATCACGTGAAGAACATCAGTAAAACAAAAAGACGAAAGTAAGAGTCAGGTGGCCGCCATCAGTTGACGAAAAAGGTGAGTATCTGGTTGAAGGTCCAAATCAGTGAACTGAAGAATCTAGTATAAGTAAAAAATGTTAAGGATGGAGAATGTCAGATGGATATTTGTGCTTTTCTCTGGGAAATGGACAACATCTAAGAGAGTTGATGCAGTTGTTAGGATGAGTGAGAACTGAACAGAAGAAATTTATGGCAAGTTTTTTAATATAATCTTGAATTTTATCTACTATGAGATCACGGTGGATATAAGAACTTGGAATGAACCATGGCGCGTTGATGATATCTCTCAGTGCTTTGTTTTGAAGAACTTGGATGTGTTGAAGGTGAGTTTTGGCAGCGTGGCCCCAGACAGGACTAGCATAGAGTAATGCTGGTCGAAGTATAGATTTATATAAGAAGAGTTTATTAGAAACAGAGAAGTAGGCGCAAAGTTGTAAGCGTGATATTGATTTTTTTCACAGTTTCCCTGAGATGTTTCTGAAAAGTCAATTTTTTATCAAGAATGACTCCTAGATATTTAACTTCATCAACCCAGCCAATTGTTTCATCAAACAGAAGAGGTCTAGATGGAGTGAAATATGTTTGACCTTTGCGAAAAATTATTGCTTTTGATTTTTCGGTATTAACTGCAATCCTCCAAAGAGTGAGCCAATTTTTTAGATAATTGAGGTAATGTTGAAGAAGGAGCTGGACATCAGTAACAGTAGAAACTTGGGTCATAATTGCAGTATCATCAACGAAAAGAGCAAGGGTAATTTGTGGGTCCTTAGGAATATCATAAATGTAAATGTTATATAAATATGGAGAAAGTACAGATCCTTGGGGCCCCAGCGAGTATGTTTCTCGTGGAAGAAACAGAACTGCCAGTTTTCACTGCAAAGATTCTGTCTTAAAGATAGGAAGCAATAAGTCTAATACAATGATTGAGGAGGTTTAACTTGATAAGTTTGTATATAAGTCTACGGTGCCATACCCTATCAAAAGCTTTCGCAATATCAAGGAAAATGGCTCCGGTAGGGAACTTACAATTGAAACCGTCAGTAATATAGCTGATGACACGAAGCAGCTGGAGATTAGTACTGTGAACATGACGGAAGCCAAACTGTTCGTCTGGAATGTAGGAGCTCTGTGGAATAATTTGATTAAGATCGTAAAGAATAACTTTTTCAACTATTTTAGAAAGTTGACTGAGAAGGCTGATTGGGCGGTAGTTCTGGTAAACGTTAAATTTTGATGCGGTATTGGGAAGACGACGATGATGGCGTATTTCCATATATTAGGAAAGTAAGAGAATTTGATGATAGAGTTGATTATCTTAGTAAGACAAGTGATGTCATTGATAGGAAGATGTTTCAACGCTTTGGTAGAAATACCATCAACACCAGGAGCTTTTCTGGGTTTTAAGGAGCTAATATAATCGGCAACCAGCTTAGGTGTGGCAAGGAATGTAAAGTTCATAGGACCTAGGATTTTTAGGAAGGTATTAACAGCATCATTAACTTTGGAGATATGATTGTTGTCGTAGGGGGTAGTATTGGGAGTAAACGTTTCTTCTAGTATATCTGCAAAGATGTTAGCTTTATCTTCGTCTGAATAAATCATTCCGTTGGTACAGTGAAGTGGCGGAATTTGCTTGAAGGGTTTCTTAAATTTCTTTGCAATGTCAAACAGAGAATTATCTTCAGTTGCGAGAGAGTTCAGGAAGTTTCGCCAGCGTTGCGTCTTGAAGTTGAGTTTTTAGCCTTGGGTCTCTTGTATTTCGTCAATTTTTCCTAATACGATTTTTGCATTTGATTTTTTGTCTTATGCTGGCTGGAAGAGGAAGAAAAAAATGGGAAATGATGAATTTATTGGTTGAAAAATTGATAGCATGTTGAATAAAGGTGGTAAATGTTTTGATTTCAGACTCAATATCGTCTTCATTGGTAATTTTGGGATTTCCAGGAATGGTATCTGAAATGATTTTTGAGAATTTTTTTCCAGTCTGTAACGCCAATACTCTTGCCCAGTGAAGGTAAGTAACTATTTATGCTTTCAAGAAGAATGCGATTATGACCAGATGAGAGAGCTGGAATAACATAAATTTGGCAATTATAGTCGAGGTTGTTAGATAGAAAAAAGTCAATAATAGAAGAACTATTATAGCCGTAATGCGTAGGTTCATCAGAGTCATGAATGGTATAATTTTTATTTTGAATCATGCCAAAAATTTCTCGTCCTTTTCTATTGCTATCTCCTTGATTCCAGTATTGATGCTTAGCGTTAAAATCTCCTCCAATTAAAGCAGGAGAGTTAAAATCCAGTAGCTTTTCAATTTCAGAATGATTAGACTATTATTAGGAGGTATATAGATATTAGAGATAAGGAATTTTTTGTGCTCAATTTGAATTTCAGTAGTATTACTTTCAAAAGAGGTAGAAAAATTTTGTTTGAGTTGATGCTGGATGCTTCTTTTAACAAAAGTTATAATTCCACCTTCGCGTCCGGTTTCTCGATCCGTACGGTAAATAGAATAATTTGCGTAGAGCACTTTTAGCGCAGGTTTCAAATGCGTTTCCTGTATAAGAATTACATCAGGATCCAGTTCCATAAGAAGATTGCCAAATTCATTATTTTTTGGTAAGAAAAAGGCCATTAGCATTCCATGAAAGAATTTTGATGTTTCTCCGATTAATACTGCGTGGCATGTTAAAGGCAATTACTATTTTTGTCAAGAATGTCCACAATTACACTTATTTTGTCTATAGGCGAAGTTTGCTTCTTCATAGTTTTGAGGTCTTCTATAATAACAGTCCATATTGTTTTTAATGAACCCAAATAAAATAATTCTGAAAAAGTGGAGCTTGTGGTTGGAGTTTCAGATAAGTTGGAGTTCTTATTATTTTCAGGCTTCAGAGAATCTATTTCTTCGTTGAGAAGTGGAAAGTTGTTGTCTTGTATATTCCAAGGATTTTTGGTTGGCGGATTGCTGGGTGTAAACTTCTGCTTTGTTTGCGGTCTGGCTGGAAACTTGGAGAAGTTAGCTGGATGTGGACCACCACAATGGCAGCAAATGGCAGGCTTATCTTTGTCAACTGGACAGTTTTTAGGCTCATGATTTCCACCGCAACGCACACAAACCCAGTCACGAGTACATAAAAGTGAGCTGTAGAAGTATTGCAGGCAACGATAAAATTGTGGAGGCCAAACCTCCGTTTTAAGGCATCAGCAATGACATTCATATATCCGATGTGCTTGATGTGATAAATCTTTTCTGATGCTTCAGTCTTAGGAAGGTGAAGTAAGAAAAGCGGCATTGGCTTATTTTCCTTTCTGTTTCTCATGATAGTGATATGATTTATGGTAAAGCCTTGGTTTGTTAGTTCTTGGACAATATAATTGGGGTTCATGGTCACTAGCAGGCATCTGAAGAAGAAATGTATGGGCTTTAAGATGTGTTTCTTCTATGATTTTGCGAATAAAACGGTGAGACTCAGCATCTGGGGATTCAATTTAAAGTCTATTTCCTTTAAAAGTGCCCATTATCTTTCTTCCAGATTGATTACTTAAATTTGCAAGAAATTCGTCAGCTTTAACAATATTATCCACTATTATGGGTGGAACTCCATTCTTTTGGGTTTTATTTTCAGAGTTTTGGGTTTTATTTTTTGGGTTTTATTCTTTTTGGTAGATTTTGGAATAGTGACGCGTATAGATGGTTGACTAGAAGTGGGTTGGTGGTCTTCAGTATCATCTAAATTCATTGAGTCATTATCGGTTTGGAGAAGTTGAAACTTATTATTAGTTTTAAGATTTGGTTCGTCATTTTCGCTCTCAGAATCTGAAGACTTTATTAGTTGGCGTTTCCATCGTTTACGGAATTCACCTCCAGTTTGATGAGCTTCGCAGTATTGTTTCAAGTCGTTTATTTGTGTCTATAAAAAACCTAGCTCCAACTACAGCCCCCATCAATTCCAACCTAGGGAGAGACCACTTTTTTAACAGAGCTATCCTACTCTTCGACATTATAAACGGCGTACATACCTCTCTCCTCTCTTATTCTTATATGTAACATATGCCACCGCTCCATATGCCACTACTGACGCATCACTGAAAATATGAATTTCAACCGAATGACCTTTACTTAGAACTTCTGTAAAGTAGTACCTCTCTATTTTCAACGCGTTTAATTTCTCAATTTCAGCGCACCACTTTATCCATTTGCACCGTAACTCTTCTGGCAACTCTGAATCCCACTCCAAACCTCTCTCCCATATTTCCTGCATCAGTCTCTTAACTCGCACCACAAATGGAGAAATAAATCCGACTGGATCAAACACCTTAACTGCTGTGCTTAACACCGATCTTTTACTATTTCTCAACGATTCTAAACTACTCAACAATGATGTAACGTCTACTCTCAAACCATCCTCTTCTAAGTTCCACACCAAGCCTAAAACTTTCAACTTACTATTTCTCTCAAACCTACTTTCTTCACACAACCCTTTCTGAAGCCACAAGTCATACAACTCTTTAGAATTCGTGTTTAGCTTTCTCAAAGTGAAACTCGCATCTTTCAAAATAGATACCGCCTCTGATGAAAGACTGAAAGCCGATCCTACACTTTCCCCTCCATAACACAAATCGTCTGCATACAGTGAGCTATTTAACATCTCGACACAGTTTTTGTTTGTTTCCGCGTATTTCTTTAAATGATATTTTATCGTTGCACTCAACGGTGAACAATTACATCTAAATAATAATCTGTTCATTTGCATAATTTTAAAGTCCTCACTGTCATTATCAGGATACCACAGAAATTTTAAATATTGCCTATCTTCCCTTGCTATCCCAGTCATCAAAAACGCCTTTTCTATGTCGCCGCAGAATCCAATTTTAAATTTTCGAAAAGCAAGAATGATATCCAAAATATTCGAATTTAGGTTTGGCCCCTTTTCTAAGCAATCGTTTAACGATAGCTTTCCTCTTCCGCAACTGCTGCAATTAAATACGATTTGAACTTAAGTGCTTTTTTTATCTTTACGGACCACTGCTCGGAATGGCATAAAGTACCCCTCTTTCGTATCCTCACACTCTTGAATAATATCGTTTTGTGTTTGAAATTTAATTATTTCCATAAACTGTTCCCTTATAAAGCTGTTACTTTTTAACTCTCGCTCCACCCTTTCGAACTGCCTTCTCGCTAAATCAAAATTATTTTCCAAATGCTCTGGACTCCTATTCCACAACAAGCGAGCCTCATACCTCCCGTCTACATACAGTGGTGGCCAAAATTGTGGATACTTTTGGAAATTTTTATGTTTTTGAACTTTGTATGCTTATAGAAAATGTTACGTTTCGCAAAATGCAAACTTGTATATATCATTTTAAAGAGAATTTATTACGGAATTCAATACAAAACACAGAATTCAATTATTTGCTATACGGGCAATATACATACGGGCAGCGCAGCGCCCTCTATCTCTTTTTTTCTACAAAACATTCATGCAGATTCTTCATTATTTAGTTTCTTTAAATATAATACATGACGATAATATTTGGTGGCAACAGTTTGAAAAGTGAATCGACGCAAAATACCGTTTTGAAGTTAATAGCCCTTTTGGGCTAACGCCCTTTGAGCTAAAAATAACGTAGTAGCTAAATTAAACTTTGTAATTTCATTATTAATGTTTGCCTCACACTGAAATTATCGGGCAACAAAAACAAATTATTTTGTACAAATGTTTTCGTTTCGAACATTATTAAGAACATTTTTTAGAGTTTTTTTACTGTGCAACGATTTCCCTGCCATATTTCATAATCTATAATGTCTGGTGCATTGTTTTCCTGCCATTCAATATGCGAAAATTTTGCTTCAGAGTATATTTATAGACCACCTGAGAAAAAAAAAAGCAATAATAATTCAATCTGTTTCCTGTGTGTCCAGAACAGAATTCGCGGCAAAGTTTTTCTGAATTTCAAAAAAGAACAGTGGATTAATCTTGCTGTTCTCTTTAGATATTAAGAGAGCTAATGTAATAGGGTTTACAATTCTTCTTTTTTATAAATGCGAAAATTTAATAAAAATATGCAGTTTTTCACCGTAACAGACAATGGCTAACAAATACACTTCATGATTTGTTGCTTCATCCTTTTGCTTGCTACATTGCGCAAACGATAGTAGAAGATTAACGTTGTTTATTATGACACGGAACATATGAATTGCAACAGCGCCGTAAGAAACATGTAAGAAAAAATACATCCTCCTTGCTTTGACATTTAATTTGCAGAGTTTAGGCGACTTCCGCCTGTCAAATATTAATCCTTTCCAGCTTCCTCTTTCGGACGAGACACTCCCATTCTCTCTCGCAAATCCTTTTATCTTCACAGAATCCTTAAAATAATACTCATATCTCAGGAACAAGTAGATAAAAGTGACTGTATATTATTAGATATGATTAATACATTCAATAATATTTCTTGCGGAGTGCTATAGAATGTCTGAGAATTTCATTGAGCACTGTGTTAGACTTTAAATAATGAAATAGAACTAAAGCTTAAACCTTAAATTTAAATAAAAGTAGTTAAAAAATGTAAAACGTACGAATTTGCAAGCTGCTTTTGCAAGTCATAATTTTAACACATAAAAATTGACTTTATTTGTAGATAGGCTCTTTTTAAAGCAGAATACGTAAAACATCAGCTCTCCTGTCATTGGGATTCGAACCATGGATCTTCCAGTGCTAGCTAAACGCGCTGAAAGCAACCACGAAAATCGAGAAAATTCTTTTCATTCTCCTCACTTAAAGCGTGACCGGAGAAAGGCTCGACAGCCAGTCGAACAGGTACGAATGATGTTGAATTATCGTGCTCTACATTTTAGTTCAGGATCACTGTAGAGATTGTCGGGTTTTTGGTAGCAAGAAGCGTGAAAAATAAGCTATGCTTTAGCAGGGTCCCCCCCCCCCACACACAGTGGCGGGGAGTACTAGCTGTTATAGGCATTAGCCACTACTAAGGCAGACGTGGTGGTCATTTTATTACAAAGGCACCTAAAAGGTGGCTCCACCATCGCCTCCCTTGAAGGGACAGAAAATTTATATCCATGCCTTCTCCGGAATTCGAACCCGGGGTCTTCGGTACGGCAGTTAGATTTAGTAACCACTTTCCCGTCTGGGCCGCACCTTAGTAGGAATTTGATTTACGAATCTCCTAACGGTATCTAGATGTACTAACCTCTTGCCAGACCATGTTAGGCGGTAACTAATTGGGGATAGAGAATGTGATAATTTCTTCCATATTCAGTTGCTCTTATCCACGGCATAATTTTTCTGAAGAAGTTGAATTAGATAAGTACATTGTTCCGTATCCTGCAATGCGATTCAGTATTTATTAAAAACTGAACATGAATGAATTCATTTAAAAAGGCGACATTGCATAGATTTTTATCTGCCACCAGCGGCCATGAAACCGCTGAATATTGGTAGTTGAACCATATTTAAATTCTGGCAAATGAACTGGCTGCATAGGAGTGTTTTTTTTTTTTTTTTTTTTAAGTATGTAACTTGCATACAAACTACATAGTGCCCCATTCCAAAGGCATCCCTTCCCTTAGGCAGATAGCTCTGGAGTGCTGTACCTTAATCTGAATAACTGTAATCTTAACCATTTTCCAGTTTTGTTCGTCTCCTTTAGTTTTTTTCATTTTTCTGCATTTTTCTCTTCTGCATAGTATTATAAATTATGTTATAATTATATGTATAAATGTATAAATTATGTATAACAGTATAAGTTGCATGTATAAATGTATGTATAAAAATGTTAAAAGATGTGTAGAACTTATAAATTATGTTATATATATATATTTATACATTACACTATATCTCTCATATATATTGTTACGAAAAGTCCAGCCGCGATAAGACAGCTTCCCCGCAAGGCGGTTTTAGGGTTGCCAGAAAAGGGGCAAGGAAAGGCAGGGTTGCCAGATTTGGCTCTAAATCACCCATTTGGCGACATGCCATAGACGGATGCAGAACATTCTGGAACGAAGTCTCACCGATTTGGTCCAGAATGTTCTCGAAGACAAGCCGAAAGATATACAAAACCTGCCTGTACGCGGAGTTGCAGTGTATCGCCAGTTAGTGCATCGTCGAGTTTTATATAGTGTTGAGCTCCGAGAGCGATCGAGTGAGTCGGGAGCTGTACTTTAGTGTTTTGCCGTGAAGCTGTCTTCACGGTGATAGCCTGATAGCCTGAAGGCTGTGTTGCTGATTGTTTCAGCATGTTTTTGCGTAGTTTTTCGAAGATTGTAAACGTGATTTTGGAACTGTCCTGAGTAATACTGGCTAAATAAATTGTGTCTTCTTTCTTCATCAAGTGTTGCCGCTAATCACTCCAATTCCACGAGCCCGTAGAACACAACAATATTATTATTAAAATTATGTTAATAGTTTTTAATTAATTATTTTAATCGAATCCGAATTATTTTTAGCGACTTAAGGCATATTTTATATCACACTTTCTTTGGTATTACTTCTATCAACTTCACCAGAATGGAAGTTAAGTGAGATTTAAACAGCGAAAGAAAATGTTATTTATAGAAGAGAATTCTGGCAATAACAGTTGACAGAAATTTTGGTAATTTACGGAATTTCGGTAACCTATGGTCTATGCTTAAGCTCACAATAAACCTATGTGTCACGAGTGCAGATATTTACGCATTTGTATTCTCTAGATCAACATAAACAGCAAAGCATAAATGTTATTAGGCTTTAGCTGTACCTACAAGGCGCGTCAATGAACTTTTAATTTAGTTTTACCTCTTATCTGCGTTTCTTAGAGTTCTAAACTTCAAGATAAAGTACGAAAACGATACGTCCTCCGCAGGCCTACATAAAGTGAAGTTTTAAGAGCAAATGAGGTTGAAATTTATAGCGAATTTTTTTTTTCTCTTTTTGTTTTTCTAACAGTGTACAAAGCAATATAGTGAACGCCGTGCGAGACACTATGACAAAACGAAAATTACAAAATCTGTAGAAAGTGAATTATTCAGCTTCATGTCTTCTAGATTAGCTTCTGTTTCGAGGCTTTTAAATTGAAAAGTTAAAAAATAAATAAATAAATAAATAATATGAAAGGTTTCAGATTTTAACGGTTGCCCAAAAGAATTTGTTAAGGTTTTCTACGCTCTTGCTGATCTCGCAGTCTACCAGTCTGCTCTTGTGGTCATTCCTGCTAACCTATAATTTTTTTTTTTTTTTTTGTTGTTGTTGTCTTTTTTTACCTTTATTATTAAGCATCGTTTTCTTCACACGTACATACAGTTCAACAATAAAATCACGAAATTTTTAAAAGCTGCATAACAGCACATGCTTAGAATGTCCGATGCAGCATTGAGCGTTGGCACATACTTTTATATTTTCTTCAGTCTTTTTTCAATTTATCATATCAATATTCAGTTTGCTTAGTTAGAACGATTAAAAAAAAAACAATTTTTTCTAGCGCAAAGGGACGTTAGCCCAGATAGGCTCTTAGTCTCGAAATGGCATTTTCCTTTGAATCACTGAAATGCGATGCATCACTTTTTAAATTGTTTCCACCAAATATTATCGCTCTGTATTATATTTAAGAAACTAAACCATGAAGAATATACATGAATGTAGTTTCTTGCACTGTGAAAAAACAACAGTACCTAGAGCTAACAAATTTTTAATAATGTAGTTGTCCACTCAAACATGGTCACATGGAAGCCCGAATTTGGTATTTAAAATTTGTTTTATTGTCTATTTCATATATTGTAAATTTTTAACGACTTTTTTATTAATAAACTCAATGACTTCAAAGCGAGCAATGGCAACATTGTACGGAAAACACATTTTTATCTCCAGCGCATGAGACTGTCTATCGAAAATTCTAAAAGCATGTTATTTTTTAATATTTTTAGCTCAAAGTGGTGTTACCGCAAATGCTGTCGAAACGTGTGTGTGTGTCTGTAAATAAATAAAAAAAAGGTAAATCTTTTTAAGTCACAAAGTAATATATATAAAATAAAATAAATTTGAAAAATCTGAAACTTTCAGATTTTACATTACACCCGATGGGTCCTTTTTTTTTTTTCACGTTTGGTGCGCTACCTTTACTTATTAAATATCATATTCTTCGCACTTAAACTATAAAATTCAATTCAACAGCGATATAGCAAAATAAATTTAAAACGAGCGTATCTTTAGAATTTCGGATACACAATCTCAGGCGCCTTGAGATAAAAAGGTTTTTCCTTTTGTACAGTGTTGCCATAGCTCGCTTTGAAATCGTTGAGTTTTTTAATCAAAAATTCGTTAAAGTGGTACAAAATATGAATTTGATAATAAAACTAATTCCAAATTTCCAATTAGGGCTTCCAGATGGCCATATTTGGTGGAGAATTACGTTATTCAAAACTGGATGGCTCTAGGTACCGTTGTTTTATCACAATGCGAGAGACATGCACACATTTATGCAGATTCTTCATTATTTTATTTCTTCAAATATAATACAGGGCAATAATATTTGGTGGCAACAATTTGAAATGTGATAGGGTCGTTTATAGTGTACCGACGCAAACTTCCATTTCGAGACTAAGGGCTCCTTTTCGGCTAAAAAATGTACTTTAATGTTTTCGAAATGTTTTTTCATACTCTTCGTTTGAATTTTCTGCATGAACTACTGATATTATATTTTATAGAGCAACGCAAGTAAATGCAAACAATGTTTTATATGATATCATTGAAGGTTAAACGAACTTATTAGGTTTTGTTAAAAGTGATTGGAGATGTAGCTTACTTCATGCTGTTATGAAAGAGCTATATGCAATTTTTATAATATTTTTAAGCTATAATAATTTTTATTCTGTAAAGAGTATTAGAATTTTCGGGCCAGGAAGCATTAGAATTAATCAATAACGGGTCTTCCACTGCTATCTGGAAGTGTTAATTACTTATTATGTGCAAGTATATGAATACATAGTTCTAACAGGAATAGGATATATGGTATATATATATATATACCATATAATATATATATATATATATATATATATATATTATATGGTATATTATATTATACCATATAATATATATATATATATATATTATATATATAGTTCTAACAGGAATAGGAAAATTATTAACGCAATAGATACGTTTATGAATGATATATCTAAAAGACGCATTAATGGATTGCTTATATGATAATGAATCCTGTTATGCGATCAGCAAAAAGAATAAAACCAAACTCACATACAATCAAATTATTTATAATGTAAAATAAAATTTCTAACATAAGTTGCCATACATTAGACAAGAAACTCAACTATAAAACTATACGTACTCAAACTATAAAATTCAGTTCAACAGTAATAACGCAAATTATATTAAAATAAGCCTATCTTTAGAATTTCCGATACAGAGTCTCGTGCACTGGAGATAAAAATGTTTTTATTTTTCCGTTTACAGTGTTACCATTGCTCGCTTTGAAATCGTTTAAAAATTCGTTGAAGTGTTACAAAAACTGAAATCAATAATAAAACAAATTTCAAATTCAAATTAGGACTTCCACATACCCATATTCTATGGAAGATTACGTTATTCAAATTTTGATGGTTCCAGGTACCGTTGTTTTATCACAGTGCGAGATACATACTTACATTTATGCAGATTCTTCATTATTTAATTTCTTTAAATGTAATACAGGGCGATAACATTGGATGGCAACAATTTAAAAAGTGATACAGGCTTTTAAAGTTTTCAACGAAAAATGCTAAAACGAAATTAATAGTCCTTCAGGGCAAATTGCTCCTGGACTAAAAAAAAAAAAAAAAAAAAAAAAAAAACTCTGAATGCTTTTAAATTTTATATTACGTTCAAAGACGCGGGTTTTTTTTTTAATGGTTTGTTTGTTACTTTTATTTGTTAAATATCATGTTCTTCGCATTTCAACCATAAAATTCAATTCAACGGCAATATTTCAAAATAATTTTAAAATGACCAAATGTTTAGAATTTCCGATACAATAATCTCGTGCGCTGGAGAGTTGACTTTCGTAATCAAAAACTCCTAAATGCTTTACAAAATATGAAATAGATCATAAAACAAATACCAAATATGGGCTTCCAGATACCCATATTCGGGTGGAGACGTATGTCATTCAAAATTAGATGACTATAAGTACCGTTGTATTTTCACAATGCGAGAAACATACATACATTTATGCAGATTCTTCATTATTTAATTTTTTTAATATAACACGGGCGATAATATTTACTGGCAAAAATTTAAAAAGAGATTCGCCGTTTATAGTGAATTAACGCAAAATGCCAAAATGAATTTAATAGGTCTTCTGGGCAAATGGCTAATAAAAAATAAGTAAAAGAAAAATCTGAAATATTTGAGATTTTACATAGTTTTTTTTAATGTTTTGTTTGTTACCTTTATTTATTAAATATCATATTTTTTGTACTTAAACTATAAAATACAATTCAACACCCAGCAATGTCACAAAATATTTAAAAGAGCATATCTGTAGAATTTCCGAGATCCAATCTCGCGCGCTGGAGATAAATTTTTTTTTTTTTTTTTGTTTGTTTGTTTTTGTATAGTGTTGCCATTGCTCGCTATGAAATTGTTGAGTTTCTTAATCAAAAACTCATAAATTTAAACACAATATATGAAGTAGATAATAAATCAAATCCCAAATTTCTGTTTTGGGATTCCGGATGCCCATATTCGAGTGAAGATCTATGTTATTAAAAATTTGATGGATCTGGGTACCGTCGTTTAGTCACAATGCCAGAAGCATACACACACATTTATGCAGATTCTTCATTATTCAATTTCTTTAAATATAATACAGGGCACTAATATTTGGTGGGAACAATTTAAAAGAGATTCGCCGTATATTGTGAATCAATGCAAAATGCCAAAACAAAATTAATAGCCTTTTTGGGCAAATTACCCCCTTGGCGTAAAATAAAACTAAACTAAAAAAGCAATAAAGTAAAGAGAACTCAATAATCTAACTTGAGAATGAAATTTCGAAAAACAGAAATTATCTCTTTAGTCCGGAAAAGTTCAGAAAAAATTAGTGGCCAGAGAGGTCAAAATTGCCTGAAGTAACTTCCTCTGCTGCATCTGATGAATACACTCAAGAAGAATACACTTAATATCTTCATCACCGCTAACGCAGCTCGCTTTTTATTATTATTATTATTAGAGCATCTATAGCAGGGCCAGAAATAATTGAAGTGAAGGCCAAACAAGAAAGAAACTTACAAGAATTCATGGAATAATGAACTTGTTTTGATCGCAGGAAAATGAAATGAAGAAGAAAATCCATCCTCCAGTAGAAGACATTTAATGCAAAATATTTCGACTGCCCTCCAAAAGGGATATATATGATTTACATGCGTTCAGGTGTCCGGAACAATGCAGTTTTGTTGTCTGCTGCAGTTTATACTCGACTAAGTATGTGGGTCAACTTTTTTTTTTTTTTTTTTTTTCAGAAGCAAAAGGCTCGAAAAAGCCCGCTATATACCAAATGAAATAATAAGTATCAAAAAAATCTTTCATAGATCTATCAGGACTTGTATGTCTCTTGATCTGCTTTGGGAACATGACGTGTCCTGAATGGGAACAGGGAGCTTACTCAAGCTATGTTCAAATATGTGCGGAATGGACGACACAAGCAGGAAGGGTTAATTTTACCCTTTATTTTCCACAACATTACAGGTGCTCCCACCCTTCGGGAAACAGAGACCAACAGCTTGTGGTCTGAACGTAAAAATATAAAACTACTAACTAAAATTTTAAATTAGAGCTGACTTTCAATAGTTTACACAAATGCCTAACAGTAAGATTGGCTTTTTAAATTATTACGTATGTAGTACGCAAACTGCTGAAAATTACAATATGTTTTAAATATCGAGATGACTAAACCTCTGGCATTAAAGGCGGGCAGCAGCTGATTGAAAACTCACGTGGAATGCAGCGGCAAGGCAGCTCACTTTCTCTCTACCTAACTCTGTTCTTGGCGAAAAGCCACAAATTAAATACTTGGGCGTTAGCAAGTACAATTTGCATAAACAAGATAAGACGTTTAATTCTGGCCGGAAGTGGAAAATAAGAGAGGATAGTATAGATTTAAAACAAAATAAACGTTAGTAAAACTTAAGATCCTTACAGATCAAAGTACTGTAGTATTAATAAAACATGCATAAAAAATATTTTTATCAGCTACAAAATAAATGATTTGATAAAGTTAAAAATAAAAAATCTGATGTGTACACTGCATGACTTCCTTGTGCGGAATATTAAATTATACGCAGATTTTTGCTGCATTTCATTTAAACTTATTTCCTCGAATTTCATTAGAGATGTATTTCTCATTGAATTAATTCTGTTTTTAGCTCGCGGCAAGGCAAAAATGCATAAAACCTCAAAATATCGCCATTAAAAATTGGAAAATGTAGAAAACAAGTAAAACACCATATATATAGTTAAAACCAAATATAGTTAAAACAATTAAAACAAATTTTTTTACAAAAACAATTAGAGTTTCTACGCAAAAGCAAACAGTTCGGCTTGTAGGCAACAAGGCAGATTTTTCGGTACACAAAAATGAAAGTTTAATTTGGACCCACTCGGCAAAACGACACTGAAGGTGCAGAAACAGAATTCACTATTCTGCTAAGTTTCAAATGTAAACAAATATGACTGCTATTGTAAACAAAAAAATTAAGCTCAGCCGCCCTTAAACAACATTTAAATTGTTGATAATTTTGCAACTACTGCATGCACATTAACTAAAAGCATAAAAACCTTAATCGGTAGATAAGAACAATGCTATTCAATAATTTGGAAAGCAAAAAATACAGAATTTTCCAACGTACAACAATAATAATAATAATAATAATAATAATAAATAAATAAATAAAAATTAAAAAAAAAAAAAAGCTCACTGAGCCGAACAACAGAGTGGATACATATATATTTGGTGCAGCCGATTGCAACCAAAAAGGAGGTGCACAGCTACATATTATAGCAGTCCTTTATACAAAATTTCAACGTTCTGAGGCTACTCGTTTTTGAGTATAGCGAGATACATACGTACGTACAGACGCCACCAAAAAAATTTCTTCTGAATCCACTTTAAATCAGTTTTACTATTCGTTAGGGGAAAAAGAGTCCTTTATTCTGTCCTTACGTACAAATGTCACGGAAAAACATCGCTAAATTGCATTCGATAGCAGTCAAAATGGATATTTTCCTTGAAATATGATACCCGGAATTTTTCGTGATTACAATACTTCCTTTACCTCGTACAAGGAAGTAAAAATGGAAAAGTCTGAATATTATTAGGTGAACATAGAAACACAAAAGAATTAAAATATAATAGTGTATGAAACTTTTTATTTTTTCAATATTTATGCTCTACGATGAGAAATTGCTCAGTTGCTTTGTATAATATTTATGCACAGTCATTATCTTGCCTTATCAGAAGTATAACATGTTAATTTTCTAGCTTTGCTATCATATTTGCAATTTTCAAACATCAATTTTATTTCGAGGGTTCCGTAATAGTCACAGCTTAGTACATTTTATTATTATTTTTCAGCTTCTTCTATTGGAGAGTGACCAATTCATTTGTAATCGCTCATTCTTAATTTCTGAAATTAGAAGTGGAGTTCTATGAAAAGTCGCCAAGAAAGTTAGACAAAAATAAATAATTAAAAAAAAAATAAATGAAAACTCGGAAAGATTTCAGACTTTACATTACGCCGAAAGCGGCTTCCCACCATTTACATACGCATACACGTTTCGAAAACATTTGGGCTTAAAGTACTTATAAACAACATATCTTTAGAATTTTCGATAGACAGTCTCCCTCTCTGGAAATAAAAATATTTTTTCCGTAGAGTGTTGCCATTGCTCGCTTTGAAATCGTTGAGTTTTTTAACCAATTTTTTTTTTTTTTTTTTAAGTTTTACAAAATATAAAATAAACAACAAAACAAATTCCAAATTCGGGCTTCCAGGTGCTCATATTCGGGTGAAGGACTACGTTATTCGAAGTTGGATGGCTCTAAGTACCGTCGTTTTACATAATGAGAGGGAAAAGTATACATTTATGCACATTCCTGATTGTTTAATTTCTTTAAATATAATATCGGGCGGTAATATTTAGTGGCAACAGTTTGAAAACTAATACAGCTCTTTTCGTGATTCGAAGCAATACGCCGTATTGAGACAAATAGCCCTTCTGGTCTAATAATAAATTGGAATTATATAACATGTAAAGAGATGAATAAAAAATTAATAAATTAAGTACACTTAATTAAATAATATAAATTAAAATACTGGAGTTAATTTTATTTGGGGCTTCAACTGAAAGTAAAATTTCGTTCAAACACTGAAAAGCATCAGCAAAGGGTTTTGCTGAATTTTAGCTTTCCCCCTCCCCCCTCATGGCGAGCCCAAGCCGTCCACAGACGTTGGCCTGTGAAGACCAGAGGCTTCACACTTTATTATTCACTTGGTCACTTTATTATGGAGGCACCTAATCATGGAGGTAGGAGGTACTTCCTACCTCCATGCACCTAATAGATGGGCCACCTTTGCTTTCTATGATTGAACGGAAACATACAGCCATCCCTTGTCTAGGATCCGAACCGGGACCCTTTGGAATCGCAGTAGGCTCCCCTAACCACTATGCTGTCTGGGTGGCTTTTAGGTCTGATTACATATACAATACGAGTAAATCGAGGCGATGCAAAGATCCTATTGTTTTGTAATATTTGAATTGATCGAATTCGTAAATAATAAGATAGGGTGGAAGTCCTCAGGCTACGGTTATAGTGATGTCATTCAAGTTAATTTGGCACTTCAGAAAGATTAAAAATGCTGATGAAATATCTACTGCGATCCAAAAGCTTCAGTTCTTCGATTTTTCTTTCTGAAATGTTTCTGAGAAAGCAAAGCCAAACAATATTCGTATTTTTCAATGATCACTACTCGTGTTAGCATGCAACGCTTTACACTTACTGCAATACAAATATTAATTTCGTTCCATAAGATTTGCTTAATTGAATTTAATATATGTAGCTTGATGAACAAAATGAGCATTTAAAATATTTTTACGGGAATACAATTTATCTGTACACAGCATAATTTAAAATCAAAACAGTATTGTAGTCCTGTAATGTTCCATGAATATGAATAATTTTCTAAACATGTCCATGGCTCCTAATATGAATCTGATTTAGCATCAGCAGCATTTTCATTTGCATTATCTCGTTGAGTGATTCATACTCGCCAGCGTAAATTAAATTTCACCCAAAAAACTACAGTCATTAATCATATTACCAATACTTTGTGTTCTTTAACCCTTTCCGGCACGCTACCTTTTAAAGTCGTTGTTTTGGTTAAAAAAAAATTTAAAAAAAAAAAAAAAAAAAGTAGGCAGTCTAATTAGGCCTAGAGGAGTACACAAGTAAAATTTTCTGAAGCACTTATCGTTTTAATTCTGTGGGTGTGCCCAAAGTGTCACACTGATTGAATAGAGCTTCGAAAAGAGTGCTGAAACGAGCATTGTTTTCAATGAACTGACCGATTAAATGCAGAGAAACAAAGAATACAGACTCTCAGTTGTCCTAGATGATCTGTGAGCCCGGTCTGGGCCCACCTAGGCTTCGCCGTTTAATTTTAGGCAAGATTTCAAGGTAAAAATTTAAAACTAATCTAGAATAAGGAGATTAGCATACAGCCAAAAATATAACATAGAAATTTCTTTTCAAACAATCCTTTTATACCCTAAAAAAATCTGAACGATTTCTTTGAAAAATGAGGATCTTAAAAAACTAAACATGGCTAAAATATATGGACTGGTTTGTGTTGAACTGCCATCTGCTATAAATAAAGAAGGTTCAGAGTAACCTATAGTAACTTACAACTCCTTTTTCATTCAAATTTTCTGTACGTACAGAAGGAAATTTTTAGGTGTGTCCAGACCAGACACACTGTGCCGCAAAGGGTTAATCGCGGCTCCGGATCCTAAAAGTCTGGAGAAGAAAAATGTCAGTTTTATGAACCTTAAAAGAGATCTTTACATATTTTCCATTAATGGAAAAATGTTATGCATTGTGACATAAAAATTCCATATCATAATCGTTAACTTTAACACGCAAACAGCATCATTGTATTATATGTAGCATAAAGAATTATTATTTTATTACAAAATTCACGGATTGCATCAAGAACATTTTCATCATAATCTAAGCCCTAAACAGTGTTTCCTCTCCTTAACCCCCCTGTAATCTTGCAGCCGTTATTAGAAAGTAGTCAGATGCTTCCGATCTATTAACCTTTTCACGAGCACTTCATTCATTTTAAGGTAAACATGCATGAGAAGCCTATAAGTAATTTAAGAAGTAATCTCTCACAAATTCGAGACACAGAAAAAACATATAAAATCATCAATTTAAGCGAACTATCAAGTCTTGAACGCTAATTTATTGAAAAGCAGTCTTAACTACTCAGCTACAGGACTTTTTTTGGGGGGAGGGGTTTGTTTTTCTAGATCGGTCGCGCATGAGAAGCACATGAGGATTATAATAATTATTTCTCCTAAGTAAAGTGATAATCCTTCGTACTTCTTCAAGACGGTAAATCCGCGAACTGAAAAGCAATAACTTTCTCGACAAGGTTTCTTTCAAGGTATTAATTTGCTTTTTCTTTAGCCCAAAGGAGCATTAGCCTAGAAGGGCTATTAGTCTCAAAAAAGGATTTTGCGTTGAATTACCATAAAAGTCTGCTGCCCTTTTCAAATTGTTGCCACCAAATACTATCGCCCTGTATTATATTTAAAGAAATTAAATAATGAAGAATTTGCATGGATGTATGCATGTTTTTCGCATTGTAAAAAAACAACGACACCTAGAGCCATCAGGTGTCGTTGTGCCCAGGGAAGATCTGCTATAATTGTTACCAAAGAAGAGATTGCATTTATTATCGATTATAAAACAAATGAGATAGTAGCCATCTCCTTGAGAATGGAGAACTTTACAATGGGTGTTGTGTCGGTATACTTCTCCCCTGCGGAAAACTTGAATTTACATTTGACAAGACTTGAAAACGTTTTGAACAAGTATACATTTTATTTTATTGCTGGAGATTTTAATTCGAAACATTTTAATTGGGGTTCTAGGACTGTGGATGATAGGGGTGTTTTAACCATGGATTTTTTTTAATACAGAATAATATTATTTTATATAATCAATCAGACTCATTACCAACTTTTGTTTCCGCAGTAGGGAAAGGTTGGACAGACTTGATTCTCAGTTCTGCCTCTCTCTCCCCGTTTCGTATTGAACTCAAGATACATGAAGAGGAGAGTCTTAGCGACCATAGATATGTTGCTGTTGATATTGAAGATGTTTCAACCTGTGAGACATGAGAGCACTGTTTTTACAAAAAATCTTGTTAGAATAAATAAATTTTGTAAAAAACTTAAACTGGATATGGAATTATTAATGACGGATAGACTGAGATCAATAGATGATGAAAATAATTTGGAGAATTTTGTGGATGACTTTGAAAGGTTGATTGTCCAGAGGGCTAAGAGGTACCTGACTATACGTGAAAATAAGGTCAAGAAAAACTATTGGTGGAATACGAGTTTGCAAAAAATGAAGCAACGGACGAGAGCATTGAGAAAGAGTTTTCAGTTCAGAGATATTGATGAAGAAACAAGAAATAAGAGAAAAGTTTTATATAAAAGAGAGATGGCACTTTATAGAAAGCAGATTAAGAAGAGTAAATATGAGAGTAAAATCAAACATTTTTTTGGAAAATAAGGTATATCATGACTGTTACTTTCGTTTTGCCCAGGGAAAGCGTCGGCTACCACAGATAATAAGTAGAGTCCAGGAGGGTGAATATAAGGAATACACTGAGGTGATTGAGGAATATTTTAATAAGAATTTTGACTGTGGTGAGTTTGAGGATGGTATTGTTGATCATGAATTGTTAAAATTTTCAAATTGTTGTGCTGATGATCTGCCTTTTACTTCTAATGAGATCGGATATGTAATTAATAAACTAAGAAATAAAAGTGCTCCTGGACTGGACAACATTTCTACAGTGGTTGTGAAGTGCCTTTATAAGTATTACGAAGAGTTTTTGTTTTATTATATAATACGTGTTTCCGCTTGTTGGTTTTCCCGAGGGCGTGGAAAATATCAAGAATTATATTTATACCGAAAAATGAACATGCGGTTAGACCAATTTGCTTGTTAAAATTTTTTAGTAAGGTCCCTGGATAGACTTCTCACCAATATATTGTATCATTTTTTCTACAGAGAAAATTTTATTTCGGATAGACAGTTTGGCTTTGTCGCAGGCAGATCAACCAATGATGCTTTGTATAAATTGATCAATATTATTTCTGGGAAAAAAAGAGATTATCATGTAACTGTTGTCTCATTTGATAAGGCCTTTGATTCCATTATATGGTCATCGCTGCTCTCCACCCTCGTGAATTTTAAGATTCCTTGCAATATATTAAAAATTTTTTGTAGCTACTTTCACAATAGGAGGGTTGTGTATTCATATGGTGGGGATTCTGAAGTGGTTAAATCAGTTTATAAAGGTTGCTCACAGGGATCCTCGAGTGCTCCGCTGCTCTGGGATGCAGTAATTTACAACTTGCTGAATACGAGTCTTCCCGAGAGCGTTGAAATCATCTGTTATGCAGATGACATACTTTGTGTGGTTTACGATGTGTCTCTTGGAAAATTAGAAAAAAGATTTACATTGGTGTGTGATGTCCTTGAGAGATGGGCTATAACAGAAAGACTCATCTTCAACTTACAAAAGACATCTTTTTTGTTTTTCCCAAATGGGGGAAAAAAGACTAGACCTCCCAGATTACGATTCCAGGGAACATTATTAAAAAGAGTCGAACAACTCAAATACTTGGGAGTCATTATAGATGATAAACTGAATTTCGAGTCACACTTCAAGGAAGTTCAAAGGAGAACAGATTCAATATTCTTATTTTATAAGAGAAATTTTCCAGCGGATGTCATCGACTTTAAGAGACATATAATTAGAACTATTTATAGAGTAGTTGTTGTTCCTATTGTGTTATACGGAATTGGTTGTTGGGGCTCCAGAGCGGCGGAGTTGTTGAGAATCAGGAATAAGTTATTGACGATTCAGCGGCCCTGGCTGCTGTCACTGGCTAGGTGTTTTAGGACAACTCCAACTGAAACTGCTTGTGTATTGGCCGGCACGCCGCCCCTCTCGATTTTTTATAAGTTCTTTTATGATAAATTTTTGTTATCTACATGTAAGATAGATTTTATGTATTATAGTGATTATTTAGCTTGTTGTACTGCATTTTATAATGTTAATCCTTACTGCGTACACCCAGCCAAGAGAATGAGCATTAATTATGAAATGAATTTTGATTGTTTTGGTGAACTTGATATTTTCACTGATGGTTCTAGGTTTGGGGAAAGTGTTGGCCTATCTTTTGTTGTTTACTATTATGGTATAGAAATTGATTATTTAAAGATAAAGTTAGAAAAATTTAATTCTGTGTTTCAGGCTGAACTTGCTGCTGTTTATTTTGCTATGAAATGGATTAAGAAAAACCTATCTAAGAGTTATAGTATTGTAGTTTATAGTGATTGTTTATCTGGATTACAGGCTTTGAAAAGCTACGATCGTAATAACTCTTTAGTTATGGATATTAAGTGTTTATATAAAGAAATTGAAGGTTTGCATGATATTAAATTTAGATGGGTTAAATCCCATGTGGGTATTGAAGGTAACGAGAGGGCCGACGTGTTGGCCAAAGAGGCGACTTTGGATGTTTCCGGGAAGTTTTCCGTTATCCAGCATTCAAGAAAAATGGTTATTACTAGAATCAAACAGTATTATATTGATTTGTGGTATGATAATTGGAATAATTCGAATAGAAGAAAAGAATATGCCTATTATTTAAAACCTATGTTTAATAAAAGTATTTCTTGTCATTTGGATTTTAATCAAATTGTTACTGGACATGGGCGCTTCCCGGTGTATCTTAAAAGATTTGGCATACAACAAAATGAATATTGTCATAATTGTGGAGTTGTCGGATCGGTAAGGCACTATGTGGAAGAATGTACACTTACTTACGACATACGAAAAAAATATTATTTTATTAAGATTTTTACAGGTGCTGAAAAAGAATTTAAATTTGCAAGGGAACTTACGTGTTTTCTAACTAATAATCGCTCTGATGTTGGTATTTTTATTTGATAAAAGTTTGTTTTTAAATTTTGTGTTACAATAATTTAAATTGAGATATTGGTGCTTATATGGAATTTTAACATAATTTTATTCAGTGCGTTATGTGGTGTATTTTATGCGTTTATATAATTATGTATTTTATATGTATTTCATGTAATATGTAATTTCATGTATAATTATGTATTTTTATATGTATTTTATATGTTTTGTTGTTGTTGTTGTTGTTGTTTTTGCTTGGCGCAGCCCTTGTTTTGTCATAAAATCTTGTCGATTAGGTGGATGGGGCTGCGCCCTATTTGTACCTGTATTTGTACTTAGAGCTATCAAATTTTATATAACATAGTCCTTCACCCGAATATGGACACCTGCATGACCGAATTTGAAAGATGTTTTATTATCTATTTCATGTTTTGTAAACCTTTAACGAATTTCTGATTAACAAACTCAATGATTTCAAACCGAAAAAAGGCAACACTGAAGGACATTTTTATCTTCAGCGCGCGAGACTGTCTATCGGAAATTCTAAAGGTATGCTGTTTTTAAATATATTTAACCCTAAAGAACATTAGTCCCAACTGACTTGCATACACCTCCCACATGGGGAAAACCACGAAAATGCCTATGCAGCAAGCCCGTTCGCGGGATTCGAACCTCGGACCGAACTACCAGTGTTTAGCGATTTTACCGCTCGGCCGCTAGTGGGCCCTAATTTGTACAGAGAAGTCAGGAAAGAAATTTTTTAAAGATAAATATATAAAGATAAAAAATATTTAAAAAAAAGAGGGGGCCTTTTTTCATTTACACATACTACATACACGTTTCAAGAGCATTTGGGTTAAAAACAATTAAAAACAGGATATGTTTAGAATTCCGATGCACAGTTTTGCGCGCAGGAGAAAAAGATATTTTATTCCGTAGTGTGTTGCCACTGTTCGCTTTGAAATCGTTGGGTTTCTTAATCAAAATTCCGCTAAAGTTAAAAAAATATGAAGTAGATGATAAAACAAATTCGAGATTCGTGCTTCCAAGTGCCATATTCGAGTGGAGGACTATATTCGAAATTTGATGACTCTAGATATCATGGTTGTTTTTTTCATAATGCGAGAAACATACACAAGTTCATGCAGATTCTTAATTATTTAATTTCTTTAAACATAACACCAGGCGATAATATTTGGTGGAAACAATTTGAAAAGTGATACAGCCGCTTATAGTGATTCGACGCCAATAGCCCTTCTGGGCTAAAGCCGCTTTGGACTAAAAACCTCTTTGGGTTCAGCTTAGAGCTGCTCGAATTATTACTGGTCTTCGGTATTCTTTCCCCAATGACATTGTGCTTTATGAGGTAGATCTGCAACCACTGGGTCTTAGAAGAAGTGCATATCTTGTTAAATACAATAATAAATTGTGTAATCTGGTTGTTAAATACAATAATAAATTGTGTAATCGTCGAACTTCTGATATCCTTCAGATTTGGCGTCGCAATCAAAGGCATCAGAGAAACAGTCCATTTATTACACACTTGCAATTTAATTGCTAGTACTGTGGAACAGCCCACCTGAAACAGTCTATCGATCCTTCGAAGGGCTCTTTGATGTCTTTTTCCATACTACCTATCTGTTCACATAAACAAGCAAAAAGAACTTCTTGATTATTTAAGGCAACTGACTCTCGAAAGAATCAATAATATTCCAGTGGACGCTGTTTAAGTGTATACGGACGGTACTATCTGTGGAGTTTACATAAAATCACTAAAATCAAGAGATAAAGATTCAGATGAAGAATCCCGACTATTGCTTTGTCTTTCGTAGTGAGCTAATAGCCATAAATGAAGGCCTTGATTCTCTTGTGTCACTCAGTGTTGGAAAAGAAATCTCGATCCTCTCTGATAGCAGAAAGTTCTATTCAATACTTGGCCTGGTGGCATAATGTGAGAGATAATATAGGAGTGATATTCTTAAAAAGCTGAAGCTTCTTTCCTTGTCTCATCAGATTCACCTATAATGGATTCCTTCCCATTTTGACATCTTGGGCAATGAGAATGCAGCGGCTAAGTCCGGTGCTGGAGATGCCTTGGTGCTTTCTACGCCTCTCACCTTTTATGGAGCTTTTTTCCATGATTCAGTGCAAGAATAAACCACTTGGCTTGTTCCACCCGTGTTACTTTGGAATCAGAGTAATCGGCCGGATAGTTCTCTGACACCTGATTGCAACAGACAAAATCAAACCACCCTCACCCGCTTCCTCAGCGGACATAGATCTTAGATATTTTTTAGGGTTCCAGTTGTTTTGAAGTCTGCACATAGTGTTCTCCTGAGCAAGCTTTCGTTGATCATATCTTTGCTTGCCTGGGGCTCTCTAGAAAGGATCTTAACTGACAATCTATTGTTAGTTCTGGATTTCTCTAGGGTGCACAATGTCATGGACCAGATTTAGCCTTGGCAGTCTTTGGGAATAAGCAACAACAACAAACGTAAATATTATTTAAAATTTATAAATTTATGAAGACTAACTTGCAGTATTACTTTTTTTTTTTCAAAACATGCCGGCCTATAGGCACGGTCATGGGGAAGTGGATTGTTATACCATTAAGCCCGGATTCGAATCCTGGAGAAAGCATGGAACGTTCCATATAGGGAAAACCAAGAAAATGGTTTTCCAGTTCCATACAACTAGTTCGTTCGCCGAAAAGCTAACGAACAGTGTTCAGCGGCCGCTGGTGGGCATTATACATCATATCAGAACCCATTACTTAATATTGGATTTCTGTAATACGAAATAACATATAATCATAGTGTCTCCTTTTTAGAAATCTAAAATTTAAGGAAATTCAATATTCCGTAAATCCCAAAGAATTCCGTAAATACGAGTAACGGTTTCTCCCTTGTTACTCTGTGAGATTATACTTCTGGATTGGAAAGCAGCTGGTTGATTCGGACTTTGATGTGGAGAACGTGGCTGCTAGAAAGGCCACAATCGAGTTAAACACAGGGTGAGGAGTAACGGTTTCATTTTTAATTACAGTGTGGCCCCCACATACCTTTCAAGAAGGTTTGAGAATGAATCAAAATGTGTACCAAAACATTCTGGCGACGACAGTTAAGCCCTGAATTGAAACTGTTGCAGCAAAAAGATCATAGATGTTTCAGGATGAATCATTGAGAATACGGTCAGAAAAACTCGGAAGCTGATGTAGGTTAAATTTTACTTGCATTATGGCCTCCAAACTCACATGACTACAATCCCCTTGACTATTACATTTGGGGGGCGTGGTTCAAAGAATCACTTCTAAGTCTGTCGTGAGCCAAGAAGAAAAGTCTGAGAGATGATTTGTCGACTGAGGTTATAAAATGCGCCTGTTCTTGTTTCTAAGGTTGGTAACTGCCAACACTTCCACCATTCATCAGATGTATGTAAACTACAGCTGCGCTGTTAAGTGCGCTGGCTCACATCGCACAGAGAATTGTTCGGCTAAAAGGATAAATATTGTAAAGTGCTGCAAATGTTTACAGCAAGTACATACTGCAAATTATCGCTGTTGCCCGAAATTCCCGGTGCATAACAAAAATGTTAAAAGTGATAAAAGTAATGTTGATTATAATTCTAAGCCATTCTTGAAAAATGTTGTAAATAATGATAAAATTGAAGGTGATAGTTATTCAAATTCGTATGCAAATGTGTTAAAAAATGGTAAAAGTATCCCGAAACGAGTTAGTAAGCCACAAACTGAGAATTATCTTAATGTTTTAAGTGATATAATTACATTTGTTAAAGAAATTTCAAATGTTTTTAAAGGATTATCAATAATAAGTATTTTGAAAAAAATTGCTAGTAAAATGCCTGAGATACAGGCTACTGACAATGCTATTGATAAGCTGTTTATACTATTTGAAGTTTTCGAAGGTATATTTGGTTCTCTGAATAATGAAAAATAATGGCCGTAAATGTATTTTTAAGTTAAATGGTTGTAAATGTATTTTCAATGTAAATGGCTGTGTGTATTTTTGTTTATGTAAATGTAATTAATGTAATTGTATGTATCTCACTTGGCACTGAAAGACTTGCACTGACCCTTTTACTGATATCTGCTTGTATAGTTTGTTCTCAATGAACTCTATCATTATATATATATATATATATATATATATATATATATATAATAATAATAAAGAGAAAAAAGGAAAAAAATATAGAAAAAAGAAAAAGAAAATTATTATTTAAAATTTAAAAAAAAGATATAATAATTACTATTATAGTTATGTATTTTGCAATACTTCATATGTGTATATTTTTCTTTCCAGTCATGATTCTAAATTACTTATGTTCTACAGGGGGTAGGGTCTTTGAACCCAGGTACCCCGGTGTTTGGACACCATTCCACTGGATCGCTTCTAAGGTTGGCTGGAGGTTGTAGCTGATGCTGAAGTTGTCTTCAGTGAATAAGTTTTATCTATAGAACACTGCTTTCTGTTGTTTGTAGAAATTTCAATAAATGTTTAAAATTAGAACATTTAGCAATGTTTATCCTTAACTTATTTTTCACGCCGAATCAAACCCTGTGTATAATACCCATTATAGTCTGTATTCTGGAAATAACTCGAAGTCGTAAACACAATTACATTGTTTTTACAGTTTTTCCTTATGTGTATTATGCATATTATTACGTGCACACTAGTTCATAAAGGATTGAATGCCTATCATCGATGATAGCTTAATGAAATTTATTTTCCCAAAAGAAATACGTCACAGCTCTGGAACATTTCACAGAAGTCAAATGCGTAAGCTCACACAGTACTCTGAACTCAGTACTCTCAATAATCTGAGATAAACTATGAACTAAACCCAGAACTATAACTGCAAACCGATACACTCTCTGATCTTATATATATATTTCCTCGTCCGCAAAGAAATTTTCAGTACATTCAATTTCTCGAAATTGTTGGAAGGCATACACAGTTACATTTGCATCGGACCAGTTGCAGTTACACAGGGATCAGACTCAAATTTGGGGTAATTTCGCAATAAAATTAGTCGCCAAAGCCATCGCCAGTTTGATGCTATTTCGCAAATTTGACTCCATTTACCTCAATGTTAAATGGACTTAACCCTGTAACCGTATTTTTCAGAGGATGCTTCGCACTCAGAAGCTTTTCACGTTGCATTACACGAGAGATACTACGGTTTGAATATAATTTCACTAAAAATATTACTATAAATGTCCGATTCACTTTTCAAATTGTTGCCACCAAATATTATCGCCCTCTATTACATTTAAAGAAATTAAATAATGAAGAGTCTGCATAAATGTACGTATGTTTCTCGCATGATGATAAAACAACGGTACTTAGAGACATCCAATTTTGAATAACGGACATTTCCACATGAATATGGGCATCTGGAAGCCCGAATTCGGAATTTGTTTTATTATTGATTACATATTTTGTAAAACTTTAACTAATTTTTGATTAACAAACTCAACCATTTCAAAGCGAGCAATGGCAATACTGTACGAAAAAAGAAGTATTTTTATCTCCAGCGCGCGAGACTGTGTGTATTGGAAATTCTAAAGATATGCTCATTTTAAAATTATTTTGCGATATCGCTGTTGAACTGAATTTTATGGTTTAAGTGCGAAGAACATGATATTTAATAAATAAAAGTAATACAGAAAACGTTAAAAAAAACGCCCCTTTGGGCGTAATGTAAAGTCTGAAAGCTTTCAGGTTTATGTATATATAAATGTATATATTCCTTTTTTGACTGCAACATAAATTCCACAACAATAAAAGTTTGGGAATGCGGGTTGAAGGAAAAATGAATATGAATAAGAAAGTCTGAAAATATGCCGTCAGAATGCGAAAGCTGTACAGCTAACTTCGCAGTAAGAATTCCGAATAGCACCCACAGATTTGAAACTCTCTTCTCCAAGCAATGAAGGAACATCTCCATAATTTTCTCTAAATTTGCTCTATTTCTTGATGCATTGTACCGACTGAAGTTTCACAAACTGTTTCCTAGTTGAACTCTAGAAAATTGATTTATCTCTGATATTGTATTATAAATTTTCCTGGAAGTGAGTGGCTTTATTTGCCCAGTAAAATTATGGCGAAAGGAAAGAGAACTTATTGCATTTCTTTAAGAAGTCGAGGAGCTCGTTTAATATTTTATTAAATGTGGGAACGCCACATATTTTACGTTTCCCTATATCAAAAGATTAATCACAACATTGCATGTTTTAAAAACAATTTTTACACATAACTCACTTTAGTCCACAGTTTTCTCTGCCATTCTCATTTTTGCAGAGGTTGCGAAATGAAAGAATCTAATTCCATGAAACACAAAAATGGTGCACTACATTGCGTGATATTTCAATGATTTCGTGAAATAATGTTGAATAATTATTATAAATTTACATTCAACAAAATGTTCTTTATGCTACTTTCAAATCCGATTACGAAATTTTCTATCAGAGATTGTTCCTGAGGAATCGACTTCTTATCTTTCGCAAAAAAATATAACAATACATTAAATCTTCTTGCGGCGAACATGTTCTTAAGGCGGTGACTTTTAAAAATGACGAATATTTCCGACAACATAAATAAGCATCGCCTTACTAAAGCAATCGCCTCCACAGAAAACCAAAACCATCCAAAATTATGAATGATCGTCGTACAAATGCACAAAAGGTACACTACATTTAACAAACAGAAGTCATTAAAAGTAGTGATAATAATCTTAGAATAAAATTCGAGTCGATTTGGTTGGATATTTTACCTTTTGTACCTCGTTTTTTTTTAAATCCTAAAGTAATTAATTAGTTTAAACAACATGTTTTATGAAGAATGCCTGCATGCTTTATCATGTATTCTGATGGAAGAATTCTCTATTGCTGTCACTTAGGGCTCTTAAATTCTCCACGGTAAAGTGATCAGGACAAAACAAAAAAAAAAAAAAAAAAAAAAAAAAAAAAATTAAACAGTCTATTGCACTTCAGCGCTCTGCAGTTTCACAGAAACTCTTTTATTATTTCTCTGTGATATCTCGCCTTTTAATGATCTAAGAATTTCGTCACCATATTTTTAAAGGAATTTCAAACATAAAATTACGTCTAATTTATTTTACTTCCAAAGTTCAAAAAAGTTCAAGTTCACTCGTTAGATACCTAATATAAAAACTTAAAATAAATAAATAAATAAATTCGTTTTGAGAAAATGAAATTCCTTTTCCATGCACTGCCGCCAAAAAATTCTTATTACGTTTTGTTTGATATGAGTTGCAAAAGGTAAGCACAATATTTGAAGATGTACTAAGGACTCATAAATTAGTATATTTTAATTCTCGGAGTAGATATATAGTTTATCAAGTTTAATAATATAAGACATAATTTTTTAAACATAATTTTCGCTTTCTCTATCCAACTTGCACGAAATGCAATTGCTTTTTATCCAAGGTATAGAGTTATGTCGTTCAGATTTCTATAAATGTTTCTCGTACCTCATACTGCTGGACAAATTTTTTACAAATACATATAATGTTTCAGTGGGTAGAGCATATATACAAGTGATACTAATGAAGAGTGTCGTGACCGATGACTATGGGTTCTTTTCTGACCTTATTTGGCGTCAAACATCAAATAAACTTTTACTTTTAAACGATTTAATCAGAGTAATACAAGTACAACAACTATATCTTTCGTGTATCTTACAAATTTGTTTTTTTTTTTTTTTTTTTTTGCTAGTTTGTTTGTTTTGTTTTGTTTTTAGTCCAAAAGGGCAATTTGACCTGAAGGACTATTATTTTCGTTTTGGCATTTTGCGTTGGTTCACTATAAATATCCGATTCACTTTCAAATTGTTGCCACCCAATCCTACTACATTTAAAGAAATTAAATAATGAAGAATCTGCATAAATGTATGTATGTTTCTCGCATTGTGATAACACAACGGTACCTAGAGCCATCCAATTTTGAATAGCGTACGTTTCCACCCGAATATGGGCATCTTTAGGCCCAAATTTGGAATTTATTTTATTATTGATTGCATATTTTGTAAAACTTTAACGAACTTTTTATTAACAAACTCAACGATTTTAAAGCGAGCAATGGCAGCATTTTACGGGAAAAGGGAATCATTTTATCTCCAGCGCGGGGAACTGTGTATCGAAAATTCTACAGGTATGCTCATTTAAAAATTATTTTGAGATACTGCTCTTGAGCTGAATTTTATGGTGTAAGTGAGAAGAACATGATATTTCATTTAAGGTAACACACAAAACGTTAAACAAATGCCCCTTTGGACGTAATTTAAAATCTGAAACCTTTCAGTTTTTTTTGTTTTTTTTTTTTAAATCATTTAGCGCATTCCGCGCTATCCGTGTTGAGATACAATATAATAATTGTAATAGTTTCGCGCGATCTATTTTATTGTTTTTTTCTCTGCATTTCGCTGGCGTTTTCACCCTCGCTCTTCATAGAGGGCGCCAGTGCCTCACAAATTGCCTTTTACGTTACGAAGCAGATACATTTTTAATCTTGTTAACAAAAGGTTTAGGATTTTCATTCTTCTACTCCAGCGGTTCTCAACCTTCGACTAACGCGTACCATTTAAATAAACATTGAAAAACTTTAGTACACCATTACATTTTACAATAATTAGTTTTCAATAGAAATATTAAACTATATATATATTGCTCTTTGCACAACCTGTTGGCTATTTGTATTAAATATGAACACATGAAAAAATATTAGATTAAAAATTGGTTACTATTTTACTTATCAAAATTTAAATTATAATACTTTAATTCTAAAATTTAGTGTGAAATTTGGGCGAAATTAGTGTGAATTAAAAGAGATCAGTTTCTTTACGTCTGGTCTTATTTCACTTAACTTTTACCGTAAATTAAAAACCGTTGAAGGTGGAATATAACGAAAAAGAACGCATACGGAAATGGCTGTGTTGCTTGACTGAAACGATTGCTATAAGCATCTTTGTCGGAAGAATAGTTATGCGCATGGCTCCCAGAGCTTGGCCCATTCAAAATATCTGGCGACTTTCAGTGCTTAAATTGCGCCGGAGCTGACCGGTGCCCGGTTCCGGTGCTCCTCAATTTTTAAAATAAATTACAGTTTTAGCCGGAGCGCACAGGAGCCCTAAATAAGATGAGCTCCGGTACTCCGGTAAACTGAACCACATTTTAAAGGGAAAAAAAATTAGAATTCCTAACGTTTTAGTTTAACAATAAGCAATAACAATATTAATAATTTCCCTATAAATACGAACTCATGAGAACATGAGACGTTCAAGTAAAGTTCCCTCACTCGCATGCAGAAACCTTTCCCTTTAAGAAAAGCAATAAATTTGAGGGAGTTTGTTTAGAACGCCTAAATTTCTCGCCATGCCATCGTATCTAGTATCACTGTATCTATTGTATTGTTATCGATGCTTACAGTTAGTTATTCTCGCAGGAAGTAAAATGTGTGTTCTTAAATGTGCGTTAAGTGACAGCGAGTACAATAAGAGGGAAATACCGAGACAAACTGCTCAAGCATGTCCTATACATTGTCTTTCCCACAGTATCCACTAATTGGGGGTGGGGAAGGGTAACCAACAACTTTACATTTAGGAGTCCGATTCAAGATTCATTTACCCCTGACACCCATCTGCTTGAATTATATCAGCAGAGAGCCGCGGTCAAAGAGAACGTTCTCTCTCACCAAGGTTCCCCTCATTTTTTGTTTCCACCCATTGTTTCGCCCTGGAGTTTTCATCACCTATACTTAAAGCATATTTAATTTTTGTAATGATAAAAGAACTCCCCCCCCCCACCCTTTACGATCAGAACTTAAATTGGGCCGGAACACACCGGATTTCAATTCCGGTGCTTCTTAGTTTTTGTAATAAATTATAATTCTAGCCGGAACGCACTGGAGCCCTGAATAACAAGGCTGCGGCACTTTTGTTACGTAGTTAAATAACAATTTCAGTAGAAATTTTATCTCGAAAATTTTATTTTAACACTAAAATTATATTAAAAGTCGCGTATTAAATTTCAATTTATCTCTTTTCATTTTATTTAATTTTAATTAATTAATTACTTTAATCTTTATTTATTTCAATAAAGAATAATTAATTATCTAATAGTTATCAATTAAATTATAATTAATTAATTATCTAATAATTGCTGATTAAATACCAATTTATAAACATTAATTAAACAGCTATTAATTAATTTGATAATAATTAACTATTTAATTTTAAAATTATTAAGGAGTTTAATAGTCATTTTATTTATTTATTTACTCTTGTTTCTCTCTACTGACGGTCTTCCATAGGGCTTCGGCATTTCTAATCTTAGAAATTAAGCCCTGGACTTCTACTATGGTGGTTACGTTAACACATAAAGCGGTAAAACTATTTTTATTCAAATTTTTGCATATGTCAACATTTTTCTACACTTTTTTGTTTAATTTATGAAACACATTAAAAAATAACCTGAATTTTTAAAAAAAAAATGTACACCTTGCACACACAAAAAAGGGGGGGGACAGTTCTATATCTCTCGTTCTACTGGGCCGATTGACGAAATTCAGTTTGCGTTTTTCATGTCTCGAAAGCTCGACTTAGGGTATATATTAGATTTATATATAGCATTGTTCTAACATAGGTATTTTGACGCAAAATCGGACTTTTTCTGAAACGACATGCCATATTTTTCCCATATTTAGATTCTACAACTCAAATTATACCAAATTACCAAGTTTTGCAAAAATCGAACCAGTAGTTTTTAAAATATTAGCTCTCAAAATTTTAGCTCTTTCATCTTAATTGAATTTGGTATATATTTATTAATATCTCGATTTTTATTAAACTTATTTGATTCTCCATTTCACATTTTCAAATTCAGGTTCATTCCGAATAAAATTCGCCCATTCTTTAAAATTTGTATTTTTAAATAATTTTTATAAATGTTTCGAAAAACATTTTGAGTTGTAACCTATAAAATTTTTACCACGATCTTAAAAGAAACATTTCTAAGCATATCTGCAAAATTTAGAGTTTTTTTTTAATTAAACATCGAAATATTTTTTTCGATTCTACGACTGTTATTTACGACGACTTACGATGGTATGTTATTTCATAAAAAGTTCGATTTTATGTGAAAATACCCAAGTTAGAACAATGCTTTACATCAGTGCTCCGCAACCGGTGTGCCATGAGTAGGATATAGGTGTGCCGCAATCAAATACATGTATTTGACATTTTGCAATTTTTATCATGTATTTAATACACAATGACAATTTTTTTTTCCTTAATAATGTCTATTTTAAATGTTTTTATATATTTCACTGTTGTGTGGTTGTGTGTGTGATTGTAAGTGTGTCAGCATTTGAATTTTTTCGGCACTTCCTTGATAACTCGGAACTCTTTGGTGTGCCACGAAATTCCAGAAAGATTTTTTGTGCGTCGCAGGTGAGAAAAGGTTGCGGAACACTGCTTTACATAAATCTAATACATATATCCGTGGAAAACGCAAGTTAATTTTCCACAATCGGTCCAGTGGAACGAAAGATATAGAACTGCCACCACCCCCCTTTTTTTTTGTTTGTGCAAGATGTACATGCATTTTTTGAATTATAGATATCAGGAATGATCGTTTATTAGTAATCGATTATCGCGAAAAGGGTACATGGGACAAAAAAAGTTGTGCATCCCTGCTCTATACCTTTTTTCCTACTTCCGTAAGCCCACCAGCGGCCGAGCGGTAACGTCGCTGAACACTGGTAGTTCGGTCCGAGGTTCGAATCCCGCGAACGGGCTGGCTGCATGGACGTTTTCGTGGTTTTCCCCATGTGTAACGTGTATACGAGCCAGTTTCCCATAGAAAGACCTCCACGAAGGCATACATGCCCTTAGGCACACAGCCCTCGAGACTTTGCCATAATCACACACACTTTACGATATCCATCGAATGCAAGTGGCGCATAATGTTAGTATATTTACATTCCATAAGTTCCGCCAACTTCGCGATTTATATGACGGGGATTCACATGAAGATACTAATTTAAGCAATCTTCTTCAAAATTTGTCCTCTTCTTGAACGTGGATTATTATCAGATAAGTCGAATTATTTTCTCTAAATCAGAACGAATCACTTCCTTTCCATATTTTTAGCAACATAATAATTAATCTTTTACATACCACAAAATGTTTCCGTCGCTTCTACTGCACTTGATCCTGGGTTACACTTTAGGAGCAGAATGTTCCGAAAATATTTAGTTTTGTTCACTTGACATTCCAGCTTATACCACCTGCAAAAATGTACTCAACATTAGAATACACTGTGTTTTAGCAAAAACAAAATTACAAATTGAGAAATAACTGCGACATAATGGACAACGAACTCTTGTCAGCGCAATGTTGCCAACACATGACAAAAAGATACAAACTCATGCACCGACACAATAATATTTTTAAACTTTTCAACTTATATCGTTTTAACGTAAAACAACAACAACCACCAAAAGAAGAAGAAAAAAAAAAAAAAAAAATTCAGGAACTAGATGCTGTTTAAATAATTATCATGTATCGCAATACATTATATGAACCGTAAGAAACCCTTTTATTGATTATAATAATGAGGCAAATATTCATAATTTAAGTGTAGTATGTATTATAAATTATACTAATTACATATCTTAAAAAATTAACATTTACAAAGGATCAAAAAGTGCTTTTATTGCTTTTATAACACATAGTTTGTAAAACAACTATTGTTATAATTTAAAAGTTAATTAAAGATCTTAGGCCAATTATAGTAACATATCTGAGAAAGGGCTATTTGCCAGCTGAATGGAAAATGAATTAAAGATTTTTAAATATTCCGTGAAATAGCTATACGTTTGAATCCATGTAATTTATAAATGCCTTGGTAACATTGCGTAACTGCCAGCAAATTGGAGAAATTAAATTAATGTTAGATGCTTCTAACACTAAAATGAATTACAAAAACAAATACAGGCTTTTAAAATGGGAATATTTTTATTATTGACGCATATATTTAAAAGCCATTCTAAACGTAGTTTTCACATCTCTATGCAAGAATTTATAAGTTATTATTGCTGTTTAATTGAACTAAATTTAATATGTGTATTTTATTTTAATGCAAGTTTTAGAAAACATTAATTTTAAAGTAAAAGCGTCTTGCTATGTAACAAATGACAGCTGTCTTTTGTTTTAATTTTATTTAAGACAGGAAAATTATCCCGATGGGCGATCGTTTGTTAGAAATGTGTGAAAACCACTTTCAGACGCTAGAATAAAACACAGAGGCAATTTAAGAGTTTTGATTATTTCCTTAACATACGTGCAATAAGTCTATCAAAAGTAACTTGAATTTTTTTGGAAATTTAACTAAGCTGAATTATTGTTCAGATACAAAGAAATGGAGTATTATCTAAAAGCTCTTTTCTGTTCAGTTTTATTTAGTTTGGGTTTACAAAAGACTGCATTGTTTGAAAACTCTGTTGAAAGATTTCCTGCTGTTTAGCAAGAAAAATCCCATTTGTTAATCAAAAGAGATCTTTTTATTTCGTTTTAGGTGCCTTAATAGTTTTGTAATGATATATTGAATAGAAACTTTTGAACTGATTATCAAACTTTCATTAAAAAGAGAGTTAGATTGCGAATATAGTGCTTTTTTATTCTTTTGTATTTAATCTTCGCTTCTAAAAAATTCATACCATATCGTTACAAAATTTCTATTCCGTCATACATTTTGCCTTTGATTAAGACCTTTTTGCTTTACATTTATGAAACTTATGTTTGTTTTGCAATTCTAAATTGCAATAGATTTTAAAATTTGATTTCTTATTACATTTCATTTTAGATAACTTTCTTTTTACATCTGATTCTTAAATTAATTTACTTTCACTAACTGGCGAAATGCACATTATAATATTAATAAATAAATAAATAAACGAAAGGTTTCAGATTTTAAACGGTCACCCAAAAGGTTTTGTTAAGGTTTTTTACGCTTTCGCTGAGCTCGCAGTCTACCTATCTGCTGTTACACTCCCTCCCACTATTCCCCCCTTTTTTTTTTTTTGGTCTTTTTAACTTTTTCATTAAGCATAATTTTCTTCGTCCATACGCCATATATACAGTTCAACAGAAAAATTACAAAAGTTTTAAAAGCATAGCAGTTTACAGTAGAATTCCAGATGCAGTCTTAAGTGTTTGGCATACAATTCTCTATTATTACTATTTATTTTTTTTTATTTTTATTTATTTATTTATTTATTTTTAAAGTCTTTTTTCAGTTCATCATATTGTTCAGTTTTCATACTAAGATGGCTTTACAATATATTTTTTTTTATAAAATTCGATTCAACAGCAAAATTGCAAAATATTTTAAAACAGCGTATCTTTAAACTTTCGATAGATAGTCTTACGCATTGCAGATAAAAATGTTTTATTTCGTACAGTGTTGCCACTGCTCGCTTCGAAATCCTTCAGTTTGTTAATCAAAAATTCGTTAAAGTTTTATGAAGTATGAAGCAGATAATAAAACATATTCAAAATTCGAGGTTCCAGATGCCCATGTTCGGGTGGAGGACTATGTTATTCAAAACTTAATGGCTCTAGGTAACGCTGTTTTATCACAATGCGAGAAACATACATACATTTATGCAGATTCTTCATTATTTAATGTCTTTAAATATAATACAGGGCGATAATATTGGGTGGCAATAGTTCGAAAAGTGATACTAATGACTGTACAACATTACGAGGAGTTATGCAGCCAGCAAATTCAGTCGCGGAGTCAGTAAGGAACTACCGTTGTAAATGATTTTATCAACTCAGCTGCTTATCGAATCCCTGACATTTTATTACAAATGTTTTAAGCCGCCCTAATCGATAAGCTGTTACAATGATAGAATAAAAAAAAAAGAGAGAGAGAATCCTTATAAATATTTTTTAATTTACTATATCAGCACTTTTTCTGAAACCACCTTGCGTGCTCTTATGGCAAAAGCCCAGTTAGCCAGGTTAAACTTTAACAGCATATTTTAACAGTATCTCACCTCGATACCACCATCTTATCCCAGACAGCATATAAGGGGTAATCTCGTGGTTAAATCTAGCTCGCAAACTAGAAGATCCGTGTTTCGAATCTAGTTGAGGATATAGGTACAGGTAGAATTAACGGACGAGATAACAGAATTTCAGCATTATCGTATAAGTATAGTCCCTGTGTAGCTCTACTCCAATTTTGAATGAAAGCAGATCGGGGGATGGATTCAAGGATTTCTTCCTCTTTTACCATATCACACGACAGGACATGTCGCTCCCCAGTATTTTAAGTGTTCTGAAGCCGCACAGACAGTTTACGCTTACAAACATCCATGTCACCCTCGAGATTCGAACCCGAGCCCAATGGTACGGCAACTAGCATCGTTAACCATTGTACCAGTCGGGCTGGCTAAGTTAAGGTATTAATAATTTTTCATTTCCTGTCTTCCAAAAACTTAATTTTCTTACATACCAACATCCAAATCGTGTGGGTAAAAGCACTTAATGGACTCGTAGCAATGAAACGGCTGATCATCTAGTCAAAGAGGAGGTGTGCGAAACTAACGCAAGACAATGTCACATATCAGCGCACTCGTCCCGCCATAAGCGAATCCTGCACCATGCGGCATTTATCCTCTGGCAGCAAGAAGGATGTAACCATGACACAAGACGTCCTTCGTGTAATCTCCAATGCTGACTGATGTCTGTGTTTGTGGTCAAGAGGGCGACTCTGAACATCACATGTACAGTTGTCCTTTTACTCTCTTTTTGCAACTAAGACCCCTCCAAACAACCAAAACAACATAGCAGCATACAAACGTATCTTGGTTACAAATCGGGCAGCAGTAATGAAAATCTGCAAAGTCCTGGATCCAGTAACTGCTCAAGGGACAGGGCATCTGTCAGGCTCACTGAGCAAGGCATTCCTATGAGCAAAACTTGCATGTCTCACCTAGTATGATCAAATCTGTATGTGGGCGAGTATGTAGATTCAGTGCCACAGTGCCAGCACAAGTGATGAAATCCGAGTAACTGTGCAATGCACAAACTGTATTGAACCATGAATTTTTTTTTTTTTTTGTATATAATTGATAAGTATTTGTTTGTCTAGCTTTGGTGCAATGTTTTCTATTCATTTTTATGATTTATGCTTCATGTTTTATATGTATTTAAATCTATATTTATATTTATGTTTTATATTAATGTTGCATGTTCTATGCAACATGTATTGCAACATGTTTCTTACAGCCTCTGTTTCCATTGTATCGCCATCTTGTCCTTGTATGGCTATGAAATTGACTTATATTCAACTATGCATAGTGGAGGAGAAGGGGCATACACCTGCTTACACCTACTCGACGCAAAATGCCTCCGTCCTCCGAAACCTATTTCATATTCACTTTAAAATCGCTGCTCAGTTCCCAAGACGTCCAAACAAATGCCACATCAACACATATTAAAGATTATTTCTCCGTTATGTGATATTGTTCTGCGCATGAGATCACTTTCATCACATCATGTTTGTAAAGAATTAATTACCGCAATCCCTCTTTGCTTGCTCTTGAGACGTAGGTGTCTTATGTCCTCTTAGCAACTGGCAGATTTATGCTTTGAATTCTGTTGGGAACATAAGTGATTATTCAACTTTTTCACTTCGAAACACCTGATTCACTCCACAGTGTGATGTATATATATAAACCTAAAGTTTCCGGTTCTTCACAGTTTGTTTTTAATTATTCTTAACTGTGCAAAGTTGGGATCGGTTTTGTATGAATTAAATTATTACTATTTAATTCGAAAATTTATATTGTCAACAAAACCTTAATTTTGTTTTCATGCAATCATTAACCGAAATTTTTTTAAAAGGAATTTTTTTTAATAGTTTAATATTTTTCAGAAGTTTAGTGAATTAGATGGTAGTTAGGTTCCAATCACATTATGTTTCGGTTACGCAGGACTTAACGTCGAAAGGGACAATTCTCAGAACCCGCCCATTTCCAGGAAACCCTCGCAAGCTAGTTTACCATTTCATTTACTACAAAGACTTGAACGCCAAACAGTAATCGATTATCGCTCAGATTAAATCCCGCGTAGTCGCTACATCGCTTCCGTAGCTAGGTGGGACTTCACTTCAGGCGAAGCTCTTTTTTTTTTTTAGGAATCCTCCCGTTTAAACCAGTGCTAAAAGAATCTCGTTTCTCAGAAAAGTTTCGTCTAGCAGGGACTGTCGCCAGATGTGATAACCTCTTTACGTATTAAAGCAACCACCTTTTACAGATGAAAAGGTAACAGTTACTCATCGTGTGTGAGTTGGCGGTTTCCGCGCCTTTTGTTTAAAAATTTCGGTACTTATAGTAAATCGGTAAACATTATCACCATACGAAAAACAACATACACAAATTTGAACTATTAAATAAGGATTACGTGAATGCATTTGAAAAATCAAAGCTTGCATTCTTCTTCAAATCTTTCTGCAATTTTTTTTTTTTTTTTTTTTTTTTTTTTTTCTATTCTTTTGCAGTTTTTTCCGTTGCTGGCAAATTACTCAAGCTTATATTTTAAAACTAAGTTTTAAGGCAAGAAATATCACGAATTGTTTTTAAAAACTGTTGGAACTTGGAATGCAACAAAAAAAGAACGCATACGGAAATGGCGGCATTGTTTGACTGAAGGAATTGTTATCGTTGCCGAAAGACTATTTATGCACATTGTTGCCAGAGTTTGGCAAAAATATGGAAAACTTGGCGACTTCTACTAAGGTGGTTACGTTAATACATAAATGCCAATTACATGATGCACACCACAGTTTTTTTTTTTTTTTTTTTTTTTTTTTTTTTAATAAAACCCACTTGATAATTCTCAAATAAATTACTTCAAGAAGCGAATAATATAATACCTCGAATTTAAGCCGCCATTTTTATTTAGATTTCGAAGGTGTAAATTTAAAGCACGGCTTAAATTCAAAGTAAATATTTCATTTGTAGATCTCCCACTATCCAACGATGGAATCTAAGAAATTACCAAAAAGGCCTTTTGTTGCATTATTTGTTATTTAAATTTCATTAAGTATTTGGTGAGGATGTAGTGCTCTGATGCATCAGTGAAGAGAATTCAAGTTCTGAAAGTGTAGAAGTCAAAATGATCACATATCTGAAGAAAGATTCTCAATAAATAAGATAGCTTACTATATTTAATTTTAGCAGCTATTCAAGTAAATAAAAAAACTTCTCCTTTTGCAATACCTATTATAATATCATTTTCAATTTTTATTAGCCGACAGCGGCAATTTGCCCAGAAAAGCTATTAATTTCGTTTTAGCATTTTGCGTCGAATTACTATAAAAAGGCGTTTCTCTTTTTAAATTGTTGCCACCAAATATTAGAGCCCAAATTTGGAAATTTGTGTTATTATCTAATAAAATATAAATCTTTCAGGTTTTCAGGTTTTTTTAAAAAGATTTTCTATCTTTAAAATCCCAGTGGGCTAAAATTCGAAGGCAGCTACATTTTTATTATCTTGAAATTTTCTAATTTTAAAATCTTACTGCGTCTCAAATTGTAGTTACGTGATAAATTAGAAAATCTGTAACTTACTCAACCAAATGGAGTGCATCAGTTTCATAAATAAACTCTTGTTACATTTTTGACAACTTTGTTGCCATAAGTTTCTTACTAATTTATTTACTTTGTTTCTTGCATGTCAATCTAGCAATTACGATGAGTTTCTCTTTCGAATAAACATAAACTTTTATAGTGAATTTGATCTTAATTTTAATAGATTTCGTTAACAATTTAAACAAAATCTTTCACTTATGGCCAGCATAACAATTTCCTTGAAGTATTTTAAAATTTTCTCATAAATTCTTTACCATCAGATATTTGATTTTATAAACGGAAAGAATGACTGTTTTACGCAAAGCAAGACATTAAAAGTAAATATTCTAAAGCATTCAAAGTAATTGGCTTGTATAGAACACATCGTCTTACGAGCCCATCTATGAAAAATATGATATCGTATTTCATACTTATTGTTAGCATCATTATGCTATCATTAATGGTGCAGCAATACGCATTCCCTGAAAAATCATTTTAAAAAGACCAAAAAATAAAGAAGTAATTCAGATATCGAAATCAACTTTAGTATTTATGTCTCAATAATCTAAAAATACCTTTACGGCCTTGACATTACAGACGCATATAGAAGAAAGAATAAAAAGAATGAACAATCAAATATTCAGTCTAGTCTGAAATTTTCAAACAAGAAAACCTGCAACAGGCATTGATATATAAGTGAATAGTGCGTGGGAGTTCTTAAATGTCTAAATTTCAAAACAGAATTTCAAATAAGCTGTAAAATAAAAAGAACTTTACAGATCCGGAATATGAAATCAAAGACTGCAGCTGTATTAGTTCGGTTTAGCTCTTGGCCTTTCTGAATTTCCTTTAATAAGTTATTGTTGCGTGCGTACCAAATTCTTATTATTAAGACATTGATGATAATACATTAATAAAATTTATTTTTATCAAAAGCAATATTTCAGAACTCTGTAATTTTCCACGGAAATATTCGTACTAGTGTTCTAGGTATCACACAGTATAATCCGTAAATACACTTCAAACTGTTAAGAACGTTAAACACAACGCAATGCAAAGCGCATCTAAAGAGAAAGTTAACTCGGATTTACCTCAGTTCACGCGGAACTTTAGCTCGCAAGAACAATAACTAAGAAACTAACTGAGATGCTTCTCTCCGTCCTTATAGTTTTCAACCGGCCGCCGAGTTATTTCTAGTACTTTTTGCTTCTCGAAATTACCGGAAAGAGTGTGGAATTATGGTTACAGCTCACGTAGTGGTCACTTACATTTATTCAATTTCAATACATATTACGGTAATACAGGGACTGGAGAAAATGTCGCCAAATTTGGCGACTTTTGGCGATTTATTGCCGAACTACCGAGATAACCATTTACTTGATGTTAAATTCTCCTGCCCTGTGTTCTTACTTTTCCGGCATAGCTTTGTCTTAAAATTTGTCGCGCGCTACCTTACACAGAAAGATACAACAATTTTACTTATAATTCTACTGAAATTACCTATCTAAGTACAATATTCGTAACACTATTTTTTAACTATGGAGAATTTAATGAATGTTAATTTATTTTTTATGCTAAAAAAGGGTCTCTAGACTAGTTCTTTTCAATTTTTGCTATTTTTAAGCTACCAACTAGCAGTCTATTTAAATCTTCAAATTTTCTTGAAAACTGTCAGTTTCTTGGGCATAAGATTATGAATTTATTTAAAATATCAAGATAAAGTAGTTCGGATATCGCTTAAAATTACGTCTAGAAAATCTTTTACTAAACAGGAGTACATTTTGTAACACTAGTCCTAAAATGATTATATATTCATGCAGTGGAATCAGAAAATTCGTGAGTAAGGAAGAATAAAAAATACGTAATGAAAAGTAAAGATACGTACTAAAGTAAATTAAAAAAAAAAACTTGCACTAAAATCTGAAAGCTCTTTCCATAAGCCTAAAATTAAACAGTCCGACTGTTTTGTGGTGAATTTGTTTTCCGTCACGCTCAGCATTCCAGTCTCCTTTTATAACGCGCATAGAGCAGACAATATTACCAGAACGTTTTTTCCTTTCATTTTCAGTTAATTCTGTTAACTGTATAGGTATCGTGTACACAGCATATTTAAACACATTTTATTTTCTGTTAATTGTGTTAATTGCATAGGCATCGAATGCATAGAATACTTAAACATATTATATATGTGACGAAAATTAGAGATACTTTGAAGGTGTTCGGTCAGATGCCAACTTTCACCAAATTCTTCAACAAGTTGGAAAGATTACGATATATTTATCTTTATCTAACTATCAGAAAACTACAAAAGATCATATACATAAAATTTCCAGTTAATAAAATAAGCAATTAAGTACAAGAAACAAGTGTACAAACAAAAATGTAAAACCTATCTCCTGAAAATCACAGTTATATATAACTAAAAAATAGTTATATAATAATGTTTAGCAAAAGAATACAAAACATACAATCAGTTACCGATTAGCTGGGTTAATAAAGGGGCCGATGTCAACGATCAGCATGAAACCCTGGTTGATTCCCATATATTTCCCAAATAATTATGACAGAATCTAGCTATCAATACTAATAGCTCACTAACTTTGTTTTTCCTTTTTGTCTTTCCGATCACATTAAAATATATCATATTATATCACCAGCATGCTATACTTGGAAATAGAAAAGTTTTATTTGATGCTAGTGGTTTGTGATAATAATTTTTCTTCTGTTCTACAATAAATAAATCTAACGTACTCTTTAAACAACACACGGTCAATCCGCACCACGTATAATCGAGAGCTGAGCGTGTAGAAAAATTTATCGACATAAAAACAAATAAAAAGAAAATCTGAATGGTTTCACATTTTAAATTACGTTTTATTTTAACATTTCGTGTGTTGCCTTTGCCCATATTCACAGTAGGATTACGTCATTCAAAATTCGATGGCTCTAGGCACCGTTGTTTTATTACAGTGCGAGAAACACACATACAATTATGCAGATTTTTCATTATTTAATTTCTTCAGATATAATATAGGGCGGTAATACTTGGTGGCAACAATCTGAAAAGTGAAACGGACATTCAGAGTGATTCGACACAAAATCGCAAAACGAAAACAATAGACCCTCAAGGACAAAGCCCCTTTGGACAAATAAGGACTGTTACGAATTTTGGGCACAGATAGATGATTTTAGTGCAATTACATGCGAAATTGTTGTATTTTTCTGTGTAATGTAACGCGAAACCAATTTTAAAAGAAAGCTATGCCATAGAACTGAGAATACAGGGCCAAGTAGCATTTAACATTGAGTAAATGGGTATCTCGGTAATTTGGAAAGATATTACCAAGCTAGCAACGGTTTGGCGACTTATTTTGTCACCAAATGTGGCGACAAATTGCCAAAAGTAGCCAAATTTGGTGATTATTTGGCGAAATTTTGGACCGGTAGCTGTATCACCCTGTCCTGGCCAGTCACCATGTATCCTCTGTCCTGTCACCATGTATTGAAATTGAATAAATGTAACTGACCGCTGTACTAGCTGTAACCGAAATTCCACACTCAATTATTGCTTTCCAGTAATTTCGAGAAACAGAAAATACTAGAAATATCTCGGAGGCCGGTTGAAGACTGTAAAAGCCCGGAGAGAAAGTGTCTTGAATTTAGTTGCTTAGTTATTGCTGTTGCGAGCAGTAGTTCCGCGTGAATTGAGGTAAATCCGAGTTAGCTTTTCCTTTAGATGCGCTTTACATTGCGTTGTGTTTAACTTTCTTAGTAGTTTGAAGTGTATTTATGGATTATAATGTGGGATACTGTGAACACTTGTACAAATATTTCTATGGAAAATTCTAGAATTCTGAAATATTTTTGATAAAAATAAATTTTATTAACGTATTATCGCGCTTGTGCATTCAGTCTATTACAAATTCGTGCGCACTCAACAGTACATACTTAACGCTAATTTAAAGTATTAGAGCTCCAACAATCAATAAAATCGTGAACTGTAGCACACGAGATCAATGAAGATTTAAAGTTTCATCTTTTGAAACTTGATAAACAAAATTGTAGCTCCGCCCCCTTTGTGCTGAGGTAAGCATCATCATCGATCAAGGATATGTTACTACATTCCATAGCAGCAAATTTAATTCACTCGGAATGCGTTCAGGAATGACTTCCTCTCTTGATTATGTTCAAATAATAAGGTGTTTAAGCCATCTAAAGTCTTTTCTCGTGAAGAGAATAAAAGGTACATCTTTTGCGTCTTTTTACCAAACGCACTCCGCTTTTTCTCCTTCGCTCTTCAATTTTATTTGCAAATAAGCAATTTTCGTCCAAGGAAACGTCATGACGACTGATATTTACTTTCGCTCTGACGTCAAAGAATGATAATTAAATTTGCAATGATATCGACATGCAAAGTTGGAAGAATTCATAGTATGTTTGCAAAGCTTTAAATCTTGATTTCCCAAATTAATACAGCAAAGTTGTCTAACAATAAGTAACAGCAATGACTACTCACACAGCTTAGCTGCTTTCAAAATCGTCTTTTAGCGAAAAGAAGTTTAAACGGGATATTTTGTTTCATTTTGGATAGCAGTTTATAGTTAGAGATTCAAAAACTGAACAATGGAGAAACAATAAAATTTTCTTCATGAAAATATCTGAAGTAGCTTATTGCAAAAAAAAAAAAAAAAAAAAAAAAAAATTGTAAATGATAGCGAAATGATGATGAAGAACAGTAGAATTAGGTCCTGTAGATCGTTTTCTGTTCCTTGATGTAAAATCTCATCTTAAAAGGAATTGCTAGAAATCTGCATTTTCTATGGAGCTGAAAATGACGTTGTGAAGTTTTATGATTTAAACATAAGCGTAAGATGGATCAAGGCGACATTCTCTGCTTTATGGTGAAAGTTTTTTTTTTAATTTAAAAAGTATGTGTCTTAGGTTACTCATTTCGATAAACAAAGAATGAAATAAAATAACATAATATGACACACTTTAAAAACATTTTTGTTGATAATACTTACTTCATCCTACCAAGAGGATAGATGATATTATCACGCATTCTCGCGCATCTACCGTTAGGGAATACATATATAATGTGGTGAGTTATTGTTGCGTGCGTACGGGTTCGTTATGAACTGAATGCACAAGTCTGATGAAAAATGAACAAAATTTATTATTATCACAACAAACAAAACAAAATGCTTAAATTTCCTCAGATATTCGTACAGTATTACAATATCTCACAGTAGTTATCTTTTAACTACTCAAACGTTCAGACAGAACTTAATTCAAAACAGCTAGAGAAAGCTATTCCGCGAATTCGCTACAGTCAACAAGAGCAGTTTTCTAAACAAACTCTTAAAACAACCAATTAACCGAATTGAGAGGTTTTCCTCCCTTTTTATAAGCTTTTTAAATCAGGCGCGAGATTGTTCTAGCAATTTCTCGAAATCAAAAAGAGATATTTATTTATTAAATATTATATGCACATGCTCTTGTATTTTTAATTTTCCGGCTTAGCTTTCTTTTAATAGTCGTCACGCGCTGCACTGCACGGGGAATAAAACCATTTTATTTATACTTCTACTAACATTAACTATTTAAATACTTTACAGCAGAACATACACTTTACAATAATAAACATTACACTTCACAAAGGCAAAATTTTACAAAACAAACCTTTTGCAAACTTTACAGAATTTTACGAACGTACTTTATGGGGCATCCAGTTATAGCTGTTATACAGAAAGCTAAATTTCTAGAAACAAATTTAGCGAGTATTAAATTCTGGCTCTAAGTCCTCTTCCTACTTGAAAATAAAATAAAATAAAAAATTATTATAATAACGAGGCATAGGTCGGCACAGGGTTTTGCAAACGTGTTCATAATCTTGGTCATCCTCGATGCAAGATGAAGCTTTTTATCATAGATTTGTAGTAGGTTTGTGTATTGATGTTACTAGGGATTACCATTCTCTGACAAGTAGCAGACAGGCACAGAAGTCGGTGTTACTGATGCCTTATCTATCACAATTCTGGGAAACTAACCGTGTCCTTTAATAAATATTGTTAATTGTGGGAAAGTGATGTTGTGTTGTCGTCTACTAGTATGATGTGGTAGTGAGTGCGGTAGCCTTATTCACATTCATCCCACTCTGTTTGTCATTTGATTTGTGCCTTGCGTTTCAGCTATTTCTTCAAATATGACGTGGCCAAAAGTGCTGATTTTGGATAACGAATCCTTCCTGATGTTGCCATTTTTAGCTAATCTGCCAGCAGTTTCGTTGACACTCACCCCAGCATGCGCTTTCATTCAGGATAGCGTAATGTTACGATGCTGATGCTTCCTTAAATCTTTGGATTTCTGTAGCTATTGGGATGTGTGGCGATGACTGAGTATGTGCAGAAATACGGACATGCCGTCTATGCGGATGATGACGCTCTGTAGGATTTTGGGTAGCTTTGTAAATAGCGATGGTGTAACGGTAGGAAACTCGCCGCGTATTTCGAGAGGTCCAGATTCGAGTTCCGGCGAGGACATTGCACATTTTTCACATTTCCTGCTTAAAATAACCTATTGTCTCTACAGTTTAACTACGTAGCGAATATCAAAATTATAATTATTGAAATCATAATTAAATATAATGTAACCGTACGTAACAAATTCAACCAACTGTCATGTTATGTTAAGCAAAGAACTAATATATTTATGTAAATTTTATTTACACTTTAATAAAGCAAACCGAACAAACAGAAGGAATCTCAGGTGCCGCTGGTGCTGGTGAGGCATTAGGTGCGCGATGAGTTGAATAACTCTGTAGGGTTCGGTGAAGTATGGGAACGCTCAGGGTTCTGTTGGGCTCTAGTGTATCTGGATAACTAGTAGACGGTGACAACACTTCGATCACCTGTTGGTAAATACAGGGTGCCCCATTCCTATATATGTATTATTTGCACGGATGCCCAGCCGGTATTGTGATTAGTGACGCTGACTGCCGTACTGATGGGCACGGGTTCGAATCCCGAAGAAGCCATGGATGCTTATAAGAGTATAGTGTCTGTACGGCAAGGGACACTCAAAACACACGGCGATCCGAAAGTCTTTTCGACAGACTGATGATAGGGAAAGAGGAACGGAAGACATGCGGACCGCCCCCGAGCTGTTCTTGCTCAAAAATGGGGAGGAAATGCGTAGTTGGTATGGCGGGACTATACCTGTACGACCAAAGGTGAAATTTTAGTGTCGCGTCCACGTCTATCTGCACTTACATTGTATTCCTGGATGCACCGTTACTCCGGAACACTGCTGTACGTGATGAGAATAGCACATTTAATTTAACGATGGGTGACATGAAATGTCGGCATATATATGGGCATTTCCGTGGTTTTCCCATGTGTAAAATGTATGCGAGCCGGTTCCCTTAGAAAGTCCTCCACGAAGGCATCCTCTCCTCAGGCAGATAGCTCCTACGTACTTTGCAATCACTAAATAAGCCAAACCAAACCAAACTTTCTGCAGATAATTTTTCGGCGCGTGTTATGTTATGGTATAGGAAGAATCCATATTTAATGCTTTTTCGTCTACAATTTTTTTTGGTTACTTTTTATGCCTAATTACGGGCTTTAGAATTTGCTTAAAAAATAACTTGTTTTTTGTAGCTGTCACTGAATTATTTATATACTACTACTGTTTGAAACACCCTCGAAGGTTTACTAATTCTGAAATTATAATCAGTTGCATGAAAAGAAAAATAGCAGAGGGAACTGTGACAACTGCTTGCACTTTCTCGACGTAAAAACAAATGTGTGCAAAATTATCGCTTCACTCTTATCACACAAGAATTGCAATATCAGATTCAAAAATGTTCACAGAACTGAGATTGCAACAATGCAAGACGCAGATGCTTATTATCTTGTTTGAAGGAGTGTCTGAGCTGTTTACTATCGAATGATAATATTAACATTGTAAATTCTTATCCTTGGCTGATTTTCATAAACATCTTGAAAATTAGAGCAAATTAAAGTGTGAATACCCACTGCAGGTTATCTTGCAGTATTCAAATCTCGTCTGAACAGCCCAAAGTTTCATAACATAAAAAAAAAAAAAAAAAAGCCTTGGAAGAAAACACGCACGAATCACTATTTCTACAGAAAGATGTATGTGTCAACGTTCCCTATTGGCTGCCACTTAATTTTTTTTTCCCTTCTCTTATAGCATTTTTCTTTTCAAAGCAAATGCTAAACAAGAAATTTTTAACGTGTGTTATTCTGTTTCCTTCTTTTTTCATTGGCATAACTCTCCTAAGCGATATATTTGCTTTATTTAGAGATCTTTTATCATAGTCAAAACGAGCTGACAACGAAAGTGTGTATCAGGTATTTAGAAATATTCGACTGACGTTTAAATATTTCTAGAAAAATTGTTTGGCGCGTGTCTTGCTATAACAGGAAAAGATCTTAAATATTTTTAATGTAGAACGTTTTAATGTTTAACGTTCCTCCGTAACGGTCTGATGGGAAACCAAAAATTAACGAGCTATTTTAGGTGTGCCCGAATGCTTATATCTTCGAAACTTCAAATGTTACTATCAATCTAAATACATCGTTAGATGAACGAAACAGCATATTAGAAAACACACACATACCCCTCCCCCCCAAAAAAAAGAAAGAAAATCAAAATTGGACAATGTGTATACACATAGAAACGCGTTAAAAATAACCAAATTTTGGCGAAGTCAAAGCTCCGTGCGCATGCGCGACCGCATGTGAGTGGCAAGGTCGTCTGGTAGACAGTCCGTGTGTTCGGGTAGTGTCTGTTGTATTTTATACGAAATGAAAGCCATTTTATTTTATAAAACATCATTTTAATGTCAATATAGTGCCCAGTAACTATCCAACTACACTTGGCAATTCGCTTATATATTTAACATTTTCTAGGAATATAACTGTAGACATCTTAAATTATGCATCTTATTTCTCATATCATCAGCCAGTTTTACATGGGGTCATTTTGAAGGACTAAACGTAATAAATGAACGAGAGAGAATACAGTCCGAGGGATTCCCAGCCTTCTTCCCTAATACCAATTCCTCGAGATGGTTTCGGCTCATCATGTATTTTGAATACCCCTTTGGCGCACAGACACTTTACGCTTACAAACGTCCATGCCATCTCCGGAATTTCCTCTTCGGAATCACAAGCCCATCAGTACAAAAATCAGCCACCATACCGACTTGGGAACAGTTTTCTATAGCATTATTTATGCGCCAGGATTGATTATTGGTCACCTTTAAGTTAACTGCGTTTTTCTTATCACTTAACAGTCCATCAGCGACCGAACGAAACAATCGCTGAACACTGGTAGTTCGACCCGGTTCAAATCTTGGCGAACTGTTTGGCTGTAGGAGAGTTTTTGAGGTTTTCCTGTATGTGTAATGTAAATGCCACACATTTTCCCTAAAAATGTCCTCCAAAGCATCTCTTTCCTTAGATTGTTATTGCGTGCTTTGCTTAATCCGAATAATCCTCTCATTTATAACAGCATTCTTGTTTTCAAAGTAAGTATAGTTAAAAAAAAAAAAAAAAAAAAAAAAAAAAAGGTAAAGGGTGTCATTCTATTTAATTCCTTATTTGTTGAAATGATTTTAATGTAAGATCTATTTTCCTATGTTTAGAAAACTTTTACTAAATTGAAATCAGATGATGACGAAAATAAGTTTCAGCTGTTTGCGAATCTTGTCCAGCACCGGAAAACATCCGTTTGCTGTTTCAATAAAGAAGGAACTAGAACGACACACTTTAAAAACTTTTATTGACTGCTTACACTGAAAACAAGAGTTCTGTTAAAAGAAAAATAAGTTTAGTTTGAGGATGGGCGACAGACAACGCATGTATTTCTGTAGAAAATTGGTTCAACAAGCGAAACTTTAGAGAAAGAGGATCTGCCGTTTTTATCTGTGCAGTTTCTGCTTGTTTTTCTATTTGTTTTCTGTTGATCGCGTTAAACAGTAATTATTTTTTATCTTCTGCTGTTTACTTTCTTTCTACTCTATGAAAACGCTCTTTGATTTCTTTCGGCCCTTACTAAAATATGTTCTAATTTTCAGTTTTTTTAATCACTTTTCCCCTCATTTTACACTTCTGATAAGCACTTATTCATTTATTATTTGTTTTTTAGGTTTGTCCATTTGTCCAGCGATAAACTTAAAAACAACATGCATCCCCCCCCCCAAAAAAAAAGGTAGTGGTGGTGAGGGAGGAGAAGAAAGATGGGAAACTTCCGCTCCGCTTTATTTCAAACTGAAATGCTACAACAAAGAAAAGAAAAGGGAAAAAAAAAAAAAAAAAAACTTTGAAGCATAGTTTTTCTGATTTTCAGAAAAATAATTTTATTTTTCATATTTATTCCGAAAAATGGGCTAATTCTCAGAATAAGAATTTGGTTGCTCATACTTATTTCAGTTAAAGGACAAATATGAGCGTGAACAAACGCCATTCTTCTCCAAGTTTAATAACGTAACGAACGGTTGTTGTTAATTGGGGAACCGAAAAGCGTGCACAAGCGGAGATCTAAACTCCGATCTTGATGACAAGAGTTGCGTCAAACAAGATGCAATTGCGACGTCCGAAAAGCTTTTGAATTCAAGGGCAAGGCAGCCGTTTCCTCGTTAGTCTCGAGGCAAACGTGCCGTTACTTGCAAGAAAGGCGGCTTAAACGTGTATTCCCGAAGAAGAGCTGCAAGGATTGCAACTCCTTGCGTAATAACTGGGTGTCGCTGCACTAGTCGACCAACACGAGCCGTTCTAATTTATGATAACAATTTTCGTATGTTACTTTCAAGTGAAAAAAGCTCTTCTTTCGCTTACCGAGAAATTGTTTTGTCGCGGTTTGGTATCTTTAAATGCTTTTATATTGCTAGGATTACTTTTTTTTTTTTTTGTTTTTGTTTGTTTCTTTTGTCTAAAATATCCATTTTTTTTTTTTTTTTTTTTTTGAGGGAGGGTGTTCTTTTTTCAAAGTTACAGCGACACCTCTTAAAAATTACGACAGATTACTGATAATGCTTATATCTAAGTTAATAATAAAGGCAATATAATTTTGTCTTCAAATTTTTAGCCTAAAGGAGCAATTTTCAAAGAAGGGCTATTAATTTCGTTTTCGGCATTTTGCGTCGTCCACTATAAAACTGCGTTTCACTTTTCAGAATGTTGCCACCAAATATTACTGCCCTGCATTATATTTAAAGAAATTAAATAATGAAGAGTCTGCATGAATGTACGCGTGTGTCTCGAACGGTGAAAAAACAACGGCACCTAGAGACATCAACTTTTGAATAACGCAGTCCTTCACTCGAATATGGATATTTGGAAGCCTAAAATTTGGAATTTGTTTTATTATCAATTTCATATTATGTAAAACTTTAACGAAGTTTTGATTAACAAACTCAAAGATTTCAAAGCGAGCAATGGCAACACTCACTGTACGGGGAAAGGAAACCTTTTTTTTTATCTCCAGCGAGCGAGATTGTGTAATAAACATTGCGTAACGCACAAAACGGTAAAAAGCAACCCTTTGGGCGTAACATACTCTGAAAGCCTACTGTTTTTTTTAAATTTTTTATTATTACTTATTATTATTATTCTTTATCGAAGTTGTTCGAAAAACGCGTAAACACCCTTTGTACTGATGTCTTTAATTTACAGTTTCACGACATTTTACATATCTGCTGAAAGAATTTGCCAACAATTAATTTACAATTAATGTATTATTTTTAGTTACATAGTGCAAAGATTTCTTTCTTCAACTTTTATACGGCTTCTGAAAATTATTTTCGATTTTTATCGAAAATATCTCGTTCATTTTTGTAGTACAGGAATCAAATCTTTAGTATTTTATTTTTTATAACGAGGACAAAATTTTCCTAATAAGCAAGAATTTGTAAAAGTTATATTTCTTATTTTGTATAAAATTATCTTCTTTTTACATCCTTGTACGAAGTAAAGGAAGTACTGTAATCGCAAAAAAATTCGGGTGTCATATTTCAACAAAAATGTCCATTTAAACTGCTCTCGAAACCATATTAAAGAATGTTTTTGAGTGACATCTGTACGTACGAACAGAATATAGGACTGTTCTTGCCAGAAAACATTGTAAAATGGATTTAAATTGGATTCAGAACACATTTTCGTACGTACAATTTCTTACGTACCTACATCTATACGTACGTTTCCTGGCGTCTGTGCGCATGTATGTATCTCGAGTAACTCAAGAACGACTAGTCATAGAACATTGAAATTTTGTATATGGGACAGCTATAACAGGTAGTTGTGCACCTCCCTTCTTCGTTGCAATCGGCTGCACCAATCATACATATAGGTAAAGGTCTAGATAATGCTAATTAAAGTACTGACTAAATTTTTTTCTTATAATTCATGGTCTTAATTGAATTTCTGTTCCTTTGAGATAATATACGAATAACCTTTTCTAATAAATTATATATATATATATATAAATTGAACAAATATTCCCTATTCGCATAAAGCAAATATAAAATTAAAATTTAAAATTTAATTAAGAAATTTTAATTTCAAAAATAAAAATAAAAATAATTATTATTGCTGCGAACTAATTTACAATATTATTTAAATTCTAAGAGCATATCTAAATTAATTGCACTTATCTAAAACCATGAAAAAATATATTATTCCAAAAAATTAAATTTGTTATTTCTATTGTAAATTAGTTCGCAGCAATAATAATTATTTTTATTTTTATTTCTTTGCAATTAAAATTTCTTAATTAAATTTTAAATTTTTTGCTTTGTACGAATAGAGAATTTTATATTTGCTTTATACTAGAGAATATTTGTTAAATTCAAATTTCATTCCTTGCAGCAATGGCGCAAGAGAATTATTTAAATTTTAATTTAACTTTACTATTTTCTTGTGAAACAATATATATATAAATTAAGAAATTTAGAGCTAATTTTTCACAAAGACCAAAAATTGAAATTCATAGTTAGTAAATTTCAAATAATCCTATAAATGTAACAAAAAACTTAAAAATTTGTTAAAACCAAAACTTTTAAACAAGAAATACACCAATTCAAAAACTTTAAAGAACTTTAAAAAAAAAAAATATTCAGACTCTAGTTACCTGGCTCGGTGAGCTGAGTTTTTTTATTCTTATATGTAGGTAAAGTGTGCATTTTTTACTTTAAAAGTGATTGAATTATGTGTTTTTATGCCTTTAGTTAAACTGCATGTAATAATTGTAGAATTGTTAAGAATTTAAAACTTTAAGTGGCGATTTAAGCTAGTGTACTGCCATTTGTTCACATTTGAAACTCAGTAGAACAGTGAATTATGTCAGTTTCTGCACCTTCAGTGTCTTTTTGCCGTGGGGGATGAAAAGTAAACTTTCAGTTTTGACCGAGAAATCTGCCTTCTTACCCTCTGACCGAATTGCTTGTTTTTGCGTAGAAACTCTAATTTTAATTGTAAAAATTGTTTTTTTTTTTTTTTTTTTTTTCAACTATTTTAACTGTACTTGGGAAAGTTTAGGGAAAAGAGTTAAATTGATATTTATCTGAGAGTCTAGAAGTCAGAAGAAAGTGGGAAAATCTTTCTTTTTTCTAGTCTGTAACATCGAATCGCTTTAGTCGAGTAAAATTTTTAAGAATAATTAATAATAAACACATAAAACATCCAAATGGTAATTTTTTATTTCATTCCTTAGGATTTTATGTCTTTGACAACACCTAAATTCGCCATTCAGCGGGCTAGTATTCTTTCTCCTGATCTATTAATTTCACTGTCAAGAGGCATAGTTTTATATCTGCGTAGAAACATTCGACGATTAATCAGTTCAAATATTGTACATGACTGAAAAAAATATCAAAGCTGTGGGTTGAAGATTAGCCAGAAGTGGTAAAAATGAAATTTATTGCAGCGTTGCATTCCACTGGAAAATTCAAATCAATAGCTCATTGGCAATCACAGATTTAAAAAAAAATATTATAGAATGGAAAAAAAAATCTGAAAGCTCTCAGATTTTATATTACTCCCAAAGGCCCGTTTTTTAACGTTTTATCCGTTACCTTTGCTTATTAAATATCATGTTCTTCGTAAGTAAACCATAAAATTCAATTAAACAGCAATATCGCAAAATAATTTTATATTGAGCAAATTTTCAGAATTTCCGATAAAGTCTCACGCATTGCGAATAAAAAAGGGTTTCTCTTTATTTATTTATTTTCACCGTACAGTGTTGCCATCGCTCGCTTTAAAATCGTTGAGTTTATTAATTAAAATTCTTTAATGTCTCACAAGATATGAAATAGATAATAAAACAAATTCAAAATTCCAAATCTGGGCTCCCAGATGCCCATATTCGAGTGGAGGACTTCGTTATTCAAAATTTGATGCCTCTAGGTACCGCTGTTTTTTCACAGTGCGAGAAGAATACATACATTCGTGCAGATTCTCCATTATTTAATTTCTTTAAATCATTGCAGGCAATAATTCACTTTTTAAACTGTTTGGTGGCAACAATTTGAAAAGTGAACTGATATTTATACTGAAGCGACGCAAAATGCCAAAACGAAATTAATAACCCTTCTGGGCAAATTGCCCCTTTGGGTTAATATTAATTTTATTTTATGTATTTTAAGTTATATTGCCTTCACTATCTTTAATTCATTAAACGCAAAATAGCTTGTAAATAGTACAAGTCTAAAAGTTAGAATCCTAATGTTCTGGAAAGCTTATCATAGAACAAATTCCCCGTCCTCCTACTTTAAATTTCAACATAAAATGTCAGTGGCGACTTAATAGCATCAACCCACGAATACAAATAAGAGCGTCAAGTTTCCCAGGTGGCTCGTCGGACGGCTGACAACACCGTATCCCGTTTTCAAGGCTGACACCGAATCGTCTGCGTAGCTGCATCTACTTCTACAAACAAAGTTTATAAAATTCGATTTTTTACTCAGTCATCTGTGTACGATAACAATTATCTCATTAGCCAAGCGTCTATCTGTCCGTCTCATCTCCAAAGATGTGTAATGTAAGTCACTCGGAATGCATTTTCTTTGGGAGTCCTGCAGTATTTCTTCTCTTTTACCTTTTTTTTTTTTTTTTTTTATATATATATATAAGAATCGCATATGTCTTACTCAGACAACAAAATGAAAGCAGATGTTAGCCGATGATACCAAAAATCGCGTCAATTTGAATTTTACACAGAAATCCTATGCCAAGAGCTGGCTTAAATTTTGCAGTATATATTCACATGCTGGTGTGATCACAAAGTCACTTTTTTTGCCCTGCAGCGGCAGGCTAGTAAAATCGCTGAGTACTAGTAGCTCGAACGAGATCAAATCTTGGTGAATATGCTAATCTTCAGGGTGTCCTGCATATGCAACAGGAATACGAGACAATTTTCTTTAAAAACTAAATCAAAAAAAGAACTACAGACTTTCGCTTTAGCCACACTGGTCGACCCCTAAAGCAGTGAGAATGTAAACAGCTGTAAACTTGTGATGAATAATCGCATCTCCCCATGCGTTCCGTCATGGTGTAAATTGCTAGCAAGCTTAATTAGCATCTGAAAGATCCGTGATTCGGATCCATGCAATGGCACAGCTAATTTTTCATGTTTACTGATCAGAAATGTCTATTTTCAGGTCAAAGAAGGCCAAAGAAAGGGATGAATGATTGGATGATTGTAATTAAGTGCAACATATAAAAATCTTTAGCTTCCTTGCGAATTATATGTTGCAAGAAAAGATTTAAAAAAAAACTCAGAAAAAATTAAAGATTATGAATTTTATATAGAATTTGATCTCTCCAAATTTGTACATACGCATCATGTGTTTTCATGCTGGCAGCAACGCTGTTAACAAAACTTTGGGGAACTTTCACTCCTCCAGCAATGCTGCTTTCAAAGGTTGTTCGGCAAGAATATCGCGGGCGAAAATTTGCACAGAAAATAACGCATCGAACTACAAACGATCAGAGGAGTCAAAAAAGCAAAGGGAAAACATTACGTTTGTAGGGTTTATATTTATTTTAACTAACATTTATTTTAAGTTTAAACTATCTTTCCTGTCAATCCTTACTTTCCCCTGGAACTGCCAATGCCAGAATATGTAAATTTGAGTAGAACGCGCAAGCATTCAAATTATCAGCGGAAGTAGTATGATTTAAATAGAAGGAAACAAGTTCGGTGAGAGGGAGTTATTCTTACTTAGCGAGCGCGGAGGTAGTTATAGAGATTTGAAAAACCCCGCGTTGCGGCCTATGTGCTTGGCGGGAAGTAGTTGCAATTGTTCCAGTGAGCTTCAAGTCTGCTGAATTAGCAGCCGTATTGTAAAACGCGGTGAGTTAGTTATTTGAGAGAGCCTCGTAGTTAGAATATTGTCTTTAATTTCTTTTCAGGTTTTTATTTTTATTTTGACTGCCGAGTTGGCACCGTTTGTAAGCGTCAAGAGAACGCAATTGTAAATTAGTACGTTGAATAAAAAGGGACTTAAACCCTTTATAAGACTCTGTGGTTTATACAAGCTTTCACAGTCACCTCTTGGTTGCGTGCTAGTTAGAGGCGCGCAACGTTATATTGGCGCCCGAACACTTATCGAACTGAAATGGCCGAAAACTGGATGGAAGCCGCAGGACAACACCAAGAAATGACAACGCAGTTAGAAGGATTTGGATACCTGGTCCAGACTTTGAGAGCATCAATCAAGCCAAACGTCTATTTCGACGGAAAAAATTCGGTGTCCGTATTTTTAGAAGGTATAGAAAACCACTTTCAGCTCTATCCTGTGCCCGAAAGACAAAAAGTTGCTATCGCCACATCAGCACTAAGAGGACAGGCCGCGCTATGGTGGAAAAATATAGGCAAATTTCTTCTCGGTGAATTTGGAAGCCCGACGTATACTTTTGAAAATTTGAAAAAATCGTTAGTAAAGGCCTTCCCCATAGTGAAAGATCGCGCACGGCTGGAAGCCGAGCTATATAGTTTCTATCAACGGGATACAGCACAATTGACGGACTTTATTTTACGAAAAATCAAGCTAACGGATATGTTGTATGGGAAAAAACCCGATGCGGAGATTATTGAAATAATATTACCAAGATTGTTACCCGCTGTCCAAGACTACTCTGTCCAAGAACCGCGTTTATAACAAAATCGGGCACTTATGCATTTTTACGCATGCCTTTTGGGTTGTGTGGGGCCCCATCAACATTCCAGAGAGCTATGGACATTGTTCTAAAGCCTGTCCTAGGAAAATCAACCTTAATTTATCTAGATGATATAATTATAACGAGTAATACGTTGGAACAACACATTAATGACCTCGAACAAGTTTTTAAATTATTAAAAGAGGCCGGTCTTACAATTAACGCCTCAAAATGCAAGTTCGCAACTAAAGAACTTAAATATCTCGGTTATAAAATTTCGCAAAAGGGTATAGAAACGCAAGATTCAAAAATAAAAGCTATTAAGAATTTCCCACCGCCCAACACCGCCAAGAAACTTTCGTCTTTCCTTGGACTATGTTCTTACTATCGATCTTTCATAAAAGATTTCGCTAATATTGTTGAACCACTCTTAGTAATCAAAAGAAAAAAGAGTAAATTTACGTGGACAGCGGAAGCTAACACGGCTTTTGAAAGATTAAAAGAAGCGCTTATTAATGCCCCTGTTTTAAAATTCCCTGAGGGGGACGAAAACCTGGAAATTGGGGCAGATGCATCAGACTATGCGGTGGGTGCGGTTCTTATGCAAAATAACCATCCGCTGGCATTTTTTAGTAAAACATTGAATCAAACACAAAGGAATTATACAGCTACAGAAAGAGAAACATTAGCCGTATTAATGGCTGTACACAAATTTCGAGTTTATTTCGGCAAATCGCCAGTAACTGTCTTTTCGGATCATGCGGCTGTTGGTAGACTTTACTCGGGAAAAAACCTAACGCCCAGGTTAATAAGATGGGCTTTAAAACTCCAAGAATATAATATCACAATAAAATATAAACCGGGTAAGGAAAACAATGTAGCTGACGCACTTTCTCGTATAAAACTGGACGAGGAAGGTAATGAACTTAAATGCGCTGTGTTGACTTCAAAAATTTTAGATTCTAGAGATACGGTTATTACTGAACTGAAAGCTGATCCTGAATTTGGAAATATCTATGCTTATTTGAAAGACCCCGAAGGCTTTGAGCATACAGATATCGATGCGATAAGAAATAGAGCAAAAAACTATGAAATAATAGATAATTTATTATTCTATGCGAAAACAACGAACGAAAATCTTGAGTATAAGCCAGTCATCCCAGCCTCGCTTCGATTAAGCATTTTGAGGGAGTTGCACGAAAAAAAAACAGCGGGCCACCTCGGGGTCAGAAAGACTTTAAAAAGGGTACGCGAGGCGGTATATTTCCCGCAATTATACAAAATAGTAACGGCGTATGTCAGGTCCTGCAATCAATGTCAGTTAATAAATGATATTAATTACAGCCCGGCCGGGTACTTAAATAGCATTCGCGCTACATTTCCGAATGAAATTTTAGGCATAGATCTCCTTGGTCCCTTCCCCCAGAGCGAGTTAAATAAAAATCGTTTTCTTTTAGTAATAGTAGATCATTTTTCAAAATGGATAGAAATTGTTCCACTTAAACGCGCGTCAGCCAAAACAGTCGCAGATGCATTCTTACACAGATACATTTTAAAATACGGTGCACCGATAAAAGTCATTAGCGATAACGGAAAACAATTCATTAGTCAAATATTTGAAAACATATGCAATGGACTTGATATACGCCATATCAAAATGGTTCCGTATAGACCACAGGCTAACATAGCAGAAAGAGTTAATAAAAACATTGTAAAAATAATTCGCAGTTACGTTAGCACACATCACAAGCGCTGGGATGGCTACATAAATGAATTAGCTTATGCTTTAAGAACGGCACATCATGATACTACGGGAAAAACTCCAGCAGAATTATTTTTAGGCAGAAAGTTAATTACGCCTTTAGATAAATTATTCTTTGTGCAACAAAGAGAGCAGGAATTCAAACAAAAGGACGTGCAAAAACTAATTGATCAGGCGCTTAAAACCTCGGATATGGCAAGAAATAGGCAGAAAATTTATTACGATAAAAAACGCCGTGAAGCAGATTTTAAAGTTGGTGATAAAGTATTGAAACGGAAATTTTCTTTATCAAGTGCCCCAGACAATTTTATGGCAAAGCTAGCTCCAAAGTTTGAAGGCCCCTATGTAATTCAGGAAATCAAAGGAGTAGTTTTATATCTTAAAAACGAGAGAGGGGAAATCTGTAAAGCAAGTCCCGACCAGGTGAAAAAATACTATAATCCCAATGATTTTGAAATCCTTAAAAGTTTCTTGCAGGACTCAAGTCTAAACGAAATAGAAGGGCCAGAGACTGCAACAACTATTCCACCACCCAAGAAACGGAGAACTGAAGAGAGACCTAGCACTTCTACAACCCGGACGTCGGTATCAAAAAGAAAAAATGATTATCAAACTCCGGCGTTTAAGAAAAACAAAAGTACAGATGAACCGGGTAAAGAAACCGTGGTAAAAAGAAAAACACCACCTACAAAGGATGGCAGGAGGAATTACACATCAAGAAGAACGCGCACACGGCCACAGAGTCAGGTGCCAGCAAGGCCGCCGTTCCGGAAACTGAAACGCCAACAGGAAGCACAGAAGTACGAGGAACAGAAGAAATTCAAGGACTCCAGACCGGAGGACGTCAAGACCAGCCGTCCCAGGCAGAAACGCAAAAGCCAACAACCAGACGATTACTCCGTCAAGAGGCCAGCATGTAGAGGACGCAAAAGAAAGATCAACGGGGACGACAATTGGAGATCAACAAGGAGAAGATTGACATCCATGACACCTCTAACTTGGGATCAATTTTGTCAAGAACGGATGACGGAGTTTCAAGCATCGAAAACTCAAAGATAAGTTAAAACCTTCTATAAATATTTTTCTCTTTTGTTCCGAAATGTTATGCATAAGTACGAAGTTCTATGTTTTGACGAAAGTCAATATGTCTCGGTTGAGACTTAGTTTTGTTTTACTTTATTTAGCTAAGGCAAAAGTATTATTTTCTTTAAGTGTAAAAGCTAAAAACAAGCATTTTCTGTTGGTCGAAAGACTAATTCTGTTATGTTAAAGCCAAAATTTGGCCGGAGATAAAAATAACTTCGTATTCTTGTATGTACTAATAAGAATTTTAGTTTCAGTGCCGCCAGCTTGGCGAAGGATGAGTAAAGTAAAAATTTATTTTCTCTTATTCATTTTATGGTAAATTGTAAAAAGCATATGTATTAAACTTTTGTAAATGTATGTAAATACTTGCATGTTATGTAAAAGTAGAATTTAGTCTAGAAGCATAAAATTGTAGATGCTAAAAGTGAATGCTTAAAAGCAATGAAGTCAAAATTTAAGTATTAAACTGTAAAGTCATGCTTTAGAGCGAAAGCCTGCATGTTTAAAAGATGAATGAGGGGGAAGTTAGAATGAATGTGTTTTGTAGGGTTCTCCACCTACATTTGAATTTTTAAGAATATTAAAGTAGCTCATTGAGTTGTAGAATGTCGAGTAAGGTGTGTCTATTTGGTTGTTGAATTCTAACAAATCATGGTGGTTAGGGAAAGTGTTGTAAGACTAAAACACGAATATTCCCGTTTGACACCACACACGGTGGAGAGCCAGGGTAAAGTTAAATTAATGCTTGAAAAATTGAATGAATGTGAAGTAAGCAATAACTAAGAAAAACGAAACGTTAAAAATAAAAATTTATTGTGTCAAGAAAGTGTAAATTATAATGTATGTAGAAAGATACTGATACTTATTCCTTCCAGATGCTGGAAGGAAAGACCAAGATTGATGGATGAAGTCCAGGAAAAGTTGCTGTAAGAAGAAACCTTTGTAAAGAGTAACAGAATTTTAATTGTTACATAAGATTATTTTTGTGTAAACGAGGCTTTCGCCAGTTAGTTCAGAATTAGATAAACTTACAACAGGTCGTTTGTGGGACCTGCTTCCAAGTTTTCCAAATTCTGGTAGCGGCAAATGTAGGGTTTATATTTATTTTAACTAACATTTATTTTAAGTTTAAACTATCTTTCCTGTCAATCCTTACTTTCCCCTGGAACTGCCAATGCCAGAATATGTAAATTTGAGTAGAACGCGCAAGCATTCAAATTATCAGCGGAAGTAGTATGATTTAAATAGAAGGAAACAAGTTCGGTGAGAGGGAGTTATTCTTACTTAGCGAGCGCGGAGGTAGTTATAGAGATTTGAAAAACCCCGCGTTGCGGCCTATGTGCTTGGCGGGAAGTAGTTGCAATTGTTCCAGTGAGCTTCAAGTCTGCTGAATTAGCAGCCGTATTGTAAAACGCGGTGAGTTAGTTATTTGAGAGAGCCTCGTAGTTAGAATATTGTCTTTAATTTCTTTTCAGGTTTTTATTTTTATTTTGACTGCCGAGTTGGCACCGTTTGTAAGCGTCAAGAGAACGCAATTGTAAATTAGTACGTTGAATAAAAAGGGACTTAAACCCTTTATAAGACTCTGTGGTTTATACAAGCTTTCACAGTCACCTCTTGGTTGCGTGCTAGTTAGAGGCGCGCAACGTTATACGTTTTAGAGACATTAGGGTATTTCGAAGTAGGAGACATGCCCTCGCCTGGAATCGAACCTCGGACCTCTTGATACGCGCCGAGTGTGCTAACCATTACACCACGAAGGCATACTAAGGAGGCGTGAGAAATACCTTATATACTCCCCCTTTTGAAGGGCGCCTGGGGATTAAGGTACCCATTCCCCAAATCCTGGTAGTGGAGAATCATCATCCACCACCTTTCTTTAGTTTGGACTCGATACGCGCCGAGTGTACTCACCATACACCACGAAGGCATGCTAAGAAGGCGGGAGAAATACCTTATAGCAGTTCTAAAACATCGTCGTCGGAAATAAACTGGTTCAAAAGCATCACCGTGAAAGATATCGTGGTAAAATATAAAGCATATGCAAATCATCGCATGACGGTAACGTCGCAGACACGTGTTTTTCAGGCTTTAACTAATGTAACAGGTTTTTGTTGTTACTTATGGCTGTATTTCCTCTTGAATTATTTTCTTGTTGGATGATCAAAAGAACTTGGATTGAGAGCATACATGAAATTACAAATCACGCGTTCCTCATCTGGATAACGACGTGGATGAGGATGTACTCAACTATGCAATTTTCAAATGTAGGATTTCCCAAAAATTTTCCAGCGAATAATACTGCTTCTCGGAATGCCGGGAATACATGTATTAATTATAAAATTCAACATTTTATGCGTATTTTAAGAGGGAACACAACTCTAGAGATGATTAAAATGTCGGCTTTTTGTATTAGCTAACGTTACAATTATGATATTTTTAAATATTGTTACAAAATGCTCAGCCGCGGTAAGATAGCTTCCCCGCAAAACAGATTCAGGGTTGCCAGATTTGGCTCGAAATCGCCCATTTGGTGACATTTGGCGACAAAACTGGCGATATGCCATAGACGGATGGAGAGTATTCTAGAACGAATTCTTACCGGTTTTGCCCAGAATGTTCTCAGAAATATGGGACCAGAATGTCCCTAGAAAGGCAGGACCGAAAGCTATATAACTCCTGCCTATACGCGGAGTAGCAGTGAATATCGTGAGTGTATCACGAGTTAGTGCATCGTGAGAGTGTATCGTCAGTGCATCGTCGAGTTTTATCCTGAGTGTGTTGAGCATCAAAGAGCGATCGACCGAGTCGAAAGCTGTACTATGGTGATTTGCCGTGAAGCTATCTTCACCGTTATAGTCCGATAGCCTGAAGGTTGTGTTGCTGATTGTTTCAGCATGCTTTTCGTAGTTTTTCGATTACTGTAAACGTGATTTTGGAACTGCCCTGAGTAATACTAACTAAATAAATTGTGTTTTTATTCTTCATCAAGTGTTGTTATCAATCACGCCAAATCCACGCGCCCGTATAACGCAACAATATATTGGGTAAGTATCAAAGCTGCGCCTTCAAAAGCTTGGGTTTTGTTAAGGCATAATTTAAACGAAGTTTCCTCTTAAACGGCTACTTCTGTTAGGTCATGCCTTGAAGAAATATCAGATTACAGAAAATCCTTTTATCATAACCATCTCTGACAGTAACGAGTTTTTATTTATTTATTTGAGATTAAAAATTAAATTGGCATTGAAAATCGTGGCTTGTCTTAAACGACTTTCCTTGCAGGTAAAGCAAACATTTCAAATTTTTTGAACATGTTTCTTGTTATGTATTTGATAAAAATGTTTATGGAATTATTATTAGCCTTTCCAGTTATCGGGGGGAAAATGTTTAAAGTAGAAAAATATATCAACTAGTTAGATTCTGTCGTTTTTTCGCTAGATACGACAGGAAGACATTTTTATTTGATCTAATAAGAGAAACATCTAAAATACCAGCCACAGTTTTTGCAAATTATGTTACAAAGAATGCGGATAAAAAAATAGAATAAAAATATTAATATAAACAAAAATCTGAAAGCTTTCAGATTTTACATTACGCCCAAACGAGCGTTTCTTCATTTACAGGCACATACACGTTTCAAAAGTATTTGGGCTAACGCCACACAGGGCTAAAAATATTTAAAAGCAGCATATATCTAGAATCTCCGATAGACAGCCTCGCGCGCTGGAGATAAAAATGTTTTTTTCCTTACATTGTTGCCACTGCTCGCTTTGAAAGTGTTGCTTTTTTAATTAAAAATTCGTTAAAGTTTTACAAAATATGAAATAAACAATAAAACAAATTCTAATTCGGGCTTCCAGATGCCAATATTCGGGTGGAGGACTATGTTATTCAGAATTTGATGACTCTATGTAAAGTTGTTTTTCTACAATGCGAGAAACATACATCCAGCTTTCATGTAGATTCCTTATTATTTAGTTTCTTTAAATATTAAACAGAGCGATAATATCTGGTGGCAATAATTTGAAAAGCGATTCCGATATTTAAAGTGATTCGACGCAAAATGCCGTTTCGAGACTAATAGCCCTTCTGGGCCAACGCCCATTTGAGCTAATAATGTAAAATAATAATAATAATAAATAAATAAAATAATAATAATAAATAAATAAATAAAATATTTTTAAACTTTATTTATACAAGAAGATTAATAATGCTCTTTTTTTTCAATTTATCTTCATAATTTATTAATAAAATATAACAAACATAATTTTAGCCATAAACTGAAACCCTGAAAAAAAAAAAAAAAAAAAAAAAAAAAAGAAAGTTTAAAGGTTATTCATTAGATTATTTATAAGAAACAAAGAAAAACTACAGCATGATGTTGCTTTCCTATAAATAAAACAAATTTATTTGTAAGAAAAATAAACCAAATTCTATCACATTGTTTGCATAGTATTCATTTCAGCACATTTCAATTTACCGAGTGTAAAACTTTTGCGTGTAACTAATACATAGACTTACACAGACAAAGATTATTCTTTGTAGTTGCATCTGCAGTAAATCTATCTACGCCATCTAATTTGTTTGTAAGTTCTTGTATGGTTTCTTTTTCTTGTCAAAATCTATTAATAAAGCTTCTTTCTGTTTACCTAAAAACTTCAGTTTTAGCATTAGTTATTCTCTTCTCCGAGCTGGTGTTCTTCATCTTCAGTGCTTGTAAATATAAACACTGTCGGTTTATTCATAAAATACTTCAAACTTGAGGGACAAGCTCAGTTACAAAGCCTTCAGATTTTATATTACCTCTAAAGGGGCGTTTTTTTAACGTTTTGTGTGTTACCTTTATTGATTAAATATTATGTTCTTCGCATTTAAATCATAAAATTAAATTAAACACCAATATCGCAAAATATTTAAAAGAGCATATCTTTAGAATTCCCGATACACAGTCTCACACGCTGCAAATTTTTATTTTTATTTATTTTATTTTATTTATTTTTTTTTTTTTAATGGTGTGTGTGTGTGTGTGTACAGTTTTGCCATGGCTCGCTTTGAAATCGTTGAGTTTCTTAATCAAAAACTTATGAATGCCTTACAAAATATAAAATAGATAATAAAACAAATTCCAAATTCCAAATGACCCTATTCGGGTGGAGACGTACGTTATTCAAGATTGGATGGCTTTAGGTACCGTTGTTTTATCACAATGCGAGAAACATACATACATTTACGCAGATTTCTCATTATTTAATTTCTTTAAATATAATACAAGGGTCTAATATTTGGTGGCACCAATCGCCGTTTATAGTGAATCGACGCAAAATGCCAAAACGAAATTAACAGCTCTTCTGGGCAAATTGCTCCTTTGGGCTAAAAATAGCAAATTTAAAAGAAGTAACTTTTGATTTAAATATTTTTAAATAAAAATAATCGGTACTTCTTTTTATTATAGCTTCCATTTTTTAGACAACGTAAATCCCCAACGCATGACGCGAGTGGTCGGTCAACGACTGACCACTTCTTGGCATCTTTTCCACTCTTTGATAAATAAAATAGTATCTGATGTGGACACCGCATGATTTTCTTTTATGGCTTATTAAATTAAATACAGGTTTTGCGCCTCTTCATTTAAATTTATTTCCTCGAATTTCGTTACAAGTATATTTCTCCTTCAATCAATTCAGTTCTCATAACGTGGCAAGGCAAAACCATATGTAAACGCAAAACATTTTCATTAAAAATTGTAAAATGTAGAAAAATTTAAAACACAAAATACTGTTTAAAAAAAAAAACAGAATAAAATTAGAGTTTCTGTGAGAAAACGAGCAATTTGGCCAGCGGGAAGGAAGAACAAGTTTTCGGTGTACAAAACTGGAAGTTATCTTTTGGTCCCACTGAGCAAAAGACACTGAAGATGGTGCACCAACCGACTTAATTCACTCTTCTAATAAAAGTTTCCAATGTAAACGACTGACGGCATGGTTAGGTTTAAAGATTTCCAAATTTTTTTTTTTTTTTTTTTTTTCCGTATCAGCTAATGTATCCTTTCACGAACGCTCGAAACTAAACTGAGATGGACGATAACGCGTTACTACTTGGATTTGGCAACTCAGTTACGTGACTCTTTACAGTCCGCTTTTAAGTAGGGAAGAAAGGAAGATGTTACGGCACTCTCTCGAGAATGCTTTTTGGTGCACGTCCAACTAGCAGCTGTAAAATCTGAGATTCGAATATTGGTATAGGCACTTCTGAATTTTCATGTTTTCCGATTTCGGATATTTTATCAGTTTGTAAGGTTCCTTCCTTTTATTCTATTAAACTAAGTGTTAAGAAACCTAGAGAACAGCTAAGCCAATGATCGCTTAAGTCCAAGAACAGAATGTAAACTCAAGAAGGGCTAATTAACCTTTATTTGCTCCAAATAAAAATTTAACGGTTGGCCCCTTTCTCAAGGCGTACAGAAAAGCCCAAGTGGAGGCGGCTCACTAAAAATGTAAGAGCTAATTAATTACTAACTAATGATATTGAGTCGAAACTAACACATTTCTAAACTAGCTGGCCTGTAATATTAAATTGGTCAGCAAAGCTATTGTTCCGGTGCACCGGAACAGAACAACTCAACCTCACTCTTTCGCTTTTGGAACTATGCCAAAGAACATTCTTAATTCAGTTGAATAGTCAGACTAACGCATTCGCAAGGCAGCTGCTATGCTGTCTATTCTTCACTATTTTGTTCTGTTCTCGTACTTATAAGTGTTATATGTTATTTTCTTGTTTATACTTGTATTGTGCAGTTATTTAATATAAGTTTCATGTTTAAAACGAGGACGTGTTTTGAGTTCCTTCACATTTACATCGCAACATAATATTTTGGAGGCACCGGTGAGATTAAAAGACTTTTGATTTCGGTTTCGTCAGCACTGCAACGCTGCATTCGGTACAGTAATGGATACTACTGGATACTTTTAGCTTCGAACTTCATTTAAAGACCAAGCAAGATAAGTATTTTTTTTTTCTTTTTTTACAAGTTTGACTTTGGTTTTCCTCATTGCACCATTACGTCGTAATGGAAGACAAGATTAAGATTGCAAAAGGTAGAGCGAAAGCTGCTCTTACCAGAATTTCAAATTTCATTAATGATGATAAGCAGTTATTCGAAAAATACGATTTAATGAATAAACTTCAAAAAATTGAAAGCGTTTATTCTGATTTTGACAAGGCAGACTCAGAACTTCCGCCGGAAAGTTCTGAAATGGAAGAATTTGAGAAAAAATACTATAAAACCAAAGCCAAACTACAACAAGAACTTGAGAAATTAAATGTTACTGTTAATATGCAAGTTACTAATGTTAATGAATGTCAAATGCCAGGTTATAGTACTACAAATACTGCTAATAATTTTAAATTACCGAGAATAAATATGCAGTCTTTTAACGGTAATTACAGAAACTGGATGTCTTTCAAGGACTTATATGTATCATTAGTGCATAACAATGAAAATTTAAGCAACATTCAAAAATTTCAATATCTAAAGGGTTTATTAACTGATGAACCGGCTTCTATTATTAAACATATTCCCATTTCAGAAAATAGTTATATGGAAGCCTGGGGAAAATTATTATCTAGGTATGATAAGAAAAAACAAATTGTCACATCACTAATAAAAACTTTCATGGATCAATCTTGTGTAATTAATGCAAACTCAATTAATTTGCGAAAAATTGCCAATACATCTGATGAAATTATCAGAGGTTTAAAATCTATTGATCCAAAAGCTAGTGAAAGGGATGTTTGGCTAATTTATATTTTATTACAGAAGGTTGACAACGAAACATGTAAACAATGGTCTGAGTTTTCAGCAAAAATGGAATTTCCTACTTATGAAATGTTTATTCAATTTATAAATGATAGATGTTCCTCTTTAGAAATTTTCCACGAAAAAGAAAGGGAAAAAACTCAGCCTAGTGTTAAAAGATTTTCTGTTAACAAAACTATCAAATGTATTATGTGTAAATCAGATCATTTTCTCTTCAAATGCCCCAAATTTAAAGCACTAACTGTCAAAGAAAGAAATCAATTTGTCAGGAAAAATAATCTTTGTTTAAATTGTTTTTCTAGTCAGCACAAAAAATCTGAATGTATGTCTCCACATCGTTGTCATTATTGCCAGTTATTGCATCATAGTACTATGTGTAAAAATCAGTTAAAAAGTTATTCCACATCTGCGTCTCTTTCTGAGACCAGTTTTCAGTCAGAACAGCAAAGAAAGAATCCAACCGCGAATGAAATACCAAACATTGCGTCTACGAATGAAAATAAAAACGGAACTGTAATTCAAAATAATAGCGTTCAAACAACTTTTGGTTTATTGCCAACTGCATATGTAAATGTAATTGATTCGATGGGTCAAAAACGTAATATTAGAATGCTTTGTGATAGTGGTTCCGAATCAACATTATTATCTGAATCTTGTATTAATTTATTGGGATTTAAAAGGAAAAATGCGCGTTTTTCTGTCAAGGGTTTAGCTGAGTCAGAAGTCGCAGTTACAAAAGGTTGCGTTGAAATCGAGTTGATGTCAATCCATGATGCATCAGTGAGAATGCCAGTTAAGGCATTTGTATTAGATAAACTAACTGCTGCGCTTCCAAGCCAAAAAATAAATGAGAAAGACTTTTCGCATTTGAAAAATGTAAAGTTAGCTGATCCATATTTTCACATTCCGGATAAGATAGATATTATTCTAGGATCTGACTACTTGTTTTCTATTTTACTTCCTGGACAAATAACCTGTTCTCAAATTGCTCAAAACTCAATTTTTGGTTTCCTCATATCCGGAAAACTACCGGAATCTCAAACGAAATCAAATTCACTTTCAAACATGCATATTTATGAAATAAATATTGACAGCGAATTGAAAAGGTTTTGGGAGTTAGAAGAAGTGCCAAATTCAACTGACACTGTATTCTCACCTGAAGAACAATTTGTTGAAACACATTTTCGGGAAAATTACTCAATTAATTCAGATGGTCGTTTTGTGGTGAAGTTGCCATTTTTAAAATCTAAATCTGAATTAGGTAATTCAAAACCAGCTGCACTTTCTCGATTATATACTATGGAACGTAAATTTAAGGAAAATTCGGGATTTGAAAACCAATACAAGCATTTTATGCATGAATATGAAAATTTAGGTCATATGGAATTGGTCACACAAAACTGTTTAAATAGATTTCAGAATGAGCAATATTTCCTTCCCCATCATGCAGTGATCAAGCCGTCTAGTACAACTACTAAATTAAGAGTCGTTTTCGACGCTTCATGTAAAACTTCCAACGGTAAATCATTGAATTCTATCTTGGGTGTTGGTCCTAAATTGCAACGAGACATTTTCGAAATTTTACTTAATTTTCGATTTCCGGAAATAGTCTTTTCAGCAGACATAGAGAAAATGTACCGGCAAGTTTTAGTGTCCGATGAGGATCGGAACTACCAACAAATTCTTTGGAGGTTTAATCCTAACGAAGAAATACGCACATACAAGTTAAACACCGTAACATATGGTTTAGCTCCAGCTTCTTTCCTAGCCACTAGGTGCATTAAGCAAATTGCATTAGATTATTCACAAAATAGTGCTGTGTCTCATACTTTACTACACGATGTATACATGGATGATTTGCTATCGGGTTCTAGTACCGATAGTGATGCAATATCACTTTGTAAAGAAATTACCAATATTTTACAAACACACGGTTTCCACCTACGAAAGTGGAATTCTAATTCAAATACATTTCTTGCAGAATTTCAAGAACATTGTTCAACGGACGCTAATTTAGAAATAATTCATAATGATAAGGAAAGCACGAAAGTCTTAGGATTATTTTGGAATTCTTCAACAGACATATTCATGTTCAAACCCGCACTTGCACTCACCTCACCGTTGACAAAAAGACACATTTTGTCCCAATCGGCACGCATTTTCGATCCATTAGGATTAATTTCACCATGTACTATTGTAATGAAAATTTTTTATCAGAAGCTCTGGCTTACAAAAGGGGACTGGGATTCTCCTATTCCACAAAGTCTTGCTGAAGATTTGTTTGAATTTCAGAAATCTTTCAATGCAGTTGAACATTTTACCGTTCCTAGAGGTGTCACGCTTATTTCCTCTGACACATTTGAATTGCACGCTTTTGCGACGCTTCAACACTTGCTTACGCTGCTGCAATATATTGCAAACAAATACACGGAAATGAAATAAAGCTTTCTCTCTTAGTTTCTAAAACTAAAGTCGCACCTATTAAACAAGTATCTGTTCCTAAATTGGAACTGTGCAGTGCTCATTTGCTTTCAAAGTTATATCGTGCAGTCATGAACACTCTCAAAAAATATAAGTTTGATATTTACGCTTGGACTGACTCCAAAGTCGTACTATCCTGGCTCTCGGCACGTCCTCGTAAATGGAAGACTTTTGTTGCAAACCGGACGTCTCAAATAATCGAAGTACTTCCAACAAAATACTGGAGGCATGTCCCTTCCAAAGAGAACCCAGCAGATATCGCTTCGCGTGGTATTGATCCCAAATGTCTTCCTAATTGCAACTTGTGGTGGAATGGCCCAAGTTGGCTTTTTTTGGATTCGTCTCACTGGCCGAAAGAGGAATCCGCTTCCAAAGAAATCGAGGATCTAATTAAAGCTGAACAAAGATCTGATCCTATATTTTCATTTCATAGTGCTACATCAAATGAATTATATAGTGATTTATTTGGAAAATATTCATCATTTTCTAAGATTATACGCATTTTAGCATATTGTTTAAGATTCATCAATAAGTGCAAAACCAATAACAAATGTCAAACACTTATAACTGATTCCTTTTCTCCACTCACTTACACGGAAACTAAAAATGCAGAAATAATCATAATTCGATGGGTTCAGAAAGATTATTTTAATGAAGATCTAAAATGCATTAAAAATCAAAGATCGTTGCCTAAGAAAAGTCAGCTACACTCCCTCCATCCGTTTATAGATGAAAACAGTCTTTTACGGGTGGGAGGGCGTTTACAAAATTCAGAATTGTCTTTTAATCAAAAGCACCCAGTGATTCTACCTGCTAAACACAAGATAAGTGAGCTCATCGTAAAAGAAAAGCATGTGACTTATTTACATGCTGGTGCTTCATTACTGTCCCACATTATCAAACAATCATATTGGATCATAGGTGGAAAAAAGCTCATTAATAAATGTGTTCACAAATGCATCAAATGCTTCAAATTTAAAGCATCCACCACATCTCAGCTTATGAGTAATCTACCTAAGCATCGTGTAACACTCGAGAGGCCTTTCTTCAACTGCGGAGTGGACTATGCCGGTCCTATTTCAATCAAATTCAACAAGGGTCGTGGAGCAAAATCAACCAAGGGTTACATTGCTCTATTTATTTGTCTCGCTACTAAGGCACTAACCATCGAGGCAGTGAGCGATTTAACCGCTGATGCATTTTTAGCTGCTTTGCGTCGCTTCAGTGCTAGACGAGGAGCTCCAAGTCACATTTACAGCGACAATGCAACAAACTTCGTTGGGGCTAATCGAAAACTCAGCGAAATACAACGATTGTGGGCCTCACTTCCTAAGAACGAAGCCGTTGCTCATCATTTAACTCAAGCATCAATAGAATGGCACTTTATACCTCCAGCATCTCCTCATTTCGGAGGAATTTGGGAGGCCGCAATTAAATCAACCAAATATCACTGTAAAAGAGTAATAGGTGAAACGCTACTTACTTTCGAAGAATTGACAACTCTATTGGCTCAGATAGAAGCCATTTTAAATTCTCGTCCGTTATGTAGTGTAAACAATACTGACATTGATTGCATTAATATTCTCACTCCTTCACATTTTCTTACAGGAGACGTGATCCTATCCCCTCCTGAACTACCTCTTACTAGTCCTGCCAATATACGGAATAGGTGGGATCTCCTTCAAAAGATGCGCAAGGACTTCTGCAAATCATGGACCAAAGCATATCTCTCTTCTCTTCAAACCAGAAAGAAATGGAAGGACACTCAGCCGAATATGAAAATTGGAGACATCGTCCTGTTACTAGATGATGGTCATATTCCAGGTTCTTGGCCACTAGGACAAGTGGTCGAACTTCATCATGGTATTGACGGACTAGTTCGTGTGGCCACGGTTAAAACTAAAAACTCTATTTTTAAAAGAAACATTCATAAATTAGCACCTTTGCCCATATATCAGGACTAATGCCTGATAGGGTGGGAGTATGTTCCGGTGCACCGGAACAGAACAACTCAACCTCACTCTTTCGCTTTTGGAACTATGCCAAAGAACATTCTTAATTCAGTTGAATAGTCAGACTAACGCATTCGCAAGGCAGCTGCTATGCTGTCTATTCTTCACTATTTTGTTCTGTTCTCGTACTTATAAGTGTTATATGTTATTTTCTTGTTTATACTTGTATTGTGCAGTTATTTAATATAAGTTTCATGTTTAAAACAAGGACGTGTTTTGAGTTCCTTCACATTTACATCGCAACATAATATTTTTACATCGCAACAGCTATCAAAAGGCACGTCATCCGGCCGGGCGTAGTAATAGTTAGAGAGGCGTAGCCAAAAAGGCAAACGCGCGCTATTCAGGAATCTTAACTCTCACTGGCGAAGTCAGTGGAACTTTGACTTAAATACTTTCTACTTCTCATTTACATTTAACGCGATCCTAAAAACTCATTCTGGTAAGGAATTGTAAGCTGAAGCTAGAAGAGATAGGAAAGTGGCATAAAATGACTATTATAAAATTAAAATTACCTTACAAGTTCTGTGCAGTGACACGTATTATGTTGCAGAAGGTAACTCGTCAGCACCTGAATTTGATCTACTGAGCATGAAACTCTGCAGTCGCCCCTTACGTGGGGTAAATGAAGGAAATTCTCTCATTCCTCTATGCGTGCTGTCGTGGTGTAACTTATCCAATTAGTAGTTGGAAGAACCGTAGTTCGAATCACGATCTCAAATCATTTTCCATGCTTCCTGTTTTAAACACTTACTGGTCTCTTGAAACCATTAAAGTTTTTGATAACATATTTTTGTAAATTCGAGGGATTTACTTGAAAGCGCGCATGTGAAATGGAGAGATTAATAAAGCTGTTTATAACGGCTGGATTTTTTTAAACGGTTTATGAAGAAATGGGGGGGATGTCATAATAGACCTATGGTTTCGAATGGAAAATGTACAGGGAAAATATCGTTATTTGTACAAGCGTAAACACAAGTTCTAAGGAAGTTTTTTCCTTCCTCGCTGTGTGCGTTCGTGGTTTGACTGGTAGCACGTTCAGCTAGCATCAGAAGATCTGGAGTTCGAATTCCGGAGGTGGCATCGCTGATTTGTCGTGTTCTCAAGACGCCAAATAGACTCCGCAAAATCACATAATAATCTGCGAATAAATTTTCTGCCAGTGTTTTACAGTTTCATTGATTCTGCTTCTTTTAACTCAGTTTCATCTCATTCTTTTATATATATATATATATATCAGACCCACTCTTAACTCTTTTCTAGTTTTTGATTTATTCCTTTTTTCCACAAATAAATATTTAAACAATCATATGTAAAATTTTTAATTGACTTTTGCCTTCATATTTAATTCTCCCTCCCTTTCTTAAAATAAAAGTAAGAAAAACGGCGAAATATAAATAATGTAAATGATTAATGAAAGAAAACATTGAAACAAAACACGCGTATTCTTTACAGACTTTGTTACGTGAAGTCACTGCTTATCCGAGCTTTTGATAGTATCATTTGTCAAAAGTTTGTCTCTTAGCAACCTCAACAAAACTTCCACGACGAAAGACAAAAACATGTTGTCATCTAAGACTTTCACATGAACTGTGGACGGCGAATTTATGGTGACTCTCATCGACAAATATCATCAGGTAGAAGATTCCTCAAACGTTGCCAAGTAACAAACAAGCGTTCTGAAAACATAAGAATGTTTTTTTTTTTTTTTTTTTTTTTTTTAACTTTATCTTTATTTTAAAGGGCAGTTAAAATTATTTTTAGGAATTTTTCTATTTCATTTTATTTCTGCTAATATTTGTTCTTCGCTCTGAAACATAACAAAAAATAGACCCGAGGAAATGCACTTTTGAATTTAAATTAATGTTTCCGATTCACTTAATTTTCTTTTTAAGCCAGCAGTATTAAGCTTGTTACTGATTTATTCACTTATCTAAAATTGTCTTCTTTGAACCAAATAATTTAAAGGATATTTTATTGTTACTGAACACTAATTTATGTTGTTTATGTAAAGATTATTATTCTACGCCAGGAACGGAATTTTGCCTTAGTTTAATTTTAGTTGAATAGATACAGGTTATGCGATTTGATTTTACGCGAATTAAAAAAAAATCTTCATTTAACATAAGAAGAAATGAGAAACAATAAATTTCTTAAGTAAAAAAATCATCTTTTTCTATTACACTTATTGCTATTCACGAAACAGGGAACGACATAATATTAAATTCATAACTTCACTAATCGCTTTAAAATATGATTAGTTCCTTTTTACTTAAATTTAAATAATTCATGTTAAATATTAAAACATAATTCTTTTAATTTAAATTTGAACTAAATTATTTTAGAACTTAATTCAATAAATTCTTCTTATATATGCAAAATAAAAGCAAAATTACTGCATTTATTTAAAGATTTTTTAATACGTTTTTCTTCAGATCCTTCATTAAGTGAAACATTAGCTCATTAATTAAAAATAACAATTTTGTTGGAAAATTATCTAACAGAAATGGTCTGATTTATGCCATTTATGTGATTACGGCAAAGCCTTGAGGGTTATCTGCCTAAGAGAAAGGATATCTTCGTGGAGGACTTTCTAAGCAAAACTGGCTCGTATATACATTACACATGGGGAAAACAACGAAAACGCCCATGCAACCAGCCCGTTCGAAGGATTCGAACCGAACTACCACTGTTCAGCGACTTTACCGCTCGGCTGCTGGTGAAGGAAATCATTTAAAAAAAAGAGACAGAATTTTTTTTCCCGCTGTTCTAAGTGGTACTCTTTTTAATATTACATATTCTAAAAGAAAGTTGAAAGAAAAATGGATCGAAATTTAGCAGCCTTTCTCGCCGCCTTAAATGCTAATTCGTCTGGGATTCTTGCTAACCATTAGGATGCTAGTAGGTAATATGCGCTCAATCGAGAGGATAAATCAAACAACAGATAAAAACAATCATTATCCTGAAGAAAGAATTAATGAATTCCGTTTCTTTTACAAACTGGTAGTATAAGCGCTTTCGGTAAGCATTTATTTGAAAAAAAAAAAAAAGAAAGAAAAAAAAATTGCAGTTATCGAAGAATGGAAAAGATGTCCAAAAGACGAAAAAATGAGTGCAAACTCCTTTCGCTGGAAAATGTTCAAGATCAAATGTTCTACGAGAGAAAATATTTGGGACTTTGAGAAAACTATTTTTTAAGCTGAAAAACATAAATAATAAAAAATTTCAAGGTTTTATTTTTGTTGAAATATATATGGGTTTTGTGTTTAGGCGAATGTAAAATGCAGCGAACTCTCTCTTTTCGACTATCTTTCGCAAATAACCAATTGCAAAAGTGATCAGCAGTAATTCTGATGTGGGAGGGGGCTAACAATTATAATACACTCTTAACTGGACCGAGGCCTTCAAATATATTTATTTGCAATCACCAAATCTTTCGACAGCCAAATCTTTCGAAAGGATTTTGAAAATATACGATCTTTTGAAATCCTGCTTTTGATCAGAAGATAATTGTTGTAGAATTTTAGAAGAGTTTTATGAAAAAGAATCTTAAAAAACTTGGCTACAATTTGTACACAATCAAGCAGCTCTTTTTCAGAATGCTATAAAACGATTGAATCCGTTAACTATCCGTCATAGTATAAGCCAGCAAGAAGAACAAGGTGCAATAAATCGTGCGGATATCATGAATTACTTAAAAAAGTTCTATTATAACTACAATGGACGGTACATTATCGATAATTATTGAACATTTTCATTGGGTTACATTAAAAGAAACACTTTATTGGAATGATGTGCAAAAAATCATTCGAATATATTACTCAAAATTTCTCATATAGTTTTAGAGCCATTAGATATTGTTGAAAGCAGGAGAGATGAAAGATGAGGAATGCCCTCATCGGGAATAAAGCCTCGCGATTCGGGAGAGACGCAGGATCCAGTCGACGAAGTCCAAATGGCGAGGATGTATCATTCTTTACATTTTAATTCGGTTGCTACTGTACAGATCATTAAATTTTCTCGAGCGGGATACATAAAAAATCAACTGTAACTTAGCTAGGATTCGGACCAGCGATATTACACTTGCCATCTGGACGTACTAACCACTTACACTGCGAAACATGCGCAGAGGAATGCCAAAAATTCCTTATAAAATTAGGTTTTATTTATACAGAGCCCTCCATGCCACTGTGCCACCAGCGGTTGAAAGGCTTAGACTGTTGCACACTAGTCTGTTGACCCGGTTCAGATCCCAACAAATAGATTGGCTGTATGGAGTATGTAAAGGTCCCTCTAAATGAAAACTCTTTCGAGAACTTTTTGTTCGCGGGAGACAAAACACTTGAGGAGGTTAAGTGACGTAGCGACTGGAAGAAAAAAACTAGAGAACAAGTCTACTTATATTTTATAAAATTTGCTATCAAATCATCCTTATTATTTTAATGTTATTTATATTCACGGGATAAATGCAAATCATTTACCAATTTAATTATTTTTAAAGGAAAATGGATTCATTGGCAACATTGTATTTCATATTTAGTTTTGGCAACAGTAAAAAGGAGTTCTTGGGTTTGGTTTGGAAAAGAAAAAGTATATTAGAGGTAACTGCTAAATAACCAAAGTATGAGAAACTTCTATGAGTATGAGAGGGATGTTGTAAAATAATAAATGCCTGAATGTCAAACTGCATCTCTTTAATCCAGCAATATCAGCAACATAGCCACCTATTTATCTCTTTTTCCACGTACCTCCTTATTTATTTATTTATTCTTCAGTCTGTTCATATAAATGTGCGGCTAATTATCTGCCTAAGTCACTGTGCATTCTATTACGATGAAAGTACAGCTTAAAAAAAAAAAAAAAACTCCAAGGATGAGACTACAGAGTATTTTCATAGTTTTTGTATGTGTTGTAGAGCCATTAAGTGTTTTTGGATGCGGAAGACGTTAATGAGCTATGCTCTCTCCGGGACTCGAACCTGGACCTTTCGAATGCGTGCCGAGTCTGCTAACCGTTACACCACGAAGGCATGCTGGAAGGAGGAAAAAATTACCTTATAGTATAAGGTAAATATGAGGTAGTTTGCATTCAAAGCCCTCCACAAAATCACCGCTCTCCTCAAGCAGGTAGTTGTGTGTTTTGCTTTATACAGGCCAAAACAAACTTACTCACAGTGTTGAAAATGTTCTCCTAAACATATTTATTTGTTTAGGTTTATTTTAAGAAACTCGGAGCTTAGAAGTAAACATCTAGCCTCAATATTTAAGACAATGCAACCTGCACTCTCTATGTGTGCATAATTTAGAACATATATACTTATATAGACCTAAGCTTAAATTCCATTCGAAAACCTCATGATAAATTTAAAATTTCTTTGCACAGATGAAGATCAGGAGTACTATGAAAATCAAATTTGAATGTGATGTTTATTCCTTATTCAAAACACGATTCTGGCGCACGATATCGACCGAGAATTGCTTTTCTTATTCCTCTACCCGCTCCCAGTGTCTTCCGTTCACACAACCCTGCAATCTGCAGAGACAAACAACTGTTTTCGAATATCTAATAAACTCCCGTGTTGTTGTCGTCTCTGATATCGTAGAAAGGGCGTTAGAGAACACAGCCAGAGCGTGACTTCGAAGTAAACGGGATCCGCCGGGGATAATTGGCTTTTCGACTCATGGCCTCTCGCTTAAAACCTTTTGAGCCAGCTCGCAGCATGAACATGGTAGTAAACGTCACTGAATGGAATTTATTGTCGCTTTGTGACAAACTTTCGAGTGCTTTGTTTTCGTGCAACGTGCGATTTAAACTGCAAATTAGAAAAGAGAAGCAACGACGAGTAAAGGAAGTGTTTTTTGAGGGCGATGTAACAGACAGCGCACGTTTTAAAGCAACGTTTTGCAAAACTTTTGCAGCGGAGTAGAGCCATTCCTAGATCATTGGTTGTCCGGGTACTTTCCAAAGATTGCCGCCCACAAACTAAAAAAAAAAAAAAAAAAAAAAAAAAAAAGAGTTCAATAATTAATAAAATTTTTATTTTATACTCACTAAGTACTTACATATGACAAATCGTATAAAAATTACTTATATATGACAAGTACCTCGCAATGAATTTAATGAACTCAAAAATTTAGTCGTGGAATCGCGAGAGTCCGGCCGCCACTGATTTTCGACACCTGCGTACTTTTTACGCTGCACCCCCGTTAGGAACGGCCCTGTAGCGGAGGAATTCTTGAAAAATATTTTCCAGTTCGTATATGGAAGCACAGCATAAAAATGCTACATCTACAGTAAACTCAACTGGAATTAGACAGTACTGAATTACTATGTTTGCGTAAATCAGGTCAATTGCACCTCTTCTTATCTCTTTCAAGCGCTTGCCGAAGATTTGCTCAAAAATTGGTCAGGAATGGCCTACCGATACCACAGGAAGTAAACCGATATCACATCCGCAAGGAATGGGGATCGATCCATGTTTTTTTTTTTTTTTTTTTTTCTCCCAGGCTTCGAACATTACGGCCCAGTGATATGGTTTACCATTATACCGAATAGGAATCAGGAACGACTATCATTACTAAACAATGTAGATATAATAATCTAGTAAAAACTGGCAGCGCTCTTTCGAGAAACATTTTATTTTTGTGCGTATCTATTTTTTTAATACATTCCCTCTTTTTTACAGAGTTTACTCGCACTCATTTTGAGTCAAAGGAGTTATTGAAAATGAAAATGACTCGGTAATGTTGAAGGAACGCGAGCATTGAAAAATATGCCTTTTTTCCAAGATCTCAGACTCAAGGCATTTACCTTAAATCTTCTTTTTGAAATTAAACGTTATGCGCCTCACCTTCTTTTGTGATTGTACAATGGCATTTTCTGACATGAGGGGAATTACAGATACTGAAAGAATTTGTGCTTGACAGTTGCAGTTGCAAAGAGAGTCATAAATCTTAATCATCTTCTTTTTGTTGTTTCGTCCTACTTCCAACTTGCTGGGTGAAAATACTTTTTTTCCCACTGACTCCGTGATTATTATAATGTCATCGCTTCTATTCGCAGGTTGTCGAAATATGTCATGCAGTCGAATTCGTTTACGACGAGCGTGAAGGAACTGCGATATTTGCTCGTTATAACCGAGTCCTCGTTAAAAAATGGGTACATGAAAATATCATAAAAATTTATATATACTTACTATATTATACAGTACAAAGTCTGTAATCCGGACTCGTCGGGACTCCGGCGATTCTGGATTAAGGGTTTTTCCGGATTAGATCATCATTTTCAATCTGGTAAGATGGCATGAAGAATTTATACAATTAAAAATATGAAACCGTAATTTATGAAATAAAGAGCAATTATAATGTAAAGGGTATCAAAATTTATAAAAAAATATTTATTTGTTTACTTTATTAAACATTTCTTTCAATGTAAGTTGTTTAAGTTGCTTCGTTTTTTAAACGCGCATGCGTAAACACATTACGTAAGTTTGTGGTTTTGAGGTCCGGATTATAGATCATTCCGGATAATGGACGTCCGGATTACAGACTGTGTGCTGTACATACTTTATTTACTTTTTGTTTCTTTACAAAAGCAAATTAATCAAAAGAAGTTGGTTAACTTCCATTTCGTCCCTTTTTTCAAAGCCCGAAAAAAGTTGTCATTTGTAGCCCTGGCTTCGAAAAATGTTTTTGAAGTTTTTCTACGCACTCAGAAACCACTGAGTATGTTGGGGGGGGTGCTATTCAAGCTAGAAGTGCTTCACATTCGTCGTTATCATCGTCGCTTTCATTATTTTTTTCATCTGCTTGAATTTCAGCTACAATATCCTCGGGGTTGGTATCTCGGAAGTGATAACATTGGCGTCAACAGATACATAATTTTCAAATTCTTCTCTGTTCATTTCCAAATTTTCCAAGACGTCTACTTCTTCTTCTCCTTCAGTGATTAGCCTTTGAGAAATGTCTGGTCCAGCCTTACAGAAGCAATTGGAAATGCGTACTGATGTAGCGTTTTCCCACGCATCGCTCATTAAACATATCGCTTCGAGTATGTTTTAACGAACATACACATGTGAAGTAGTTCTTATTTTTTCTGTTCTGCTGAGAAGCATCAGAATCATCTTACGAAAGTTTAAAACTTCTGATGATCTCTTGGTCCATAGACTGGATAACGCTTGTAAAATTCGATGGAAAAAATTCAATCCTTATCATTCCCCAAGATAAAAAGAACCACCGTCACGTGTTTGCAGGATGACTGATCACTAACTTTTGGTTGTCTTCAGAATGTTAAAGAAATTTTTCCAACAAAGGATTAGATGAGCTGGAGAGTTGGAAGTCAATAGGAATTTCATGAATTACAAAAATATTGCTCGCTATAAGCGGGGTTTGATCGTTCAAAGCGAGTTATGCTCCCATAGACTTAACATTGTATTAGCCAAGTATTTTTGATTTCGTCGTTAAATCCGGGTTCTAGTTAAATCAGGGCTCGTATAAGCGAGTTGTACTGGATAATATGAAACTGTGTAAAATATGTTGGTAATAGATACAGTATGCTTCAATCAGTTCCTTCCTTACGCATATTTACTCTGTTGTGTAAAATTCAAAGATAATTTACAGAAACTGAACTCAAATCGCGGCTATAAGTTTAACTCAGGTTATTTTGAAACTATGCATAGGCAAATTTAAATATGAGGAAAAGTAAAATGTGTGACAGTTTTTACTTATAGTTTACGCAAATAAAGAAACTTTTATAACAAGGTGCAATAGAGACTCTTTTTTTTTTTTTTTTTTTTTTTAGTCCGAAGGAGCAATTTGCCCAGAAGGGCTATTAATTGCGTTTTGGCATGTTGCGTCATTCACTACTATAAAACGGCGTTTCACTTTTCAAACTGTTGCCACCCAATATCAGAGCCTTGCATTATATTTAAAGAAATTAAATAATGAAGAATCTGCATGAATGTATGTTTCTCGCATTGTGAAAATACAACGGTACCTAGAGACATCCAATTTTGAATAGCGTACTCCTCCACTCGAATATGGGCATCTGGAAGACCTAATTTGGAATTTGTTTTATTACCTATTTCATATTTTGTAAAACTTCAACGACTTTTTGATTAACAGACTACACGATTTCAAAGCGAGCAATGGCAACACTGTACGGGAAAAAAATTATCTTCAACGCGCGAGACTGTGTATCGAAAATTCTAAAGATATGTTCTTTCTAAATATTTTGTGATATATTGCTGTTGAATTAAATTTTATGGTTTAAGTACGAAGAACATAATATTTAATAAATAAAGGTAACAGACAAAACGTTAAAAAAGCGCCCCTTTAGGCGTAATATAAAATCTTAAAGCTTTCAGATTCCCCCCTTTTTTTTTTCTGTAAGCTTATTCGAAATTTATATGTATTAAGTGTTGCTGAAAATATTTGAAAGTCACATTTAAATAAATTGCAGCAAAGGCAAGTGATTGAAAAGACATCAGCCCCTATTGCATGTCTTCAAAGAAGTTAATATCTTCCAAATTTCACTTCAACAACTTAAGAGCAGTTTTATAACTCTCAGTGGAGAAGATCTTCGTTAACTTCTAAGCTATAAGAGCGATAATTTCTTTCTAAGAAGCCCAATCGGGAAGTGGTTAGCGACGCTGACTGCCGTACCGAAGGGCCCGGGTTCGAATCCCTGAGAAGGCATGGATGTTTGTAAATGTATAGTGTCCGTGCGGCATGGGGCACTCTACGACGAGCCGGTTGGTAGTAGGAAAAGAGGGGTGTAAGATCCTCACACCTGTCCCCCCGGTCGTGCTCTCCATCAAAAGTGGGGACGGAACTGAGCAAAGTGGTATTGCCACCAGTGTGGTGCTTGAGGCTCTTGTCAACGACAGACGAAATCTTGCACTTCTTGCCAGTATGAATTTCATGAGCTTGTACTGATGTTACTGTCGGACAAGTGAGATAAGTCACAACAATAACGATACTACACTTCTTTCTAAGACTTCTATATTGCTTTAATCGTAAGATCTCGGCAGACAATAGTTAGGTAACACACTATTGACTCTACAACAGCCACTGGGACGACAATAAGTAAGTTTACTTTTTACTAGAAGATGCGAGAGAAAAATTCTATGTGAGGCGACATATGACTTGTAGCATTTTAAATTCTTTTCTTTTTTTTTTTTTTTTTTCAGAGCCACACGTTTAAGTTGAAGACGCCAGCAATTCTTCAGGAGTCCAGATGATTTTCGCCAGTGGCTCTCAACCTTTTTGCCTCCATGCACCCCTTTCACCATTGCTAGACGATCATTCCCCCTCCTTTCCAAAACTCGAAAAATACATATAGATTTATTTAAATTTAGATTATTTCTTAACGTATTTTATAAACTAAACAAGAAAAAGCATAGAAAATGTTTGGTATATACCAATAAAATAAAAGAATGTTTTAATAATTTAATAATGGAATAAGAATGTAAAGATAAGTAAGTTGAATAAAAGTTGTAAGGATCATTTTAATTTTATAACCCGTTTTAATATGTTAGCTCCCTTTCCTGTTAAGCCTCGTTTCATTTTCCTGCCAGAATGCAAATTTCCAGCGTGCGCGAAATCAAATTAGGTAGAAAGACGGAAGTATTGGGTCAGTCCATAAATTTGTGAGCATTTTTTGGTAAATTTTTAAATAATATAAAAAAACACAATTTAACATTTTAATCAATTATATATTTTTCTCCATTATCTGCAATGTCTCACCATTTTACAGGCAGCTTTTTTATGCCATTGCTGTAGAAAACTTGAAGAAAAAAAAAAAGAAAACTTTAAAGTTCATTGTATACATCCTGTTTAGAATTTAATTTTTTTCCCAATAAAAACTTTTGTAAGGCACGAAATAAGTGAAAATCACTTGGGGCAATATCTGAGGAGTAAGCAGGATGTAGCAAAAGCTCCCAATCAAATTCACTCATTTTTTGCAGCGTTGTTCGAGCCGTATGCGGTATAGCGTTATCATAATGAAACGAAACAGCACTTTCTTGATATTCACCCATCGTGGGCGTTTTTTGATCAATTCTGAGTTTAGACGGCAAAGTTTTTCATTATAAACTTCTGAATAAATCGTTTGATTTGGTTTTAACAGTTCAAAACGTTCTGAACGGGATTCATCATCAATGCCGCTTTTTCCAACTTTAATTTTTTTAAACCATTTCTGGGCAGTCCTTACACTAATAGTGTGTTCACCATGTACACTGTTAATTTTTATCGGTGCAAACCTGGTAGATTCACCACACGAAAATAAAAAAATGTTGCACAGCACGTTTGTACTGATTATCTATATTCATCTTCTATGGGTACTAAAATGCGTTCGATATTTACGAAAGTTGGTGATGAACTGAATAATATGTTAGTCAAACGATGACAGTTTCAACAGGTTCAAAATTGTATTGTTTTAGTAAATGCGTCATAGTGAATTCCAAGCATACCCTTAATGCGCACGAACTTATGGGCTGACCCGATATTTATTAAAGGAAGGTTTTGGGGGATGAAACTCTAATGTGTTCTGCTTGCTTGAAGGCCACGTTGCTAACTTTGATCCTTGCGAAGCCGTTAAGCTAGAATTAAATTTCTTTAATTTCTGTTTTTCCATTATCTTTAGTTATGACTTCAAAATTAAAATCAAAAGTCAAAAGTGTTGGCTTGTGTAAGCATCAGTTGGTGCTACCTGTTAAATTTTATTTGGATTAATAGAAGGATCCTTTACACCCTTTCTCTCTTTGTGTGGTACTTACAAGACATAGCGATAATTCGACACTTGTCTTTCAGAGTTTTGGTCTAGTATATGCTCCTTAAGAAGACCAAACTTTAATGTTCCGTACCATAAACTAAAAGTAAATATTTAACAGGTAAATAAAAGGCTGATAATATCCCCCCTAAAACTATGAAGTTCTCCTCACAGAGAGAATTCTCCGAAACAAACCCTGACTCAAGCGAAGCAGTCACAATAGAGTATGAATTCTCATTCTTAGAGTACTTCAATTTAGTGAGCACCGGAGACCTTCATGAAGGTGGTTTTCTTATTATGTAGGTATCATCATAAACTGCCTTGCCTTTCTGCATATCGCCCTCCAGTGGCCGAGCGGTAAAGAAGCTGAACACTGGTAGTTCGGTCTGAGGTTCGAATTCCGCGAACGGACTGCTTGCATGGACGCTTTAGTGGTTTTCCCCATGTGTAACGTGTATACGAGCCAGTATGCCCCAGAAAGTCCTCCAAGAAGGCACCCATTCCCTTAGGCAGACAGGCCTAGTTTGCATTGCCGTAATTTCAATAAACCCAAACCAACCTTTGTGCACATTTTTCCGAGAGGATTAGTGACTTGCCATAGATATACGCAACAGACTCTACTATTAGGTTCAACAGGGGTGCTACTTTCCTGAAGTTGTGCTAAGTTATATGATAAGATCAAACGTCATCGAGCTTATTTACTGGAAGAATAAATAAAATCTGAAGGTATTCAAATTTTGATCGAAAGATTTCTCACTGGGCTTAAACCCTTCAGACAGGTCTGGAACACCGAGCTGCAGAGAAAGTCCTCAGCAAATTTTAGAGAAACGGCGCTTAGTTCCATTTGAATTAACTGAATGTTTCCCAGCCTACATTCCCCCCCCCCAGTAGCAGGCACTAGCCATTATAGTTGATTGACAAGATGGCTGACTATATAGGGGGTAACTCGTTTTACCAGAAGAGGCGCAGTTGGAGTGATATTATGCCTAGTATTTGAAATGTAATTAAGCGGTGGTACGACTTGCGCAACCTTACCCTACAGGAAATGATGTTTATTAATTTTATCCGATATCTTTTTCAAGCAACTCTTCAGAGCAATTTATCATTTCCACGATGCCTCCTCCGGCAATTTCTTGTTCAGCTAAGCATATCCATACTGCGAAATTACCCCCATTGATGAATTAGCCCCTTGTAGAGTTGTAAAGAAATTTTTTGCTGCTTAGAAACCTATATTTTATCAACTTCGCTCATTCTCAGTTCACGATGAACGAACTCGATGTCGAAGGATAAGGGGTATTCTGCTTCTGTGTTTACGTGCATTTTTTTGCAACGTACACGATGCTTTTATCAGCTGCGATTATCTCTGCAGAAATGTGAAGGACCTGACTCACAAACTTTTAGTAAGACTTCTGAATGTTTCGTACTCTAGCCCATAAGATATGAGCTAGCGGACAAAGAATTTTCATTGTCTTTTGGAAGAGGTTTTTCACGATAAAAGAAGTATTTTGTTTGATATTTTTATCTCTTGGAGGGTTATTTACCCTCAATTTACTCACAATATTTAACTGAATCATTTTCTAAAGTAGGCCGCACATTGGAGATCTTTGTCAATACCACAATAACCCGTCATAAGGAGGTAAATAACTTCCACCTTTGAGAATCTTCATGAAGCAATATATTTACAGTTTTGAGGAGAACGCCAAAGTAATACGAAATTCAGAAGCTATTGCTGAGATTGTTAAAAGATTCAAATTCACATACAAAAGCGCTTATAGGTATGAAGCATTTCTTAGATTGTGTGGTTCTAAAATGCTAATTGATATCCACAGATTCCAGCTTTGCACCAGAAGGGAAAGCATGTAAACACAATGCGCAATTTGTTTATTTTTTCTCTTAAATTTATTTCCATTGGCAAAGAAAATTACAAAATCAGAAATCATTAAGAACAATAAGTACTGATAATTACAAAATAGTTAGTTGGTATGAGAGTGAGGTCATTGCCTCAAAACTTCTCGAGCTTGCCAGTACAGGACTGCCTTGAAGTCAACACAAAGTACCCCACTACGGTGGAAGCGGTCTTCATTTGTAGGTTTGTTTAAAGTTCGAGTGAATTTACGTGTCCTTGGCTACGAGAACTTTAGTGAAGAGTCTAGCGACTGTTGACTGGTCTTCTCACAACTATAAATATAATTCCAAAGAAAGGTTAAAATACCCTTTTATTCACTCAAAGAAATAATACAGTCGGCCCTTCTTGGGCTTTAACTTAAAATAGAAATAAGGAACTAAACTAATTCTAACTAGTAAAACTATACCCGAAGCTGTACAAAAAATAACTAACCGACTTGCCCCGTAATTAAAACCTCACCGGCGAGTACTAACCGGCACGTTAGAGACTACGACCGAACGTAGTAAGATAGTCTTAAAGCAACGACGTGGTTCGAAGGCAGAACACGCTCTACCGAGAACTTCTAAGCTCTTATACGGAAGTGACTGAATGTTTCATTATGTAATGGTTTTACCTCATTTATATAAAACACGATACTGAAATCTCATTCTGGCAGGGAGTTGCAGGTGGGAAAGGAAAGTGTTTTAAAGGAAAGGGTTTCAAAATTAAAATAACCCCTATAGGTTTCATTATATTAGGAAAAGTTAGTATACCGGCCACATCACATTGGCATTTACGGATGATCATCAATATCCAATATGCTGGAAGTAGCACTTTTTCAGATAGTCATAACCCGTTAATAACCGAAAGTAGGCCATAGCTTAATATCTCGGCTTGTAGATATTTTAGAAACAGAGGCAGTTCTAATACTTTTTAACGAGCCCTTCGGCTTGTCATTCAGTCTATTAATGCGATAGTTGAAATCGTTTCGTAGTGTCCTTAGCAAAGTATCGATACCCAAATCAACAATGTTCGAAAATAAGAATGCTATAACGAATTACTTTAACGCTTTTTAGGGTTAGCAAGAAAAGGCCACATGAGATCGAAGTCGGGTCTTAAATCCTAATAATTATAATTGAATAATTTGAAATTAAAATATATTCTAGAGTTTTTCTCTCATTTTGTGAAACGATTTCAGTAGTTTGCAAGGTATATTTTAATTTTATAACACTTATTTAGTTTAATTAACCTTTCCTATCTTGCTTATTTTCAACTTTAAGACACAATAACACGCCGAATAAATACTAATTCAGAAGTCAAACAACAAAAATCAGCGTTATATTTACAAAATTTTCACAGGACTATTTTCGATGGTTTTACCGAACCACCATCTTCAGCTGCAAAACCGCAAATGAACAAGATAGGAAATAATGATTAGATAAGATAAGAAAGCCTGGACAAGAATAAGCAAGTGGCGCCATCTGTTGGTGAAACCAGAACTAAAACATAATTTCTTTAAAGGCCGAAGGCAAAGTTGGATTGGAATTAGGATCGTTAACTAGAACAGAAAGAATTTTATGAATGTGAAATGCCTCTATAAAATCCAGTTCTCCAATGGAAGATGTTTTTTGAATAATTTTGGCAGCAGAAGAATTGAAAGTGTGATTTTCGGACCAACAATGTTGAGCAACAGAAGACTTCTGTGTTTCCTTTTTTCTAACATATACCTCATGTTCCTTGACGCGAAATTTTAAGGCTCTCTTAGTTTGGCCAATGTAAATTAAACCACACTGGCAAGGAATCCTATAAATACCCCAGGAATTCATATCCGGAATGGGGTCCTTGAGTATGGAACTCGGAATTTTATTGATGGGAGAGTAAACAACCCGAAAGTTAAATTTCTGCAAAATATGTGCAACTTTATAGCTAATTGATGGAAAGAAGGGAATGACAACAGAATTTTTATAATCTCCTAAAACAAGATTGTGCCTTTTAGTGTGTTGAGATGAGAATTTTTTAACTGCTTGATTAATAATGTTGGGTGGAAAGCCCCTGTCAATAGCTATTGTTTTTAAATACTTTAGTTCTTCATCAAGGGCTAGTTTGGAGGAGCAAACTTTATTATAAAAATTCTGTTGTCATTCCCTTCTTTCCATCAATTAGCTATAAAGTTGCACATATTTTGCAGAAATTTAACTTTCGGGTTGTTTATTCTCCCATCAATAAAATTCCGAGTTCCATACTCAAGGACCCCATTCCGGATATGAATTCCTGGGGTATTTATAGGATTCCTTGCCAGTGTGGTTTAATTTACATTGGCCAAACTAAGAGAGCCTTAAAATTTCGCGTCAAGGAACATGAGGCATATGTTAGAAAAAAGGAAACACAGAAGTCTTCTGTTGCTCAACATTGTTGGTCCGAAAACCACACTTTCAGTTTTTCTGCTGCCAAAATTATTCAAAAAATATCTTCCATTGGAGAACTGGATTTTCTAGAGGCATTTCACATTCATAAAAATCTTTCTGTTCTAGTTAACGATCCTAATTCCAATCCAAATTTGCCTTCGGCCTTTAAAGAAATTATGTTTTAGTTCTGGTTTTACCAACAGATGGCGCCACTTGCTTATTCTTGTCCAGGCTTTCTTATCTTATCTAATCATTATTTCCTATCTTGTTCATTTGCGGTTTTGCAGCTGAAGATGGTGGTTCGGTAAAACCATCGAAACTAGTCCTGCGAAAATTTTGTAAATATAACGCTGATTTTTGTTGTTTGACTTCTGAATTAGTATTTTCAACTTACAACTCCCTAATAGAATGAATTTTTAGAATCGTGTTGAATGCAAATGAGGAAGAAGTAGTATTAAGTTCAACTTACTTCGGTTAAACTTCTTAGTTAATTATAGTAAGGTCTTACTTTTTATTTTTCAATTCGAGCCCGAGTGGAGGTTTTGTTGTAAGCCCGAAGAAAGGGACCGACTGTTCACCTTATTTTTGAGTGAATAAAAGGTCATTAACCCTTCTTGAGTTTACGATTCCTGTTATTTTGAACAAAGCGATAATTCCCTTAATAAGTCACTCGGTTTCTCGACATTTAATTTAGCGGAATAAAAGTGAGGAACTCTGCAAGTGTATTTGGAAGAACGCAAACTAGGAAGAGATACGGCAATTCAGTTCTACAAGACATAATCGCATTACAAACATTATATGGGAAAATGATATGGAGATTTCAACATGTTGTGCAAACTTGAAAAGAATGATTCTTATTCTTCAGACAATTATAATAACTGATCGCTTCTCAATGCAACAAAGACAATCATTCAAAAAAAAAAAAATTGCATTCTATATTTTCAATAAATTATGCAGCAGTGAGAAGAAAGAAAAGAATGGAATTGTTTCACGAATAATAATGGAGGCATCTGTGCCAATGATTTCAATGCCCATCATTCGTAGCTCGGAAATTACGGGTACATGTCAGTTTGATATCGAGTTCCGAGAAATCGCATAACAAAGTTTTCAGGAAACGCGTGACATTAACGAAATGGAATTACGATGTGTTTTGTTTCGATGATATATTTTGTTAAAATTTTCTCTTGTTTTAAATATTTGCTATTCAGTGTTTGGGTTTTCGAAATACGGAACTGAAAATGAATTTGTCCGTAAGCTAAATAAATGATTTGCTGCAACAATATAACAGAATTTCGGTAATTCGGTAAAAAGGTATTTCTGTGTGTACTAAATAAAGAAAAAATCTGATGTGTACACCACATGACATCTTTGTACGGAATATTAAATTATACGCATTTTTTCTTGCATTTCCTTTAAACTTATTGGATTGAATGAAATCTACTTCGTCGGTAGCGCATAAACCACAATAGAATAAATGCAGTCTTTAAAATTCACTATATTTGTTTACCATAGAGACACAGCGTTACATTTCCTTCATTTTTTAACTATGTCTATGTCTTATAACTTAATAAGAGGTAATCGGCCATTAATGGCCTTTACCAATATATTATACTTGACTTTTAAATGCGTGAAGAATCGAATAAGTTGTATCCAATAATATGGAAGTACTTTCATTTTTTAACTCAGAATGCTCAAAATTTATATCATCTTAAGAATTATCTAATCTTTGCCACGTGTTCTATTCAAATACTATAATAAATCTAAAACGATGTGTAAAAGAAATTAAGTAAACAAAACAAAAAAGAAACAGTTTTTCACAGACGATTCAGTATTTCTCCTTTAATTAATTCAGTTCTCACTTCGCGACAAGGCAAAAATACATAAAAACTCAAAATGTCTGTATTGAAAATTATGAAGTAAATCTTAAACACTTATTTACTCGAATAAATTCCAGAACGGATTAAGTATGATTTAATTCGCAATAATAAAAGAAGGCGTTATCTCTGTTTTTGCGAAGCTTACTTTCTGTAGATTGGCAACAAATCTATTATTTCTGCTGTTTCAAATGTAAACAAGCAATGGCCACCATGGCAAAAATTATTGGGCTTAGCGGCACTTAAACAACTTTTAAATTGTTGATAACTGTAAAAATATTGCACACAGATTTACTAAAGGCATAAAAACTTAACCGGAAGATAAGAACAACATAACTCAATGATTTTTAAAGCAAAAAATGCACAATTTACAAACATATAAGAATATAGAAACTGAGATCACTGAGCCGAGTAACAGAATGGATATATATATATATATTTATATACTTTTGGTTCGGCCGATTGCATCCAAAATACCAGGTGCACATCTGCATGTTATAGCAGTCCTACGTACAATATTTCAACGTTCTGAGGCTACTCGTTTTTCAGTTATGCGAGATACATACGTACGCACCAGACGTCATGAAAAATTCTCTTCAGAATTCATTTTAAATTAGTTTTACAATTTTTTTGGGGGAAAAGAGTCCTTTATTCTGTCCTTACGTACAGATGTCACATAAAAACATCGTTAAATTGCATTCGATAGCGGTCAAAATGAATATTTTCTTTGAAATATGATGCTTGAAACTTTTCGCGATTACAATACTTCCTTTTTACTTCGTACAAGGAAGTAAAAACGACAAAATCGGGGTTTAATTTCTAAAATTAGATATGCCAGAGCCTTATGAAAGGCAGACAAGAGTGGGAGACAATGTAATACATAAATAAAATGAGAATAAATTAAATAAATAATATAGAGTTAAAATAAAATAAAATGTAAAAAGATAAAAAATATTAATATATAAACTAATTATTAACTAGAAAAAAAATTAAATTAAGGTATTAAAAAACTGAATAAAGTAATTAACTAAATGAAAATTAAAAATAATTATACAAAAAAATTAATAATAAACATATAGAAGTATCACCAAATTCAAACTAAATGAAAAAAAAAGGGTTCATAAAATAGTAAGTAACAAGACATGGTGCCGCATATAAAAAAAGCTATATATTTTAAAAATTAATGCCTTCGTAGTGTGGTATTCCAGAGGTCCGTGGTTCGATTCCCGGGGAAGGCGCTGCTCATTTTTCATCTTCCCTGCTTCCAAAAAACACCTAATGTCTCTACAAGGTGAGTAAAAACGTGTAAGTTTCCTTGATCAAATGGTTGTAGTTTATACAAGTTCATTTTGAAGGGCACTTCTGCATAACGACTTTTGGTACTCTTCCTGTAATCGGGGAATCGGTTTCAGAAATGTATCTATGCATGTGTGTATGTAATGCATGTATATATGCGCGTACAAATGGATGTATGTGTATACACACACATATACGCACATACATACATAGATACACCATGTCCATACATACAAACATACATTTCTGAATCAGGTCCTGATAACAGAAGAGTACCGGACTTTCGTCCTCAGCGTCTTTTGCTTTAGTGGAGAAAGTGAGATACATTCAGTATTTAGTATGAATGTAAATTTTGTTAATTGCGAAATAAAAATGTTATAAAAAGGAATGGATTTTTTTATTAATATTGTGATTCAGTTATACAAGCAAATAGAGGAACTTACTTTATTTGGGGCTCCGATCAGAATCAGTTTGAAAATTTAATCAGGCTGAGTACCGAAGTCAGATTACTGTGGGCTTCGGCTGAATTTAAATTCTGGACAAAATTATTTTATCGCCTGTTAATTTTCAGAAGAAAAATTTCAATGCATTCCGAGGGACAACTGTGTTGCACTTTTTCTTCGGGTATATGTCCTACTGCCAACATTATGCAAATCACCCAATTTCTTCAGTTCGACCTCTTAATTTAAAAGCTATCAAAAGAAAGACTTTAAATTTCAAAAAATATATAATATACAAGAAAAAAGTTTAAATATGTCAAGTAAATATTTTCAATAATATATTTATTTAGAGCAATAATATATCAATTTAAATGAGTAATTTTGAAAAATTAATTATTTCGAGGAAATTTAGAGTTTTAAGTAATTTAGAAAAATTAACTATTATAGGAAAATTTACAATGCTAAATTGCAGCCCATTTTCAAATGAGCACTTTTTTAAGCAGTGTTTCATGTGAAAAAAAGGATGCAACTTAGAAGCCAAAAATATTGCTATGTGTTTGCTGTAGTACCATTTACATATAGTAACATTTTCTCAAAGATTTGAAATTTTTTTTATTTTGTATTTATTAACGTTTTACGTAACGTCCTACGCCGAAATTTTCAATAATTAAGTTCTTTTCCCTTACGGCAATTATGGGGTCAAGCACATTTAAAATGTCAAACTATGTGAAAAATATAACACATTCTAAAGCTTATTATAATCTTTATAACTAACTGGTGCTATGACAGTAAAATTGCAAAATTGTGATTTATTTGTACTTTATTTCGAATCCACTCTTTTACTTTACATACCGGATACTAAACATTTTAAATAAAATAAAAAATTAAATACTTTCATAAAATTGTAATAGGTACTTCGTGCAGCATTAAATCGCATAAAAAAAAATCACTAATTTTTAGCTAATTTACCAAATAAGAAAAATAATGTACAATTAAAAGGATCTACTTTAAAAGTAATCGAATTATAAGTTCCCCAAAATAATAATTTTGAGATTATTTTTACTTCCTTCTACGAAGTAAAGGAAGTACTGTAATTACGAAAATTCCAGGTATCATTTTTCAACGAGAATATCCATTTTGACCGCTCTCGAATAAAATTTAACGATATTTTTGCGTGACATCTGTACGTAAGGATAGAATAAAGGACTCTTTTTCCCCAAACGAATTATGAAACTGATTTAAAATGGATTTAGAAAAGATTTTTTCCGTGGCGTCTACGTACCCCGTACGTATGTACGTATTTATCTATGTATCTCGCATTACTCAAAAATGAGTAGCCTCAGGACGTTGAAATTTTGTATATATGACTGCTAAAACATGCAGTTGTGCACCAAAAGTGTATATATAAATATATATATATATACTTTGGAGGCAACTTCCCCTTGATAAGTCTGTCTCCTGCCTGCTCAACAGTCATTCACTTATGCATTTTTTTATTTATTTTTTTTATTTTTAGATTAATTTTAAATTTGCTAAATTCGTGAATTTATTTTCATGATTTGGTTTTGCACTTGATTTACTTATGCTATCTGAACTTAAATGATATTGTAGATTCGTTCGAAAATTAAATCTTTTATATGTTTGCACATTTTTTAATTATTTTAACTTGCTTTTTACGTATTTACATGTTTGTTAGAATTTATGTCTATATATATATATATATATATTCAATTTTTAATGAAGATATTTTGAGTTTTTATGTATTTTTGCCTTGCAGCGAAGTGAGAACTGAATTAATTGAATGAGAAATATATCTCTAATGAAATTTGAGGAAATAAGTTTAAATGAAAATGCAGGAAAATATACGTATAATTTAATATTCCATGCAAGGAAGTCATGTGGTGTTTTTTTAACGTAAAATTAAAGTTAATTTTTATAACTTTCATGCCAAGCATAAAAGTTATTTATTTTATACTCATATAATATTTATGCAATTAGTCAAAACCCAAAATTCTTCTAATAGGTGTTTGGTCTGTGGAATGAAACCAGTGGCCGAGCGGTCACTGGTTTCAGTCACTGAACACTGGTTATTCGGTCCGAGGAACGAACTCCGGCCAACGGATTGCGTGTACGGTAGCTTTCGTGGTTTTCCCCATATGTGACGTGTATAGGAGCCAGTTATCCTTTGAAAGTCCTCTTCGAAGGCATCCCTCCCCTTAGGCAGATAGCCCTCGCGTGCTTTGTCGTAATTAAGTAAATAAATAAACCAGAATATTCTGAAATTTTGGAAACGGTGTAGAGACATTAGGTATTTTTGACAGCAGGAGTGATCGACCTCTCGAATACGCGCCGAGTGTGCTACCAGTACATCATGGAGACACGTTAAGAAGGCGGGAGAAATACCTTATAAAATAAACTTAACAAAATAAAGAAAAGTGTATACATGAAGTCAATCATCCAAACGGCACTATTAAGGGGACAGTACACCTTTAACAATCCGAAAATGTTCAAAATTTGACCAATGTTTCTCATTTTTTTAAAAAACAACTATTCCAGTTATATGCATAAAACTTTCAGAGTATGTAGATCCATTGTTTATAATAAAATAAAAAAAATAATTAATGAAGGAAATTTAATATTTAGATACTTAAAAATTATCTTAAATAAAATTATGTTTTCATTTTTCGAAAATTCAACTTTTCACTGCGCGCCAGATATTTAATTTTATATTTATTTTTTAGTAAGAAATTTAATGCTAAATTAAAGAAAAGATTTAGTTTCTAATTTTGTTCTATTATATATTAATTATTTTAAAATTTTTATTCTTAAATATTACAATATATATATAAAAATTAATTTTGCATAATTTTTGCTTTTAAGATGGTCATAAAAGTGTTAATTTACAATGTATATCAATGTCAGTAGAACACAAGGGTAATAATAATTGTTGTTAAGTGTTTACAAATTTGCAAAAGAGTTACTTAAATAGTTTTGGAAATATCCTGCGCGCAAGTTGTAAAAACAGCGTTTTGAGATAAATGCAATTAAAGTATAAATTTATGAATAAAGTAATCTATTTTGAACTTTCATAAAAAAATACATTTTATACATGTAACTATGACTATTTGCCAGTGTATTAATAAATTTTGGAATGAAACATCAAAAAATGACAAAAATATGACTTCTTATGTATACTTACGTGGCACAAATATCTTCGAAAAAAAGCTAAATTCTTTAAAAAAATACAAAATTTGCAAATTCACTTAAATAAAAGAAGAAAATTTAAGTGATAGTTAAAAGTTGATCATAGTCTATATAATAGAGATCTATATAACACAAGTATTATAGAATATTTTAATTTATTAAAGAAAATATAAAGCAGCTTTAAAATTTTCCAGCTTCATATAGAATGCCCTCTATTTCTTTCTGAGTTTCAAATTTTACAGAGTTTGCCATGCGTTTTGCTCTGCGACTTTCTAAACTCATAGCTGAACTACTAATTTCTGCATCAAAAATTCGACTTTTATCAGCTTTTTTTGCTGATTCAATTGCATACTGTCCTACACGAAAGCCCATTCTTTTTATACATTCAAGTCGACCTATTCTCCCATCATTGAATGATATAATTGCTTCATATGCAGCAAGCTGTGCGATAAGTTTACTCGATCCGCTTGTTTTGGGGCATAGTTTCCACACAAGGGAATTAAATGATTCATTGGAGTTTTGTGTTTTTGCCCCAAGGCAACGTTTCAAAAGTTTGGGATCTGAAATATCTTTAAATATAGGTTTTATACAGTCCATCACTGCAGCTGGCATGCTGTTCTTGTGTTGGAATCCTTTCTCAGAACCAGCAGCTTTTGCTCTTTGGAACGCACACCATGAATTCTCACTTTGTGGACAAAATTCGTGAAGAGGTTCATCATCAGTAGAACGTTTATGATAGAATATAGCCCACACAGCTTTACGCATATCCATGCATGATCCCTTGTTGCTCCTAATAGCATTACCATAGTACGTTGTGATTTGATCTATAACTTTATCTGTTAATCGACCTTTTCCACTTAGTGGCTTATGATCAGCCAATTGTTTTCCTCTCATATTGATTTTTAATTGTCGCAACCTATTACCCATTCGTTTCTGTACATGACCAACACATTCGATTTTTTTCAACACAATATCACTTCCATAGTTATGATTTTTCTGCAATTCAGAAAATGTTTTCGTATCACCATCCCCAATATAGCTGACATATTGGACACTGTGCTTTTCTATGGAACGATTGAATATTTTGCATATTCCATCTTACCTGCAGATCCTTCGTGATTTTTTATACATTTTTGTTCATGATTTGCTTTCCATAAAAGATATTGTGCTCCATACTTTGGCCCTTTCCAAGATTCACAACCTTTACAGTATGATGAAAGTACATCAATGTCTAAAATTTTACCAGTTTCTGCACCAATTACACTCACAAATCCCACGCGTGATGAATGGCCGCGCGTTTTCCATGATCCATCCCCACTAACTGTGAGGTCTGAGCAGCCAGTTGCTTCAATTTCTTGTTTCGCAGCATACGACATAGACATTTCAGCAATTTTTGAAGTTGTCGACAGCATTTTTCTTAATTTTCTACAATATGCAGATTTTTGGATAGGTGGTGGTAAGTCCATTACACCACAAAATGTGCGCATACCTGCAAGACCTTGACTAATACATCTCATTCCATACATAAATCTTTCATTAATTTCTGGAATGTTTTTCTTGTCACCCATCATAGACGAAGAATAAAAAGAAGTCAGTTCACCACAACTATCGCAAAGCAGAAAAAATTTTGAAGATAATCCATTAGTGTTGTTTTCGCACACTTGTACATCTGATCCACATTGTTTACAACACAGATACTTGGAAATATTACTGACTAAAATTTCTATATCCAAAATTCTATATCCTTTAAATTTAGAATCAACAATTACGTTTTTAAAACAACTAGAATTAAGTTTTCTTGCTGAAGCACTCACAAAAATGCTTTGCTTGTCTGGTGTTGTGAAACGATTACCATGAAACTTTCGCTTCTTCTGACGCTTGCCAGAAGAACGTTTAGGAGTTTCACAATCCATATTCATAACTAAATTAATAAAGTACTTGTAAAGAGTATTTAAAGCGTACTATTTAGTTAATATAATCAGTAAATACACACAATAAACCACGGTAAAATCTTATAAACAAGGCAACAAACTTCAAACGAAATCACAGTTCTTAAACTTAGCTCTCATTTTCTACTACAACGTGATAAGCAAGCGATAACGTATCAAAACAAAATTAAAGTAGAAGTAACGTTTCATCTCGTCTTCTTCCTCTGGCATATTTTTATTTAAAAATAGCAATGGCTGGCTTTCAGCACACGAAATCCAAACTGAGGCCCTTTAAAACTATAAACAAACACTACAGCAGCTGCCACGATCTTTGCGGGTGTAAGAAAAACAGCTGCTTGGATATTTACATTATTTTCAATATCTCGCAAACTAATGAACGTATGAAAAAAACAATTGCGTCAAATTACTCAGAAATGATTGGGCTATAAAAATATCAGAAAATTAAAAAATCGAATTTTTGAAAATTTTAAAGGTGTACTGTCCCCTTAATAGACAGTAATTGAATTCTACATAGTTACAAGTCTACATCGTCTAAACTATGATTAGCAGTGCTCTTATTGGACATGTCTGGAGGAAAACTTCTGGTCCAAGAAATACGTTACTTCTAACTGCCGATTTTCCTGAAATTGATGGCGGAAATACGCTAGGTAAAAAATGTTGACAAAATTACTACCTGTGGTAAGACCCGCCTAACGCTAGAGGGCGCTGAGAGCGTCATTGTGTTCTGAGACTCGGGAACTCAAGCGAACTCGGGAACTAAAACTGCTGGGGCTTATAATCGATGAAAAGCTCTCCTGGATGCCTCACCTCAGAGCAGTCCGCGCGAGGACACACGCAATTGCAAATACCATAAGGGGCCTTCAAGGCTCAGACTGGGGCCTTAAACCACATATCCTAAAAATCCTCTATCAGTCCGTCGTAGGAAAAATGGCCCTGTATGGAGCGGCAATCTGGGCAACTCCAATGAACGAAAGGAAAAAGAAATTGCTCAGTAGTATACAACGCCCTTTTGCTCTGGCTGTTACAAGAGGATACCGTACAACAGCGACAGCGGCAGCCACAATACTGGCGGGACTTTTGCCATTACATATTCGAGCCGCACAAGAAGCAGCAGTAACGACTGTCCTCCAATTACATCTCTGCACTACTTTTGGACCGCTATGCTATGATCCAAAGGAGTATGAAACAAAACGTCTCATAAATGCAACCCATCCTTCACACCATGGAAAAGGGATTATAGCACACACCACCTCTCAGCACAACCCCCATGAAGAAATAAGGCCAGTAAATGTCATCCATTCGTCTAACTACGGAAAAGGAGTCTCGGTCCACACATCATGGAAAAATGACTCTGACACAAAGGATCAATACTATGTTTATACGGATGGTTCAAAAGTTGACGGACCAGTAGGCTGTCGCCTTATAGTAACTAAGAACAAGGAAACGCTGATAACATGGAAAGGTCATATGGGACAGAATAATTCAGTTTTCCAGGCTGAAGCAATTGCGATTCGCAAAGCTATCGTGTTAACAAGCCCCCCAGTAGGATCCACTATTAATATTCTTACAGACAGCCTCTTGGTCATATATGCCTTACGAAATCCCAGACATCCTTCTCCTATCATAGCGGAGATTCAGGACATGCTGAAGGAGCGTTCACCGACAATGAATATCCTCATATCTTGGATAAAGGCGCATGCCGGCATTCAAGGTAATGAGGAAGCGACAGGCTAGCAAAAGAAGTAGCTCACAATATCGATGCACAAAGCGTTATTACCAAACTCTCGTGGTCTCACCTTAAAAAAGAGACAAGGACAGCAGCTCAACACCAATGGCAATGGGAATGAGACACTACCGAACAAAGCAGGAAGACCTATGAATATTACCATAAAGTTTCGCTCGATCGTCTTGAGTCATCCCCACAAATAACAAGATTTGTGACGGGGCACGGCCATTTCCCTCTCATTATTATGAGCGAGGAATTGCAAATACTGAAAGTTGTGTCTGTGGAGGCATTGGCAAACCAGACCATTACTTTGTAGAGTCATTAGGTTAATTAGAAGCAGAAAAGATGAAAAATTTGCAACCGCCTTCGCCGGGAATCGAGCCATGGACCTCTGGAATACCGGCCCAGCGTGCTACCGTCACACCACGAAGGCACGCTAGGGAAGTGGGAGAAATACCTTATAACTTGACCCAATGGCCTCTAACCGCACAGTGGCATGTGCAGCTTCCGGAACAGGCAATTTCTCACAAGCGTTATCTGATCAAACAGCGAGCATTTCGCATCAAAATATGCAAGATAATTCAGAAACTGGAGGAATTGGGAACAGTTTTGTGCAGTGTGAAATAGTTCCCTGTCAATCTTTTTTTTTTTTTTTTTACTGTATATATTATGAAACACGTATGTATTATCGCCAATGAAAATTATTATGAACTATATATGTATTATGTAACTGGTTCAATATATTATGAACAATGTAAGCAAGTATGAACTATGTAAGCATGTATATGTATGAACTATGTAAGCACGTATTATGAAAGATTTATATATTATGAACTATTTGTATATAAGCATGTACTATGAACTATGTAACTATGTAAGCATATATTATGAACTATGTAACTATAAGCATATATTATGAACTATGTAAGCATGTATACAGGATCAATGTATGCCCTTATAGGGCCCATGAGGTGTTTCCCCGGATAGTTGCGGAACCTGGACTAAACCCGAACAGTCTAAGTAAGCCGCACGGGTGTCCAGATTCTGTTCTCAACTGTCAACTGTCAACTGTTCTGAGACTCGATGGAAGTTACTCGATGGATGATGTGCGATTTCTGAGATTGAGATATTATTACATTTAATTAAATCAATTTATATTTTATTTATTGGTGATTATTGATTTTGATTTATTCATATTTGATGTGATATTATGTTTTGCTGAACCACCACAATTTCGACAAACTTGGATTACCACTGAATCTTAAAACCACCGATGCGCATTTGATTCTCCCCGCTTAAACTCCCATGGAGTTTACATATCAATTTCCAGATATTCAAATAAATTTAAAGTCACTAAAATTACACTGAACTAAATATTAAATTGGTAAACTATTAAATATAAAATAAACGTTTTTCAAGTTCATTCAGTCTTTAAATGGTAGAGGAATAATTTTGTTGATGGCTCTCCGAAGAACACCTGTAGAGGTCTTAACTTCAACTACTCTGACCAGACCATCAGCACCAGGATACACTTGTTGGATGCGACCCAATGGCTAATGCAAAGGATTGGGGTTGGAGTCCTTCAGCAGTACTATAGTTGACCAACCTGTTAATACGAAACAAGATAAGAGAGGATTTGAAAGGGAAAAATATGACTTTGCGAATTTTGACCCTCTGGCTGGCATGAAGGATAGGCGACATACAGGCATCCGCTTATGATACCGATTTTCGGAAGGTGCGATTTAAATTATTTTCACAGCTGACGCTTACATTTGGCCATCTTAAACGTAGCTCTTCACCAGATTTAACGTAAACGTCTTTAGACATGGAAATACTTATGGCTTTGACCTTATCTACAATGACCAGCCATCCTGTGTCGCATATTAGTGTAGTATAAGGTATTTTCTCTTTCCTTTCTGCATGCCTTCGTGGTGTAACGGTAGCACACTCGACGCGTATTCGAGAGGTCCATGTTCGCGTCTCGGCGAGGGCACTGCTTATTTTTCATACTTCCTGCTTCAAAAATCCTAATGACTCTACAGTGGCGCCCGAACTAAAAGGTGGTGGATGATGATTCTTCACCACCAGGATTTGGGGATTGGGTCCCATAACCCACAGTCGTCCTTTTAAGGGGAAGTATATAAAGTATGTTCTGCATGCTTTCGTGGTGTAACGGTTAGCACACTCAAAGGACACACCTGGACCTCTCGAATACTCGACACGAAGTCCAGGTTCGATTCCTGGTGAGAGCATTGCTCATTTATCACGTCTCCAGCATCAAAATAACCTAATGCTTCAGGATACGTCCTGGAAAATGTCTAGCAATCTCTAAATTTTTCAGGCTTTTTTTAACACAAATGACATGGATTTTCGTGCAGCTTCATATGGTCAATAAGAGGATCAGAAATATGTTCGATACTCAAATAATCGAGATTTCTAGACATACCTTTTCAGTTTCTAAAGATGTTCCTGGATTTTTCATTCCTGCTGTCTTTCGTATTTGGAAAGTGCACGGTGAAATTAAATCATCTGAATGATTTTAAAAATGGGTCCCTTTTGTAAATACTGTAGCATGCAAACCTGCAAAGGAAAGAAAATATTTTTACGAAGGATAACAATCTAATAACAAATTATTCAATGAAATATTGTATTCAGAAATATATGAAACACTCGAAAAATTAAACAGTCAGACGAAATTTTACCCACTATCAGAACGACCGCATTTCTTTCGAACATATGAGATAATCATCGAGCTCTGCTTGAACAGGCGATTATTTTTCCGATGCCAGAAAATTTGAAAAATCAGCTACACCCGTTTTGGAATTCGAATCACGGACACGACAGCATACGCGGGGGGATACAACTTCCCCCACTTAAATGGTGACTGGGAAGAAAATAAACATTGGCATTAAGCGTCACTGAAAGTCATATTCTCTAACACGACCACCTTCACAGAAAACCGAAATCGTTTGAAACTATGAAGAATCTTTCTGTAGTTTCATTGTAACATATGAGCAATAGGAGGGGGGGGGGGAATCTAAACCTGATTTTTTGTTTGAAACAAGATCATACTTCAAACAAAATGTGACGTTCTTTTACATGTTCCTAATAAATAAAGCAATTGAAATTAATTTTTGCATCTGAAAGAAAAATTCTTTCGAATACTATGTGTTGACCGGAAATAACATTAGCTAAAGAAGAAACTAGAAGATGTTGTGTATAATTCCACAGAGTATGAGGAGTAACAAAATCGCCAATTAAACTCCTGATTTATTTTTTCTCCCCCTCCCCAGTCATTGTCGTATCCCGCACTGGCTTCGAGAATACTTCTGGTCACTTTGCCGGTACTTTTCTATTCTTTCACAGCTATGTTTAACATTCTTTTTCGAAAATTCTCTCAGATCCTGTCGTTTATTCTTGGATAACAAGATGTTAGTTCACGCTCTAGTAACACCCAGACCTTTAAACAACTGTCTTTAAATCACACTTTCCACTTATAAGTCTAATTTAAAAGAACTAAACATAGAAAAAAACTGGAAATATTTCCAGAACGTTTCTCAAAAAAAGGAATCACGAAATAAATGATTGATCAGGTTAAAACAACGTTTTCTGCAGTAAACTAAATTTAGAACACTGACGTAAGGAAAAGATTCCGAGACATAAACGACCCTCAGCCGAAGCCGATAAGGTCCGCATCTTCTGCCTGCGTCACCACGCGCGCCGTGACGAAAGGGGTCGCCCCTAGTTACGTAGCATTTGTTGTTGTCTGGCAACACCTGTGGATCTCTGATGCTTTATCTTCGCAAGTTGTAACAGTTCACACGGCGGGTGAATGGACCGAAATCTTGTTGCTATATGCTTGAGTTATCGTTTTCCATTCGCTGACAAAATTTTATGATTTGTAAGGCAGAAAAGACACAGTACAGACACAGTTGCTGGGTGCTGCTCCGCTATGAAGCGCCTTCGCTTTTAAGAATTCATTGCACTTATTTTATTGTCGACTTCAACTAGAAGTTTAAAAAGAGCGTCCTGGTCAAGAATGAGATAAATTGAGATTTTTTTTTTTTTTTTTTTTTTTTTTTTTTAAGTTACATCTCTAATTCATGTAAAATTAAAACTTGCATCAGAATATTATTCAAGTAATTCTTTTTTGATGTGCATACTAAAAAAACTCCTGCACAAATTTCCTTTATGACCACTGTTAAGAAGCCTAGCCTCATGCATGTTTCAACTGTTTCTTTAAAAATTGACATTGCTAAAGGTAAATTCTTTTACACTGAGTCCAATTTTTTAGACCTTTCTTTTATATGGAGTATTTCCTTTTAATAATGCCCCAAAATATTTCGATACTTCTAACCTGGGATATAGCATTCACCCTTTTTAGACACAAAATCAGTTTCTGATTGTTCAAACGTTGATAGCATCTTTCGCCTTAACATCTAATACCTAAATCCGGCCAGAACAAAGTATATCTTCGTTTTACTGATGCTTTTTAATGAAAGGAATCAAATTTTTTTAATCCACTGATCTAAATAAATGGACTCATTATAGTTCCCTGAAAAAACAGTTGTTTAGAAATATCGCTTTTTTGTTTACGGCTTTATATCTCTTGCGAATTTTCTTTACGCTACATGTTGAAAGGGGCAGAATTAGAGAATATTGGATGATAATACCATGAGACCACAGAGATAAAGATCAAACCTAAAGTACGATTCATCACATATGACAGCTTCTGTCCATTTCTGGCTCGAATCGATTGCTTATAAATTTTGAACTAATTTTTTTTTCCTCAATTTTCTCGACCTTTTATACTTTAGAGCCGCCTTTTTAGAGTAAATTTTTAAGCAAGATCTTCCACAATTCGATGAACGCCTCCGTCAGTTTTCGAGCAACATAAAGGATATAAATGTGTATGAATTTTCAGCGACTTTCCGTTGCTGAACCTGTTTACTTATTCGGATCTTTTCCTAATTTTATTTCATATCAACATGTCCGTGCTCTTCATATTGTTTTCGAATTTGATAAATCACTGCTTTTGATATGTTACTATATTTTTTGACGTTTAAAAACAGCGGTGTGCTTTTTTAGCCCAAAAGAGCGTTAGTCCGAATGGGTTATTAGTCTCGAAATGGGATTTTGAGTCATCCATTATAAACGGCGAATCACTTTTCAAACTGTTGCCTCCAAATATTATCTCCCTTTACTATTTTTGAAGAAATTATATAATGAAGAATCTGCATATATGTATGTATCTTTCGCACATCTTGAGAAAAAGACGGTTCCTAGAGCCATCCAATTTTGAATAACGTAGTCCTCCCCCCGAACATGTGTACCTGGAAACCCAAATTTTGAATTCAAAATTTTTATTTCTATTTTGTAAAACTTTAATGAATTTTTAATTGAACAAACTCGACGATTCGAAAGTGAGCAGTGGCAACATTGTACGAAATACATTTTTATCTTCAGCGCGCAAGAGTGTCTATCCAAAATTCTAAAGATATGCTATTTTAAAAATATTTTACAATTTTGCTGTTGAACTGAATTTTATTAAATAAATAAAGTTAACACACAAAACTTTAATAAATGACAAGTAAAAATTTGTGTTAGCCATCTTACTAGAAACTGTGAACTGTGAATATTGTGAACTGAGACTGTTCAAATCTGAAACCCTTTACACTTTTTCCCCTTTCTTTTTTAATTCTTTTTTGAAATCTCTCCCTCACTACTTTATTATAAAACATATATCTACTTTGAATACTCGCTTATATTGTTGTATTTTATTACATTATTTCCGTATGATGAGGAGGAGTAAAATGGTCAATACTAAGCAAAACTAACCTGAAATGAAATCATTGTTTACGTGCTATTGCCGTCCGGATCACTCAGCCAGCAAAAAAAAAAAAAAAAAAAAAAAAAAAAAAAAAAGAAATGCCGTATGAAAGATTAATCAGAGGGAATGAATATATTTAACAGAACGATAATGCGGTGTGAACGAGAGACAATAGAGAATCACAAACAATAAGCCATGAAGAAATCAAAACCTTTTCTTAGGATTTTCGATTTCAAAATTACTAGCGAAAAAAATGTTTTAATAATTGCAATACAGTTTCACCCTGACATTTAAAAATGAGATTTTATGACCTAGAATTTAAACAAGGAAGTGAAATAATAACACGAAATAAAAAAAAAAAAAAAAAAAAAAAAAAAAAAATTATAAAATTGGTTGGAGGGGAGATAGAAAATATATGAGTGTAGGAAAGGTTTTTTTTTTTTTTTTTTTGTTTTGTTTTGTTGTTGTTGTGTGTGTGTGTGTGTATGTGTAAATAAGACAGAGGATATAAGGCTGTGGAAGAAAAAAATAACAAAAAAGAAATTTCATGGTACAGAGAGAGTGTAGTTTTGATCCCATTGTTCGTATTTTCTATTCCAAAAATACGGAAGTGAATGCTTCACTGGTAGAAAAAAAACAATGGTCATTGTCGATGTTCTCTTACACGTTCCTAATAAATAAAGCAATTGAAATAAATTTTTGCATCTGAAAGAAATGTGTTGACCGGAAATAATATTAGCTAAAGAATAAACTAGAAGATGTTGTGTATAATTCCATACATTATGAGAAGTAACAAAATCACCAATTAAACTCCTGATTAATTGGGGTAATATACGGGACAATATTGCAATATCTTTTTGAATTAAGCAATTATTAATTCAAAATCACAGTTAAATAGGGGAAGAGGGAAAATGTTATAGTTAATAAAAAATTCTATTGCCAATCTATACTGTTACCGGTTTTGTATTTATTTAGCTATTTTTGGTAGAATAATTTGTAATTAAATCTGTTTTATATTCCCATGCAATGCAGCACGAGACTTATGTGAAGAGAAAGCTTAGCCGGAAATATTAAAATACACGAACACGCGCGTTTAACATTTTAATAAATAGATATCTCGTAATTGTACTCTTTTGCTATCCAGAAAATACGAGAAGCTTCTCGTGCTGATTAAAAAGCTTATAAAAGCGGGAGGAAAACATCTCAATTCAGTTGTTTACTTACTGCTGTTATTGATTGTAGCGAATTCGCGGTGAAATCGGATTAGCTTTCTCTACTTTGAATTGTGTTCTAGAAAACGTTTCAGTAGTTTAAAATGTAACTATAAACTAACTATATGTAAGATATTGCGATGTTGTACAAATATCTCTGAAGAAATCTCAGCATTTTGTTTTACTTGCTGTGATAAGAATAAATTTTATTCACTTTTCATCGGACTTATGCATTCAATTCATTACGAAGCCGTACACACGCAACAATATTATTAAAATCTGTGCGCGTCTGTCTATTTGTTTGTTTGTTTTTGGCATCATCTGCTCCGGAACGGCAGGGAGTTGAGTATCAAGAAAAGTACTCCCGGATTCCAAAAATTCGTGGGAAGCTATTTCGACCATTTTCATCTTCATACGACTTTAATCAGCCGAGATATTAATTAAAAACTCTGAAAACGCTAATTTTCGCCTTGATTTTTGCGAGTGGCAACAGTCTCGCACGCTCGAGAGAAAAATCTGCTTTATTTCGAAAAGTGTTGCCATTGCTCGCTTTCAAATTGTAGAGTTTAACAAAAATTTGTAAGTTTTACAAAATATGAAATAAAAATAGCATTGCCAAACATTAAATACATTATTATTACATAAGGTCATGTTCTGGCGTTGAAGAAAGCAAGCGATTTCGTGTGACGTCATTTACGTCGAAAATGTTTTGTTAATGTCAGCATTTTAAATAAATAGCTTCTGTTGGCAACTTTTTTATTGTCGAGTTAAGATAATTGACACGGTATGTTATTGCCGCTTTAAAATGTCTACTGAAATGTTTTTATGCATTTCCTTTTCAGGTGTACAAAGAACTCTTAAATTTTGCTTTGGCCGCAGCTAGCAACTTTATATACAGTACATTAAATTAATAGTTCATTTTATTTTCAGTTTTTTAGTATCTAGAGTTTATAAATATTGCTTTGGTTTTAGTCCGCTCATCTGGCGGGCTTGCACGCTAGTTTATCTACATTTTTGAGCATTTAATCTGGTTAATAAGTTCATTGAGTGACGTTAATTTATTTAATCATCATTCAAAATAAGAAAAGAACTGTAAATGACGGAAGAATAAAAATCATTAAGAATGAAGCATTTTAATTGGCTCGCTATTTGTAAATTATTCTTTAATGCAGCAAAGGATTACCATATACAGAAGAACTTCAACTATGTCACTGAGTTTACAATCAAGAAAAAAAAAAAAATGTCCATTAGAACTTCTCAATTTTTATCGCATAATTTTAATATATATTCAGGATTTATACAGTTAAATTACACATTAAATCAGGTATAATAACAATTTCCAAATACTATGACATCACCTACCATTATTGCTAATATTCCATGCATGAAGCCGTATTCTAAAAACATTTACCGCATATCCACGACTCGATTAACAAAACTGAAACCCGATGTTCTTTTAATTTTTTTCAATATAAAAAATAACACTAACATGACTTAGACGAAAGTATTAAATTTCCAAATTAAGTGTTTGTTGATCGGTGTCAGATTTCTACTGATTATAGAAGAAAGCAACCGAGGAAGTTAATGCAAATGTTTTAAGTCATATGGCACCGCAATACCTGAGGTGATGCAACTGTAATATTTGCTTCGTTTAACGAACGTTAAACACTGAATATTGCCGACATCTGGTCAGTATCGGAACCCAGTCAGTTAAGATTGTGATATATTTATAAGTTCAAAATTGGAAAATGTGCTCGACTTCAGTAGAAACCATCAACGTAGCATCCGGTGGAGTAACAATTAGTGAGAGATCCACTCGGCTGTCGGTCTACATAATTTCGCCCTGGAGATTTAATACTACAAAATGAGTTTCATGGCCATCGTTCTGCCTCTACTAATCAATTAATTATCTCAAGTTAATTAGTAAGGCAAGATGATAGCTCAGGCAGACATTGAAGGTACCAAAGGGCTAGATGTTATGTTGCTATGTTCATAGGTTAGAACATAGTTTTGTGCTAAGTTAGAGCAGTGCAGAGGTTACGCTGTTAGGCCGTGGCCAGCGCACAGGTTACGTTGTTAAGTTAAAGCAGTACACAGGTTAGGATCAGTTGCACAGGTTAGAACACAGTCTTGTGCCTAGTTAGAACAGCGCGCATATTATACTGTTAAGTTAGAGCAGAGCACAGGTTTGAACACACTATTGTACCAAGTTAGAACAGTGTACAGATCAAGCTGTTAGGACAGAGCTTAGGTTAGAACCAGTTGCACAGGTTAGAACACAGTATTGTACCAAATTAAAACAGTGTATAGGTTACGGTGCTAGGCCGCGACACAGTGCACTAATTACGCTGTTAAGTTATAACAGTGCACAGGTTACAACACAATATTGTGACAAGATAGAACAGTGCACACGTTATGCTGTTAGGCTGTGACACAGTACACTGCTTACGCTGTTAAGTTAGAACAGTGCACAGGTTAGAACACACTATTGTGCCAAGTTAGAACAGTCTGCAGGTTACGCTGTTAGACCGTGACAGAGTGCATTCGTTACGCTGTTAAGTTAGGGCATTGCACACGTTAGAACCAATTGCACAGGTTAGAACACAGTGTTGTGCCAAGTTAGAACAGTGCACAGGTTATGCTGTTAGGCAGTGACACAGTGCACTGATTACACTGTTAAGTTAGGAGTGCGCACAAATTAGAACATAGCATTGTGCCAATGTACGGCACAGATAAGGAATAATACTTGACAAAGAGATGTAGATGCATTGTAACTATGCATCCTATGTATATCCTAGTCCAGAGCTTCTTAAATTTTTCAGTCACAACCCCTTTTTATCACTGAGATTTTTCATGACCCTAGAACTCCATAATATTTACGAAAATTTTGTGGGACCCCACAAGCATTGTTCAAATCCGACACACGCGTGAGGGAATTTCAATTTTTCACTTCTACTGAAATATACTATTGAAGTTTTAGGTCATTAACTTTAATTTTAAAACATAGAACAATGTGAAAATTTTAAATAAGTAACAGACGAAATAACAGCGTCACGTGCAAAGCAAGTAAAATGAACGTTTCTATTATAAAAGGAATGCCTCGAAACACTTTCGTTTTTTTCTTTGTATTGTCTTATCTATTTTCAGATACACTGAGTAAAAATATTTGGTAATTGTAAAATTATTATAATAAGTTAAAAAACATCCAAACTGCTAAAATTTTGGTGACCCCCTGCTGTAGGTCCCAAGAAACTCTGTCCTAGTCCATTATATGTATCGACGCAGTTGTCAATGAGTGGGAAACGCATACTCGCATAATGAAAATCTCCTAATGACCAGTTGTAAATCAGGAAATGTAAGTCAAACGCGCCAAATTTCAACGTGCTTAAGAAAACGATCACAATAATAACTACAATAGCAAAAGATAAATACCAGCCTTTCAATACATCTTGATTTGGAAATAAATAGCAATCACATTCCTATATTTTGCGCAGTCATGTAAAGGGTAGAGAGCAGGTATCCTCCAAAGGATAGAGTCATGCAAAGGATAGAGATATACGTATACTTCGTGCTGTCATACAAGGGTCAGAGAGAACGCGTTCTTATTAAAGTATGTATATAATGAAAAAACACTAGAATAAAATACACCTCAAGGGAACAGATTTAAGTCTTTCCTTCCATCCTCAACGCCGTGAGGGAACTTTGTGCTCGATGATATTTTAAGTGTCCCCATGTCACAGACACTGTATATTTTACAAACCCCAATAGTTCCTCTGATAGTCAAATCCGAACCCGAGGATATAGTCAGCCGGCACAGTCAATCCTACAAAGATCCGTTCGTGCAATTTACTGCATCTGATGCAAAAGAGAAATATGAAATGCTTAAAGAAGGTTAAGAGGAGGCTACTATTGGTTAAGAGATAACAGCATATCAAGACTTGTGTTTCTCTTGATTTGCTTTGGAAACATGGGATGTCCTGAATAGGAACAGAAAACTTACTCAAGCTATGTTCAAGATTTGTGTAAAACAGACGACACAAGCAGGAAGGGTATACAAAACCCTTTGTTTTCAATACTTTACAGGTACTTCCGAACTTCGGAATACAGAGACCAACCACTTGTGGTCTGAAGGTAAGAATATAAAACTACTAACTAAAACTCTAACTAAAAGCTAACTTTGAATTAGTATACAAATGCCTAGCACTAAAACTGGCCTTTGTTTAAAAAGGTACGTATGTAGTACGCCGAACTGCTGAAACTACGATACGTTCTCAAATATCAAGAGGGCTAAACGTCTGGCCTTAAAGGCAACCAGCAACTGAGTGAAAACTCGTAAAGCTGCAGTGGCAAGCGGCTTGCTTCCTAAATCTCCTTCTCTCTCTCTCTCGGAAAAAAGCCACAACTTAAATACTTGGACCTTAGCAAGACAATTTGCATAAACAAGTTAAAGCATTTAATTCTGGCCGGAAGTAGAAAATAAGAAGTGATAGTACAGTTTTAAAATAAAATGAACGTTAGTAAAACTTAAGATCCTTACAAGCAAACAAAATGCCTGTTTAATTGGATTGATAATGCACTGAAAATTCAAAAGACGCTAAATAAAGGAAAGGAATCTTACAAGAACTGCTCATCCTATGTATATGTGTTTCTGTACTTGTGTATATTGCACTAATTACCTGCTCCACTTAAATTATATACAATACGTTAAAATGTCATATATGTGTAGACAGACTGATTGTATAGACAGTGTTTCTGTGATATAAAAGACAAAATCTTTTTTTCACTCCACGCGCCACTTCCCTCACTCGCAGCTCACTCGCCTTCTGGACTACTGCTCTCCGCGACGACTTGCTAATCCTCGGAAAAGACTCATGCCATATTTTCACAAATATGAACTCTTCTTCATCGTTATGAACTCTAGGTGTTAGAAAACCGGCTACGAAAGTTATACTGCGGTAGAGCTGTTGCGCGGTAACCTGATTTGCAAGCACCGTTTTGCCTGAGCTGAGATTTACAAACAACTCATTTATGAGTCTCATGTTGGGACGCGAGCTCAGAATTTCAAGGATTTTCTGTAATCCGAGAAAATACATAAAATTCAGTAATAGCCATTTATGTTCCACATATTTAATTACAGCGGTACGATACGAACGTTCATCTGAGTGGGAAGACAGCACTGGGTGTATCTATGTTGCTATATTTTGACTATATATAGACTATTATTATTTGTGCCATTTTCAAGTTCTATTGATCATCACATTGTCAGGCTATTATCTCATTTTCAAATGACTGCTACTTTACAAGTGTTGTAACATTGCTTGAAATCTATAATATACATTTCAGTAGATATTCTTTTATCATTGTGACAACAAACCAGTATCTGAGTATTAAATAACAGTTTCGTTCTCTCCGCCATAGCTTTCTAATGAATTTAAAATCACTGCTCTTATATTTCGAACCTTAGAATTTACGAAACATTCAGCAAAAATTTTTTCCTTCCCCATCTAACCGCATACAATGAATCCGCGGTTACGAGGCTGGAAAGCACAGATTTTTTATAAAATTAAAGCGGTATTTTCTCCCTTCTTTCCGCATGCCTTCGTGGTGTAATTGGAAGCATACTCGACGCATATTCGAGGTACGCCGCTTTTTCGGATGGCAAAGACTGTCCTTCACCATCGATAGATAGACTTGTATCATCGATAAGCAAGTGAGCGTTGTTTATCTATTACGAAGTTTTCAAATAAATAAAATTTATTGATTCTTTTCCTCATGTGCTCAACCGCATACTTAAATATTATTTTAAATCGTACCACTAGATTCTATTATCTATTTTATAATCATGCATATTTTCTTGTTAGATAACAATACAAACACATACATTAATTTTCATTATTTTGTACACTGATTACATGCACAATTGCTGTTTTTTTATTAACAAGAGAACTAAACTAAGGATATCAATACTGTTGATCATTGTGTCAGCAATTTGAGTCTGTTTCTGTTTATTAAGACTTTTATGAAGATCTCACGTTGAAGAAATTCGAACAATGGAAACGATTGACTGCATCATATACATTTATTCGTATTGCGTCCCGTCTCGTATATAACAAGAAAAAAATTAAATGTGAAGGTAGGCCTTTTCTGGAAAATTTTGTATACAAACTTACCACAATTCCGTTTAAGACTTAAACGAAGTATTGAGACTTCGTAATCGATTACAAAGTGCGGTTCGAATACCGGAGAGGGCATTGCACATTTTTCCTTTCTCCTGCTTTAAAAAAAAAAAAAAAAAAAAAAAAAAAAACTTATAACTCTACAAGTGACGCCAAAACTAAAAATGTGGTGGACAATAATTAATAATTCTTCACCAGATTTGGCAATTGGGTCCTCTAATCCTTAGTCGCCCTCTAAAGAAAGGAGTGTATAAGGTATTTTCTCTCTTCTTTCCGCATGCCTTCGAGGTGTACAATCGGCTTATCATAAGAAAAGCTGTCGCCAGTTAGTCTGCAGATGTCTGTTGCCGTAGAAAAGAGTCTGCACCCATTTTCCGTGGGGGTATCTTGAAGACGAATGATAACTCTTTTCACCTCAGCCAACAGTCGCCAAAACAAAATAGCAATAAGGCAACACTTGGCTCGCCCTATTTGAAATATACTAGCCCTGTTGCTATAGCGACCGCCACTCGCCAGACAGTGTGGCGGAGCTCTTCTTATCGTAGACAGACAGTAATTGGAAGCATACTCGGCGCGCATTCAAAAGGTCCAGGGTTCGAGTCCCAGCGAGGCACTGCATATTTGTCCCGTCTCCTGCTTCCAAATAACCTAATGACTCTATAACATTTTATTCTGAAATTTAATTTGCTTCATATTGTCTCATACATCCCAAGCTGCAAAATGTGTTTCAAATAAATGTATTTATCTGATAATAAATAAAATTTAGTATTTAAATTAAAAACATTTAAAATTTGTGCTCATGCTTATTTTAAAGGACATTTAATATACATATAATGGAATCTGTACTGTTTTCTTCTTTTATCATAAGATTCACATCATAACTTTTCGAGGCTCTAGAAAGATATTCCCTGCGTCTTTCAGATTTTAGCCCAGACGTCTATTTGAAACTTTGTCGTCAGGGTCTTTCTTATCTGTGAAAGGGCTTTCTTATCGCCTTAATGCTGTTAAGAAGCAACCTTTCAGAGAAGCGCTTCAAACTGCCTTCGACAGGTTGCTCGCCTTTTCCTTATGTTTGGTCAGGTGCGTTCCTTCAAAATCAGATTAAAGTGGATTTCTTATAGATAACGATTACATAAGATCTTCCTTTTCGTCCGCTTTTAGCGTTTTTGTGTTGTAATATTGATTTAAGTCATTGGGATATGAGATTTATACGTTCACTAGAAATAGAGATCTATGTAACACAAAGGCCTACAGCGAAAACAAATCGCTCGATTTACTGCAAAAATAACAAATTGATAAAAGAAAAACACTTTCCTCTGCGTTTTAAAGACTGTGAAAACCAAGTACAGTAGAACTTCAAATATCCAGATTGACTGGAATTACAACTTATTCAGATATTCGGAAAATCCAGATAAATGAGTTGCCTTATGTGAGCCAAATACGAATTTACTGCAGTGAAAGTGAGGGTATTTTTGTTTTTTTTAGTTTAGCACGTTTTATTTTAAGAACTATTCATTTAAAAAAACCATTTTTATTTTTGTAAAACAAAGTACGCAATAAGTTTTTTCGACAATACTGCGCAGTTAAATTAGTTATTATTAGCTTAACGTAGATTAATATGTTAGCGCCTAATTATCATTATTTGGTGTAGAGGTTACTTTAACTTTCGTTTTAAGTTTAAACATGCTTTACTGTCTATTCTCGTTTCCCATCTATTATTTCCTACTAGAATGAGTTTTTAGTATCGCGTTTTATGCAAATGAGTTAGAAGGAGTATTTAAGGAAGGTTCAACTTCGAAAGAGAGAGAGCTTAGGAGTGCTAAGTGACGCGTGTTTGCCGTCTGGCCACTTCGTTCTTATTCCGCTTCGTCCGTATTGTACGTAGTACGTGTTCATAATCGCCGGCTAGGTTAAATTTTAAGGGCCAACTACGTTAGGTATTTGTGTCTGGCTTCGGCTAAGTCTGTTTAGTTTAGTATTAGATTAGTTTCTTATTTTCTTATCTTGAGTTAAAAGCCGGAGTGGAGGCTTTCTTGTAATCCGAGAAGGAGCCATCTGTTATTATTTCTTTGAGTGAATAAAAGGGTATTTTAACTCTTCCTTGGACTTGATTATTGTACACGTGAACTCAGCGATAAGTCGCTCTATAGTTCATTAGGTTCTACTTAGACAAAGCACCGAGGAACATTATATAGTTAGTTATCAGTAATGCATAACAGCGAATACTTCAGCTTCTTGTAGTCACAGCATTAATTGTCTGCAGATAGAATGGCCGAAAACTTTATTCATTACACAAGAAAATTCTTTGCATCTTTCAAGGGAATATGCTACTGCATCTGGCCATCAGGTTCCTCTAAAACTCCCTTTCCCAGGTAAATACATAATTTTTGTGTAATGCATAATTTTTGTTACATTAATGATTCATAATAAATAGGTACAATAATGTCTACAAAGCACACAATGTCCCATAAAGTTGCTCAGTATACGCAATGCGATTAGATTCTGTAAGCCGTATAGAAATGTTTCTGCGGAATGAGAAAAGCCGACTTTGAGAACGGCCCTTGCAGAATCTTACAGACTTGCGTCAAATTTTACCCCATGAAGCCGCAATAACTGACCAAGTGTGACTTCCGAAAAGAATGCTTCTTGAATGACATGTGTGAGTAAAAACAAAACGTAGGCACATCAACGTTATCATAGGTTAATTCATTAATCACAATGTCTTAAGCAGTTAAACACTGTCTAAGTTCGAATATATCCGGAAGTCTCGCACTGTTCTGTCTGTTCCAGTAATTAATACGTAAGGATCTATAAATTTTATATCAGATATTTATTCCCTTTAACAAGTAGCCAAGATGTTCAATTCCTAAGCATGTTCATTAAAAATATCGGAACCTGTCTTCAGATTCAAACCCAAGCCAATCAGCATGGTTAACTGCTTCCATTAACTACCTTTCCGAACGGATGGTGAACTATAATGTTCAATGCAAACGGAAAGAAAAATAACAGCAAAGTATTCCAAGATAATTAACACAGAAAAACTAGCGGTTGACTAGAAGCATACACTGCGGTTACAAATTTCTTCTGTAATGTTCATACTTTAAGGTACATAATGCATTTATACAAACAACTTTGGTTAATATGAAGCAACAATAATTGAACCAGCTCTTTATTTGGAGGAGATCACTATACAATAAATTCCACTGAATGTAATGATATTGATTTTCCCTCTTTATTTCAAAAGCATGGGGATTGGAACAGTTAATTTTCTAAGAGATATATCTAAAGCAGGCACCCCTGACGGGATCAGTATTGACTCTCTGGGGGCTGGAGGAAATTTTAAAGGAGGAAAATGATGGATCAAGGGGTCGACTGATCGTCGATAGCTGAATCTGCATCGAAAATTTATCGACAAAATTAACATCCCATTATTTACAAATATATATAAATCAATTATATATATAATAATTTATTTCTTAAACAATATTGATATATATATATGTGTGTGTGTGTGTGTATATGTATAATTGATAATAAATTGTTTATTGATATAAAGCTACCTTATGTAATAAGGAAGAAATCATATAAAATAAATAAAAAATCTGGAGCGGCTTTCAGATTCAGATTTTATAATTACATCAGAAGCTTTCAGATTTTATAATTACATCCAAAGGAACGGTTTTTTTTTTTTTTTTTTTTTTTTGTTGTTGTTGTTGTTTTGTGTGTTACCTTTATTTATTAAATATCATGTACTTCGTACTTAAAACCATAAAATTTAAATCAACAGCAATATCACAAAATATTTAAAAGAGCATATCTTTAGAATATCCGATATATATTCTCGTGAGCTGGAGATAAAAATGTTCGCCCCCCCCCATCTACAGTTTTGCCATTGCTCGCTCTGAAATCGTTGAGTTTCTCAATCAAAAACTCATAAATGCTTTACAAAATATGAAATAGATAATAAAACAAATTCCAAATTTGTGTTTCCAGATGGCCATATTCGGGTGGAGACGTACGTTATTCAAAATTGGAGGGTCTAGGCACCGTTGTATTATACATACTAGAATTATATTGTATTATACATACATGCCTAGACGAGAAACATACATACATTTATGCAGATTCTTTATTATTTAATTTCCTTAAATATAATACAGGGCGATAATATTTGGTGGCAACAGTTTGAAAAGTGATTCGCCGTTTATAGTGAATCAACGCAAAATGTGAAAACGAAATTAATAGCTTTCTGGAAAATTGCTGAATTTGGCCTAAATAAGCGAAAAAATACACAAAAATTATGAGTTACATTTTAAAAATCAGTACTGTTTTTAATATGAAAATTTTTCATGCGATAAACTCAATATAAAACTGTAAAACGCAGGAACACACACACACGGGGGGGGGATGCGAAAGTATAAAACTTTCTAAAAAGATGTATTACTGTATACAAGTCTCTTGCAAAATTTTAAAAAGAACTTAATGTTTGCATAGAAGAGGTCTAAAATCTGAATGTTGAATATGGTTCGCAGAACCGCTGAGCTGCAACATATTTGATCTTGATACTATATTGCAAGAAGAATTAGTTCATTGCACTGAAGGAGGATGTTCAAGCACAAGCCTTATTCGAAACACAAGGGAACGCGAAATTTTAGAATTTTAAAGGTCTTTCGAGAGAAATATCCCAAAACAGAAGTTGTTACCGAACTAGCATAACTGATTTTTCACTCTTCTTATTTAATAGAAGCAGACTGCAGTCAAGTCAACATTTCAATACGGAAAAGAAAAAGAAAAAAAAAAGAAAAGAAAAAAAAAAAACAGGTTGACTATTTTCCAAAGAGGTGCTTTAAGAATTAAGTTAAGCAATTTTATACCAAATATTTAAAATGTTGCATCATTATATCAAGCACAGTCATTGTATTAAATAAAATGGAACTTTTCGCTATTAAAATCTATGATTTTTTTAATTAAAATTTGTTTATATTAGTAAAATAAAAAATAATACTAATAATAATAAAATAATAAAATATTAAAAAAAAATTAAATTCTTTCAGATTTTACATTGCGCTTAAAGGGTTTTTTTTTTAAAACTTCGCGCTTAAACCATAAAATTAAGTTCATCATCAGTATCGCAAAATAATTTTTAAATGAGCATATCTTTAGAATTTCCGAAACACAGTCTCCAGCGCTGGAGATAATCCCCCCCCCCTCCGTACAGTGTTGCCATTGCTTGCTTTTAAATTGTTGAGTTTGTTAATCAAAAATTCGTTCAAGTTTTACAAAATACGAAATCGATGATAAAACAAAGTCCAGATTCCAAATTTGGGCTTTCAGATGACCATATTCAGGTGGAAACGTACGTTATTCGAAATTAGATGGCTTTAGGTACCGTTGTTTAATCACAATGCGAGAAACATATATACATTTATGCAGATTCTTCATTATTCAATTTCTTTACATATAATACAAGGCTGTAATATTTGGTTGCAACAATTTGAAAAGTGAACCAACATTTCAAAGCAAACTACCAAAACGAAATTAATAATCCTCCTGGGCAAATTGCCCCTTTGGACAAATAAATCTTATAAATCATTTTTTCGAAACTTTGGTTCATATTCTTAGTTTAATTGTTATTTTAAGGTTATTTATGTGAAATTATTAGTATTGCGATTATGTTGCGTGCTGTATGTTATAGAAAAAAAGTGTAAGCCTGTTTATAAAGAAAACTATTCTTTTAAAATGCGTCGATGCAAGAAAAGGGTTGGGAATCCTTGATCTAAAGTCTAGTGCTTAGAAAATTATAGTACTTAAAGACAATTGCCAATAAAATTACTGCCTATTTTAGTCATTATTTATTGTTACTTTAGTTATTATTTTTTCAGCGTTAGCAGCAACATCAACATCTTGGTTAATATGATTCAGAAAGGCGAAGAGAAAAAAATGGCGGATGAAAAAGAAAGAGAAACAAAATGTATACTATGGACGCACTCAAGACAGGCCCGCGCCGACAATAGGAGCAGGGTCGTGCGGCGCACGTCGGCGCCGAGTTAGAAAGGCGCCGGGTATCATTAAAACAAGCAGTCTGTCTCGGAGCCTATCTCAACAGAGAAATTCTTGTCTTATTTGAACGCCACCTCCAGGGGGGGATCGACTCAAATCAAACCTGGGAAGCTACCGATTAAGGAAATCTGTACCTTGGCAGTCTCTGCCATACGTATATAAAAAGCTTTTATCGAACTTTTGTTAAAACTTTTTCTTGCATTCAACGGCTGAAAAAATGCCTTGCTGCAGGATTCGAGCTCGTTACGAGCAACTGTTAGAGTTTGACAGAGGTCGTATCATTGGATTGAAAGACGCAAGTCGGGTAAATCGGAGAATTGCTCGTCATATGAGCCGAAGCGATGCGGTGATTGGAAGATGCTGGCAAGAATGTGTGGACAATGGCAGATTTCAGCGTCATAATGGTAGCGGTCGACCTAAGGCCACAACCGATCGGGAGGACAGAATGATTGTCAAATCAGATGCACAGAGCCTGATTCATCGCTATCAACCATCAGACGTGCGAACCGCACACGAGTGTCCACCATGACCATTCACAGACGGCTGAAAGAGCGAAATCTACGCTCGTACCAAACGTTACGCCATCTGCCACTCACGCCTGCACACTTGTCGAGCCAGATTACAGTGGTGCTTGGTTCGATTAGGTTGAAACGATGCTGACTGGGGATGTATAGTCTTTAGAGACGAACCCCGCTTCCAACTGTGTCGTGACAATCATCGAAGACATGTCTGGGAAAGCCCAGAGCAGTGTGCCGATCCTGCTTTCACTATTGCACGCCACACAGGAGTTATGGTCTGGGGTGCCATTTCCCTTGATAGCCGGACACCTTTGGTCGTCATTAGAGTCACACTTACAGCACAGCGGTTCGTCGACGACATTCTGAGACCTGTTTTGCTACCGTCCTTTCGCAGTACCCTGGCCTTAAAGCAAGATAATGCCAGACCACATACGGTACGTGTTGCTATGACCTGTCTTACAGCTTGTCAAACACTGCCTTGACCAGCCAGATTGCCAGATCTCTCTCCCATTGAGCATGTCTGAGATATGGTGGAAAGGCGACTGCATCTACGTGGGAATGTTGATGACCTAGCCCGACAATTGGAGCAAATTTGGCAAGAAATACCGCAGGAGACCATCCGGGAGCTTTATCAGTCTAATCCACGCCGTGTGGCAGCTTGCATCCAGACTAAACGTGGGTCAACATCGTACTGAGCTCGTTACGTTGTAACTATGTAACTTTGAAATAAATCATTCAACTGTTCTGAAATTTTAATCATTTTCTATTCTGTACATAATCTTCCTATTCACCAATTTTTTGTCTCCATCGGACGACTCCTTCTTGGTGCGTCGATTTTTTTGTTACAGAGTGTATTCGGTATCCAATGCGTTTAGTGTATTATTTCGCTTGGCTTGCAGTGTTACTTTTTTATAAAATAAACATACATATAATTTTTCAATAAATATGTTTGAGTGTGGGTTTTAACAAAGCACAAAATGTTTGCACATTTAGATAAACTGAAAGATAAAATGTAATTTTTTTTTTTTTTTTTTTGGTTTCTCATATTTTTTATGTTAATAATACTTCATTTTAAGTGCTAACCATAAGCAGTTTCCCTTTAATATCGTCACTGCATAAAGGCTCTCGCTAGACATTTGCACGAAGGCGCCGATTAGGCTTGGCACGGGCCTGCACTCAGCTGATCAATGTTTATATTTACAAAGTGTTGCCATACATTTTTTTAATATTCGCTATACTATTTATATTTGGGATATAAATTGATGAAGATATCTGGATGACGAAGCTATTCCGGTTTACTCCGGATAGTTATGGTATAAAATAAAACAATAAAATAATATATTCGTCTAATCTTTATTCTCATACCAACTTCTGGAAATGTATATATGACTTTAAAGTTGTATTTATTCTGTACTTTTTAATTCTCTTGGCCAAAAGCCACAACTTAAGTACTTGGCGTTAGCAAGACAAATTTGCATAAATAAGTTAAAGCTTTTATTTCTGGCCGGAAGTAGAAAATAAGAAGTGATAGTAAAGATTTAAAATAAAATAAACATTAGTAAAACTTAGGATCCTTACATATTTCCAACCAGAGTTAATTAGTTTGAAACTGAGGTCTAAAGCGACCTTGTTGAAAACTTTTAGCTCTAGAATCTAACGCGAGGCCAATCTTTTACAAACATTTCTCACTAGAAACTAGAAATTAAAGAGCCTTTTTTACATTATCAACTCCATGGGCAAGTAATTTTCATCTGTACTGCATCTATAAACAGGAGTTTCTTAGTTGAAATCTGGTTCCTTCCAGAGATCTGGAAGGAAAACTAGCTTAATGAAATGTTACACAATCAAATGGCAAGTAACATGAATATTTATATTTCTCTTTTAAAATTCTTATTTCATTCATGACGTTATGTAATTATCTCCCCGTGCTCTCTGACATGTGTTGTAAAGAAAAACACCAAACACGAGAGTGTCTATGTACAAGTGTTCAACACTACCGCCTGCAATCAAAACACTAACGTATTAAAATTCAACATAACAAGACCTCAGAACACACCTTATATTCATCTCTAAACCCTGAGGTACTATTCTGAAAAGTGGCTAACTCTGAAGTGTAGCGTCAGAGAGCCTAACTACATTCATTCAACCTTTAACGCATATTCTCAATAATTTGCTCTTTTTACAGTCACACCAATAAGTTAAAATTTTCGGCATTACTTTAATATTTTCACTTTTAACATATCACAGTATTTCTTAACTTTTAAGATAACAGTTCACATTGTATATAAGGACATATTAACATGTCGTTAATTTTACGCATTTTAAAACATACATTAGTAGTACATTGTTTGTTAACTTCTATTCTTTTCCAAGCAAGTGCCAATTCTTCTACATTGAAATACTACATTTCAAAAGTCTTTCAGACTAAAACTTCTTTCTTCCCAGAATCTTTTAGATAAAATTTTATACAATAATTTTTACAATTTTCTTAAGGTACCTTTCTCAAAGATTATGCTCAAAGAAATGCTTTTACAATATTCAAGTATTTACACATTCCTATTACACAATAATTTTAGTTTTACTCGCGAGTAATTGAAAAACATAATACCAAAATAGGTAACAACTCATTTCTCGCCTTTTTGGCGATAAATGTAGGTCTCACATGAGGTAAAACTTCTTGAATTCTGCCACTTGCAGTAAGAATGAAAAATTAACTTAAGGTTTCAAAGTAACATAAAGTTTTACTTATCTTTGTGATATTCAGACATCTTTTTTTCTGCCCAGTCCTGGAAAGTGGCGAAGACTACCATCTGGTTTATCTTCATTCTTGTGCGGGTTCGCCCTTCGGTTCCTTCCTCCACGAGCTTTCTTTTTCTTCCAGTTCGGTCACCCTTGAAGACCTTCTTTTTAGCATCTGCTTGTGGTCTCGGCCGTTTGATGGCAGCTGGTCTTGGCGGAACCGGGACAACTGTCTCTCGTTGTTGCCTGGATCTCGTTGCTGGCTGTTCAAACTTTTCTTGCTTCTTTGCATCTGCAGCTGGTCTTCCTTCATCATTTCGTCGACATTTGCTGCGTAGACTCCTATCCGATGGGTAGATCTTCCGTTTTGGAGCCATGTTATAGTTGATGCCATTTCTCCTGGCTCTCTTTGCATTAGTCGTACTTCTCCCTTCTTCATTCTGGGGGTGGTCGTGCCCTCTCTTTTCTGGTCGGTGGAACGGCTTCCTTTTCTTGTTACCTTCAGTTTTCCAACGGGGGAACTTTCTTTTCAATTGCTCCTGTCTACTAATGGCTTGCCCTTGTGATTGTCGCTGTTCCACCTCTGGAGATTGTGCCTGCCGTGCCGGATCCTGCAAAAGATCTTGAAATATTGGCATTTTATTACGATTATAAAATGGTTTTATCTGGTCAACGTTTGCGGTGCAGGTTTCACCATTCCTGGCTTTTAACACCACTACAGCCTGAGTTATTTTTCTATGACATATGGTCCTTCAAATCGTGGATAAAATTTGGAAGTTTTATCTTCTGGTGCTGAAGAAAGTGAATGCTTAATTTTTAACACTTCATCCCCTACTTTATAAGTTACTCCCCGGCGTTTCATATTATAATAGAGCTTCTGTTTTCTTTGTGCTACTTCAGTGTTCTTTTTTGCTTCTTTAATTAATTTTTCTATATCTCCCATTTTAAATTCTGGGGCTCTTTGTTGAACATAAAATAATTTATCTAACGGCGTTACAATCTTTCTGCCTAAAAATAACTCAGCAGGAGTTTTGCCCGTCGTATCATGTTTAGCGGTCCTAAGGGCGAAAGCTAATTCATTGACATAGTTATCCCAGCTTTTATGAAAATTTTTAACATAACTACGGATAATTTTCACTATATTTCTATTGACTCGTTCCGCTATATTTGATTGCGGCCGATACGGGATCATTTTTAAATGACATCCAGTTTTTGGCACATGTCTTCAAATATATTACTTATAAACTGAGGACCATTATCCGATATCACTTTTAGGGGCGCCCCGTATTTTAAAATATATTTATTTAAAATAGAATCAGTAACTAATTTCGCGGAGGATCGTTTTAAGGGAACAATTTCGGTCCACTTACTAAAATGATCAACCATAACAAGGAGATACCGACTTTTATTTAACTGACTTTTTGGGAAAGGGCCCAATAAATCGATGCCAATTATTTCATTTGGAAATTCCGATTTAATGCTATTTAGAAACCCGGCCGGGAGGAAATTAATATAATTAACTGCTTGACATGCTGGGCAGGACTGGACATACGCCCTTGTTAACTTTTGCAGCTCAGGAAAATAAACTGCTTAGCGTACGCGTTGGATGGTTTTTCGAATACCAGCATGAGAAGCTAAAGGGGAGTCGTGTAACTCCTGAAGTATATTTAATCTAAGACTAGCTGGGATAACTGGTCAAAATTCGTTGTTGGAATTCGTAGTTTTTGTATAAAATAATAGACCATCTATTAGTTCGTAATGGGCCGCCCTATTTCTTATCGACACAATATCTTGGTGGCTAAAATTTTCAGGATCCTTTAAATAATCATAAATATTTTTAAATTGAGGATCCTTACCCAGTTCGGTTATTACAGTTTCTCGGGAATGTATCGTACATGCTGTGAGCATTGCCACCTTTACAGTATTACCTTCTTCATCTATTTTTATTCTGGATAGGGCATCTGCTACGATATTTTCCTTTCCGGGGGTGTGCTTAATTACCAAATTATACTCTTGTTTCTTGAGTGCCCATCTTATTAACCTCAGGGATAAGTTTTTTCCTGAGTACAATCTAGTTGCCGCCGCATGATCAGAATACACTGTTATTGGCGCCCTTCCATAATAGACTCGGAACTTTTGCACTGCTAACAGAACTGCAAGTGCCTCTCTCTCAGTCGCGGAATAATTTCTTTGTGTTTGATTTAAAGTTCGACTAAAAAATGCCACGGGCTGCTGATTTTGTGAAAGTACAGCTCCTATCGCATAATCCGAAGCATCCGCTGAAATTTCTAAATTCTCATCGTTTTCAGGAAATTTCAAAACAGGGGCTTGCGTTAATGCTTGCCTTTTTAATTTTAACAATGATTCAGCAATAGCTGCAAAATCTTTAATAAAGGACCTATAATATGAACAAAGTCCTAGAAAAGAAGAGAGCTTCTTCGCCGTATTTGACGGCGGATACTTTTGCACAGCGATTATTTTTGATTCGTCCGTCTCGATTCTTTTCTGAGATATTTTGTAACCTAAGTATTTTAATTCAGGAACTGCAAATTTGCACTTTTCGACATTAACATTTAGACCGGCCTCATTTAATAATGAAAACACCTGTCTTAAATCCTGTACATGTTGGTCCAGATTATCACTAGTAATAATGATATCGTCTAAATACATAAATGTGGTCTTTCCTAGAACAGGCCTTAGCACAATGTCCATACATCGCTGAAATGTTGCCGGTGCCCCTGAAAGGCCAAACCGCATACGCAACTTAGTTATAAAAGCAGTCTTAGGCACATCTTCTGGTTTAACACCTATTTGAAAATAACCAGTCGTTAAGTCTAACGTAGTCATATATTTTGTAGAAGTTACATTCCTTAAAATTTCTTCAATAATAGGTAACGGATATACCGGATATTTAGTCATGGAGTTAATTTACGATAGTCAGTTGCAAAACGCCACCTTTTCGGATGTGTTACTGGATAGTCATTATTTTTCTTACATAACACAACCGGGCTAGCATGACCACTTGAGATGCGTGTTATGATCTTTTTACGTAACATATCTCGAATGTGCCACTCTATAATTTTTTCTTTATTCTTATCGTACCGATACGGTTTGTAGCGAACTGGCAGTGAAACTCCTGTGTCGATACTATGGTTAGTAACTTGAGTAAATCCGGGAATATCACTAAATAACGAAGCAAATTCACTTACCACTTGTCGAATTTTTTGTTGCTCTCGCTTAGGCAGGTGGTTGATGTTTAATGTGGGTGGTTCTCTTTTTTCTTCAAGAACTGGTTGCATGGTCAGCTTAAGGGACGCTTGGTTGAAATCCAGCGTTGCTTCTGCCTCTGAAAGAAAATCTATCCCTGAAATGGCATGTGCTTGTAAATTTTTTACTATAAAAATCATGATCTTTACTTGCTCGTCCTTAATGCGAATATATAATGGTATTTTACCTATGCATTTGCATCTTTCTCCCTGCGCAGCTAACACTGTCGTATTATCCGAATTATATATTCTGTATCTACGGAAGTACTTCCTAAAAAAATCTTCTGCCACACAGGAACACTGCGCGCCTGTATCCAGGAGTGTGGTGGCTGGGATGTTGTTCACCAAAACTTCAATCTTTGGAAGAGTCAAATTTTTTACAATAACTGTATTTAACTTGAAGGAAGAGAGGTTTTCTTGGCCTTCGGATTTCCGCACCCTCCCGTCAGCAGAAATCCGTTTTAGTTTAAATTTTCTTTCTTCCTTTCCATGCCTTCCTTCTTTTTCCGCTGGCCTTCAGACTTTTTTTCTGGCTTACTACTGAACTGTCGACGTTCGCCGGTTGTTTTTGGATACTCAGGTTTCCTTGCCCACTGATTCGATTTGCTTCCGTAGCCGTGTTCTTGCCTTTGCTGTGGTCTTGGCGCACCAAATTGGCTTCGTTGCTCATACTGGCGTCTTCTTTCAATGTCCGCCGTTCTTCTGCTTTCAAACTGGATTGCTAGCTCAAATAACTTTTCCAGTGTAGTCGGATTCCTTAATTCAATAAAGTCTTGTACTTGAGGAAGTAACCTCGGCAAAATCACTTATATTATCTCAGGATCCGAACGGCTTCCATACAAGAGTTTAAAGACGTGAATTTTTCTTAAAATAAAGCTTGAGAGATTTTCAATTCGTTGCTGGTATATGCTGAAGAGTTCCGCTTCGAATTTTGAACTATTTCTTACGACAGGGAAGGCTTTTACTAAGGCAGTCTTGAAATTTTCGTAAGTATAGGTGGGGCTTCCCGCTTGACCCAAGAGGTTTCTGCCTATACATTTGAACCAATTAAGCGCTTGGCCCCTCAAAGCGCTGGTAGCTAAGGTGACTTTCTGGAATTCATGGACTGGATACAGCATGAAGTGGTCATCCAATTTTTCCAAAAAACTGGTTACCGGTGAGTTTCCATTGAAGGTTGCTTCTGGTTTCATCGATGCGCGCATGGTCTGGACGATGTACCCAAATCCTTACAGGGCGGCAGCTGGCATTTCTGGATTCTGAGCCCCTTCTGCAGGCACCACAGGTTCTTCTTGAAACTCGGCCATGGTTATTCTTCTTCGTCGGGCGCCACTATCAGGACTTGTGTTCCTCTTTACTTGCTTTGGAAACATGAACTCTCCTGACTCGGAACAGGGAGCTTACTCAAGCTATGTTCAATAATTTGTGAAGTAGACAAAACACACAGGAAGGGTATACGAAACCCTTTATTTTTCTATCTTTACAGAGATTTCCGGAACGTCGGAATACAGAGACCAATCACTTGTGGTCTGAACATAAGAATATAAAACTACTAACTAAAATTCTAACTAAAACTAACTTTGGATTAATATACAAGTGCCTAACTTAAGATTGGCCGTTATTTAACAAAATCCGTATGTAGTAGAGAGAGCTGCTAAAACTACGATACGTTTGAAATTATCAAGAGGACTAAACCTCTGGCCTTGAAGGCAACCAGCAACCCAAGCGGCCTGCTTCTAATAACTCCTTCCTCTCTCTTGCTTGGCAAAAAGCCACAACTTAAGTACTTGGCGTTAGCAAGACAAATTTGCATAAATAAGTTAAAGCTTTTAATTCTGGCCGGAAGTAGAAAATAAGAAGTGATAGTAAAGATTTAAAATAAAATAAACGTTAGTAAAACTTAGGATCCTTACAATAAGAGCAAGTTTTCCTTAGAAAGTACTTCACGAACCTTGCTCTTCCTTCGGCAGAGTATTCTAATGCACTCTGCCGTAATCTACATAACATTAATTCTAATCCTTTAAACCACAGACGTAGATTTGCAGTCAGTCCTCATTATCTAGTTTTAAAATGTTAATTTATTTCATTTGTATTTTTGACGCAGCTATCGCATTATTGTATCTCTTCTTTCCATAAATTCATTACCAATCTTTAACCTTCGTTAAAATCTTCATTCGCATTAGATTCAACACATTCAATAGCACACGCGTAATGATGTATCAAATTCATCGACTTTTTTTTAAAAAAATCCACGTTTTTACAGCATCTTTAATTTTGCGGCCTGTGTTACCTGTTTTTAATAAGTATTCTGATTTCCTCATGATACCTTCCAATATTTTTTTGTTTTTTGTTATTTCATTCTTGGATAAGGTTATCGTTTATGTTAAGTTCTCTGTTTAGATACTGTTCACGGAGATCGATTTATGTACTGCATCCACTTAAATTGAATGATTCATTGGTTGAAATCAGCGGATTGGCTCATACGCCTGAAAATATGGTATATGAACTCTGAAGTACCCCTATAATGAGTAAAAAATTCATTATTCCCTTCAAGGCCCATTTTAAATAATATAATCAAATGTAACTATATGTTTGTACAGGAAGTCAAGTGTTCTTATCCTTTTTCTTATCATATTTAGGATTAGAAACTTCAAATTTAGAAAGAACTTATTAAAATGAGCAAATAGTAGAATAAATACTGGATTTCGCATTGTATTAAAATTGTGTTGAACAATTTTTGCATAAACTTTTAAGGAAAAGTTGAAAAATGACTTAGCCGCGCAAACTTAATAAAACTAGCCGACGACCAGGGCGTGATTTACAAAAACCGAAAGCCCGAGGAAAAATATGTTACACAATCTCCTCCCCACCCATTTTTTTTATACAGTAGTTGCCTTTATGCAAATTTTATTTGATATAAAGTATTTTGTAATGTAAGTTTATAATTCAATATATTTTCTACCAAAATTATTTAAATAAAATACATATTTCACTTCCTTGTACGTTTTATTTTCATGACCTATGCTATTATACGTCACATACCTTATAAACTTACATGTTTTAAATCAGAACGTTGTATTTTATAAAGAAATTGAAAAAATAGGAGAAAGAACCTAAGGCACTCTTATAGATTTTACTTCAAACTTTAACACTAAGTGATAGAGATATGATAAAATGCTTTTAATTTTATTTATAAATGCCATAATTGAAAAATGTATGAAAATTTATATATTTTAAATAATATAGGAGCCCTCGCTGGGACGAAACACGTGTCCTAACTTTCCCTACGAAAACGGCTCTGCAATGAATTCTTAGTTAAAAAAGTAATTTCTTAAAACTGTTCTTAATGTTAAATGACAGGAATTTATTAAAGATGACTGCATTACTCAATGTTCTATTGTACACAAGCTGTGGTTGATTTCTGCCTGGTTCTCGGAATCTCCTGCTGTTACCAGACTCAGACATCCACTTACGCCTATCAGGATCATTACATGTGCCATCAACAGCTAGCTGTCTTCATCCTTCGGCGTTGGCAACAATTTTGAAGCTTTGCGTCATAACGCCTCCAGATAATCAGCAGTAGAATCCAGAGACTTGATAGTATAATTATTTCATGAAATTTGTTCTGACACACGCAATCATTCCAAAGAATGATGGGAAAGAAAAATTAAAAGTTACGTTTAATATCATACAGAACTACAATTATTTTCACTTACATTATTTCCTTCTTCTGTTAATATTCAGTGCCATAATAATAAATCCACTCGAACAAAACTCTATAATACTAATATTATAAAAGAAATTAATATTTTAAGCTTTTGTAATATTTATATAAATAAAATTTTATATATTTTATGAATTTAGTTTGTATAAAGTTTTATTGCATTTAAATAGCGCTTCAGATGTTAGGTCGATATTGTTGTTCGGTTTTAAACTAAAATTTAAAAAAAAAAAAAATACTAAAAGGAGGAAGTACAATTGCTAAGTTGCTACATTTAAAAGTCCAATGATCTGCTCTTAACTGGAATTTAAAACAATACATAAATGTTGCTCTTAAAATAATTGCAGAGATAATTACGTTTTCATATACTAGAAAACGTAAAAAAATTAGCTGTAATCTAGGATTCGAATCCCAAATCTTGCAGTTGCTAGCTGGACGTGCTAACTATTTACACCACGGGCATAGCACTGTTTCAGCCCGTTTCCAAAACAGCCCTGTTCTCATATGAGCTTTAGCAGGAAGGATTTAATAAATCTTATTCCCAGTTGAGCCCGATTAGGAAATATCTCTCTATTTTATTTGTAACACTAACAGGTATTTCCTCCCTCCTTTTAGCATGCCTTTGTGTTATAATTGAAAACGTACTCGTGTACTAGGAAGCTTATCGAAAGGAACAGGGTTCGAGTCCCGGTTAGGGTACTGCACATTTTTCATGTATCCAGTTTCAAAATAACCTAATGACTCTACAAAGCGCGACCGAATTAAAAAGTGGTGGACGATAATTCCTCACCACTTAGAGGTCTCATTTTAAAAAGGGGAGTATATAAGGTATTTTCTCCCTCCTTGCCGAATGTCTTCGTGGTGTAATTAAAACCATACTCAACGCGCATCCGAGAGGGCCAGGGTTCAAGTCTCGACAAGGGCATTGCACATTTTTCACGTATCCTGCTTCCAAAAAAAAAAAAAAAAAAAAAAAAAAAATAATGGCTCTACAACACAGTCTGTACACCCTCTTCTGTATATAAAAGAACTGTAAAGTTCTATGCTTTAAACGGCAAAAAACTACTTTTTCGTGATTTATCTTGTTGAGATATGATTATATACGAAAACACTGTTGCATAAATATTTCGATTTTAGTTTTATTTTGTATTATTTTATTTAATATTATTTTACACTATATCCACGAAATGGTTGTCAATTCTTCCCGACATCTAAAACAAATCATTTTATGTTTCTGTACTTCAATCTTTGCTTCATTTTTTGGGCATATATGACTTTTCTGCTCAACTGTACTTATCAACTGTATTTATTTTCTCGACTGTACTTATTAGAACACTTACAATTACAACTGTTAATCGGCAAGCCGCAAGCCCAGTGCCTTCACTTTTTACATGCATGCTTTAATCTAAAAGACCTGGCATCATAAACTAAGGTTTTTTGGCCTTCCTGACTTTTAATATATTTCATTTTTTTCTAAGAGCTTATTAAAAAGAATTCCTCACCTAACCAGTACAGTATATTGCAATAAGCTAACAAGGGCTTGATTTCTAAAAGTAGAAGCACCGTCACGAAAAAGCAACAAGAGTAAATAAATAAATAAAATGACTATTAAAAATCAGTAATAATTAAAAAATTAAATAGTTAGAGTATTAAATGAATTAATAATTCTTTAATTGGTATTAAGAATAATATTTATCAACTATTATTTAGTTCATTATTATTATTTAATTAATGCATACTTAATTTATTATTAGTTATTAAAATAATTAAATATTAAACTAATTAAACATTTAAAATTAAATAAAATCCAAAGAGATAAATTTAAATTTAACAAGCGATTTTTTTATAAAATTTTATTGCTAAAAGTAAAATTTTCTAGATCAAATTTTTACTGAAATAATTGTTCATTTACATAAAAATCAAACAGTACTTGAAGATTAATTTTTGTAGAAAACACTTTTTTCACAGTTTTTGCGATGAATAAAAAACCAAACGTAGCTACAAAAGCATAGCATATCTATACCAAATCACAGACGATATTAAAAAAATAACAGCCGATGTCAAAAGTTTTTTTTTTTTTTTTTTTTTTCTGTTGCCAATGTTAAAAACAAAAATGTCTATTCTTTTTTGTTTGTGTTGAGGCCATTTTCGACAGGCGAGCAAAATCCTTTCTTTTCTTTTTTTTAACAAAATGAAAAATTTTTATCAACAAAATAAAGGAATATTTTAACTAAATTTTAAATTCAGCTTACTAAATATTTATGAAACATATATAAGCAATAAAAAAATAACGCAAAGAAAAATTCAAATTTATATTTATTTTGTATCTGAAATGTAAAGTTCGGTACCTGCAAGACATTTTTTAGTTGCTTTCACTTTGTAATTTAAACATAGTGAATGCTAAATATTAAATATGCAGACTGACATTTATTACAACTAATTCCAGTGTGTTTAATTAATCATAAAATAACTTGCTTTAAATTAAACTAAAAATTTTTTAAAAAATTATGAATACTTTCTAAATTTAGAGTGAAATTTTCCAGGCGAGACAAATCTTAAGAATAAATGGAAAGATATAAAGAAAAATTAATAAAGAAAATTAAAACAAAAATCTGAAAGCTTGTCAGGACTACTCTGCCTTCTAATTGCCTTTGGAAACATCTGGCTAATCCTGAATAGGAGCAGGAAGCTTACTGAAACTATGCTCGTGTGTGTGTGGAAGATACGACAAAGATGAGAAGGGTTAAATTTACCCTTTATTTCTTACAACGTACAGCCGTTCACTTCGGGATACAAAGACCAGCAGATAGATAACCAGCAGAAAAAGGAGAAGGGTTAAATTTACCCTTTATTTCTTACAACGTACAGTAGTTCCCGCACTTCGGGATACAGATACTCTAAAACGTAGAAAATAAGAAGTAAAACTAAACTAAATAAGAACTAAACTTAGATACTTTACAAAGACTAGTGGCGCGAAGATTGGCCTTTTAACTAAACAGGTGTAATGAGCAGAATGCAGGAAACTACAATACGTCTTCAAGTATCAGCGAGAATTAAGTTCTGGCCTTAAAGCCAGACATGAGCTGAGTGAAAACCACGCGCGTAGTAAGGCAGCGAGAAGTCTCTAACTCTTTTGGCTAAAAACCATATCTTAAATACTTACAAGCTCATTTGCATAAACGAATCTAATCTCGCTTATTCTTGCCGGAAATGGAAAATAAGAGAGAATAGCAAAGTTTTAAAATAAAATAAACGTTAGTAAAACTTAAAATCCTTACCAGCTTTTAGATTTTATATTATGCCTAAAGGAACGTTTTTTAACGTTTCGTGTGTTACCTTTATTTATTAAATATCATGTTCTTCGCATTTAAACCATCAAATTCAGTTCAACAGCAATATCATAAAATAATTTCAAAATGAGCATATCTTTAGAATTTCCTATACACAGTCTCGCGCGCTGTGGAATTTTTTTTTCCCCCCGTACAGTGCTGCCATTGCTCGCTTTGAAATCGGTGAGTTTGTTATTCAAAGATTCGTTAAAGTGTTACAAAGTATGAAATCGATAATAAAACAAATTCCAAATTTGTGCTTCCAAATGCCTAAATTCGGTGAAGGATTACGTTATTCAAAATTGGATAGCTCTAGGATTTATCACAATGCGAGAAACATACATTCATTTATGCAGATTCTTCATTATTTGAATTCTTTAAATATAACACAAGGAGATAATATTTGGTGGCAACAATTTGAAAATTGAAACGGACATTTAAAAGTTTCGAGGCAAAATGCCAAAACGAAATTAATAACCCTTCTGGGCTAACGCCCTTTGGGCTAATAAATAATGGCAATTTAGTCTCTTTCTCTTATTTGTTAAATTTTCCTTGAATACATAAAAAAACACACTTATTTTTATGTAAACAATAATAAAATTCCTTATTCTTACTACAACTTGAGATTTGACAGCGTTTGGATTGTAATAAAGTTTGCAACGTTTGAGAAAAATTACTGGAAACTATCTTCATTCCGGATCGTAGATCCTCATTGATCAATCGAGCTCTTTTCTCATTAATTTTCAACTGTAATAAAAACGCTGTTCAGGTATAAATGTATTCCACTGATCTGTATCTTCAGATCTTTGAATAAGTTTTACGTAGATTTTTGTAAATTAATCAATTTCATTTGCAACAAGTTACATAATTGAAATGCCTTCGAGGGCCGTATAAAATGGCTTCAGGAACTGGCAGTTTCAGGTCAAGTTGAAAAAATCAGAAGGGGAGGGAGGGGATGTTCCATAAGAGGTTTTGTCTCCCCCCCCCCCAGTTTTGTAAATCGGTCTCGGTTAAACATATTATAAGGTATTTTCTCCTTCCTTCCAACATGCTTTCGTGTGCATCGGCAACACACTCGACGCGTATTCGAGAGGTCCAGGGTTAGAGCCCCAGCTAGGGCATTGCACATTTTTCCCGTTGTCCAGTTTCAAAATATCCTAATGACTCTACAGTGGCGCCCGAACTAAAAACGCGGTGGACATTATTCATCACCATCAGGATTTGGCGATTGGGTCCCCTAATACTCAATCTCCCTTTAAAAAGAGGAAGTATATACAAGGTATTCCTCCCGTCCTTTCGGCATGCCTTCGTGATGTTACGGTAGTACAATCGGTGCGTATTCGAGAGGCTCAGGTTCTCGTCCCGGCGACGGCATTGGTCCCGGCGACGACATTGATAGCTACATCCATGCCAAAATCACAAATGAGCATTTCTTACTTTTTTCCAGATTAATTCTTTTTCTACGTTATATTATTTCTATGATAAAAGGGAGAACTATACTTTCTTAGATTAGGTTAATTGAATATAACAAGTCTCACGAGAACTATCTGCTTACGGAGATAAATGGTTTCGTGGAGAACCTTTTAAGGGATTTGGCTTTACGTATTCATAATTACACATGGAAAAAAAGTACGAAAACCAACCACACAGCCAGCTCGTTCCTATTTAGCGATTTTAATCACGTGGCCACTACAGAGGTTGAAATGTACTTTCTATGAGATAAATATATGAGAATAATTCCACAAAAGTCACGAATCGATTTTTTTCGAAATCAAACACGCACTAGAATGCTTTTCATAATACAAAATCTTAGAAATTCAGGGTTTTGTGGTGGTGCCGACGATATGTTCTTAACGTTTCTCAGAAATGTAAAAAAAAGGGGGAGGGAGCAGGTGGGTTTACATAGCACATGGAAAAAGTTTTTTATGTGAGCTAATGTGACGAAATCGTAATGTATGTTACGTAAACAATCAACATGATTACGGTGATAAAGAGTTTTATTTATGAGTGAAAGAAATCTGATAAGTTAAAAAACAAATCATCAAGATAATCTTCTAAAAATGTTGCTAAAGAGTAAAGGAATGCTGATGTAATATAAAGGGAAGCGATCTGGAATATTATTGAAAGCCGATTGGAAAACTTTGGTTGATATGTTCAGATTGTACTGTTCTTACTTAGTTATCATTAAGTGACGTAAGTTAAAAATTGCACTATTTGGAACGGTTTCAAGATGTGAATGAACCATTTCTACTCGCTTTAGTAAATATTTATTTACGTCACTTTGAAATATTTGTAGAACTGTTTTGGATGAAATTTTTAATCATTGAATGTGATAATAAGGGTGTTAAAGCTTTTATGATATGGGGAGGGGGCGGTAACTTCTTCGGTCAAAAAAATATTCAGACTTATCTGTCTGCATTTTTTTTTTCTCTCTTTCTTCCTCCCTAAATCTTAATCCTTATTCATAATTCGTACTTTTGCCCGTCCCACCAATTGCCAAATGGATAAATTTTAAAAACAATATCGGAAAAATGGTGATAAGTGAGAAGAATGGGATGTTTAAGTAGCAAAGTTCAAAATACAAGAAAAGTATCCGAAACTGTAGGAATCCGAAAAAGCAAATTGGTAAACTGCGTTTTCAGACAGAACATTAAAAAAAAAAAAAAAAAAAAAAAAAAAACTAACAAAGCTTCTGGTGCGAAAAAACTTGAATACTTTCACATTCCACCCACCCCTTATTTTTTCTGTTTTCCGTAGTTTTATTTTACTATGAAGGTTTGTGACCCAGAACATTTTTCCATCTTTTCACAATAAGCAAACTTAATTTTATTTTATACAGCGCCTGATTACATACCCTCCAGTCAATCGGTGGCTGGCTTTAAATTTACGCAACAATTCATTTAAACATATAAAAATTATAGATCAAACTTACTAAAATATTACTCCAATAATTACAACAAATATCACTTAAAATTGTGGGGAGAGGAGACTAGTTCACAAAAGTTTTAACTAAGATAGTTTTGTAAATACAATGAAAATCGTCTAAAAAAAATGTGCAAACAGCCGCTGTGTATCAGATATCTGTAAAAGCAATAAACTCTTTAGAGCCGAATTTCTGAGAAACTGAATTGCAAACAGTAAAAATCTGCAAATTAAAATAAAGTGTTACATTTTCATGAAACGGAGAACAGCGCGTTTTGTTCAGTGCAATTAGCAACCTATACCCATTACAAATAAAATAACTACTGCTTAAACAGCACAGTTTTCATTTCCGAATAATAGTTATTATTTCTAAAATGCATAAAGAAGAAACCACATTGCAGCAGAATAAACAAATAATTAAGCTCCTGGCATTAAACAGCATTCGGTGATTACCAAAGCACGTGCATCATCCCACTTCACCTTTTGTCAAGTAACCATGACAACGTATGTTTAGATTTGGAATCTTTTCAAGTTAAAAAATCATCCCTAAGCAGTTCATTTATTTGTAGAAAATGCTAAATTTTAGTGTATTTGAGCAGATTTTCAACTAGTCTTTACGGATCAAACTTTAAGATGGATAAATGAATGAATTCCGAAAAAGAGTATATAAAATAATATGTACAGTGTACTCTCGATTATCCGGGCTAATGCCGGGGAAACAGGTCACGGATAATCCAAACAATCAGTTTTCATACATATTTTATGTGTTTATTTCTTATAAAGAAGTCAATAATTTCACTTTGTTTTTAAGAACGTTTAAATATTTGTTGAATTTCGCTACGCATTTTTCGAAATGCTATTACATCACTATATTCAAATCCCCTTCGGTCGACGAAGTCCAATAGTGTTACAACAGAAACCATCGCTGTCTTAGAACTAGATGTAAAAAATTCTCAATAAATGCCCGCTGACCACAAGGCCACCTCTTTGGCTTTGGTGTAGCAGATAGTAGACGGTATCCATCGATGGAGCGTTTCCGTCTTCTGTCTGAGAACTATCGCTCGAATTTTCAGTATTATCCTCTGCTTCTTCTGGTGTTTTTTTTTTTTTTTTTTTTTTTTTTAACATTTGAAACGATATTTGAATCTTTCAAGTATTAAAAGCCCGGTTCAGCCGAAATGCCCTCGAACCATTCCTCTCTGGATTCCTCTTTTGGAAGAATTTTACATTTTCAGTTTTCAGCATGCAATTTCAATTATTGTCTCGACTCTTTCACAATTAGATAAACATCCATTTTCTATATTAGGAAGAACTTTTCTCCATCATTCAGTGTTATTGGTTTTACTTTCGACCAAGCTTTTGCTACTCTGTATTTGACATCAATACAGTTAACATTTTTTTTAGAATTTCATTAAATTGTTTACTTTTCCAGAACTTCGAACTGCACCCGGTAAGCAGTGAAACTAAGAGTAAATGTAAAGATGCAGTTCAGAATATGCTCGGACTCACATGCATTCTTTTTTTTTTTTTTTTTTTTACCACACGTTTAACGTTAAGCGTACGTGCGTCGGCACGGACACCCACGGATAATCCGCAAACCGGATAATGCGCACTCGGATAATCACGAGTTCACTGTATTAAATTTTAGCCGTACATAACTTTTACAGCCCTGGAATATGATAATATAATGTTATTGAAACGACTCTCCCATTCTAATTTTAGTAAGCATTATTTATGGAAGAATCACGATACACAACTTCGTGGAGGACTTTCTAAGGGAAACTGGCTAGTATACACGTTACACATGGAGAGAACCAAGCGATGTGTATCTTCCACGTTTTCGTATACAAACGAGTTAGACTTCGGCAGTTTCATAATAGTATCATAATTACCCACGATTACATTAAGCGGCGTATAAACGCAGTGAAAATGTAGTTGAATGTTTACGTAACGTTTTAGCAAAAATATACGTTTATAAAAAAAATTTTCCCGAGATTTACGTAAATTTTCACGGAATTGTACTTTATAAGAAGTAAGAAATAGATTTACATAAATTTGTACCAAAAATATACGCGTTCATACACAGGGAAAAAAAAAGTAGGAGATTTATGCTAATTTTTACAAAAAAGGACACTTACGTATTATCCCGTCAACCGTGTGAAACTGTCGCCAAGCAGAAAAATTTAGTTCCAACTGCGAATACGCGTGACGTCACAGCACACACATAATATATGCGCTTTTGTTTGATGTAACCTTGATTAATTCTCGATAAACCGCGTTTAATTTTTATAAATAAGGATATAAATTTATTATTGCTGCATTTTTTTTTTTTTTTTCAAAGAAATTATTAAACTTAGCAACTTGCCTGTTACAGAAAGCAAGACAGGGATTATTTTCAAAGTTATGGAATCCTATCATCAAAAAAATGGTGTATCGATGGACACGATATATGATCAGCTGAATATGGTCCACAAAAACGGCAATAGATTTAGAACAATTAACCTGGGAAGTTCGTATTCAATTGCTTCCGGTAAAAACAGGCAGCCTTAGAAAAATAGTAGAAATAACCGAAAGCATTTTTACGAAGCGCAAAAACGAATACTGATTTCTTATTAATTAAACAGGCGTCAATTCCTTCAGAATTCCCCAAGAACAACTGAAGCAGTTTTTCCGCAATCTCAGCCAATTTTCATGTTTCAATCGACTCCAAAAATATATACATGTCTGCGAAATGAAATACCGGGAAGATTTAAGTAAATATGATAAATACGTAAACATTTGAAATATGCGGAAAATTACACTTAAAACCTACGAATAAAAATCTGATGTGATCACATGACTTCCTTGTACGGAATATTAAATTATACGCATTTTTTCTTGCATTTCGTTTAAACTTATTGGATTAAATTAATTAACTCTACTTCGCCGACCGTCAGGAAAGAGGAACAAAAATAAATAAATAAAATAGTCAAGTAATTAATGATTAGAATAATAAACTGTATAACAGTTAAAATAATTAATTAATTAAAATTAAAATTTAATAAAATGTAAAGAGGTTTTTGATTGGGAAGGTAAATACGAATTTAATAAACTATTAAATTAATGCTAAGTTAAACAATAAGACAAATTGTTGAACTTCTTTTTATTCTAGTTTTCGGTTGGAAGTACAGTTTCACTCGAAAACTAAGAAATAGCTCAACCTGGCTCCGTCTGAATTTAAGCTGTAGATCAGTGCTCCGCAACCGGTGTGCCGCGGCACACTGGTGTGCCATGAGTGGGATATAGGTGTGCCGCAATCAAATACATGTATTTGACATTTTGCAATTTTTTATCATGTATTTAATATACAATGACATTTTTTTCCCTTAATAATGTCTATTTTAAATGTTTTTATATATTTCACTGTTGTGTGGTTGTGTGTGTGATTGTAAGTGTGTCAGCATTTGAATTTTTTTCGGTACTTCCTTGATGTGCCACGAAATTCCAGAAAGATTTTTTGTGCGTCGCAGGTGAGAAAAGGTTGCGGAGCACTGCTGTAGATATATAGTAAAATGTGACTGAAGTGATAGAAACAAGGACAATTTTTTTTAGCTCACCAATGAAAAAAGAAAAAAAAAAAAAAGAGTTAAAATGGTTAAATCGTCAGTAACGAAAATACAAAGAACAGAATGAGAGTATAAAGGAAATTTTAGCGAAGGATGCGTAGGAATGAAAACAAAGAAAGAAGAGTCCAACACTTTTTAAACATGACCCCCTGCCAATATAATTCTAGCTGTCAAGCAGAAAGTGACAGGGAAGAAAATTTTCCACGTGCTTTTTTTAAGCGGGGAGACGCCAGGGGTGGAACGAAAAAATTTACTTTTAGGGACTTACTAGGACTTTCTGGAAAAGAAGCTTTTGACATACGATGGGGGCTTTTTTCCCTGTCAAAGTCTGTCTGTTTAAAAGTCTCAACATCCGTCCAAGGGTTTGTTTCCTAGACAAAGAAAAGCATGAATTTAGGAGTTAGAATCGATTTTTAATTTAATTTTATTATTAAAATAAAATCTGCCAGATTAAAAGAATTTTCTGCCAAAATTGCGGTTCAGTTAAGTAAAAGAAGTATCGTAATCCTCTTATTTAGGGTTGCGATTACGATTTATCTAAAAAATTAAGAAGTACAGGACCCAGCTCCGGTGAACTTTGACAGGGATGACTTCGCAGAGAATTTTTTTAAGAGACTCTGGCTCGTATTCATGTTACACAAGAGAAGACAACAAAAGGCTCTACGCAATCAACCCATTCGATGAGATTTGAAGAGCCAAAAATGTTTTATTTCGAACAGTGCTGCCACTTCTTACTCTCAACCTATATTCGGGTGGACTGCATGTATTAAAACTGAAATGGCTCTATAGGTGCCGTCGTTTTTCCACAGTGCGAGGAATAAACATAGTAATACGGACAAAAAGTGAGTTTCCACACTAATAGCACTTTCGGTACTAAAACCGTAAGGCTATAGGAACAAATTTGAACAAACATGTGAACTAATATGAAATTTAGAGCAACAGCTGGTTGAAATAAATGTCGTAACTATTCAAATACTAGGAAAGCAGGGCACAAATTATAGAAATGGAGGCTCGGAGCAAAACAAAGCAGATCGGTCATTCTCAGTTCTTCTTAATATAGTAGATTGAACTCATGGAAATTACATAAAAAAATTTGTGAAATAACCTAATTGTTTTTATATATAAATATTTTTTATGATAAAACGAAAAAAATGTATTATCACTTTTTCTATCTCATATTTTGCGGTTTCATTTTATTACGAATTGCATAAAAATAAGCTTATACATTTTAAAGGATAGGATCTTGAATCCCCTCTTCTGGAAAAAAACTAGAATGAACAGAAGAGCCTAAAAAATTCGCATTGACTTTATTATAAACCTTAATTCAAATTAAATTACAGAAATAAGATAAAAATGATACAATTAAATAGTACATCAGTTTACTAGATAAGTTTGTGATTATGTGTACGATAATAAAAAAGTTTCACTTTCAGGTGACATATGAATTTCAAATGTAACCATCATCCGAAAGCTGAAACTGGTCGTGAAAGTTGGTTTACAAATCGAAATTTCGGTGAACAATATCAGTTTTCAATAAGAGTGCAAAACAATGCTCTATTATTTGATTTTTGAAGAAAGCAATAAACAAGTGATATAATTCAACAAAGAAAAATTTTAAAAACACAAAAAAATTAATACAGAAAAAATTTTAATTAAAAATTTAAAACATTTTACATTTAAAAATTTTTAATTTAAAATTTTAACTGTTAAATTAAATAAATTTAAATTAATTTTAAATTAAATAAATTTAATTTTTTTAATTTAAATTAAAAATTAAAAAATTAATATGTGAAAAAACTGTATTTTGGTTTACAAATCGAAATTTCGCCGAACAATATCAGTTTTCAATAAGAGTGCAAAACAATGCTCTATTATTTGATTTTTGTAATAAATAAGTAATATAAAAAAAATTTTTAATTCCTACTTAATTCAACAAGAAAAAATTTAAAAAATACAAAAAAAAAAATTAATACAGAAAAAATTTTAATTAAAAATTTAAAACATTTTACATTTAAAATTTTTAAATTTTAAATTTAAACTGTTAGATTAAATAAAAAAATTAATTAATTTTAAATTAAATAAATTTAATTTTTTTAATTTAAATTAAAAATTAACAAAATAATATGTATTGACATCAAGTGTCATCCACTACAAGTTTAAAAAATGTATTTGAACTTGAGTGGATGAGTAAAACGTATTTTATTTACGATTGAAAATTAATTAATTAATAATTAATTAAATAAAAAAAATTAAAGTCAACTCCTACTGAGGTCAAGAAAAAAAAGTTTTTAAATGCAAAAAAAAAAATTTTTTTTTTCAATTAAAAATTAAACAAATTTTTAATATGTGAAAAACTGTATTAACATCAAGTGTCATCCCCTACAAGTTTAGAAAAATGTATTTGAATTTGAGTGGATGAATAAAAGGTATTTTATTAACGATTGAAAAGTGGAACAAGATATAGGAAGAATATGAGTTGATAGTAGGAATTTAAAAAACTAAAATGAAAAATTTTTAATTTCGTTCCTTTTTCTAATTTTGCATTTTTAAAAACCTAGAATCGAAGAACATTACTTAAGCATTAACATTACTTAAACATATTAAGGTCGGAGTACATGCTCCGTTTGTCCTCGCTTAAATCCGGTAGGATAGCTGCGGAAAGTAAGCCTTCGATCGCTTTCTTTGGCCAAGGCACTAAGAAAAGTATCAACTACCAGAATCGATGAATGAGAACAGATTTGTCGTCCAGAAAAATGGACGTCCCATAAACAAAATGGAACACTCGTGATTCAAATGGTCATCCAGGGTGAAAAGGGGGTATTTCCCCGGGTGCGAAATGGAGCACCCTCAAGCAAGCGAAAGAGAACGAGCGAAGGGGTCATCTGCGTAGGAGTATTGTCTGTACAATCATAACAGCAATAAAAAGTTCTTAATAAAAGTTTATCGCTTTAAAGGAAATCCTGCGTTCTCATTCACGTCTCATCTAGGTTGCAAATCTGAGTGCAATCGGGGCAAAACTTCAGTGAGAAGAGTGTTTTCTATTCAACTTAGTTGGAACCATAGTTCGATCCCTATACCTAAGGCTGTCGCATAGTGTTATGATTTAATAGTAAATAAAATTTTCCTTCCGTTGTATTCCCCCCCCCCTCAAAGACTGTAAAGAAAAGAGATTTTATGACAGAATGGTTCCTCACCAAGCAAAAGACAATATTATTGAATTTCCTTTAAAAAACATTTTATTATGACACGACAAAGATGCCGCAATTCATTTAATATTCACAAGACGTCTAGTGCTTCAACAACATACCAACTGTTTTGAATCCTGCGTGCCTACTACATACCGACTGGTTTGAGATTACCAATGGCTCTCATAAAAAATTTTTTAACAATAGCATAATTTCCCAATTTTCGTATTCTATCTGGTCATTGCGATAGACAAATTTAAAGAATACAGATTCTTTTTTTTTTTTTTTTTTTTTTTTTCATCTAAGACTATTTTGAAGAAAAAAGATATGAAATAAGCCATAGCCCGTACAACAGTTTAACGCCAATATTCGGCAAATAATATAATAGTTAGAAGCTAGAATTTCTAGTTAGAATTACTAAGAATTCCGTGTCTACATCACGTCAGGCTGAGGCTAATGATGGCCGCCATCTTCTAGATATTATTTTTTAAAACATTATTGAAACGTATTCCCAAAAATCACATATAGTATTAAGAACGACAAAAAAAATAATAATAATAAAAAGGAACAAATATTTGGTTATGTTTGTATAAATTTTTAGATAACATGTTTTACGCGTGCCAGAATGTAGCTAGCAAAAAATAAATACATAGTTCAGATTTTAAATTGCACTCAAAGGGGCGTTTTTTTAGCGTTTTGTGTGTTATTTATTAAATATCATGTTCTTCGCATAAATGGTGAATGCGTTTCACCATAAAATTCAATTCAAGAACAATACCACAAAATATTTAAAAGAGCATATCTTTAGAATTTCCGATACACAGTGTCTCGCGCATAAGATATATATATATTTTTTCTCCGTACAGTGTTGCCATTCCTCGTTTTGAAATCTTTGAGTTTCTTAATCAAAAACTCATAAATGCTTTACAAAATATGAAATAGGTAATAAACAAATTCCAAATTATGGCTTTCCAGATGCCCATATTCGGTTGGAGACGTACGTTATTCAAAATTTGAGGGCTCTAAATACCTTGGTTTTATCACAATGCGAGAAAAGTACATACATTTATGCACATTCTTCATTATTTAATTTCTTTAAATATAATATAGGGATCTAATATTTGGTGGAAACAATTTAAAAAATGATTCGACGCTTATAATGCATCAACGCAAAATGCCAAAACGAAATTAACATCCCTTCTGGGCAAATTGCCCCTTTGGACTAAAAATAATGAAGACTGAAAAGGGAAAAAATATATTCTTTATTTAAATTTATAGCGTTTATTATGCACCGTCTATATTGCGCTTTTTTTTTTCCTTTAAATTTTGACATGCACATAAAAAAGCTGTTGCATTAATTGCAATAATTAAATATTAAAATACGGACATAGTGGACAAGGTTTTCAGCATGATTTGAATTACTTCTGGTCGGAACTTCTCTCGGCTAATTTAATTCGGAAAGAAACTGAATGGAGTTTATGGATTTCGAAACCGTGGGCGACGTCACGAAGCATCTGGGATCCTGTATTTGCTCACAGCTGGAGATTAAATATTTGTCGAGTTTCCCAACGGCAGGCCAATATGCGTAGCCAGTCAACAACACACTTTTTTGAACTATTTCTTTACGCCCACTCCATTGACCTTTATCATTTTCTGCGAATCTGCAATGAACGCAGACTCTTAATTCAACTCTGGAAATGCAAAAATGTTTCACTTTTGATCTGATTGATTATAAAACTGAAAACTGCGAATGTGTATAATAAAAAGACAAGAAGCTCGTTATTTCTGTGTTTCATCATAATGTAAACATTTGTTGGCTACGCGCGCAGCTGACATTCGTCTGACGGAAGGGACAAAGCGACTCGAAGCTTTGATCTTGATTTGAATCGGAGCATTGTTAGCTTTAATTTTGGTTTTAAATTAACCGCTTAGATTTTATTAGAACAATTGTAGGGATGTTATTGTTTTCGAATACCTCAGGGGATGTAATTGTTTACACTTAGCTGATTTTTTGCCCGATACAAGCAATGATCAGAATCTAAGGGATCTTTCATCTATTTTCTGTTATTCTGTTCTTTCGAATTAACGGAGGATTGTTCAGATTATGGAACCTTATCTTCTGTTCTGTAATAAGTAAAATATCAATTTTTTAAACCTAGACTCCTTTATCAATTTCACTGTATGAAGCAAAATCGCAAGTGTGAAGTTGTTTTTTTTTTTTTTTTTTTTTTTTTTTTTTTTATTTTATGTGTCTTATAGCACGATCTTCAGGGGGTTAGAAGCAATTAACAATTTCTTTTTTTTTTCTGGTCTCCTTAATTTAGCAGTAACTATAGCGATTTTACTTAATTGTGGCCGTGAAGTCCAGGTATGTATAAGTCTGCATAGGCACTTGTGAATATGACAGGTTCCTGTGTCCTTCATTGATCCGTGTCAGATCGAAATAGCGTTTCAAAAATGCTGTGTTATAATGGCATTTTCGCCAGTTCTCGAATCGCGTTACTACAAAATAGAACTCACAAGAAGCAGAATTAAAAAAAAAAAAAAAGTATTGCCACGAATTGTCAGTTACAAAATAAAATTATTACACCATGAAGGAAGCGCACAACAAAGCAGAAATTTACTTAAAACGTAGACTATGCTAATATGTGCAAATGATTATCTTTTCATGGCATGCGCCTCTTTACGGTCGAGAATAACGATAGCTCGAACCAAATAAAGTAAAGATTTTTCGTTTGGAAATTGTATTTACTCATTTGGGGGGGGGGGAGAGGAGGCTCTAGAAACAGAGTTATGCCCCCCTCGTGTAAGAAAATCTTCATATCAAATATGCTTCAGTATTCGATATCAGCATCCTTCAGTATTTCGGACGAATCTTACTCTACCGGGACTGAGATCATTGTACCGCGCAATTGCTACTCGTGTTAGTCGATCGATTTCCGGTGATTAATATAAGCATTTTTAATCGATGGATACTGGAAGACTGCCAAACAACAGACATTTTATTCGCATCATTGTTAGGGATCGTACAACCATATACTGAACCCTAGGACAGAAAACTGGGTGTGTTGCACAAACCAAGTATCCCAACATACTATGCGACCACATTTAGAACGCAACCAATTAATCTGCAAAATGATCATCACTTCGGCTTTACAAAAAACAAAATCTCAACGGTGCATTCAGCAACGCATGAGGATGCTACAGTGGCATGCCGTCGTCTTTACTGACGAATCCTGCTTTTGCTTCGTGCTTTGAGTATCGTGGCGGAAATATCCGTGTGTAGAAGGAGAGAAAAGAATATTCGACGCTTGTATTCTTCATCACCATACATTACCAACATCCCGATTGAAAGTGGAGAATATTGTTACGAAATGTACAGGCGCGGTAAGATAGCTTCCCCGCAAAGCAGTTTTTAGGGTTGTTATAAAATGGCAAAGAAATGCAGGGTTGCCACATTTGGCGAGAAATCGCCCATTCGGCGACAAAATTGGCGATATGCCGTGGACGGAAGGAGAACCTTCTGGAACGAATTTTGACCGGTTTAGCCCAGAATGTTCTCGAACACCAGTCAAAAGCTATATAAACCCTGCTGGTACGCAGAGAATCAGTTAGTATCGAGTTGGTGTCTCGCCTAGCAAGTCAATCCCTGCGGAGTCGATCGAGTTGACAGCCGGGAAGCGAGTGCCGAGTGGGTTGTCGAGTGCACCGAAAGAGTCTCGTAGTGTATCACGGTTAGTGCATCGTCGAGAGAGCGTGTTGAGCTCCGGGAACGACTGAACCGAAGAGTCGGGAGCTGTGTCGTCGAGTGCATCGCGAGTTGTAGCGTGAAGAGTCTCGAGAGTACGTGAAGTTCCGAGAACGAACGAGCAGAGTCGGGAGCTGTACTCTAGTGCTTTGCCGTGAAGCTGTCTCCACCGTGATAGCCTGATAACCTGGAAGCACTGTCGCTGATCGTGTCAGCGTATTTATAGTAGTTCATCGAAGACTGTAAAAACGTGTTTTGGAGCTGTCCTGACAATACTGGCCAATAAAGTGTGTTTCGATACTTCATCAAGTAGTATTGTCATTATTCACTCCAAATCCTTACGAACCCCGTACGAACGTGAAGGAAGAAAAGAAAAACGCAACAATATCATAGGATACACATTGGGTACTTGCAGTCCGCGTATTGGGTACATTGGTAGCCACCGTTACAATTACTTAGGTTTTAATGTGCATGGCTGTGCTAAATCTTTGTAGCACCAGCTTTGAACAGGGTTATACGAGACCGCATGTTGCCCTGCGTCTCCCAAATACACAAGGGTATACTCCTACCTCTTCTAGCGCATTCTCCAAATCTCTCGCCAACTTAAAATATTTGGTCAATGGGTACGAGAGAGACGCGTAGGACAATACAAGTAAGCCAGTACGACAAAGAGACTTTAACATAAACTTAAAACCCCACGGACATCACGAAATGCCATCCAATCAGTGATACCTGGAAGCCTACCCAGAGCGAACCTCAGCCTCCCTCGCTTATTATAAACAACACACATCTTGTTCTGTCTTTTCGATTCCATGTCAACCTGTGAATCAAGTGTTATTTATTGTTACCAGAGAAGGATGCTCAGAATAGTGATTTCTGTATATGTTCTATATGTCTTGAGATTTTAATCATTTCATCTCACCATTATATTGAATTCATGATAAAGTATAATTCTGCTAATTGCTTTTCTGCGTCGTGTAGCAATTTTAATGCCAAGCATTGCACATATCTCAAAATAATAGGGGGCCGGAAAGTAATGTCGCTTTCTTACATTAAATTCAAACGAATGAATTTGTAACAAGTTTTTATTTTTAATCAATAATATAATCATCCTCGTTATCAGCAACCTTTTGCCATCTAATATGCCTATTTCAATCCCAGACTGATAAAAATCAATTGGTTTTTGAGTAAAATATCTAGAGATGGCATTTTGGACATTATTCAAATTTTCAAATTTTTTGTCACTAAGAAAATGTTGTAGGGATCGGAATAAATGGAAATCCGAGGGTGCGGTATCGGGCGAATATGGTGGTTGAGGCAGTACCTCCCACCCCAATTCATTATATTTTTCCAGTGTTCGTCTTGAACAGTGCGGTCTTGCATTGCCGTGTTGCAGAATGACGCCTTTTCCGTTGACAATCACCAGATATTTTCCGACTAAAGATTGGTTCACTAGATCCAATTCTTCACAATAAAGGTCTACATTAACAGTTTTTCCAGGTTTCAGCAATTCAAAATGAACAATTCCGCGAATACTCCATCAAACACCCAGAAGCGCCTTTTCGAGATGTAAATCTCTGTAACCCCTATTAAAACTGCCTTTTGAGTTTTGAATTATCATCTAGGAATTTTTTTTTTTTTTTTTTTTTTTTTTTGTCTCCACTAATCAAACGATCAAAAAACGGTTCTTATGGTGCGGTTGAAGCAATACGTTGCATGTGATGGATAGGTTGGCTTTGTTCTTTTCGGACAGATTATGGGAGACTTAAACACTTACTTGCCTTGCTTATTTTTCCATTCTGCTTTAAATGTTCTTGGATGGTCGACCAAGGTTGGTTAAGAGTGTTTGACATGAATTTGCTTCCACTTCTGCCCTTAGCATGCTGTTGTCGACATGCGCAGAAACGACATTACTTTCTGATCCCACTATTATCACTACGAGAACAGTTGTATCTTTAGCCCAAAAGGGCAATTTACCCGGAAAGGCTATTAATTTCGTGTTGGTTTTTTGTGCTGATTCAGTATAAACGGCGAATCCCCTTTTAAATTACAACAATGTGTATTATATTCAAAGAAACAATGTGTATTATATTCAAAGAAATTAAATAATGAAAAATCTGCATTGTGATAAAACAACGGTACCTAAAGACATCCAATTTTGAATAATGTACGCCTGCACCCGAATATGGGCATCTGGAAGCCCAAATTATAAATTTGTTTTATAATTTATTTTATATTTTGTAAAGCATTTATGAGCTTTTGATTAACAAACTCAACTATTTCAAAGCTAGCAATGGCAACACTATACGGAAGAAAAAAAAATTATCTTCAGCGCGCGAGACTGTGTATCGGAAATCCTAAAGATATGGCCTTTTAAATATTTTGTGATATTGCTGTTGAATTGAATTTTATGGTTTAAGTGCGAAAAACGTGATATTTAATAAATAAATGTAACATACGAAGCGTTAAAAAAAAGGGGCCCTTTTGGGCGTAATATAAAATCTAAAAGCTTTCAGATTTATTTTTATTTATTTATGTATTATATCTGCACTTTAAAATCCCTTTTTAACATAGCAGATTAAGTTTGCTAAGGAGGCTTTAAAACGATACTGTGTTACATGCATTTTTCAAGAGTTTTATACATGTAATTTGGTATCTCAAATGGCTCGAATAAAACTTCAACTTAGCAGTTTTTTAAGTTTTCAGTATCAAAGTTTAACAACGGCCGAAGTTGCTTGAAATCGGAGTTCTACTGCACGTAAAAGAAAATTCTTCAAAAAAGTGTAAACAGATAAAAGGCATATTTTTTTAACTGTACCACATCTTCTCAATGATATTCGCGTGATCTTCGAGGAATGTTATATATAATTCCGGATTCCAAATTTCCGTTCCAGTTCGCGCCTTTATTCACTACCACATTTCAACAGAGCAATATCCGTTTCGCTGAATTCCTAGAATTCGTTACACCTCTCCCCCCGTCCACACGCTTTCTAAGCTGAAAACTCTGTCATTTAAAGTTTTGCCACGGTATGACAACTTTCGGTTGATAAGATGGCATACGCTGTTAGTTTTGAAATGCTTTGCTGTCAACAATGTGCTATTAATAACCATAACTTGAACGAAAAGTATGACCTTAATGACTGGTGAGAACTGTCATGTCAAGAGTCGATATTAGAACAATTCTTCAACGTAATTTTCCGTGTGTAGTGTGACATAAAACTGGCTGCGCGTTATACGCCAGATATATTGTAAAAATGATAGCTTAAAAGTAAGGGGGGGAATGAGATTTTTACATGCACCAAAATGCTGTTTATTTAAAAGATATATTGTAAAAATGATAGCTTAAAAGTAAGGGGGGGGGGAAATGAGATTTTTACACGCACCAAAATGCTGCTTATTTAAAAGAAATGACATACCTTATGAAATTAAGCATTTTAATTGTCGAAAAACACGAAGAGTTCGTCACGTTCGTCTTCCATTATATCTTCAGGTGTATCATCGAATTTTGTTTCATCTTCACCATCATTGTTATTTTGACCAATAAATAATCATTAACCGTTCCATGTTTTACCAACACCAAACATCCTTGCTGCAACGCGATTTCCATTTTCTTTTGGAAAAAGAATGGCTTTGTATTTGAAACCAACACTGTGTTTGTTTCTTTTCGCGGGAGCCATATTTACTATTAAAAGGAGCACTATCAAATGACTACAGAAAGAGAAAACATCTAACTCCTAATTCCACGAATTCATTCAGGTTGGAAGTGCTCAACGATAGCATTCTTTTGGACACCTGCATTGAATACAATCCCCTTTTGCCGGAATATTTACTCCCTCAAACATTTAATCCATGCGCATATTATTCCCCTTATCGCCTGTTACTGCTGTTTACCATTGTTCTAAAAGCTAGGAGAAATGTTCGAATAAATAACCTCAAAAGATTGCGCATGTATCTTTTAGGTTTCTTCGTAAAGAACTGGGTGCGCGTTATACATAAAATATACCCAAAAATTTAAAAATGTAGAATGAAATTATAGGTACGATTATACACTGGTGCGCATTATACGCCGGAATGTTTTGCAAATCTGGCGCTGAAATTATTTCAAGATTTTAGTTATTTGAATTCCGAGTTTGCATTATTATTCTGCCATTAAAAATGAACGTGAATAGTGCACCATAAAATCTACAAATTAAGCTGGTTAATTTACAAAGGTATGTAAATCTTATTCACAGTTTTGCAGATACGAGTGTGTGGAATACATTTATATCGGGACAGAATTTTTTCAGAGTTGAAAATACACTCTTAGACAAAAAAAAAAAAAAAAAAAAAAAGACGCACCAAGAAGGAGTTATCCGAATGGGACGAAAATCGGTGGAAGCGATGTACATGTACAGTAAAACAAATGATTACAGTTTGAGAAAAATTGGATGACTATTGAAGTGATAGAGCTTCACAAAGTGAAAAAGTTAGTAACGCGTTTGTCCACCTCTGGCCCTTATGTGAGCAGTTATTCGATTTGGCATCGATTTATAGAGGTTGCAGATGTTCTCCTGAGGGATACCGTGCCAAATTCTGTCCAACTGGCGCGTTAGATCGTCAACATCCCGAGCTGGTTGGAGGGCCCTACTCATAATGCTCCAAACGTGCTCAATAGGAGAGAGCTCCGGCGACCTTCCTCGCTAAGGTAATGTTCGGCAAGCACTAAGGCAAGTAGTAGAAACATGTACAGTGTGGGGGCGGGCATTATCTTGGCTGAAATGCAAACCCAGAGTGTCGTGACATGAAGAGCAACACAACGGACCTTAGAACTTCATCGACGTACCGCTGTGCTGTAAGGTTGCGACGGATGACAACCAAAGAGGTCCTACTATGAAATGAAATGGCACCCTAGACCATCACTCCTGGTTGCTCACGCCTGTCTGCCGGAAGACAGTCAGTTTGTTATCACACCGCTGTCCGGGGCGTCTTCAGACTCGCCTTCGCTGGTCATCCAGGCTCAGTTGAAAGCGGGACTCATCACTGAAGACTATTCTACTCCAATCAGTGACATTCCAGCGCGAATGAGTCCGACACCACTGCAGACGGGCTTGACGTTGTACAGAGGTCAATGGTAGTCGGCGCTTCTGTGAGCCGGCTATGAATGGTCCTTGTGGTCACTGAAGCACTAGTTGTACGTACAATCGATGATAATAATGCATCTGGGGTTGTGAATGCCGCTCTGACGATTGTTTGGTCTTCACGTTCTGTCGTTTCTCTAGGCTTACCACTTCCTTCTTGACGCTGTGTGCGGCCATGGTTCATCCATTCCTGCCAACATCGTTTAATAGTGGCATCGCTCCTACTCAAATGTTGAGCTATTCGCCGATAAGACCAACCGGCTTCTTTGAGCGAAACTATACGACCTCTCTCAAATTCTTACATCTGCGCATATCGTTCGCGCACCTGTATGCGAGGCATAGTTACTGTCTACCATAGGACACGGAATGGAGTTTGTGAAAATTTTATGACCTGGAATCGTAATTTCTCCTCTTAAATATCCTGCCAGTTGCGCAGATCAGATGCGCTGTAGCGACAACTGTTCATTCATTGGCAGCCAAAATCTACAATTTTGCATTTTCCGTCGAAACCTGTATGCATATCAATTTGTGTCCAATTTGCTTTATATCTTCTCGGTGCGTTCGTGGTGCGTCGTTTTTTTTTTTTTTTTTTTTTTAAAACGCTATCAAATATCAAGTTGTAGTAATAGTAAAGAATTTTATAATTATTTCCATGAAAATACATGTGTTTTTATACGTACTGCAGAAAAATTTAATAAATAAGAGAAAGAGACTAAAATGTCATTATTTATTCTTAAGATTTGTCCCACCTGAAAAAATTCTCTAAAAACTTAGAAAGTTTTCATAATTTGTTTACGTTATTTTTAGTTTAATTTAGGGTAAGTTACTTAATGATTAATGAAACACATTGGAATTAGTTGGAATAAATGTCAGTCTGCATATTTAATACTTAACTGTCTCTATGTTTGAATTACAAAGCGAAACCAACAAAATTGTCTTGTAGGTACCAGGCATTCTATTTCAGACTCAAAATAAATCTAAATTTGAACTTTTTCCCTTCGCATTATTTATTGTCCATTTACCTCCGACTACCATCTCCAGCAGCCAGCAACTGAGAGTTGTCATGCATGGGCAGCTAAGGCTTACAAAAACAGGCGTGCGGTATCCTGTACGGAGCTTCTCATGCTGACATTATCACAAGAAGTATAATCCAGCCACACTGTAATGTTTTGTAACTAGTATAAAACCATGTTACACTTTCAGCTGTATGAAGCCATTGTATATGCGTCCAGATACATTCTTGTTAACTTAATTTTGTAATTTTTTCTTGTTTGATGCGTAATGCTTAAATATTTGTAATGATTCTATTTTATTCCTTTCTATCTCCAAAATATCTGGACTGCCATTCTTAAAGGCACAACATTTCAAAGGACTATCCGCCATAATGCTTGTCTTTGAGGAACTGCTAAATTATATTTTCTTACGTTAATAACTGCTTTTTGGGGCTTTACTTATGTAAAGGAAATTTTTTTAGGTTGCTGCTTTTCCGCAAGGACAAATCTTCGAAAAGCACAATAACCCCAAACCCCCAGAGAATTGAAAAAAACAAGTCCAACAGAAGGAAACCCAAGCCTTAAAGATAGTACCGACACGTCCACAGTGGCTCCCGAACTAATAAAGTGTTGGCTGAGTATTCTCCACACCCAGGATTTGGCGATTTGACCATTGGGTCCCCTAAAAACTTCAATCGCCCTTTAAAAAGGGCAGTATATAAGGTATTTCTCCCACTTTCCTAGCGTGCCTTCGTGGTGTAGTGGTCCTGCACGCTAGGCCGGTACTCCAGAGGTCCGTGGTTCGATTCCCGGCGAAGGCGTTTGCTAATTTTTCATCTTGCCTGCTTCCAAAAATTACCTAATGTCTCAACAATTTAATGCTAAAAATAGTAAAAATAATTCACGACATGATTTACGATTAATAAACTAAGTTAAAGAGAACTACAATAAATGATATAATATATAAATAATAAAGGTATATTCAAAAGAAATGTAACCTAGCTCGTGTCAACCTATCTTGCACCAGACGTAATCAAATGATTAAAGCACTTGCACGTGTTGACTGATGGACATGTCGGCTAAACGTTCGGCCGGTTAAACGGATGTGTCGGTTAAATCGAAGTGTTAGCTGAATGTCCTGTTGGCTTAAGAGTCATTACCCACTTTTACTACGGATCTTAGGCGAATCAGTAAGCAAAATCTGCCTGGAGAAAATTGGGAGAATGCGTGAGACGTTCCAATGCTATCACATTTACTTTGCTAAATATTGTTTAACCAACATCCTCTATGTACCGTTTTGAATTCTGACGGAAAATTTCTCTTTTTATGGTGGAACGGCGTAGATGGTTAAAGGCATCCGTGACGTAATAACATAAATGCTTCCAAATTTTCTACCAGTTTTTAGTATTTCACATTGGAAAAGCTTCCAGTAATGTTTTGTGTTAGTCTAACGCTGATACTAGATTCATAAAATAACAATTTTACTTAAAATTTAATCTTTTATAAATGTACCTTATTCTAGTAAATATCCGATTAAAAGTTTTCACTACCATTAATATATTGAATATATAGTAATATAATTTAACAAACATTCTCTATTCGTAAAAAGCAAATTAAAAGCAATTTTAAAGAAGGTCAATGATGATCAAGAGGTCGATAGTCAAATAAGCACGGCCATTTGAAAGGGATATTCAAAATACCAATGATTACAAAAAATTAGTAATTGATAATTAATTATTTATTATTTACTAAAGCTATATCGTGATTATCTCCTGATTTCGTTTTATATTTGACTTGTTTAAAACAATAAGAATTGAAAAGAGTTCTATTATTTTAAAAACTTAATGCGATTGCTTGTTATTGAAAATGATTAAGGTAAAATAACACGCCGAACAAATATTAATTTAGAATTCAAACAGCAAAAATCAGCGTTATATTTGCCAAATTTCACAGTTTTTGTTGTTCTGGCTTCTAAATTAATATAGGATTGTATTTGCTTAGTATATTGTTACATACAAAGCCACATGCGAAATTTAAAAAAAGGATTTTAACATTCGCTTCAAAGACATTGAATATTTGAATGTGCCAACATAGATCACTTAGAACCACTGAAATGCAATATGTCTGATTTTGATATTATGATGCTAAAACAGCTGATTTCCCTGAAGGAAGATACTCAAGCATATAGATAGGCTAAGTTTTGGGATTTAAAAATCATCCAAGAGAAGTATCCCAAAATAAAAGTTATTACTGAACCAGTATTATTATTGACTTTTTCTCTTTTTACTTCCTTATACGAAGTAAAGGAAGTATTGTAATCACAAAAAATTTCGGGTATCATAGTTCAAAGAAAATACCCATTTCAGCCGCTCTAGAAACACTTTGAACGATGTTTTTGTGTGACATACGGACAGAATAAAGGACTGTTTTTGCCGAAACGAATTGTAAACTATATTTAAAATGGATTCAGAAGAGATTTTATTTTCTTGACGTCGGTATGTACGTACGTACGTATAATACGTTTCTTACGTACGTAAAAAAAACATAAGTACATATGTATGTATCTCGCATAACTCAAGAACGTGTAGCCGTAAAACGATAAATTCTGTATACGGGACTGGCTATAACATGTAGTTGTGCACCTTCGTTTTTCGCTACAATCGGCTGCACCAATCGTATACTATATATATATGTATTCCGACCTGGTTACGTGAGCTTAGTATTCTTGTTCTTATATGTTGGTATGCATTTTTTGCTTTATAAGTGATTGAATTATGTCTTTTTTGGGGTTCCGATGAAGGTTTTTATGTCTTTAGTTAGTTTGCATGCAGTAGTTGTAGAATTATCAAAATTTAAAAGTTTAAGTGGTAAGTTAAGCCTAACGAACCGCCATTTGTTTACATTTAAAACTCGGTAGAATAATGAATTCAGCCAGTTTCTGCACCTTCAGTGTCTTTTTGCCAAGTGGGACCAAAAACAAAACTTTCAATTTTGTGCACTGAAAAATCTGCCTTTTTTGTCCGCTGGCCGAATTGCTTGTTTTTGCGTAGAAGCTCTAATTTTAATTGTAAAAATTGTTTTTTTAACTGTATTTGGTGTTTTATGTTCTTCTGTATTTTACAATTTTTAAATGAAGATGTTTTGAGTTTTTATGTTTTTTTGCTTTGCGGCGAAGTGAGAACTGAATTAAATGAATCCAAAATACATCTGAAATGAAACTCGAAGAAATAAGTTTAAATGAAATGCAGCAAAAAAATGTGCATAATTTAGTAGGCAATACGAGGAAGTCGTGGTGTCCACATTAGATTTCTTGATTAAAGTTCTCAGCTGCAGTATAAACAGCTTCCAGTTATCTAGGTTGGAATTCGCCATTTAAAAAAGGGTCCTTAGACCAGTGTTTAAAGAATAAGAATACTCGCAAATATTAGAAAAAATTAACAAGAACGCTAATGTAGTAAATTTCTTATATGGCTTAGACTGAAGTTTAAAGAAGAATTTATTCATGACAGAAAAAATTAATTTGAGATAGCATAAAATAAAATAGGTCGATACAATAGTAACAGCACTGTGTCTCACTGAAATAATTTCTTGTGCTTGAAGGTTTGAAAATGTAATTGAAAATAATTTAGAAATATGGAGAGGGAAATATAATGAACCGTGAAAGCTACAGAAATTGATCTGACCAAGACATTTTTAACAGAAGGACTCAGGAGAAGTCAGAGGAATGCAATGAGGAAAATGATCATAAGAGTGAAGCAGAAGGGTGGACTCTGAGCTACTGAAATATATAAAAAATATTACAAATAAATAAACCGCCCTCGTATTTAATGGCATTATAGTTTAGCTGAATATTTGTTATAATGGCTGTAAATAAAATCAACTTCACTCTCACGGAAAGAAATAAAGTATAATGTTTCCAGCACGCACACACACACACATACACACACAGCAAAGGCAAACGATGCATGTGCTCCGAGCTTCTATTTTTAAAGGAGATTCCACACCTTCTATGAATTTTAAATTATGTATGTAGCAGAACTATTTGGATGTAATCGAACTATTTTATGGAACGCCATCTAGTGGCAACAAGAACAACTTGCAGTCAGTCCACCTCCAGTTGCGATGTGGGTAGGTCTAATTAGGTTTTTTTCGGGGGGGAGGAGTCGGAGAGATGAAAAATTAGCAAACGCCTTCGCCGGGAATCGAACCATGGACCTCTGAAATACCGGCCCAGCGTGCAGAACCACTACACCACGAAGGCACGCTAGGAAAGTGGGAGAAATACCTTATAGGTTCTCCTATATGTCTGTAAAGCCCCGTTCACATGCAACGCTCCTTCGCACAGCTGCCGTTAGCAGGAGGAGAAAAAGGAGACACGAAAGAGTTTCGTCTTTAGGACCCGTTCAGAAGACCACCCTCTTCCTTCCCTTTGCACCTAAGCCTCTGTGAACAATCACTTCTCCGAATTGGCAGATTTCTAATACTGTTTACACATTTTTAACGTTGTTTAATGTTGTTAATTTTGTAATCTGTACTTTCGCAACTGGTACCTGAACTTTCGTAATGGTTCCTGAAAAATATATGCTTTTTAATTATTATTATTATTTTATAAGTTGTTATTTAGTTCACTCTTGGTGCTTGTCGCTATGGTTAAAAGATGATCATGAATTTTTAAATTGCTTCCCGATAAGATATAGAACTCAAACTTTGTACTTACACTCCTTGTGGATGTGATGTCACGCTTCTGATTTTTAGAGGATTAGATTTTATTCAAATTTAAAGCTGAAACGATTTTTTGCAAATATTAACAAATAAACTGAGAATCTCAGAATATTATAGTTTGCACCATAACACACTGTGGAGGAGAAAAAAAATTAAATGAAATTTTTAACGTAATATTTTTTAAAAATATTTTGGAGAATTTTTGAAAATCGTTCATATTTTTAGACTTTTTGACGCCCATTAATTTTAAAATTTCATATCTAAAAATATATCGGTTACAAACTTCCGACATTTTCACAGCTTATAAAACAAACTTTTCGCATTTAAAAAAATGATAAAGGAAACTAACTGCATGACTCTTTTACTTTTTTGAAAGATATGCAGTGAAGCAAAATGGGAAATATTGGTTCTTCTTGGGCATCAATTAGAAACATTGGTTTCAAAGTAATAATCTCATTATACCAAACTATTTTTATGACATTATTTATGCTCTATAATTTGTTATTGTTGTCAGTTGTTAGTTCAGCGTGAGATTGGAGATATTTCTGAGTTAATTTTCTCTTAAGATGCGTTTTGCATTCCGTTGTGTTTAACGTTCTTATTAGATTGAAGCATAACTACTGATTATACTTAGTGATATTCTAAACACTTGTACGAGTATTTCTGTAGAACATCCAGAACTTTGAAATGTTTCTGTTGATAAAATAAATTTAATTAAGCTATCATCGGATTTGAGTGCAATGACAATCATTTACGAAATATTATCAATCTTTTACAAACCGGTACGCACGCAACAATATTATAATTAATTAATGTATTAAAATTGTTTTGAACATGTTTTACAAAACAAAAACAGGTAAAGAAAAATTCTGCTTGCGTTTTATGAGTTTTTGCAATTTTTCTGGCCACATAAGGTTTTGAAAAAAGGTTTGCAATTTTATTTAATTTATATTTACCAACTGAATAAATAGCACTAGGTTTGGTGCGTATTGAAATTCAGTAATAAAATTTTAAAGAAACTTGAAATGATTTAATGTCTATTTAGACAGTTTGTATTCTTTAAACTGCAATCTGAGAAACCTTTTGCATTTTTTTTAATAAATCCTTTTACTTAAAGTCCTAAAACATATACAGGTATGGACTAAATTTTTTATTATTTTTACTGCTGATTTAAAATTATATACTTTATAGAAACAAGGATGGGTTTTGCAGAATGCTGAAAGGAAAAGTTATTTGAAATGAAAATGTGACTGAGATCATATTTGTTTTAAAGATTTTAGATAAAAGTGTATTTTTATTTTTTCTCTGAAACTAATTCATTAATTGCAAAATTATTCCTTGAAGTTATTAAGAACTAATAAATACAATAAAAAGACTGGGGGGAGACATTGAAAATTGTAGGAGAAGAAAAACATTTTAATTGTAAAATTTTTCTTCAAAAATTTAAATAAAAAAAATTACTAGTAAAAACTTTTTTTTCAGCTTAAAATTATTTTGTCTCACAAAACCATTTAATAATATTTATAAAAAGTAGATGAAAATGCTTATTTTTTTTTTTTTTTAAATAATCATTCAAAAGGTTACCGAGTCCCTTGTCGCGTTGAAGCCCATATGACCTTGTCTTAACTTTAGTTTTAATTTGAACGATATTTCTGGAATTATGAGATAATCTTGTCTGTATTTTTCTATAATTTCCGTATCTTGTACAGTTCTATCTAATTTTTGGGGGGATGCTATCACATCCTCAGACATCTGTCAGCGCGATTGTTTCGCTGACAGTCCAGCGAGCAGTAACTAAAATTAAGTGAACCGCGCAATATAGTACGGGAAATCTCCCCATTTGCCCTGCTCCCGAGAGGTAAGGAGCATTCAACCAAATTCTACCTCCAATTCGGCGAGGCAGTTAATGCTTGTCCCATGTGAACGGGACACGTTGGAAGAACCGGTTTTCGCTACCGGTCGAATCTGCTCTTGTGAACGGGACTTAACTGGAACTATATTCTAAAGGTTAGGTCTTCCGTTGTGTTTATATGTTCTGTTTTGACGTATACTTTCTTAGTAACCGTTACTGTGCTTTGTTAATAAATACTTTTAGAGATAGCCGGGCTTTGTGTTTTATAGAAGAACGGTTACAAAAATGGCGCTCAACGAAATTTTGAGACTATATTTACAAAATGGCGTCTAAAGAAATGTTTAGAATTACTGGTTACATGTAAAACTTCATAAATACCTTGCCCCTTCACCCCACCCCCAAAAAAAGACAGCTATATCTTCCGTTCTACTGCCTCGATTGACGAAACTATTTCACTTTCGTTTTTCATGTCTCGAAAGCGCGACTTATATATTAGATTTATATATAGCATTGTTCTAAGATAGTTATTTTGACATGAAATCGGACTTTTCTGAAATGACGAATCGGAATTTTCGAATTTTGTCCATATTTCGATTCTACAACTCGAATTATGCCAAAATATTAAATTTTGTAAAATTTCGTGAGAAACTTAACAAAAATTTATTTTGACAAGCATTAATAGCAAGAAAACCGCCGAACAGAAACTGCTATAGTAAAATTGCAACTAGTAAAGTGACCGTCAGCAGGTGCAACACGCTCTGATTAAACAAGCTAACACATTCCTTTAAATACTACCTCTTTCTATCTCATTTGAATATGCATGAATTAAAATTAACTTTCTGGCAGGAAAACGGAAAGGGAGAATGACAGTAAAGATATTTAACATAAAATAACCAGTTAGATAGAAGTAAATAAATCCTTGCATTCTAGCCGATCGAAAATTATATAAATAATTTAATGATATTAGCGTTCTTGCATTTTTTTTTTTTTTTTTAAGCTAAGCAACGAAGGAAAACTAAAAAAAAAATTATTTTTTTTAATTCAAAAAGACATGAGTCTTACTGAATTAATTTCCAACTCTATTTACCGTCCAGTATTAAATTTGCTCAATAATAATACAGCCATGTTAACGTCATCTGATGGTAAGTAAATATTGCGGTGACTGCTCCTAGCAATTAATTTCCCTGTTACGTGACCAGCTAGTTAAGTGACCTCCACGACAATGGAGTTCTTCATCTAATAGAGCAAGGTCATCCACTTCTTCAGCTGAGAGGCAAAAGATCACAAAGACTTGAAAAAGAGAGAACAATAAATAAAAAAAAAAAAAAAGCTAATTCACGAACTGAATCATGGTGCAGCATTTTTTCTCAAAATAAATGTTACGATTTTATCTTAAGAGCTGCAAAGCCGCATCGACACATGAAAAGTGGTGTCAATGAAGATAGCTTTGTGTTGAAGTCTGTAAAAACTTATGATATCGTATGCACTTGCGATTTTTAATAACTTAAAATGATTCCGTTAATGATTTTTTCATTGATTTTCTTATTTGCTCCACCTCAAATTTTAGATACAAGAAAATGATGCCAAACTGACCATTAAAATTACGTAAAATTCACTCTAAGACCGCCATTAGTTCTAAAGTAAAGAAGTGCTCATTTTGAGATTTCTCGTCTTCCTCACCGCGTTCCCTAGTATAAAAAATAAATATCTTTAAATAATTTTAAAAGAACAATAACTTGAGCATCATGTATTCAGTAAAACAGAAAGGAACCTACCAAAAAATATTTTTTAAATGCGTTAAAAACTTTGGGAAGAATATTTTTGCTTGCGTATGGTTTCGTAATAGATTGAATGCACAAAAAACCGATGATAACTTGATACAATTTATTTTACCAAAAGGAACAATTTACAGTTCTGGAATTTTCAACAAATATAATCGCGCAGCTCTTCTAAGCATCACAGAGCACAATCAGTAGTTACACTCCAGGCTACTAAGAACGCTGAACACAAGGCAATGAAAAGTGCATCTAAAGAGCGAATCTCAGGGCGACATATTTCGATACTCTATAGTCGACTTGGAACTGAGAAACTGAGGATTACTGGCGATATACTGTATTGTACTGGGTTTCTACTTCAGGAGCAATACTTCCCAGTCATGCAAAGAGTTCCATGCGGAGCCTGGAATTAGAAAATTCCTTATTGAGTTTCCTCTGAGGGGAGAAATAAGAGGGAAAACTGAGGATTGATGCTCTATCCGGGCTTATATAGCCTTACCCTGGGCACCGAGAAATCTCTAACACCTTCCATTTCTTCAAATTACTGGAAGGTATATACGGTTAATGGTACATATAAGGGCCGGATACGGTTACATTTACACATAGGAATTAACTACAGTTATTCAGTTACAATACAAATTATAGTTAAACAGTGAGTGGACAAAATGTCACCAAGTTTGACGGCTTTTAGCAATTTCTTGCAAAATTTGGCGACAGAATTAGTTGCCAAAAACCATCGCCAGCTTGGCGACATCTCCCCAGTTTAGCTAGATGACGATTTGCTTCAGTGTTAAATATAGTTACCCGTGTAATTCTATTTTCCCAGCACAGCCTCATCTCTTTCAGGCATTTCATGCCACACTATACAAAAAATACAATTTCACTAAAATTATTTATATATATCCAAAATTTGTAACAATATATTTGATTTTACATCACCCTGAAAGGTACATTATTTATTTATTTATTTTCTTTTTTTAAACGTTTTGTGTGTTACCTTTATTTATTAAATATCTCGTTCTTCGCACTTCAACCATAAAATTCAATCCAACAAGCAATATCATAAAATAATTTTAAAATGAGTAAATCTTTAGAATTTCCGATGCACAGTGCCGCGGTTTGGAGATAATTTTTTTTCCCCTAGAATGTTGCCACGGCTCGCTTTGAAATCGTTGAGTTTGTTAATCAAAAATTCTTTAATGTGTGACAAAATATGGAATAGATAATACAGAAAATTCCAAATTAGGGCTTCCAGATGCCCATATTCGGTGGAGGATGACGTTATTCAAAATTCGATGGCTCTAGGTACCGTTGCCTTATCACAATGCGAGAAACATAACTACATTTATGAAGATTCTTCATTATTTAATTTCTTTAAATATAAAATTTGGTGACAACAGTTTGAAAAGTGATTCAACACAAAATGCCAAAGAGAAATTAATAGCCCTTCTGGGCTGACGCCCTTTGGGCTAAAAAGCCAGAAAAAAGAAAGTTTTCTAAAAGCATTATCGGTGATAAAAGCAAGTTACCGTATGATGGTTTAGAGATAATATGCCTTTAACACTTTATTTACACGTTTATTTAGAGAAATCGTGCAAAAGAAAAGCAAGTATTGTAAAAAAGTAATAGAAATTGCTGTTTGTCTTCCATGACAGCAGGTTGATATGGGTGAAGACCACCTCAGAGACTGCCCTATAGTTATCAGTTTTATTTTTGACAGGCAGTTCCTCGGAAGCTGATATTGATTTCAAGACTTTTTCACTCTTTCGACACTCTGTTCGGTTGATCGTCGATTGATGCCAGATACCGATGACGGGTGTAGGATTGAAGAAAAATGTGTGTATAATTAAGATATGTAGATAGAAAGAAAGGAATACAAAAAACAGTATGCAAGACGTATACAGCGTTTTAAACCCGATTCATTCTCAGATTCTCAGCAAATGGACCAAACCTTAAACTGCATTTTATTTTCTTGTAAAGGAAGTGTTGTAATAACGAAAAGATTTCGGTTATCATATTTCTAAGAAATATCCATTTTGAACGCTCTCCAATCCATTTAAACGAAGTTTTTGCGTGACATCTGTACGTGCAGACAGAGTAAAGGACTCCTTCTTTTTCCAAAACGGATTTTAAAATGGATTCAGAAGATTTTTTTTTTTTTTTTTTTCCTTGATGTTTGTACTTAAGTATGTATCAAGCGTAACTCAAAATTGAGTAGCGATAGAATGTTGAAATTTTGTATATGGGACTGCTATGACATCCAGTTGTCCATTGTTTGTTACAATCGGCTGCACCATACATATATACGAGACGTATTCGGAAACTAAGTACCGTTTTGAAAAAAAAAAATAGTAAAACAATTTTTTCGAATCCAATTTTATTTTTACATGAAAATACATGTCTTAAACTATTTTTCAACATAATTTCCACCAATGATCAAACACTTGTCATAGCGGGTGACCAGTTTTTGTATACCATCGTCAAAGAAACTTCCCGCCAGTTTCGATAACCACGACTCCACAGCATTTTTTCGGAGAATGAGTGTGTCTCCACTCCATCGATTGTTGTTTCGATTCTGGTGTGAAATGGCACACCCAAGTTTCATCATCTGGTCACAATTTGGTTTAAAAAGTTTTCTCCCGTGAACATCAGTGAGCATTTTTGGAACTCATCGGGAACACAGTTTGCGATAATTCAAGCGGTCAGACACAATTTCGAACAAAACAGTACGTGAAATTTCTGGAAATGCCTCTGAAAGAATTGTCATTGTGAAGCGTCTGTTCTCATGAATTGCTTCATCAACTTTCCTTACCAAATCATCGGTGACAACAGAAGGCCGACCACTCCGAGCCTCGGCGTGGACATTTGTTCGACCTGCATTAAACATTCTTATCCACTTTCTCACCATTCCATCACTTATCGCGTATTCACCGTAAACTTCTGTCACTTGACGATAAATTTCGGCCGGTTTAACATTCCTCTCGTTCAAAAATTTAATCACGGCACGAATCTCACAGTCAGAGGGAGAACTAATTGTCTTAAACATTTTGAATGTGCACAGCAAATTGAAAATACAACATAGAGCAACCAAAATGGCGGCAATTGAAAGTCAGTGAACAAGAAAGAGTAGTGCGCATGCGCGGGACGCCTACCACAGCGCTGCGACGGCGCTAGAATGAAACGGTACTTAGTTTCCGAATACGCTACGTATATATATATATATATAATTCATTATAAGAAAAGGTATTTATATATTATCTCCAAGGTAAAGAAACTAAATTAAAGATGTGAATTATTAGAAAAAACTTTAGTAAGTATTTTCAAGTAGCTTTCCAAATCATTATCCGATGTTACCTAGATCTATTGCAGCAAAAATTATTTCGGAGCTGTTGTAGTAAAAATTATTTAAAATCTATAACGAAAAATTTTTTAACCGTAAAAATTCCAAACATTAAATTAAAAATCTAAAGTACTGAAAAAGTAGCTAGCTGTTGTTATTGATCGCAGATTAATTGACTTTTCAAGGAGAACAAACCAACTTTCTATCAATTAACAATAACCAAATTAAGCGAGAGTGTTTCATCTTTTTTACTTCCTTGCATGAAATAAAGGAAATATTGTAATCACGAAAAATTCAGAGTACCATATTTCAACGAAAATATGAATTTTGACCGCTATCGAATGCAATTTAAAGATGTTTTTGCGTGACATCTGTGCGTACGGACAGAATAAAAGACCCTTTTTCGTCAAACGAATTATAAAACTGATTTAAAATGGATCCAGAAGAGATTTTTTTCGTAGCGTCTGTATGAACGTACGTATGTATCTCGCATAGCTCAAAAACGAGCAGCCTCAGAACGTTGAAATATTGTATATAGAACTGCTATAACATGTAGTTGTGCACCTCCCTTTTTGGTTGTAATCTATGAGCTTAATAAGCTCAGTTTTTTCATTCTTATATCTTGGTAAACTGTGCCATTTTTGCGTTAAATGTGTTGTTCTTATTTTTCGGTTAAGGTTTTTATGCCTTTAATTAATCTACATGCAATATTGTAGAATTATCAACAATTTAAAAGTTGTTTAAAGGGGTAAGCCTAATTTTTTTACCATGGCAGCCATATTTGTTTACATTTGAAAATTAGCAGAACAGTGAATTAATTCTTTCCGCACCTTCATTATCCTTTTGCCAAGAGGGACCAAAAAGGAAACTTTTCGTTTTGGGCACCGGAAAATCTGCCTTCTTGCCTGCTGGCCGAATTGCTTGTTTTTGCGTAGGAACTGTAATTGTGATTATAAAATTAAAGTTTTTAATCGTTTTAACTGTATTTGATGTTTTATGATTTTTTTATTCAATTTTTATTAAAATATTTTGAGTTTTTACATATTTTTGCCTTGCCGCGAAGTGAGAACTGAATTAATTGAATGAAAAATATATCTCTAATGGAATTCGAGAAAATAGGTTTAAACGAAATGCAGGAAAAATTGCGTATAATTTAATACACTGACTACCAATAACTATTTGGACACCTGTGATAGAAAAGAAAAACTAATTTTATTCAAAATCAATAGTTGGTAGAGCCTCCACGAGAGGTAATTACAGTGTGGACCCTCCGGGGCATATTTTCCACAAGTCTTTGTATGACAGCTAGTCGTATTTTCTTCCCCTCGGCTTGGAGAAGACATAGAAGTTCCTTCACCGATTTTTCACGGGTAGTGCACCCCTGAATTCGGCGATGCAACTCGTCCCAGAGGTTCTCGATAGGGTTCAGGTCTGGACTCTGGGCAGGCCAGTCCATTCGATGAACTCCATTGGCACCATACCAAGCCTTGGTTAACGTCGAAACATGACAACTGGCATTGTCGTCCTGAAAGTAACAGGGGTCCAACCCGTAAAACTGCCACAACGTAGGAAGCACATTGTCATCCAAAATAGTGCAGTAGGCATCGGAGTTGAGCTTATCACGAATGGGGACCAAGGGTCCCAGCCCATACCAGGAGAAACACACCCAGACCATAATTCCACCTCCTCCGAACTTGACTGTTGGCACAAGGCAGGAGACGTTCTCCAGGTAGACGCGAGACCCAGACTCTGCCATCCGAACAGTAAAGGGTGAACCTTGATTCGTCACGCCAAAGAACCCGTTTCCACTGATCTACGGTCCAATTTCGATGTACTTTGCACCACATTAACCGAGCAGCGCGGTTGGATTTTGTGATCAAAGGCTTATGGGCAGCAGCACGACCATGAAAACCAAGCAGATGTGCTTCCTTACGGATGGTATTCATTGAAACAATACTCCCGGATGCCTGTTGTAACTCCTCGCGGATGAAGGCCATCGGTTGGGGGCAGTTCTTCCGAATTTCTCTGGACAGCACTCGTCGGTCTCTATATCCCAGTTTCGTTGGTCTGCCGACTTGGGGCACATTCCGACAATCACCGCTCACCTTCCACTTCTTAATCACATAGGCCACTGTCGATTTTGGGTTTTTCAGATGGCTAGATATGTCCCCTAAGGATCGGCCACATTTGTGATACCCGATAATTATACCTTTCTCGAAATCATAGAGCTCCGAACTGTGAGGCATCTTGCATGCGACTAAAGCCGATGCTGTTTCCTGCATGAGATATACCGGCGGAGTCCGTGACGTACCTTAGAACCGCAGATATCGTCATTTGCATAGGTGTCCAAATACTTATTGGCAGTCAGTGTATTCCGCACAAGGAAATCATGTGGTGTACACATCAGCTTTTAGCAAATAAGAGTCAAGTTAGTTAGTTTATCTTAGTTTATAAATTAAGAACAATACTTAATTATTAGAAAGATAATGGTCTACTTAAGCCAAAAAATTTATATCATAAACAAAATCTTTAAAAAAAAAAAAAAAAAAAAAAAAAAAAAAAGTAAGAAATTCTTCTTAATTTAAAGTATACGTTAAGAACGAAATTAGACAGCTCTTTATATTAGAAAAAATATTCCCCCAACACTCTCATAGCATAGTAAAAACAATAAAACAAATATCGCTATTTTACAAATTAATATATATAAAAGAAGACATTAATATAAAAATGTACAAACGAATATATTGTTTTAGATTAAAACTTTCTTTTAAAATCAAACTGAAAATCCAAATTAAAAATGAAATTTATACATTCTTTAGTACTAAAACGCTAATTTCAAAATCAAAAGTAAAATGAGTATATTATTTTAGATTAAAACTTTCTTTTATATCCAAACTCAAAATTATATGTATGTATATATATATTCCCACCCTGTTACCCGGCTCGGTGAACTCAGGTTTTTTATTCTTATAGTTGGTAAATTGTGCATTTTTTGCTTTAAAAGTGATTGAATAAGGTTGTTCTTATGTTCCGGTTAAGGTTTTTATGCCTTTAGCTAATCTGCATGCAATAATTTGAGAATATTCAACAATTTAAAAGTTTAAGTGGTGCTAGGCCTAATGAGGCCGCCATTTATTTGCATTTGAAATTTTTAATAGAACAGTGAGTTAAATCAGTTAGCGCACCAAATTCAGATTTTTTTTTTTCCCAGTGAGACCGAAAGTTAATTTTTTTGCATAAATTTTTAATTCTGGGCAGCGAAAAGTTTTTCCTTTTGAAATTTAGGTATTTTTGCCTTGCTGCGAAGTGAGTCCACATGAGCTATTTAAGTCGTATGCAGTCATTTACGCAGTGATTACAACATATACGAACTTAGTTTCTCCAACCATATCGTCTGCTTAGGAAAATAAATTTAAATGACATTTTTTGTTTGATTTTATGCAACTGGAAATCGTGTGAATAAAAGTTGTAGTAAAAACGCAAAATAAAGAAGTAAAATAAAAATACGTTTCAAATCCATCTTATATTCAATTCGGAGTAAACCATATGCAAAAACCAAAAAGCAAAAAACAGAAGCACAGTGGTAAAATGTAAGAAAAAGAGGGGCAGAACAGGCCAAAAACAAAAAGGAAATATGAAATTTACATCTTACGCTGCATAGTCATCCGGGGTTGGTGCAACGAAAGAATTAAAAAAATTAAAAAGCCTGTTTCTGAACCGATAAAGACACAAATTAAAGTTTAAAATTTTTAATTATCTTAGAAAAAAATCGCAGTAATCTGCGTCTTATCAGTCCAGAAAAACAATCGTAGCAATCTGTCTTATCAGTCCTACACGGCGAAGAAAATAGTGCAAAAGCATCAAAAACATAAACAAATTCAAAAGGATTGCGAATAATACACAAATTTAAAAAACAAAATAGTAGATCGAGTGCAAAAATAAAGCTAGCAAAAATAATAATCCAATATTTCAAAAAGCTATATGCAGATTTTTGAAAACAATAGTATAAATCATATACAAGCAAAAATGCTTAAAATCTAATCAAAATTTTTAATTTGAGTGGACCGAGTCCAAAAAACATGTAAAACGGAAGTAATCCAACATACGCAAAAATAAAATCCAAAAGTAAAAATTTGATCTAAAAAATATAAAATAAAAAATAGAGAATGGTTCGTTTTTAAAAATCTGTAACATCAGAGCAACAAAATTTTTGAAATAAATATATATATATATACTTGTGTATAAACACGGCCTAAAATGTAAAAGGTGAAAAATGATAAAAGAGTAAAAAATATGTAAAAGGATCAACAGTGATAATTTGCTTCCTTTCAAACTGTGCGCAGACTTCAGACTATCTTTTTTACCTCCTAAATTGCCAGAAACAACATTCTATCTATTGATAACAAAATGACTCATTTATACGACCGTCTTGCGGCCCATGCTTTGTTATGCTTATGTGATCCCGCCATACTCATGTAAATTTTAATAGGAGAAAGTTGCAAGCTGCCTAGAAGAAATGTTCTGTGCACATTAGTAGTAACAGGATTCATGAGCAGCTTGGCATCGACAAGCTCAGAACCTATTACTACCATCCACTGTCTTATGAAAAATAGTAACAACACTGAACTGCGAATTTACAATTACGGTTATAATGATATGCAAGTATCTGAAGACGTACGGCTATTCTTAATCTTAGAATTATTATGGAAGATTAGTGTATTTAATTTCCTGTATGTATTAATGTAATTAATGTAATTAATTTGTTGTAATAATGTAATTAATTTGCATTCTTTTCTTATATATTGTATGTTTGTGTATTTTTATATGTAATTTTCACTGTTGGTATGACTTTTTGCTCTTGCGCATTGTATTAGCTCGACGGCTTTTTAATGCCTCTCCCCATTTATCCACTTTCTAGTACAAATTTTAATATTTTTTATATTATTAGAAAGAAAAAATATTGGTTTAAATCTTTAAATATAATTTTATTATAATCAATCTTAAGTTAGTTGAGATACTATTTCGAAGTTTTGTATTTTTCGATTCGGGGGTAATGTTCGCCCAGGTACCCGGGTGTCTCAAACACCGTTCTACAAGAAAGACTAAAACCTTTATGGACGTAACTTCACGCATCGTAGTAGCTGCAAAACTAATTTGGCTCGTAGCAGGAAATGCGGTATAATCTTCTCTGTCGACTTAAGAATCAACACCGCAGTTCAAACACCGGTGTTAATTGTACTTCGTCGGTGTTAATTGTATGCAAGTACCTTAAAAGCCATAATTTAAACACAATTGTACCCTCTTGATCCTACCCTCTGCTAATTTTAAGATTTGCCTATGCTATGAAAATGTCGACTGCATACCGGTGTCGAGCCTGAAGTAACAATGTGTATATTAAGCCTGTCATTCATCAATACATCATTATAAAAATTTCTTTTTCATTTCGTTCATCATGTGTGGTAACTAGTATCGATTATATGCGATTAAGTCGCTCTTGTGTCGAAGTCGATTACGTAATTTCGATTCTATAAAGTGTCGTTGTTATGCACTTTTTATTCTACACGACGCTGTACTGTGAGATTTCACGCAACGTTAATTTTAGGAGAGTACACCTAACACACTATATTCCGCACAATTTCTATTCAGAATGCATTGTTCTAAATTCTCTTATTTTCTTATAATAAAAACTTTTCTTCTTTCAAAACTTTTAGTTTTGAGACCCACTTTTCAAATTATTTTTTCAGTGTTATTGCAATTAAATAATAATTCGAGGCCTTTCGAAGCTATATAATTGCATTCGTTTTGCTTGTACACACGCGCAATAATAAGTGTGTTATTACAAGTCTATTGCAATTAATCAGAAAACAAATTTTCGCAGTATTCCTGCATTACCATCCTAATCTCCAGCATAAAATATTCGATTGTATTAAAAAAAAAAAGCGGCTTCTTAAATATTTAAGTCTGATTGTATAATTAAATTAAAGTGACTGAAAATTACAAACAAAACTTCAATTAAGATTTATTTTATAGTTTAAGAGTTAGACTGAACTTGGCCTTATTTTATAGACTCAGTTCTAGATAAGAGCGTTTCCTTATCAGTCTTATTCCGTGTTAACTGTTCGTGATATTAGATCGTAAAGTTCACAGTTCTCTGGCATTGTATTCAAATGAATTTGTTCATAAAAAGCTAAACTCAAGTACAATGATCTTCCACCAAAGGTGAAAGGGGTGTATGGAACAAAAAAGTTGAGAACCCACCTTACTATACGATCAGGACAACACTGTTGAGTAAAATGTTCAACGTTTATGGAGTATTACATTCTTCCCTTGAATGATTCAAGAATAAATATGCATCAACTTTTTTTTTTTTTTTTTTTTTTTTCCCCAAGTAGTGCGTCTTTTCAAAATAGATAATGTAAGCTGTTTGAAACGTTAAATACCTTGCTTGCGTGTGCACAAGCAAAACGAGTGCTATTATATAGCCTCGAAAGACTGAAACATAAATGTGAGAAATCACGAGAACCTTTAAATGATTCTATGATTTCAGAGAATAAGGGACTCCTTCTTCAAAGGCTGCTGAAAAGTCTAATATAGAAACTTGAAAACTGATCTGTCGAAGACTTCAAAAAAAGAATTTACGAAAACAAAAGAACTTACAAGGAATCCATTATGCGTTCTTTGCAAAAGATGAAAAAAAAAAAGCCGAACGATGTCCCTAATGCACATGCGAAACTTTCAGCAGGTTCACGCGTCTCAACGAAAAAACATTCGAAAAAAACGCCAAATAACACGATGGTGCGATCAGATTCGAAAAACAAGCAGTCAAGGTCATTGGTCGCGAGATCGACAGAGCGACTCTGATTGCTTCGATGCCATTTATGTTATGAATATACAGCGGTAACCCTTTGCAAAAAGAGGCTCAACAGTTTAATGAGAAATATCGAAAAACACAGTGCAAACGCAAGCTAACTTTAAGGAATAAACTGGAGATGACCTAAATCCCATACATAATGTTAAGTGAGCTTTACCAGTATTACAAATTGGTTCCGATACACTGTTTTCCCGCCCGTAACTTTGAATGAGATTTTGAGAAAAGTGTGCGAGTGTTAGATGCAGATCTCATGCTGCAAGGGGATTTTTCCTATTGAGTAAATAGTTTTAACGAGTAATATAGCAAGCGAAGTTTCGGTTAAACACCTGAACTCTTAGTTACCCTCCCCCCCCGGAAAAACAAAATGTACACTTTATTAAAGTATTTACTGACTTTCAAAAATGCCCTGAAATAAATTTGGTGTAGTGTGTACAGTAAGACATTAATATTTTAATTTAAATGGGACTACAGTCCAGCGTAATATTCAAAAGATCCTTTATTTTATTTTATTTATTATTCGTAGGGTAAATATACATGAGTACTTCTATACAAGCCAGAGAGCTGCATTTCTTTTTAGTGACATTTCATTTCAATAAATATTTAACAATTAAGTAATATATTTCATCTTACATAATAGAGCATAAAAAACTAAAATACCGATATAAAACAAGTTATATTCTTATTTTTCTTCTGCCTATCTAATATATTGCATGTAACGTAAGCAATAACCAGTGACTTTTAAGGTTTGTAAATAAATATCTACACAGTTTTAAATTACGAAAATTTTAAAATTATTATCAGAAACTAAAGGTCAAATGTATTCCATTGAAATTTAAATAACATGCAACTTTTTATTTCTAAAAAATAAGAAACTGATCTCGATCTTATGAATTTCCTGTTTTATATTTATCTATTTAGTGCCTTTTTATATTAGCTGTTCTAAATTTTCCTTTAAAAATTCAAGGCCTTTCGAAATCATTAGCATCTGCTTGCAGTAAATTTATTACTTGTATTTCATTTTTTTGTAAATAATCTAATCTGAATTATAAATCGATTTTAAGCATTTACTGGGGGAGAAACGTTGAAAAGTGTACAGCAGAACTGACAGCATAGTTGTATTATCTCGTTTTAGTTTTTTAACGGCAGAGGAGAAAATTTTGTTGCCGTTAGGAAATACTTTTTATTCCTCAAAAGAATTTTTTTCCTTTCTCTCTTCATTTCGCCACTCGTCGCTTCCCAGCGGGCATGCGATCACTGACGTCATAACGCGGGAAGCGGGAAGCCCGGTCATGTGATAAGACGTCATTATGAGATTTGCTTTCCAGGTTGCAAAATAAACAAACTTATCACTTTTTCTGCGCCAAAGAGTTAAAAACTCCAATTTTATTTTACATTATCCAAAAATTGCAAGATTTTTTAAGTATTTGAGCTTGGTACTCTTAGGAAATTTATAACTGAGCAATTCTACGAATAATGATTGCGATATAAAGGAAAAACTATATATATATATAAAAGAGAAATGTTAGAATAAGGATGAAGTTCTCGCAATTACTTATTTCCTTCTCAGTATATTATTTAAACACTATTACTTGCACAATCAAGCAATACAAAAGGAAATTTTGTGTTAAAACAAGCTCTAGATCTTACGGTAGAAAATAAAAAAATTTTGTTTTTTGTCCGTGGAATTTGAAATAAGACATTCGACAGCGGATAATTTTTTTTTAATCTGTGAGTAAATACATGAACGTTCAAGCAGTTGCGTTTTATAACGATTTACAGAATTTAATCATAACACCAGCTTTATTTTTTTATGCAAATGATAAAACAACGCATAAAAAAATTAACGAGAACTTTTGTAGCCAAGAAACCAGTTTCTGACATTAAGACATAAGACAGGCTTTCATTAATTGAGACATAGGACATTATTAAGACATCTGACGTAAGAAAGGCTTTCCTTATTTGTACTAAAAAATGTAAATAAAATGAGTAATTTTCCTAGAATTTAGCGCTCTTTTTTTCAACTAATACTGCCTGAAAATTATAAAAACTCTGTTTATATCTGTTTGAAATAGATCACTTTGCTACACTGATAAATAATGCGTTATTTTAATTAGGAAAATAAATGCATACCGTATTTTCCAACGAGAAATCGAAGCGACATGTGAGTCGACCGCTATTTTTTTACCTAAAAACCTCCTAATAATTTTAGGATAAGTCGATCCTTTAATTATTATTAATCGATGATCCAAGTTTTCAGTCTTTGAAAGCAAAAACGCCGAGATTAATAGCATTTTAAAACGCGAAGGTCACTGAATGGAGCAGTTAATTATTTTGCGGAAGTCTGTTTTGCTTTTTTGATGAGAAAGCAAAGCTTCCGGTAATTTAAATAAGGATATTTGATTGTGCAGCTGTTAAAGGTTAAAAAGACATGAGTAAACATTCAACTTTAGGTCATGATATTTAACTTTAAGCCTATACTTGTGATGAAGACAGGGCCGTTCCTAGCGGGAGTGCAGCGAGTAAAAGCACGCTGGCGAAGAAAATTAGGGGCGGTCGGACTCTGGCGATACCACGACTAAATATTTTAAATTCATTGTAAGTACTTGTTATATGTAAGCACTTTTTATACAATTTGTCATATGTAAGTACTTAGTGAGTATGAAAATATATATATATATATATATTAATCACTAAGGTGTTTATATATATATATAAATTTGGGGGGCGGCAAACTTTGGAAAGTACGCGGGGAACCAATGATCTAGGAACGGCTCTGGATGGAAAAATCAGCACTTTTATTTACAAACATTTCTTTTTTAAGACGCTTTGGCAAGCACATATAGTCACCATTATTATTAAGATTAAAATTTTTTCATGAGTAAAAATATTTTTCTTTTATTTAATATTTTATTTAAAATAATAAACATGTTACAAACAATTTTGATGGTGACACAGGTGCTGCATAAAGAAATACGTGCATTATGAATTCTTTCACAGGTCGTTTATTGCAAGATATTTCGCTGAACGAAACGAAATAAAACAATACAAAAGCGCAGATACGAACAGAACACCTGCTGATTCCACACCTGTAAGCAACCTCCCTCGTCGATGTGGTGGTTAGCAATACTGGCTGGTGTGATGATGAACCCGGGTTCGAACCCCATGTAAGAACTGGATGTTGGTAAGAGTGTCCTTGGGACGTAAGGCACTTCAAGTTAATGCCAGTCTCCTGTGAGAATTTCTATCAAAATTGGGACGGAACTGGGCAAAGTCCTACTCTCACCTACAACGTACCAAGAGCCAGGCCAACGATAGATGCAATCATGAACTCTTGATTTCTTATGTTGTTACTATAAGACAAGCAAGGTAAGTCACAACAACAACATAACTGCAAGCATAAATCTTACATATTTACATTATAATCGGCTATAAAGAAGAGAAGCGGCGGACATTTCATCAGAGCAGAAAAATGTGAAAAGAATGCTTATGCTACCCTATGCATACTAGATTATGAATAGCGATTATTGCTTCCATTAATTAAGATTTTGATTTGCAAATTTTAACATTATCATTAGCTGAAAGATTTAAGTTACACTTCCTTTTTTTAGGGGAAGTGGCTATGTGAGTGCATACGTCGTCGGATATTATATAAAAATCACATGACAAGATATATTGCCCGCTTTGAAATCAAACCTTTGAGTTAGAATTCTTTAAAGTTTTACAAAATGTGAAATATATCATAGAACAAATTCCAAGTTTGGGCTTTCAGATGCCCATATTCGAATGGAAGACTACATTATTAGTCCAAAGGGACTTTGTCCCTGAAGGACTATTTTTTTTTCGTTTTGCGATTTTGCGTTGAATCACTATAAATGTCCGTTTCACTTTTCAAAATGTTGCCACCCAATGTTAGACCCCTGCATTATATTTGAAGAAATTAAATAATGAAAAATCTGCATCAATGTATGTATATTTCTCGCATTGTGATATAACAACGATACATAGGTGTTGTGGTGTGGTGTATTTAATTATGGCAAAGCACACTAGGGCTATCTGCCTAAGGGGAGGGATGCCTTTCGTGGAGGACTTTCTAAGGGAAACTGGCTCATATACACGTTATACATGGGGAAAACCACGAAAACGCCCATGCAGCCAGCCCGTTCGCGGGATTCGAACCTCGGACCGAACTACCAGAGTTCAGCGACTTTACCGCTCGGCCGCTGGTGGGCCCAACGATACATAGAGACATCCAATTTTGAATGACGTAATCCTCCTACGAATATGGGCATGTGGAAGACCAAATTTGGAATTTGTTTTATTATGGATTTCATATTTGTAAAACTTTAACGAATTTTTGATTAACAAACTCAAGGATTTCAAAGCGAGCCATGGCAACGTTGTACAGGAAAAAAAAGAAAAAAAAAAATTTCTCCAAGCGCGTGAGACTGCGTATCGGAAATTCTAAACATAGGTTCAATTTAAAACTATTTTGCGATATTGCTCTTAAACTGAATCTTGTGGCTTAAGTACGAAGAACGTGATATTTAATAAATAAAGGTAACAGACAAAATAAACTCCCCCTTCGGACGAAATTTAAAGTCTGAAACCTTGCAGAATTTTTTTTTCATCTAAATCTTAATTCTATTTTATTTATTTATTTATTTTTTTATTTTTTTATTTTTTATTTTTATTTTATTTCCCCCCCCCCCTCCTACTAGTTTTGAGGGCAACTGCCCATGGAGAAATTGTATAAGTAAGAATCTGCCAGATAAGAGTTAGATAAAGTTTTTGTTTTACACAAAGATGCAGTATGAATTTTCTTTTTATAAGACAGCAATTAGCCGTAGGGGCTGTAATGGCTTTTGTGCTCGCCTAAGAATTTTTATGTATTTGATTGCCTGAGCTTTTCCCATTCTGTAAATTTGACGACTTCTACTAAGATGGTTGCACGAATACTTAAGTGCTTGTGTCACCGTGATATATGATTTTCTTCATAAAATGTAAATATATCCTTGGGTATTAAAACAGCACATCTATGGAGAATATATATATATGTGTGTGTGTGTGTGATAAAAAAGAGAAAAAGACGTAGCAGTGTTGTTAGGCGTAGAATACTGAAATGCTGATCCACAATGAATAAGAAATTTGGCAGTCGAGGCAGTTTTAATTCCCTTTTTATTTAAATTAACATTTATAGTCATAATTCACTTGGCACTCTAATCGTGCGTATTTTCAGAACATTTATGCTTTTGAATACAATTGCGACAGGAACACAGCACATTAAATTATGTCCAAGCAGCAACAAGCGAAGGGCATTTATCCAATATGGCAGTTCACCAAAGGTAGGTTGGTTTTGGTTTACGTTAGATAGGTACGTTAGAAAGCTTTTCAATTCAGAGAGTTTAGGTTCCGAAATAACTACGTCATCAGCATTACGCAAGCTCTGGCATAGAATAATCTATAAATGATGCAGTCCAGAAATGTTATTATTATTTTTAGGATAAAGAGGAAATAACAACATTAAAAATGAGGAATTGAGAGGCTATTATTGAATTATAAAGCTGATTTACATATTTTTTATCTTTCACACACACACATATATATAGACATATATATATATAGAGAGAGAGAGAGAGAAAGTAAGAAATTTAGAACCAATTTCACAAAGAACCAAAAAAAGTGAAATTCAATACCATAAAAAAAAAAATAAGTCAGAAGAATAAAATGTGAAACCCTAAAACCTGAAAAATTACAAAAACCAGAAAAATACTAAAGAAGAGGAATTCAATCGAATCTGATACAACGTTATCAAGAGGAGGAAACAATAGATTCAATTGTACTCCCCCCTTCCAACTGAAAACCAATCTGTTTCTGTTATTTAAAATCCAAAATTAGCTGATAACTTGGAAAAATTTTGTTTTTAAATAAAAAAATTATAATACTCTCTCTCTCTATATATATATATAGAGAGAGAGAGAGAGTATTATAATTTTAAAAGAAATTAAGAGAGAGAGGATATATATACGCACGCTCCGGATTGGAATTATTGCGATTTATAGAAGAAAAGAAAAATGCTTTTACATAACTTGATTGTTACACAGTAGGCTGTATGCAATTTTTTTATTAAATCCATTGTTCATTGGTAAAAAAACAAGAAAGAAAAACTGAATGCAGATATTCGGAAGTAAGCAAAAATGTATCAAAATAACAAACCGAATTTTTGTCTTCCTACCACGATCACTGTGTGAAAAAAAAAAAAAAAAATAATAATAATAATAATAATAATAATAATTTACCGTATTCAGAAGCACATAGCAAATATATTACTTTTGCATTTAAGGACATTGCAATGTATACTACGAAAAGGCGTGACCGCATTAAGGAAATGCCATCATGGCCTGGGATGCTTTTGGGGTGGGTCTGGATGTAAAGGTATGTAGACGAAAAGAAAGTTACGCGAAAAATGCCCTTGAGCGACGACTGAGGCATGCAGCATAGTTGCTTCAAAGCAGAACACTGCTGATAGAAATTTGGATGAATCAACACTGTCATGAAATGCCGCATCTTTTTTAAACTGACTAATATTTGATTTTCATCATCATATCATAGAAACAGATGCTGCCATTTGATCAAATAATACAAATGATGACATTTCTTTCTCTCTTTTATTTTTTATTTTTATTTTTAGCTCAGAAGGGCTATTAATTTCGTTTTGGCATTTTGTGGCGTTTCACTTTTCAGATTGTTGCTACCAAATATTATCGCCCTGTATTATATTTTAAGACTAATTAAATAATGAAGAATCTGCACATGACTGTATGTATGTTTTACTGTACTGTGAAAAAACAACGATGACTACAGACATCCAATTTTGAATAATGGGCATCTGGAAGCCCAGATTTGGAATCTAGTTTATTATCTGATTCATATTTTGTAAAACTTTAACGAATTTTTGATTAACAAACTCAACGATTTCCAAGCTAGCAATGGCAACACTGTACGGGGAAAGGAAATCTTTTTATTTCCAGCGCGCGAGATGGTGTATCGGAAATTCTTCTAAATGTACGCTCTTTTTTAAATTATTTTGTGATAATACTGTTGAATTGAATTTTTTCGTTTAATTGCGAAGAACATGATATTGAATAAATAAAGGTAACGCAGAAAACGTTAAGAAAACGCGGCTTTGGGCGTAATGTAAAATCTGAAAGCTTTCAGGTTTTTTAAATTTATTTATTTATTTTGTTGTTGTTTTATGATATCTAAGCCGTTAATAGGATTTCTGAAGTGCTAAGATTTACTTTTCAGTGAAGACAAAAAAATTTTTAAAAAGATCTCAGTTTATTAACTTAAGATTATAATCTAAAATCTCGAAGAGTTTAAGTTCCAAAATATTGAAAAAGTATAAAATATCATAATATTAAAATGAAGTGGAATATAAACTGCGAATACAGATTTTAGGTTCTATACCTACAAGCCTCTTTCCCTATCACCAACTTCTCGAGAGGACTTTCGTCTCGACGCATATTTAGAGTGCCCCCATGCCTCAAGGACACTATACATTTACAGACAGCCATGCTTTTTCCAGGATTCAAACCCGGGCATTTGGGTACTGCAGTCGGCGTCGCTAACCACTACCCCGGTTGGACGGCATTAACAAGGTAATTAATAGTAATAATTTATTTTACAACTTTAAATATTAATAGACTTCGATTCTTTCATAATGAAAATATCCGCTGCAAAATATACAAAAGAGATATAGTTATACATATTTTTACAAAGTACATTTTGATAGTTTCCGAAGGATATTCTTTCAGATGAAAGATTTGAACGAGTTGCTTGGATCGGCAGAGTTGATGTTTTGTCGATCTGACTTTTATTGAACCAATTTTTATGCGGTCGCAACAAAACGCTTGTCAACTCTTCAAAGGCAAACTGTATAAATGAGCTGAAGGGATCACAAAGGAAACACATAGAAGCAACTGAGAAATGCTTTTAACGAGTTTGGAAGACAGTTTTCATGAAATGTCACGAAAGCAGAGCAGTCACCTTGAGAACATTAGAAATATCTACTGTTTTGTAGTAAAACTTCAGACATACAACTTTATATGCGGTTTATAGTGTTTTTCTACTTTTGCAAAACTTTCATGAAGTAGTCAAACTGTATTATTATGGCCTAGGCCTCCAAAATATTTTCAGCGTTCTTTCACATGCATATATCGTGACACTGATAATGAGTAACACTTTTTTGAGTATTTTTTTTTATCTAATAGCTAGCCTATGCATATTTATTAGCGGCTTCAGCATTTTTAAAGTAAGCTTCAAAATTTCTTATTGTTCGTATTGTAGAGACATTAGGCATTTTTGAAGCAGGAGTACATGAAAAATGAGCAATGCCCTCGCCGGGACTCGAAAGAGGACCTCTCGAATACGCGCCGAGTGTGCTACCAGTACACTACGTAGGCACGCAGAAAGGAGGGAGAAAATGCCTTTTTAGGTATTTTTGAAGCAGGAATACATGAAAAATGAGCAATGCCCTCACAGGGATTCAAACATGGACCTCTCGAATACGCGCCAAGTGTGCTTACCCTTACACCACGAAAGCATGCAGAAAGGAGGGAGAAAATACCTTGTAGTATGATTTTCAACCTACTTCATGAATTCGGGAAGTGATCTTTTCCACAAAGATCGTTAGTTCCTGGAAATTCTCACATTGCTCTTTGCAAATGCAGATCAAAAACCACTCATCCTTTTCTCCCACGGAAATGAAGAAGGAAATGAAATGAACTCAGAAGGTGTTGAAAAGATAGAAAATTGTGTCTTTATATCCATGTAGGAGTAAACATGTGTCTTTTCCCGGAAAGCATAAAGTCGTAACAACAGCCCATTATCGTCTCACTGATGTGTTTCTCCTCATGATCCACTTGCAGAGACTATCGAAGACGCACTGTGTGATTTTCTACTTTCTTGGGTCATTTGAATGTTCATTATTAAGTATACGAATCTTGAGATCTAAACTGTGAAGTCTCTTTCAGGTTAAGGCTTCTCAAACTTTCCTATTTAGCGACCATTTTTACTTGCGCAGACCCGGAGTACGGAGGTATATAAACTAGGAATACGAATTAAAACATTTCTTGATAATAAGTCTTAAATAAAATTCATTCGGAAACAATTCTTAATATACATATAAGTATAATTTTATCAAGTATTAAAGAAAAAGGCCAAATATTCATACTGAATTCATACGAGGTATGTTTAAGTCATTTCAGATATAGTTGAAACTTTTATCCTGTTCTCCAGTTAACGATGTTGAAAATCTTAAATTTCTTACGTTGTTAATGCCGCCCAACCAGGGTAGTAGTTAGCGACGCTGACTGCAGTACCGAAGAGCCCGGGTTCGAATCCTGGAAAAAGCATGGATGTTCCACGAGGAAAGGGATACCTTCGTGGAGGACTTTCTAAGGGAAACCGGCTCCTATACACGTTACTTATGGGGAAAATCAAGAAAACGTCCATGCAGCCAGGCCCTTCGCTTGGAATCGAAGCCAGTTCGGAAATACCAGTGTTCAGCGACTTTATCGCTCGGCTGCTGGTTGGCCTTACTTTTTTGAGATGCTAGTCAGAGGTACGATAATAAATAGCAGTTTGTGAGTTGGTAAAATCGCTTTTTCACAATCAGAAACTCACAGGCATACTATACATGTAGTGTTTCCAAACAGGTTTTGAATTAATTTTCGGTCATTTCATAGTGTAGCCGGAACTTTTTCATTTTACTAAAACTTACGAAATCGTCAAATTTAGTTACATTAATTTGAGAAGCTTTATTTGTTTCAAAAGCTTTATTTCCCCACTGTTTATTTATTTTCTTAAAATGCTGGTTATTTTCAGAGGCGGTCGCCATGACACGGTGCACCGTACCTAGCTTAATTGCGAGCCCTTTCTAAAACGATTGCTACGTTTCCAAAGAACTTTAGTTTTTTGTGAAGAAGATCGTCTAAAAGAAATTATGTTTAATAATGCGTATTTGTTATCTCAGATGCATTACTCACTTTCAGAGATGGTCGGGAAGACAGGATTCGTTACGTCAAAGCACTCGAGGGCTATTTATTTAAGGGGAGGGATGCCTTCGAGAAGAACTTTCTAAGGGAAACTGGCTCGTATGCATGCTGCACACGGGGAAACCACGAAAACTTTCATGCAGCCAGCCCGTTCGCCGGGATTCGAAACCCAGACATTACTATCAGTGTTCAGTGGCTCTACCGCTCGGCCATTGGTGAGCGGAAGACATGATTCACCGTACATAGTTTAATCGTGAATCCTCTCTAAAATGATCGACAGACTTCCAAAAGATTCCCAAAGGGAAAGTGAACGTCTTATAGAGGAATTGTGTTCAAAACCGAGGTTATTTTGTTTCCTTATATACGGTGGTCACTTTCAGAGGTGGCTGCTGCAACACAGTTCATTGTACGTAATTTAACAATATGGATGTTATATTAAGAATAATGAAATGATGGTTCTGTTTTATTTCTCTTGGTTAATAATAGTCCGTAAATTTTATCATGATTACTGGATAAAAGACATTTCTGCCGTTTTGCAAACACACGTGTTATGAGCAGTATGTAAGAATCATATAACAAGGATTAAGTTTCAGAATCACCGTGCTAAAGAGGATTTATGATAAGAATATTACTATTTCTAGGATAGAAAATGTAAACAAATTAAAAATGAAACTGAATCTTTTTTTTTTTTTTTTTAATTAACGTCCTTTATCTTGTGTGTTTCTTATCTTACGTATATATTTAGTTAACATCCTGTCCCGCGATGGTTGCTACGAACTTAGGCAGATGTAATAGACTCAATAGATTTTTCAAATTTGTAAGAAATATAATGCTACGAGAACGAAGAATGATTATTATTTAATTCTTCTCTTTGAAAAATAAAGAGAACGAAGCTATTCTATATAACAAAAAAGTAATGAAAATGTAACAATTAAAGCATCTGGGAGTTATCAGACGTTTCTCTCAAACCTTCAAAAAATGACTCAGGAAAAGCAAATTACTCTTTATCAAACCGGCCATCGTAATCCTCGTGATTATCAGAGCTGATACTAACCGCCGAGCGAGGCTTGAGATCAGAGGATTTCCGGATGGAACCGCTGTTGTATTTGCCAAAGGATTCGACAGACCGTGGCGTGTTGTGTTAATGATAAACGATTTTCTGGTGGTGATAACATAACAGCCTCAAGCAGTCTGGTTTGGGCGGGTTGATAATAATTCTGTCTTTTCAACTTCGGCATCTTATGAAAGCGTTAACAGTGAGCAGAATGAATTACCTAAATAGACGGCATCACGTTCTCCTATCAAGAATTTGAAAGATAAAGAGTGTTTTGATGACAAAGAATGCAGATTTTATTTGCTGTGTTCGCATATTATTCACTCTTGTCAGTCTTCCTACAAATGGAAGACTGATTAGGTGAATGAATGTTTCTATAAAACGATCATGCTTCTTCACACACCGTTTACAAGGGAGTTTTGTTTTGAACTTCGTGTTTTGGAGCAACTTCTGAAACATTTCTAGAATGCATCTAACTCTTGCGTAGGGTAGGAAGAAAGAATTGCGTCTAACATTTAATGTTACTTGAGCCCGTTTTTAGCCAGTTTCCTACTCAGCTTTGACAGCTGTGCTCCCCTAGAGAAAAAGATTCAGCAACTTCATCCTTAGGTCAGCCCAATTCGGAAATATCTCCTCATTTCATTTATAACACAGGCTGCGTTTTTACGTCCATTTTTGCTTCCTTGAGCGAAATAAAGGAAGTCTTGTAATCACGAAAAATTCCGGATACCATATTTGAACGAAATATCAATTTTGACCACTAACGAATGCAATCTAACCATGTTTTTACGTGGTATCTGTACATAAGGACACAATAAAGGACTTTTTTTCCCCAAATGAATTATAAAACTGATTTAAAATGGATTCAGAAGAGATTTCGTTCATGGCGTCTGTACGTACGTATGTCGCGTAACTCAAAAACTAGTAGCCTCAGAATGTTCATATAGCTGTGCACCTCCCATTATGGTTGCAATCGGCTTCACCGAAAGTGTATATATATATATATATATATATATCAATCTGTTACTCGGCTTGGTGACCTTAGGTTTTATTTTTATTTCTTTATATTTTTATTTATTTATTTATTTTATTTTTATATGTTGGTAAATTGTGCATTTCTGCTTTAAAAAACATTGAATCTGTTCTTATCTTCCGTTTAAGATTTTTATGCCTTTGGTTAATCTGCATGCAATAGTTGTAGAATTATCAGCAATTTAAAAGTTATTTAAGTGCGGCTAAGCCTAATCTTTTTTATCATAGCATATTCGTTTACCTTTGAAACTTAGCAGAATAGTGAATTAAGTCTTTCTGTACCTTCAGTGTCCTTTTTTCCGACCAAAAAGTGGGACCAAAAAGAAACTTTTAGTTTTGTGCACCGAAAAATCTGCCTTCTTGCCGCTGACCGAATTGCTTGTTTTTGCGTAGAAACTCTAATTTGAATTGTAAAAATTGTTTTTTTAATTGTTTTAACTGTATCTGATGTTTTATATTTTTCGATTTTTAATAAAGTTATTTTGAGTTTTTATGTATTTTTTCCTTGCCGCGAAGTGAGAACTGAATGAATTGAATGAGAAATATACCTGTAATAAAATTCGAGGAAATAAGTTTAAATGAAATGGAGGAAAAACTGCGGATTCTTTAGTATTCTGTACAAGGAAGTTATGTGGTGTACACATCAGATTTTTTTAAATAAAAGAGGTTAACGTCAGTGTTTTCAACAATACAGCACATTTTTTTTTACTGTGGATTATCTTGTGAAGTTTATTTATTGCAATGCCATAGATAATTACTATCACAAACCGACAAGTTGAAACAAAACTGTACACAGGAAATACAAAATGGAAAAGAAAAGCTGCCGAGATAAGGGCAGTGATAGCAGATGATGGCATAATACCTTGGAGTTGTTTTTTTATTCACAATGAAACATAATTTAATGGTATGTAATCCGGAGAATTTAAAACATTTTGATAATTCGGATTATATGAACAAAATATAATCATTAAAAATAATTTCTAACTCTTAAAATTAAATCAAGTATACAACTATTAATTTTCAATTTCAGTGACTCGTATAGAAATGTAGAAGTAATACGAATAAAAACCTTTTATTTTGAAATGCGTTCTTTTTGCTGCAAGTGCTCATTTAATTTACGTAACAAAATGAACTTTTTTTCCGTATTCAGCTGTGTGACAATATAAGTAAACAGTTAATAACCGTTTTCTCTTAGTCATAGCATAGCTAATTCTCTTTCTTATGTATTTTTAACCGCCCGTATTTTCACGTTAACTGTGTATCTCATCCCATTATCACCTCCCTTAATCACAAGTATACAAGCAGCATAGGAAAATTTAAGGCCTTTCCAAGGATTTATGTGTTTTCTTTTCTGTCCCTCCTTCTATGTTCATTTGGTATTTCTTTTGCATAGCATATCGTTGATGAGCTCATTCATCCAAAAATACAGAAGTAGCGAGGATTTTCCTCGTATAGCACACCCCTTCCCCAATTCGTTAAGACCTTCGCTTCTTTTTTTGCTCAACACTCTCCACGAAAACAGGTGAATGTAGCTTACCTCTTCATTTTCTGGAATTTCCACAATTGTAGGAACACGACATTGGGGAAAGATCACGCAATTATTTTGGGGTTTTTGTATTTCATGGAATTTCATAACACAGAAAATAATTGACCAGTTATTTTAAATATTAAAAAATCACGCTGTGAAAATCATAATACTATCAAATGCACGTTATTTCGGTTTGCATGGAAAGAGGAAGTATCTTATAGCGATCATTTTCAGGCGAATTTAGACATTTACAAACACGTGCGCTTAGATTATTTTACTCTTGTTTACGGGAAAATCTTACAGTAAACTGATAATCTTCGTAAATAAACTGATAATCTACGTAATCTTCACGAAAGCGGAACAATGTTAATCGGCATGTGCAAATGTTTTTGATTATAAGAACTGACTTTAACCATTCTCTTATCGAGTTTAGTTATTTTGATAGATTTGTTTTTGTCAGACGGCAAATCGTCATCTAAGTCTAGGCTTATGGGCTTATGTCATACTTTCCCATATCACTCATCGGTGGGCACTGAAGAGACCGAGGTGGGGGGTCGTAACTCCGAGTAGCAGTAAAGGGGCAAAAAAGCAAATGAACAATAAAGAACACGTTTGGCAAATTTGTGGTTGTTCTGAACAAATTTAGAGTGAACATTTGAAGATTCAATACTAGAGTCATGCATTTTTTTAAGAATTCCCCGAAATCATGTAAATTTACCTTTCAGACACGTTGAGCGAGCTTGTATGAAGGTTCGTCGTTATATTCCAAGTAAACGTTAGTTTTAAGTTATGGGCCTAATATTACAAAAACATGACCTCAAAACGGTACTTGAAATATATTCAATATGCGCAAGTAATACGGACATCCAATACATACTTCTGTTGGTGCTATAAAAAGAATCTGTATAAAACTGTATCTGTTTTGTTTATTAAGTCTTAACTCGGTACCATTTCTTTTTCATATTGCTTGGTGAGTTTTAATTAATAACTTGATACGCAACGAGTGATGGTGTATCACCGGGGTGCCTTGACAAAGGACTCTACTCCCAATCAAAAATACGCTAGTTCGAACAGAATGCAAACTAAAAATATGCCCAAGATTTCTAATACACATTTTTTTTTTTTTTTTTTTTTTTGCAAATTTATTTTTTTTAGAATTTTTTTAATAAGATTTATATATATATATGGGCTTAATAATGAAGTTAGGATGATTAATAATGAACAATGAGAGCGTACATGATTCACATAGAGAAAATGCAGTCCAGGAAAAAGCAAAAAATGATGCAAAAATATAGGTAAGTGCAAGACCCAGTGTGCAATATTAAAAGAAAACATGAATACATCCATAGAATAATTTACAAATACAGTACAGGTAAGAAGTAACATTAATGCACAACACAAAACATGCCATACAGAAGTTAGTGAACAGCATCACTAAGAATGGCCTTAGGCCTTTTGATGTTGCATTGATCATTGACATCATAATCATAAATTTTAATCACGGAATTACCAATGGACTCCAGGTCTTCGTGAAATTTTTTGGCCAGTCGATAGTAAAAAGTTCTAATATGATCTATTTTCAGTTCAGTATGTAGTCTGCGATTTCGAACATACCATGGGACATTGGCAATTTGTCTCAAAACCTCGTTCTGTGCAGTTTGCAGCCTTTTCCTTAAGGATCTACTAGAATAAGCCCACACAAGGCAAACATAACACAATAATGGACGTAGAAGGGACTTGTAAATGAGTAACTTGTTGTCTATAGGAAGAACGCTGTTTCGAGCAATTAAGGGTAATAGTGTATGTTTACGTACTCGAAACTTTCTGATAATAGATATAATGTGCGGGGCCCATGAGAGAGTTTTACTGAGGATCACCCCCAAGATAAAGGACTTGCCTGGACCAGGGAATTGACACTCCATAGAACTGCAGGTTTTTGGTGAATTTCTTCTTTTTTGTGAACAGGATAGCCTGAGTTTTTTCCACATTAACCTTAATTTTCCATCTGATGAGCCAGGTCTTTAATGCGTGGATGTGGTTTTGTAGCCGTTGTATAACTGGACTCAAAACTGCACTTTGTGTAAGGATCGCAGTGTCATCAGCAAACATTGCGAGTGTTGTGTTGTTCAGAGTAGGTATGTCGTTCACGTAGATATTAAAAAGTAAGGGTCCTAGAAGACTTCCCTGCTGAACGCCCGCAAGGATAGGCCTAGGTGCAGAAAGTGTTCCTGTGACACGAACGACAAAGTGTCTACCTACCAGATGGGATTTAATTATGTGTGTAATGTACTCTGGGAGTCCCAGAGTGTGTAATTTGTAAATCAGAGCATCCAGCCAGACACGATCGAAAGTTTTAGCTATGTCGAGGAAAAGGACACCAGTGACCTTTTTTCGTTGCAAGCCTTCACTAATTAGTTCCACAACTCTATACAGTTGATGGGTAATAACTTGGTACAGCGCAACCGTAATAAATGCTTACAAGGTTTATGTGTTTTCATTCAATACCTATAGATTCCAGGTGGAGGACTGCGTTATTCAGAATTTGATTGTTCTAGGTACCGTTGTTTTTTCACAGTGAGAGAAACATACAAACATTCATGCAGATGCTTCATTATTTAGTTTCCTCAAAAATAATGCATGGTGATAATATTTGGCAGCAATAATTTGAAAAGTGATAGAAAGCTTTTAGTGATTCAACGCAAAACGTCGCTTCGAGAAGTCTTTCTGGGCTAAAATAATTAAATTTTGCACAAAAAGGCATTAACAACATTTAATTAAATACATTACACCTTATACTTGCTATATTATAAAACAAAATAATATAAAATATACTGTATCTATATCTTTCTCCTTCATAAGTATAAGAGTAAAGAATTCAGGTATGTCATCTTTAATCATAAAATGCGAATGCGAAATCATTAAAATATGGCTTCTGCATTGTAAAGAGCAATAAAGCAATTCGGAGAACAGAAATAAAAGTTTGTGATAAGGACACCACATGACTTCCTTGAACTGCGAATTAAAAATTATACACATTTTTTGCTGTAGATTTAAACTTAGTACCTCAAATTATTCTAACTTAACTATCCGATCCCTCAAGGCAAGTTGAAAATGGCATCAAAACTGAAAATTTTGAAATTAAATATAGCGGCTAGTTTCAGCCCTACGGGGGTCTTGTAATTTTATTTATTTATTTATTTATTTTCATGACCAGTATACAGCTTTCTTTACTTTCTATACTGGTAATATAAGCATAGGAACAGGGAGATCGCATTAAAAGTTGCATTTCTTTCATTTTTCTAAACAGGCTTACTAGCGGCAATGCTTGTAAAGTCGCTGAACCCTGGAAGTTCGGTCCAAGGTTCGAATCCGGTGAACGGTCTAGCTGCATAGTGGCTTTTCCCATGTGTAACGTGTATACGAGCCAGTTTTCCTTAGAAAGTCCTGCACGAAGGCATCCCTCCCCTTAGACAGATAGCCTTCGAGACTTTGCCGTCATCACATTTAAAAAAAAATTGACATTGCCAAAACATGAATATTTTCGTCATTTAAAACAATTCTGTAATAGGAAGTATGTGACTATGGCCAAGGATAGCAAAAATAAAGGTCCAGTAAGGACTTTTAAGCCGGGTAAGGGAGCGGATATATATATATTTATATATGTATATTTAATAGAACATACTTATCTCCTAGAAATAGAAAGGAAATTTGGGAACATTGAAAACTAGTGAAGTAAAAATTATTATATAATCTAAGTAAAAATTAGTATATATCTGTTCTATTAAATAAATTATTTTTTTTTTTTTTACTATTCAGCTTTAGAGCAAGAATTAGGCTATTCATGTGCAAAAAATTACCTTACGTAATTAGTTCTTTGAATTATATATATATATATATATATATATATATATATATACAAGTTTGGTGCTGCCGATTCCAATAAAAAAGAGAGGTGCACATCTAGAAGTTGTAGCAGTCTCATATACAAAATTTCAACCCTTTTTACAGCTAATCATTTTTGAATTATGCGAAATACATACATACGTACGTACGTAGACATGTCACGAAAAAAAAAAAATCCTTTTGGAAAAAATAGTGCCAATTTTGGAAAAAAACACTTTTTTATTTTGTCCATACCTAAAGTCATCACGCAAAAACATCGCCCAAATGAATTCGGAAATGGTCAAAATGGGAATTTGGGTTGAAATATGATACCCGAAATTTCGCGATTTTAATACTTTCTTTACTTCGCACAAAGTCAAGTAAAAATCATTTTCTAGCAGTGGTAGCATAATACTAGTTTCTGAGTTCTAGAAGTATCACATTACTAGTACGCTTCGGGGGCCATTATTGCAACAAATAAGAGTTTTTTTAACATAAAAGGGTATGCAACTCGGCACTAATGACACTAAGAAGAATGCTAGAAGTAGAGTAGAGTCAAATTTACGATTGTTGCTTAATCGATGAAAACAAAGCCTTCGTGAGCTGTCTTCACTTCGTTATTATTGGGCGCGTAATTAAATTTAACTATTCAAAACGAACATGTGAGAGAGAGTGTACTTACTTGTGAATACAGCACTGGAAACTCCTGATCGCTATAAGACACTCTGTTAAACACCGCTGCCATTTGGGAAACATGTCAAAAGTCCTTTTTCTTTGTTCGTATTCTTTTTTGTTTCGCATTTCTAAACCACGTATGACTGAAACGGCGGATATTGAATCAACGGCTGCTAAAGAGCGACTTTACATTCACAGGATCAACCAATCAAGTCCTGTTATCCTTTCCTACAACTCAATACAAATAGGGAGATAAACCATGATCAGCCTCCGTATTAGGCGAGAGGGCTGGACATTGTCCACAAGGTCCTTCAAACGAAGATTTATACCACTCCCTTGATGCACCGCGGAGGCCTCAATCGCACGGCGCAGTCTTTTTAAAAGAATTTTTTTCTTAAGCTTCCTCCCCGAGGCTCAAATGGGTCACCAGGCGCTCTTTAAACCGTGGGTCTCAGGGACCACCTTAGAGGGAGGCACATTACGGACATCATGGAGGCTCCATGACGGACATCGTTTTAAACCTGGAAGTCTGACTGCTCGTCAGTAATGTCCCCGACAGTAATACGCGAGCAGGCAGTCACCGAGGGACATTATTCGGAACATTCGGACCAGCCGAGTTACCAGTGCCACTGGCTGTAGGTTTGACTCGAAGACCTCTCGGTCGTCTGAACGTATAAACGATCTTCCCTTGGGTTCTCCAACCGCCAGGTTCGTGTTATTGTTCCCCCAGAGCTCTACTACCGTGGTAAAATACCACTTAGTGTACAGACTCCAAAGCATAATATTCAAAGGATATCTAATTTAACACTGTTGCAAGGAGTACTGTGTTGAAAGAACCTGAAAGGGATACTAAGCAAAAACAAATTCGAAAAAAGGGTGGCAAACCCAAAGAAACTAGGCAAATATAGCTGTACCTCGCATGATAAAAGCAACCTGTTCCGCAGCGGCATTAATTAAAAGTAGTAATGATAATTTGCCAGTTGTCTCAGAAATTTAAACAAGCGTTTAACTTAAGTTAAAGTAAATTTGTAGATTTAGCTTTGAATTTAGTATATAGTATTTACTCCATGAGAATTCAGGTCGCAGTCGCAAGGATTTCTACAAATATACGACATACAGAACTGCCTAATATTTCTAGCATCATTATTTGAAATTTTCTACGTAATCATCTCTTGAAGTTTTCCTTTCATAAATTACTCGTCTTCTGCATGCAAACTGCTTCTTTTTACAACAAACGCTTCCTCCTGTTACTTAATCACAAGAGCTTCCTCTTATCTCAACGCATAAAACAATGCCTCACGCGACACGAAAGCTATATTCGGAAAGAAAAATGAACCAAGAAAATTGCAGTGAATTGTTCCGAACGAAAGGATCAAATACTTACAAACATTTAATTTATAGCATTTAACAAGACAGCTAGAAGTGTGTGATTTTTCTCTTATCTCAAAGAGACAATACTTACAAAAGGTGAAAAATGGTCTGCGCTAGGGCTTTTCATGGTCCATTGCACGTCTTTGGTGATGTTACCTAATACAGCCGCAGAAGAGAGGACTTGAAGGATTGTTATGACACAGATGTTAGCAAACCTAAGACGGATTTAAAAAAATTTTCTCAGAAAATTCATATTTAAATTATATAATTCACTTGACATAACAATTATATAGTACATCCCTCGTTCATAAAAGTCTTATTTTATTTCGGGACTTTTGGCGGTGTGTGTGTGTATATATATATATAATATATATATAATTAGAAAACCAGTTTTTTTTTTAAATAACATAATATAAACATGCCTAGTATTTTCGCGCATTAAGCTGCTGAAAAATTATCAATAAAGACATAAAGTAAGAAATTTAGAACCAATTTTTCACAAAGACCAAAAATTGAAGTTCATAAGTAATAACATGTGGAGACAGGTCCAATCCCGCAGTAATTGTAGAGCGCTCAACTGCGCAAAAACGCGGAATCATGATTTTGGAGGGCAATTGCGTACGATTCCAGGTCACCTTCAAGACACTATGACGACTCAAAGATACGTGATGTTTTGCGGCCGGTGACACTCCCCTACCTTCAGGAAGCGCCCACTGCCCTTTATTAGCAGGATAACACCAGACCACACAGTGTTTGCATCAGCCAACGTGCTCTGCAAGGTATACAGATACTTCCCTGACCACCGTTCTCTCCTGATCTCTCGCCAATCGAGCACATTTGGTATGTGATTGGACGCCATTTGCAGACCCCGTGGCTGCCGCGTTCAGAAGACGAACTGTGGCAAATGGTTGACAGTGAATGGAGAGCTATTCCTCTGGACAACACCCGTAGTCTTATTGATTCTGTACCTGGACGTGTTGCTTCGAGTATCGCTGTCCAAGTCGGTCCTACAACCTACTGAGCCGACGCTGTTTCTCGCTCTGTATCACGCATAGCATTTCGAAATAAAGGTCACTTATTGTTCCTTACTGTCTCTCTCTGTTTGCCGAGTTTCATCACTTTCTGGCCATTCCTTCTTAATGTTGCATTTTCAATGTCGAGTAGTGTATAATTTATATTTACATATTTTTTCATTTTTCTTACATATTTAATGCGTAAATATAAAATATGAAATAAAAGTTTAAACTTAATTGGAACCAACTGGCAATGGATCTTCAAATTCATAAATTTTAATTAAACACATCACCGCTTCAAGGATATGTTTTTTTGCACAATTTTGTGTAACTCTGCAGCATGTTACATTACTCTCTGCCTGCAGTTTCTCTACACTGCGAAATATTTAGCCCAACTGCTGGTCATCAAAACAAAGACTTTCCGTCTTATAAACACTACCGCAGTTAGTACCCATCACTTTTACTCACCTGCTGTTGCTTGAATAACCACGTCTGTCGATTCGCCTTTTTCTCTATTGTTTGAAAAAATGGAAGTCCGAATTTAAAAATTTTGAGGAGAAGATTCCCCCCTTTATGCTGTGCAACTCAGTATGATGTTTGAACAAAGTAATCGTCAAGTAATAAAGTCAAGAAACTGTGGTGAAAATTAGGTCAGAATGGCAGTCCGCTTGTTCAAAACAATTATGGAGTTATCACTGCTACGGACGAAAAGCAAAATGGCACTGTCTATGACGTGGACGAAGCTGCCATTCACATGGACTTGACTACAGCAGAGAAATTTTGATTCAGATACTGACATTAAGAAATTTTATTAATGTATAGTAGCATCAAATAAAGTTATAAAATATCATTTTTGTAATAATTTCACTTATTAACATATTTTTCAACAATGCTTTTTGTGATCGAATTATTTGAATTCACATACAAGCTGAACGTTCAAACATAGTACTCGGCTTATACACAGAAATGTAAGGTATACTTAGTACATAAGCTACACGAATATCTTGATTCATATAACATGTTTTCATGGTATGTTTTGGAACGAGCGATACTATTCGCAGGTATATCTGTGCATACTTGCAATCTATTTCTGAAAAATATTAGTCACGAATCCAATGATTTACCAACTAGTGATCCTGCCTAGCGTGTGAAAATGACTAACCGAATAGAGATGTATTGTTAAGCCTTCAGATAAAACAGCTAAAGAAAGAGATAATTTACGTTTCCCTCTGTCTGCCACATTTCATGACTCCTCTCGTGCACGTATCTTCTGACTATAAACAAACCTAAAAGGAAAAAAAAAAAAAAAAAAAGAGAATTCCAGACAAGACATTCCATGCAAACAAAAGTTATTTTTATACTGATACGGAGTTAAGGAAGAAACCATTTCAAAAGATGGAATCAATTCAAAAGTATCCTTGTTACAGTTATCAGAGAAAGAGATATTTGTGTTGCCATAAATCAGAGTAACTTTCAACGTGAGCAAGGTTATTTCAAAACAGCATGTAAGTTTTTAAGATTTGCGGCATATAAAAACCAGATAACTTTGTTAATAAAACTGATTCTTTTGCGAAAAAGAAAGTAATGAGGATATTTTCCTTTATTGGACAACACCCGTCAAGCAGTTTCCTAGAGGAAAAATATACAACAAATTAAGTGTGTTTAAAAATTAAACTATTAAATGGCTAGATTTTTATGATATGAAAATGTGACATAACAATTAAAGCGAAATTCAAGAAAAGTGTTGTCTAATTGACTGAATAATTGCAAAAGCATTTCCGACTAATGTTTATTTACATAAAAAATTATTCCGGGAAAAGGAAAATAATTGACAGACAATAGCGTCAACAACTTTTCGGAAAATGTTTAGATCATGGCAGCGGCTAATTGGAAACTACTAGATGTAAATAACTTACACCACAATTCAGAATAAGTTTTCAAACAAGTCACATTTTATGAAAACAAATGTGCTAAATTTCTCGTAACCAAATCATAAACAAAGCAAACTAAAGTAGGTTCTGTATAATTCGTTGAATCAAATATGTGTGAATAACTCTTGCTTCGCAGCACAAAATGTGCGTAAGGCAAGTATCTGTGGGAGATGGAAAGGTCTATCGAAAATCCACTAGCCGCTGTGCCTGATTTCAAAATGCTCAAAAACCTGATTCTCAGAAGACCAATTCTCTCATAAGTTTGAGAATTATCAAGGTTTGGGATTAGTCAAGATTTAAGCATTATCAAGGTTGTGGATTAGTCAAGATTTGAGGATTATCAAGGTTTTGGATATTTGCTTATTTCTTTGGCAGATACACAGGTAATCTCAGAATTACGTTATCTATTAGAGATATAACCCCCCCCCCAAAAAAAAATACTTACATGTAATATAAATTGCGCCTGTTTCACAAATCTGACTTTTAAAAACCCTCTTAGAAGTAACGGCAGCAAAGTTTATTTTGGAAAGGATGCAGATGCTCCCAAAATACCAACTACCTATGGCAGATTTATGATTGCTGAAGCTTGCACTTTTTGAGATTTTTTTCAAAATCAATTAATTGTAAGTTTTCAGTTATATGCTACAATTGAAATCAGTATGTTTAAAATAAGTAAAATAGATTTATATGAACGACGCTTTTTATTGCAAACATATTTTATATTTTCATAATTTTTTAAAAAAGACATTGTACGAACTTAAAGAGCAACATTTTTATAAATAAATGATTCCCAACTATTTTCGAAGGAGATATATCTCACCAGTGGTCGAGTAGTAAAGACCGCTGAATTCTGGGAATTCATCCGAGCTCGAACATGCTGGCTGCATAGTTACTTTTCCTGGTTCATTTGTAACGTGAATATACTAAAACAGTAAGAAATCTGGAAATACCAAAACAGTGAGAAAGATTTTTAAAAAGTACAATTTTTAAACAGTTTTGTTTTTTGAGTATCTGGAAGAAAACCATTCCTCAGACGAGAGAATGGAAAAGATAGGCGAGAATTCGTTATGACTTAGATTGATCGATTTGGGTCTATCATACTTGTAAATGAATCTAACGCCAATATTTTTCACAGCGATTGAAAGTAGATAATGCAGCGAAGACTTTGTCCTGAGAGCTTGAACTGACAGATCTTAATCCCACAACCAAAACGTGGAAGTAATAAGGCATATATTCTGGATTTGTATGAGTGCTCAGGTCATTGGAATTTGCATTCTGTATAAGATATTTATGCGCTCAACTGAAAGAGAATATAAAACAAAGGACTCAGAAATGGGCTCCTTGTTAAATTTTAAAGGAATACATAGAACAATGATTCTAAACATATTTTCGGAGTATAGATTATGTCCTGTTGTCGCACAATCATAAAAAATCTTGCCCCAAATCCCATCCTCAATCCTATCAGAATGTGTAGGATATTTTGAAAAACAGAACACATACGACAATAATTTCCCAAAAATAGGAACTAAAAGGCAGCACCCCCCACAGAATACCCCAATCAATCTCAAATACACTAAGGAAAGTCATAAAACTTAAAGAAAATCAACATACATTAATGTTACATTGAAAAATTTATTTATACCACGGATGTCCCAATAAATTTTTTACACTTATTTGCCTCAATAAGCTAAAGACGTGCAGTGTTCATATTTCTTTATAGTTATCTATGTCTATTTTTTAGCTTTGTGTTTATGTTTTATATTATTATTATTATTATTATTATTATTATTATTATTATTATTATTTTTAAGTACAGTGGTAATTTTCGTATGAGAAGGAGGAACTGAGGTTTACAGAATGATTATTTATTATATAAGGCATTTCTCCCTTCTTACCGTGCCTTCGTGGTGTATAGTGGTTTGCACGTTGGGCGCGTATTCCAGAGGTCGGTAGTTAGATTGGGTCCCATAAACTCCAGTCGCCATTAAAAAAGGGGAAGTACTCGTATATAAGATGTTTCTCCAGCCTTCTTAGCGTGCCTTCGTGGTGTAGTGGTTTGCAGGCCGGGCGCTTATTGCAGAGGTCCGTGGTTCAATTCCAGGAGAAGCTGTTGCTCGCTTTTCCTGCTTCCAAAAAATACCTAAAGTCTCTGCAATTCTTCAACAAAGGATTGAAATTTTCTTGCTTCCTGATACTTATTTGAATAGCCGTATTTTAGTTCTTGAAATAATAATAATAATAATAATTAATAATAAATATATAAGGTATTTCTCCCGCCTTCTTAGCCGCCTTCGTGGTGTAGTGGTCTGCACGCTGGGCGCGTATTCCTCGGTTCGATTCCCGGCGAAGGCGTTGCTCATTTTTCATCTGGCCTGCTTCCAAAAAAATACCTAATGCCTCTACAAATACCTAATTAAATAAAGTAGATAAAAAATGTTAAGTCGTTTAAAATGCGAGATAAAATATCAAATGGCTCAGTTCGTCTTGCTACCGAATAAATATTTAGATTAAAATCAATATTATATTAAAATCCTATTTAAAGATGGATTTTTAAATACTCATGAAAGCGAAAATATAGTTACTTCAAAATATAGCCAAATTTTTATAAAAACATGTAACACAAAATTGCTTCGCATTTTAAAAATTCTGCAAAGGAGGTTTCAGACAAGTTTGGGTTTGGAAATATATGATTTCTATTTAGCTGGGATGGGAGGTGGATTATAGGATCATTCATAAAAATTTTCGCCGTATCGAATATTTCAAATTACAGAAATGTGACTTTTCCATAAAGACATAACATTAGTACATATAGTCTGCGGAAAACATTCATTTGGATTAATTAAAAATTAAAACCGAGTTCAGTCAAGTTTCCGCGTGGGTAATTCGTTAAGAGATAAATCGCGTAAAAGCTAGGGAGAAACTTGCCAGATTTAATTTTAAAAAAGAAGAGAAAAGAAATTCAGTCAGGAAGATTTCGTCCTTGGCATTATTTTGCACCTGTTCTACGATTCCCCAACAGATCAGACAGCGTTTAGCAGACATTAAAAAAGCGGGGAAAGAAAAATAAAGATAAACATATTGTAAGGAAAATATTCTAATGTTTTTCTTCTTTTCTTTCCTTTAACTTAGGTTTTCATGCATGTTGTAATGAATTTCTCAAAAAAAGACTCGTCAGATTCAAGATCCATAAAATGTTTTCGTGCCGAATGATCCTTTCCGCCCTTGTTCATCCCAAAAAGCAACAAAAAATTCATTTTGAAGAATAACGATAAGTTTTCCAAGTAATCAGTTCTCTGCTTTCGCATATAATTACGGAATTTCAACGTATCTTTGAACTGTTTACAACAACAATTTTATTTTAAGAAAATTATTTGCCTTTCTGTTTAGTCTGAATGAAAAAGCGGTTAAACAAATATTAATATCGTTTATCATGAGATTCAAAATCCAACTTAATCATAATTAACTGAAAATAAAATTGCAAATTCACTTTTAAGCGAGAATAAATGGTTTCAGACATCATTTACATTGATAGTTGTTATTAACTTTAATACTGTATTGATGTGTATGTATACTGCCTCTAAATTTCTGGATTTGCTCTAAGTTAGCTCCTTCAAAAGTTTAAAACGTAAAAGTCTAACTTGTTGCGGAAAGGCAAACTTTAGACATTTCTAGTTTGCCAACTATCCTGATTAAATTACTTGATGAAGATTTGGTAGAGTAACGTAACGAAAAAAAAAAAAAAAAAAAAAAAAAAAAAAAAAAAAAAGAAATTATTTTTCTAACGCCAAAGCAACTCGAAGGCATGTTTACTGTATGTTCTAAATGGAATTTGAAAAAATTCTGATTATAATTTATAATTGCATTTGGCATGTAGAAGTAGGCTCCAATTAAGGTAATCTTGGGCTTCGAGCACAGCATCCTTTCAGGGATTCTCAGCGTCCACTTTCCTTACTTAATGAGGGGAAAATATGGTTATAAGAGATGATTAAGTTAAGAGAGAGAGCTACACCTACCAGAAGTGGTTTAGTGCAAGCATGTCACAGCGTGGAAATAAAAGTTTCTTTTTAAAAACCTACGATGCCATGGACGGGTTGAGTCATCTTTCATTTATGAATAAGCACTTAAATTCCTAGTTTACTTTCATGCATCATTTTCACTGCTGAGGAAAAAAAAATTACAAGTAAATTAATTATGAATATAGAAACGAACTATGAATATAGTTATTTCATTTTATTTCTGCATATGAGTGAATTATTCTTAACAGAATTCCAAAAAGTCTATTAAAAAAACTTTGGATTTTGACCAAAATATAAATGACATATAAATCATATTTTGGTGTGCTACTTACTTTAGTAGCACTATTTTAACTTGAAATAAAATTCTCAGGAAAATTATCTTCTCTGATTTCACAGACATAAAGTTCGAGCAGAGGATCTTTCCTAGTTGAGTCCAGTGTGTGATTGGCGGTCACTTAATAACATCTCGCCAAAACACGCCAAAGAAGCGCACGCGCATTTCACCATAGCACAGCAACCCTGGGTTCAGGATTGCCACATCATGAAAACGATGTTGAAGTCGAGATTAAGAGTTGCAATAAAAGAGAAGGTTTTAGTTCAGTCTCTATCGTCTTGTTGTCGAAGCAAAGTAGTAGCTTAGCAAACGTCGTGCGACCGAGAAATCGGTTGTCATCATATCGCAATAGCGCGAATTAATTATCGTAAAATGCCTTGTGCGCCTCTTCTGCGTTTTAGTGACAGTCCGGCTGATACTAGAGCCGAAGCTGGTGAAGTTATGTCTGGTTTCTTGGAAATCATCGGAGGTTCGAATTTCACATCAACGAATTCACCGAGCCGTTCAGTGAATAGTTCTAATAGAAAAACAAGTACATCGTCTAACAATAACATCACGCAGCGAGTTTTTGTTAGAGTGTATCGAACGTCGAGTGAGCATTTTGCTGTTTTGTACCCTGTGCGTGCTATAATTACAGCCTGCAGACCGTTGGCTAGCTTGAACCTTAAATCTTGTACTGTGAAGCCTTTACCGAACTGCGAATTTAGAGTTTCTCCCAGATCCTGCGAAGGAATGTCAGTCACTTTCCGAGGAACTGAGAGCAGCAGCGATAAACAAATCTCAGAATGGTTAAAAGCTTTCAGCGAAGTTCAAGACCAAGATCCTACTAGTCAAAGGCGAAAAAAGGTTTCTGCACATAGATTACCCCTTCCAGTGCTTGAAGAAAGCGAAGAAGATGTAACAGAATGATACGTTTCCTAACATTCCATCAATAATTTATTCACATTTTGTCTGAACTTCCAAGACTTGTAACCGAAGTATTCTATCAAATTTCCGTGCATTGACTTCGTAACTGACGCTTTGGTTACTTTTCTTAGCTGTGATAAATATTCAATCAGCAAACGATATGTACTGAATCGGTACAGAAACAACATTTGTACCTAAAATGGTTTTCATTCCGATTCCGTATGTTCAAGTTTGGTTGAGTTCAGGTTAGTAGCTGAACAGTTGACAGTGGTGCCATGTGACTGAATTCTTTCCAAACTTTAGATTTTTGTTTAGTATGTGTTTTTTGAATTGTGAAAGTAATTGCATTTAATAATGTTGTGTATATATTGGTAACCATTTCAAATTTATAAAATATTTTTTTTTCTAATCCGAGATGTGCAAAAATGAAGTTAGTTCTCATAGTATCTTAAGTGAGCAGCTTTTTACTAATATTAACAACATTTTATGCAAGTACACGAGTAATTTTTCTGTAATTTGTGAAAAATCTCTGCATGTGTTTAACTATCAAGTATTTTATTTGTATGAAATTTTTAAGTTATATAATAAGGGCATTTGGACAGATAATTTTTCATATTTTGGACCTTGCAAAGTGAATTAAAAGCAAAGAGTTGAACATCACCTTTTGAAGATAATTATTTGGTCAGTATCATTAAATTCTTATTTCATTAAACAGATAACAAATATTGGAAATATTTTTATTTGAAGACTTAATTTTGTAAATTTACATTAGTAATTTGTGAAAAGTAATAAATGGCCTAACAAGTGTAATTTTTAGACCGACAATTAATGTTTTTAAAATTTTTTCATGTAAAGGTGCACAAATAGCATAAAAAGTGGAAATTTTTTCTGTTAAAAATAACCTTTATGCAACTTGTTTCAGTCAACTAGTTCATGCAATTCATTTACATACATTTTTAAACTGATAGAGAAAAAGTTAAATGAAGGACTGAAAGTTTTGGCAAATTTGTTTGTTTCATGTGGTATTTGCAAATTCACTAAACATTCCATTTTCTTTGTTGTATATATGTTCTTTTTTGCAGGGTTATTGCTTTCTATATGATCTCCCCAATTTTATTATTTTATTTTTGAATTGAAAATATTAAAAAACTAAGATTATTTGTATTTTGTCTGTATTATTATCATTGATTTTTATGTGCAAATTCTTAATTTTTTTAACTTATTATTTGTTTACAATTTGAATGGAGGAATTAATTATATTTAGGAGTTTGTAAGTGTATTTCAGTATATTCAATTTAGTTCATGGAATTAAACTTTTTTTTTTTCTCTTCGCATTTCAATGGGAGAAAATCTATATTAAATTAGTTATTGAAGTGCATTTTGTCTTTAAAATATTATAATTTAAATATTTTGCACAATATGGCTGGCACATAATTATCCTAGACAAAATAATCTTAATATAAATATAGTTTTTAAAATTTTTCTAATGAAGTTTTGGGTCCAATTTTATAACAAACCTGGAATGCCTTTATAGCAGTTCATTTTAACGATGTATATAAATTTTGATATTGTATTTCCTTACTGTTTAGACTATACATCCATAATTGAATTTCTTAGTAATATAAATTTCTAATCTAAAATGTATTTTTAAAAATGTTGTATTTATAAATGGATCATTACTGTATACTGTGTAGTATGTCTCTGTAAATAACGTAACATTCAGTTTTCATGTCCTTGTTCATTTAAAAGCTTATTTATTTGCAATTCTTAATAAAATAATGTATCTTTATTTTGTTTATTAACTATCCCATCATATTTTGACAAGTTTAAAATAGACTGAAATATAATCTCGGATTTGAATAAAAAGAAACTTTTTTTTTTTTAACTTCTGAAGAAGAGAAATCTAATATATCAGATCGTTCTTGAAATCAATAGTTTTAGTTTAATCTTAGTGTTAAGGTTGTATTAGTCTAATTTTAAAGTCTGCATAGCTGTATTACTTTTCTAATTAAGACTTTTCACATTGTTTTTGAACAAATACTAATACTGAAATTCTAAAATGTAAAATATGGTTAGTTGAACTACTGTATAAAATAGTCTGTTACTTAAAATTAAAATTTCCAATTATATAAGCATTAAATTATAAATAAACTGTCATTACAAATATAAACCAAGTACAAATAAATTTTATATTGTTTTTTAAAAAATGGATAATTCAGAAATCTGAATGTAGCCATTGCATGCTTAAATATGACATTTCAGCCATTTTCAAGTGTTAAGTCCATGTATTTTGAGAGATTTATTTTAATGATCTTGGTATAAAGCATTGACATAAATTTTAGATACAAATTAAAAATTTCATATCAAATGCAATCATTACGAACTCTTGCAATGTTTAATTATTGTCTCCTTGGGATAATAAATAGCCTTGGTAAGTAATAATTTTGTATGTCTTTCACAAAATTTTCAAATATACAGTTAGCAGTGGTTTTCCATTGTCCTTTAATGTTTGTTATGTTTGGAAAATAGGTGAATTTTTAACATTTTCAACTTCTAGTCGGCCTCAGCATTGGTTTTTTTCACAGGTATTGTGGGAGCATGATGTTTTTAAAAAAATTCTAAGGTTGTTATTTTCTTTAGATTAAACCTGTATTTTTAATTGTTAGTGGGTGTTTAATACAGCCTATGATTTTTTAAATGGTCTTTGAAGCAGCAAGTGCCATTAATTCGTGCAAATATAGTATGAACTTTTTTTGCGGCCTAAAGTGATTTTCCCTTGAAGATAATTATTAGATTCATAGGCAAGATCATAATACTGCTACAAATTTTTCCCATTAACATTAGGACAACACATCCAAATGATGGGTTAAAAGTATGTACATTTTAATGCTAAATTTGTTATCATTGCCAGTAATAGTAATATGTACTTGTTAGATACATTAACATTAGGAATACAGTACTGAAATGTGTACCAAATTTTATGTCTAGATAATATGCTGGGTGATTGAAATCGTAATTAGAGGCACATTTAAATCATGCAATGTAAAAAAATTAACATATGGGAAATATTCATGGAAAAAATTACAATGAAATTGGAATATTAAGTTTTTATTTTCTGGCAGGAGATTGAGAAGCAGAAATAATTCATTCTGATAAAGAAATATTTATATGACATGGAGTGACTACAACTATGGTTAACCTTTTAAATGTCGCATTATGGCAGAATATTAGGAAATGTTATTCATAAAAACTACGTTAAAATGCAGTCATAAGAACTGTAGGAAAAGAAATTTCTGAGCAAAAAAACTCGCCATGTAATGACGGATTTTTGAATGTTTTTCTCGATTATAGTAAATTAGTATTAAAACTTGGCATATATGCACAAATTTTAAATAGTTATGACTAAGAATTTATTATAGAATTGCATATATTAAGCTTTAAAAACAGAAACAGAAAAGAAAAAAATGAAACAAACAGAAAAGAAAAAAATGAAAATGGACAAGTTTTGTATACAAACTTGACAAAGTTTTAAAATATTATACATAGGTTAAACATCAATCATCTATAAAACATGCAGTTCTTTATCAATATACTCATAAAAGAAATTATTAATGGAAAAATGTGAAATCCTGTAGAGATATAAATTGCAAAAAGTAATTAAGTTATGCAAAATATTTATATAAGAAAATGGAAAATAGTAACCTTGTCAAATGTTTTGCAGACTTAATTTTTAAACATTTATAATTTATTTAATTGTAATTTTGTTTATTGATTACTTGTGGTTTCGGGGAAAAATCAGGCAATCTTTTTTTGCACTCAAAGCACTTTTTTTTTGAATGAGAAAACTACAATATGATGTGCAGAAATGCTATGAACTTTCAATTTCATTCATAGTAAATTTAAAGTTACTTTTCTTCAAAAGTTGAGATGTGACAGTACTGTGTTTTTTGGACATTTGTTATGCAAAATTCATCTATTGACAATTGCCACGTCCAGCACATCATTGAATTAATTCCAGTACCATTTTTGACTCCAAAACTGAGTCTAAAAAGTCGATCTGGTAACTCTAATCCTTCCATTCCTTCATTATACGTCTTTATAAGATGTGGCTGAAGGATATCAGTTCTTTTCTTTTGTACTTAGTAAAAACATTAGAGTTTAATTTGGATGAATAAATGGATGCAATAATTACTATGGTATAATCTTTTCAGCAGCATATGTATACTTTGACATTGCTTCAAAAATCAAACTTTTCTCTTTGACACTTTGAAATTACCCTAGGAGATTCCAGATAGCATTTTCTTATTAGATTCTGTTGAACTCTTTCAGTTGATTTGGCACCTTTGTCAGGTCAGTTAGACTTCATGATGTAAAACAGTTGTCAAAGAATTTGCGATGATTTTCGGGATTTCTAACGTGAGATAAAAATTCTCGCACATTTCTTGGTGGCAGGGGTAAATTTGGATTTTTAGAACTTGTGCTCATTGCATATGAGTATATATATATATATATATATATGCTTATAATCTTTCCATCAGCATCTGTATACTTTGCCATTGGTTCAAAAATAAAATTTTTCTCATTGACACTTTGAAAATACCCTAAGACAAAGGTTCTCAACTGGTGGTATGCGAAGAAGCAAAGTATTTTTAAATATTAAATTCAAAAATTAAAACTCCAACATCCTGATTGAGTTTTTTTCTCTAACACTCGTAAATTTATGCAATCTGATTTTTGTTCAAGAGTGGTGGTGGTATTAAAGGTGTTCAATTTTTGTTTAGATGGTATGCATTAGTCAAAAGGTTGAGAACTGCTGCCCTAGGAGATTCCAGATAGCATCTTCCTATTTGAATCTCTCGAACTCTTTCAGTTGCTATAAAACCTTTGTCAAGTCAGTTAGACTTCATGGTGTAAAACAATTATCAAAGAATTCTTGATGCTTTTCGGGAAGCCCACCAGCGGCCGAGCGGTAAAGTCCCTGAACACTGGTATTCAGTCCGAGGTTCGAATCCCACGAATGGGCTGGCTGCATGGGAGTTTTCGTGGTTTTCCCCATGTGTAACCTGTATACAAGCCAGTTTCCCTTAGAAAGTCCTCCACAAAGGCATCCCTCCTCTTAGGCAGATAGCCCTCGAGACTTTGCCATAATCACACACACACAAGCTTTTCGGGATTTTTAACACAAAATAAAAATTCGGTAAAAATTTACAATTGGGTGCCCTTTTTTTTTTTATGCCACGCAGGCACAATTTCGAGATGGTAGCTACACAAAAACAAAATAAAAAGTCAAAGAATTGCGCAAACTCTATGCCCATGTACACATCGATCTGTTTTCACTTAAAGAAAAATCACAGAATTGCACAAACTAGGCATTGCGCACTGCCTTAAATTTGTTCATGTACACATCAATCTATTTTCATTAAAAAAAAAAAAAAAAAATTATTGCTAATCAAAGGGGACACCCAATTCTACACTAGAGCCAAAAATTCTCACACAAATCTTGATGGCAGAGATAAATTTGAATTTTTAGAACTTATGCTCATTGTCATTGCATATTAGTAAATAGTACATGCTCATTGAATATGAGTATCCACTAGCTGGGAAAAGCATTCAGATTTTGTATCTGAAACATATTGGTTTACCTTTGATGCACATTTAAGCTGAATGATGACCATTATAAGGCATAATTTATTGATGGTACTGAAATTTTCATGGAGTACGCCAAATTGATAAATTTTTCTGAAGTTATTCATAAATGGGAGAAATATTTCCCATTTTAATCGCAGGGAACTAATTTCGCATTATCAACAATATGAAAGTATTTATTTAACTTTAAAAATCTGAACATAATTTATTGGAACTGTTTGTCTTTTCCTTGCAAGTCTGGTATAATTTTTCTCCACACACATGCAAAGGCTTTGTAGAATCTATGCCATAATGGATTTCAGCTGCTTTACATTCCATATAGAATTTTATATTACAAGGGTGGTCTTAATGATTTGAGAAATCAATATACATTGATTTTTTTACACAAAAAACTAACTGCTATTATGATTTTAGCTTTATATACATTTCCAGTTTTTGGATATATTTGGAAAGTTAATTAAATTTTTCGTTATTATATGCACTGAGCAAGCAGGATAAAAGATATGTGCAGTGCATGATAATGAAATAAAATTTATAAAAATGTTACAAAAGTATAAATACATTTGTTTAAAATTTGTGAGTTTGTCATGTTTATTGCAGCAAGGTGTATATCGGGTTCTCAGCCAGTGGTAGGCAAGAGAAAAATAAGTGGTAAGCAAAATATTTTTAACTATTAAATTCAAAAATTAAAACCACAACATTCTGATTGAGTTTTTTCTCTAACACTGTAAATTTAGTGATCTGAGCATTGTTCAAGAGTGGTGGTGGGGGTAGTAGTACTTTTCAGTGGTGGTACTAAAGATTTTTAATTTTTGTTTAGATGGTACGCATTAGTCAAAAGGTTTAGAACCACTGGTATATATCATTTGATGTATATAAGCAGATATTTTAATTAAAAATGGAATCATATAAACTATCTGAAAACTCTTTAACTCTTTAAATAAAATTTAAAAAAACTATCTGAAAACTCTTCAGCCCTTGAAACAAGATTTAAAATACAGATTGACTCATGGATCCAGAAGAGGTTATGGCAATTATTAAAGTTCTGAAGCTCCAAATGAAAAAAAATCTGATAAAAGCATTAAAAATATTTACATGTGTCATTTTATGAATATGTAAAATAGTTCTTTAGGGCATGAATTATTTTATAGTTTTGTACCTTTTTATTTGGTGAAAGTTTTTTTTTAGTCCACAGGGGCAATTTACCCTGAAGGACTATTACTTTTGTTTTCGCATTTTGCACCGAAAGCTTTAAAAGGCTGTATCACTTTTCAAATCGTTGCCACCATATATTATCGCCCTGTCTTATATTTAAAGAAATTAAATAATGAAGAATCTGCATAAATGCATGCATGTTTCTCGCATTGTGATAAAACAACGGTATCTAGAGCCATCCAAATTTGAATAATGTAATCTTCCATAGAATATGGGCATGTGCAAGCCCTAATTTGAATTTGAAATTTGTTTTATGGATTTCAGATTTTGTAACATTTCAATGAATTTTTGATTAAAAAACTAAATGATTTCAAAGCGAGCAATGAAAATACTGTAAAAAAAAAAAAAAAAAAAAAAAAAAAAAATTACCTCCAGCGTGAGACTCTATATCGGAAATTCTAAAGATGGGCTCATTTTAAAATTAATTTTTGATGTTGCTGAACTGAATTTTATAGTTTGAGTATGTTGAACATGATATTTAATAAATAAAGGTAACACACAAAATGTTAAAAAAAAAATGTCCCTTTAGACATAATTTAAAATCTGAAACCTTTCAGATTTTTTTTCAAGTATTCCTTAAGAAATTTAGACATGAAGTTTTGTCCTAATCTCAATTAAGGCTAGTTTTAGGAAGGCTTGCATTAATTTTTTTATTATTATTTGTTACAGCAATGATATTGTTTGTTACAGCAAATCCTTGTGAATTCTGCCATATGTACACTGACCCTGTCATTCAGTAATATTTCCAATAGATGATACAAGAAGGATTCAGATTTCAACAGAGCAATATTTAACTCGCATCGAAGTCGCCTGTAACGCCTGTTCATTCAGGCAACGGCAAACCACCTCAGCGCCTGGTTTATTTTCTACCTAGTTCTTTCCCCTCCACGTTAGTGTATGGCTCATTGGTTTCGCGGGTTGTTAAAAGATATGTCAGTTATTCTTTTGAAGCAAATAAAGGAGAAATACAGAAAGCTATTGACGTTCGCTGGTGCAATCCGGCCCTAAGGTGAAACTGTACACAATGGATGAAACCGCAGAAAAACCTCCAAGAGAGAAACAGTCATTTCACTTCAGTAGGTTATTGTTAATGCTGTAGCTATTTACCAGGCAGGGGGAAAGGAAAACTATTCCAAGACAAATTCGTAAACACGGGCGTTTTCGATGTTTGTTGAAAACAGATTTGGTCGTCTCTCAATGCGAAAGAGTTAACTAACTACTAATCAACTAAACAATATAAGAAGATTTCGGTAATCAGTGACCAGGATTGAAAAGATGTGGATGTGAAAGAAGCATTTGCAACTTTAAAAGGGCAGCAATTTTAATTTAATGCTTTATGCACTTCAAGAGATGATCTGATACAAGCAAAATTTTAAAATTTATAAAGCTTTCAAAACTTATAATATTTTTTTTTTTTTTTTTTTTTTTTTTTTGCAGGCGACTAACGTTCAAAACACTGGGTTGTTTGTCTCATTTTCTGTTCATAGCTGCAATGTATTTTCTGTATGTGCAGTGCAAATGCATACCATTTTCTAGTGTGAAAATATCCCTCTCCTTTGACACTTTGCCTTAATTAGTGAATCCGAAACAGTCTAATCCTCCCTTTTCACTTTTATACAATGCTACATGCTAATTTATTAAGGTAAGATAACTTGTTATGGCAAACTCCTTTCAGGACTATCTGATTTAGAAGATAGTCATCAAAACCTTTCTTACCTGACTCTGAAAAAAAAAACTGGTTTGTATTTGCATTATTCATTGAAGAAAAAATACAAAATTCCCATGTATCCAGCCTGTTTTATTTGCTGAGGACAAACTAAAAAAAATAATGTTCAGCAGAATATAGTTTCTATATCATGCAAAGTTCTGGATAAAAACTCAACATTTACTCGAAAAAGAGCAAGATAAAAAATCTACAACCCATCTGCTATATGCAATGTTACATAAGTTTTAAGATTAAATTCTCTGAAAGGTATTAAATCTAAATTATGATATATAGTTGAGGAAAATCATTTTGCATCTTCCCTCCTTTTAATTGAAAACTAAACAGTTGAACTTCAGTTCATAGTCTTGTTAAATAATTTGATATTCAGCAACAAATTTATTGAAAACAAACGGCCTCTTTTTAGCAGCTTCCTGTTTAAATTTTAGGCTATCTACAATGTTTTTTGGCTTAATTCTCAAAAAGAGAAAGACTAACGTAAGTATGATTATAACATGCAAAACGTGTTTTATTCTCAGAAAAAACAAAATGAACAAGGGGCTTGCAAATTAGAGATAAATTTAACAAAAGTCTCACTCAAGCTTCCTACTGTTAACCGCTGGATATATAAGTGAGAATTTTCTAATTTTAACATGGAAATGTTTTTGAATAAAGCAGCGAGAATTAAAGCAGATAGGAATTTCGAAATATATTTAATTTAGGATGAAAAATAGCGAATGTATTCATCTGCAGTTGATGCGTGTTTGATCGTTTCAGGTTCGTGGGCGCACGCTGCAGAAAATTCTCCCATTGTTATTATGACCTTTCTCCCTTTGGAGGAGCGGGGGAGGTCTGTTTGTTTAGGGACGAGCAGTGCATTCAGCTGATTTTTCAATTACAAGGAAGTTATGTTTCACTAAATTAAAAATTACGCTATTTCACATCATGCATGTTTCGTCAAAATGGTGAAACCTTGCTGTTTCCGTATTCTTCAATATCCCATTCCGAGATGTTTTCCTTCCAGGTGTTTGATGTAATTGAGTGTGAAGGGAAGCAAGTCTCTTTGCGTAATGCATTTTTGTGTGCTGGCGTGAGTGACGAGAGTGTTCGATGCTTCCTGTTTGATTTTAAATCGAAGCGAAACAATGAGATTAGACAACCGAGAGGTCTGACTCACCGAGCTATTTATATTACTCATCGAGTGGGATGGTCTTCTCCCGGGTTGTTAACTTCTATACGTCGCAATAAAGGGAGGGGGATATTTTGCCTAAAATAACACCTTATTCAATAATATATCCGAAATTCCACGTTTCTGTGTGCAGAAATCTGAATTTGCTCATTATTTTTTTACTTTCGTGAATATTAACTCATTCGGCGCTGAACAGCGCATTTCGAATGCACTGTGTTGCCAGAACAAAAAAGAAGAAATAGAAGCAACAAGGGCTGTGGACAAGGATTTCCTCGTATCTGGTGACTATGCAGCGTAATAGGAGGCTGTACAAGGGTAAGTCAAAATGAATGCCGGGATTTCAAAGCTTTTTACTATGTCAAATACTCACTGTAAGGAAGGTATACAGAAGTTATCTCCACCATTGGTTTTAACGACCATTGTCTGATTTGAAAGCCCGTATCACAGCTGCTATCGCCAGCATTGATAAAGACATGATACACAAAGTTTCACAAGAATTGCATTACAGACTTTATATGCAGTGTAAGAAAAGGAATGTATATTGAACATTTGTGGGGACTACTTTGAAAACTAGATTTTAATACCTGCACAGTATGCATCTTTTTGAGAAAATAGATTAATCACATTTTGCCTTCGTAAAACTTTGAAATCGTGGCATTCATTTTGCCTCACCCTTATATTAAAAGGAATATTTATTCCACTAGCAACTACTATCTCTTAAAACTTTCCTCCAATAACAGACAAGGATTTCGACTTAACAATGTTTTGTCTCGAAACAGACTCAAGGTACGCAATCTGAATGGTGTAATGTAGAAAGAAAGAAATTAATAGCCATTGAAATAACTCGCCAGTATGGCAGAAGGCTAGAGTGGATTAGTTGATAACGATAAAATATAACAGCTGTGTCTGTGCATGGATTGAATACATTATTATTATTTTTATTTCCATTTATGGGCACTTAACCGACTTGGACGCTACTAAGGCCGGAAGTGGTGGCCAGTTTATTGTGAAACACGTAATAGGTGGACCACCGCTACCTCCCATAAAGGAACAGACAATTATAGCCATGCCTTCTCCGAGATTCGAACCCGGGGCCTTCGGTAGTGCAGTTAGGCTCCTCTAACCATTATACCACCTGAAAGGGCCCACCAGCAGCCTGGCGGTAAAGTCGCTGAACACTGGTAGTTCCAATCCTGGCTGCATAGACGTTTTTGTGGTTTCCCCATGTGTAATTGTACACGAGTCAGTTTCCCTTAGAAAAGTCCTCCACGAAGGCATCGTAATAAACCAAACCAACCATCTGAGAGGCGACTATGTTATTATTTACTTAAAGTACAGCACACTAAAGTTATCTACGTTTCGCGAAAGAAACCTTCATGGACAATTTTTGAAAAAGAAATTGGGTTATGGTATCGTGTAGTCAACCCATTCGGCAACAAGAAATAGAATTCTGGGGGGGGGGAACTTACCAGCATTTTGCGCTTATATACTCACGGGCACTGGTGAGTTATATATTTAATACTATCCGTGTACAAATTTGCATAATATATGCTGTGCATATATCTCTATATTTTGAATTTCATTTGAATCCAGTTTTGCAAAAGATTAATTTTTTCTCATTTGTTCGTGGGCTATGTCTTCTGAATTCGCCTAAGCTTCTACAGGACACTGAAGTGAGATTTTTTTTCCTCGGTGTATATACCTGTAATCTGCCGATAGATGGCATTGTAAGAAACAAGCGTTAGATGGAGCAGAGTAAGAAGTGTGAGATAGCGCGAAGCGAATGCTATGCCGATATGTTGCATTTCGACGGGAGGGGGGGGGAGATGTCCCTGCTTGCGGCTGGTTGTACTAAATTTCTAATATACCGTAGTCCAAGATAATTAACTTTACTCAGCGAATTTAAGCCTTCATAGGATCGAGAGTATTAGCAATTATAAGTACTTCAGAATTGACTGGATTAAACTAATTTATGAGAAAAAATGTACAATACGTTTAACCTTCCAGCACGCGAGTATGCGCACAATTTACGACAAATTCAATTTTTAATGCATTTGACTTTTTTAACTGGGCTTTTGTGCTACATGGCAGCTTTTTCATAAATTTTACGACACGCGCGTGGTCGTGTTTTAAAATTCGGAAATAATTTTATTTCCTCAAATATTTTGTAATTTTGTGTTACTAATTGCCGTGTATTGTTTTAATGTGAATACATTTGCCAAGCGCGCGTGCTGGAAGGTTAAGTCTGCAAAAATTTGCATGAAACACTGGAGAGAACAATAATGCCTATATACTTTATAGCGAAGGGAAATTTTTCTTTATCAAAACACAACGAAGCTGTTTTCGTAACTGTGAATGATTTTTGTTTCAGATAACCCAGAAAATAAAGATATTTTTTGTAGATTTGCAATTAGTTACTTATATGAAATAAATAAATAAATACCTGATGACAACAGGTTACCAAAAAAAAAAAAAAAAAATCGCTGAAAACTAATCATTCAGCTCGAAAATCGAATCCCAGCGAACAAGCTGGCGGCATGGTTTTTGTTTTCCCAAGTGTAAACGTAGATACAAACCAATTTTCTTTAGAGAATGTCCTCTACGAATGCATAGCTCTCTCTCTTTAGGTAAATAGTAGCTAACCCAATAATTCAATCCAACGCCAAGTAATTAACGTAAAAAATGGTTGTGATTACAAACTTGTATGAAGGATAAAATTCACCTAGACAACTCTGTATCAAATAGCAATGTGGGCTGGAAATGGCATGTGTTCGGGGTAGTAAGTACAGAATACTTTAGAAATAAAAGAGCACCACGTAAGTGAATATGCGCGTTAATAATAAATGTGCATTCACAAGAGTAAGACAGGAGGTGGTCGCAATGTCCACCAAAAGTTGTAATGCAGGTCTTAAATATGTGACGCATGGAGCTCCGAATGTCTTGGAAGATTCCGGGTATGCCTCAGACACTACAACCACATCCTCGGCATTGTCAACTTCGACACTACAACCACATCCTCAGTATTGTCAACAAGATTATCATACACCTATTACTTTCAAACGCCCCCAGAAAAAGTAATCAAGGCATGATCGAGGAGATTAATGGAACGGACCACCATGCCCCATCAACTGTTAGACAAATGTGTTGTGAGGTCTTTGTTGTTACAAACGTTGCGGCTGATATGAACAGGTGCCTTATACTAGAACGACAATGAAGGTCACATCCATGCAAAAATTTGTTCCCCATTCAAGTAAGAATAATACGTGCTCCAAAAATATCCCATAGTTGCTACCAGTCAGATGAAAGGATAACAGATAAGGCCAATGCCAGCCCATTTAGCTCTAAATAGCTCTAGGGTGCATGACTTCGTGTCGTCTGGAGGTTCATCGCTGTCCATTCATGAGTATCATATGGGTTGAAGATTCCTTTCCTTGTGAAGCACGACGTTTCCATTAACAATACACAAGCGGGGAGAAGGGAATATGTAACACCAGAGGAAACCATTGGAAAAAGAAATTTGAGATGAGCTGCACTGATGTGTTTATTTTCTCTAAGAATCCTCGGAAACTGCAGCAGAAAATACTGACTTTTTACGCTATAGTTTGCGTATCCGAGCCTGGAGAGTCCTGTACATGATGTAGCGTAAACTTTTCGATGTCCGAAGTCCGTGCCCGACTCAGCGTTTCCGACTCATGTCAGCTTTCTGGAAGGAACTTATATCAACTAACTTGTGGTATATCACGCCAGAGAAGAACCTAGGCCGCAGAACAGCCCATAAAAGAAAATCACTCCAACTCCGGATTTGATCTAAATGGCGATATAACAATCACACAGCCCGAGATAGATTTGCAGTACCCTTACAGTCTCTGTCACGTCTGCATGGACGATACTGACTCTAGGCCTGTGAAGGCAGTTAATTTCTTCCATACTGTCCACTCTCAACGTATGGACATAATGAGTGATCACCTCAGGGTAAAGGGTTTGGCCCGATTAGCCACGCAAGCAGGACAGCCAATTTAAGTCCCTATCACATATGCATCCACTACGCAGGACTGGACGTCGAAAAGGACATTTTTCAAAACCCGCACATTTCCACGAAACCTACGAAGCTAGGTTACCATTTTCACTTACTAAACAGACTTGAACGCCAAGCAGTAATCGATTATCGCTCAGACTGGGATCGAGTGATCCTTCAGAAGCAGAACTTTCGTCTGATTGGTCGATCTCTACGCGGAACATTTTCGTGGAAGTGTCAAAATATCTCGCGTAGCCTGGACATCGTTCCCGTAGACAGGCGGGACTTCGCTTCCAGCGGAGCTATTTCTTCCAGGAATCCTCGCGTTTAAACCCATGCTACCAGAATTTCGTTTCTCCGAAAAGTTCCGTCTAGCGAGGACCGTCGGTAGATGTGATAACCCTTTACGCGTTGCTGCCCCTCTCCCAGGTCGAAGGAGAACTTACGGAGGAATAATCTGTTGTGGAGTGAAAAGAGTTTTATGGCTGGAAGTACGCCTCATTGAACAATGTTCCTCATACAACGTTGTGGCTCCCCTTTACGCTCTGCATGCCCCGTATATCAAATGTAATCGCTTAACTCCGCATTCGTATAATCGCTTGTTCTTCCACCTCTGCGTTTGTGTACGAAATGAAGCCTCTCTGAGAGAAAGCCCAGATTAAAGCCATCCACCGTGTCTGAAAAACATTTCAAACGTTGCATTGCTATGTGACTCTGAGTCATCTGGATGCATACTAACAAGGAATGTCACTGAATAGGGGCTGAAGACTTAGGGGGCCTTTGAATGTGTTGCTAAACTATAGTCCGTCTTCTTTTACGCTTCTTTTACGCAAACAGGAGGTCCTTGGATTCAAAACAGTTGGATTTAGTGTTACATATACCAAAACTTTAACTACGGGTTTATTGTGAAAACAAGTTCTGAATTTCTTGAGGCTACTAGGTGACAAAAATGAAGGTACAGGAAGTCAGGACCCCTGAAGTTCACTGGAATTTCCCAGTTTATATATCCACCTCATGTCAAATTTCCTCGCAAATACGAAAAGAGTGACTAATGTAAAAATTTTTACTTCTGCGTGGTTGCACAATTAATTTATTTACATATATCTCATGATAATGATTCACACCGGAAGAAAATTTAAAAAAAGGATTAAAATCTGTCTTCCTCCTTTCTTTCTATTATGTTTCGTATTTTCAAAGTTTCCCCCCTCCAGCTGTTAAGACTTGACTTCTGACGTAAATTAATTTCAGTAATACTTTTTATGTACATAATTTTAGGAAACAATATTTAAGTCTCTTTGCTTACTTAATTTTTTAAACTGATAATGAAATCTTATTCGATATGATTCATAAGGTATTGATGTAAATATATTTGAACTTCTCACATTGCATAGAAGAAACCTTTCACACTGGTTATTGTAATAGAACGGCCTTTATAACAAGCGTCGTTTGTGATAACAATTTCTAGCATGTTTTTCTCAGAATCTTAACTGTTTAGGCATTCACTTTCCAAATCAGAGAAGATATAAAGGAGAATAGAACAGCAATCAGCTATTTTACATAAACAAAGAATGTTTTCCCGAAAACTGAAAAGCCCCAATCGAAGCTTTTCGTAATGTTATAGGCCAAATAAGAATATTGCCTGAAAATTTTTTATAAAGCTTTTCTCTAAAATTTTCCATAAATGTCTAGTCTTAAGAACTTTTTGTGCGCATTCGCATTAGATATGTTTCATGCATACGCCTAATCAGAGTCAAGCAAAGGTTTCGCCGAATAACTTAACTTAAAAAACGAGAATAGCGAAATTAAATTACAACAAATCAGCGTTTTGAATGCGGTGATCAAAATATAGGTCAGAGTTAATATGTGTTTAAAAAAAAAAAAAAAAAAAAAAAAAAAAAAAACGCTCCAACTGAAATATCGGGTAGAAAAATTCTGCTCCCTTAATCCCTTACACTTTGAAGATAGTTATTGTCCGATGACCTTCCTTGTCGCTTGTCCGATGACATTTGCGCTAGTCACAAAAAACAGTTTTGTATATTCCCTTTCGTTTTTCGTCAACAATGCAATGTCGGAGCAAAAAACGTTCAGCGCCTTTGGCACAATTCGCTCACTCTCTAGAATTCTGCAGTAATTCTACCATCTGAGAAAATACCAAATGTAATGAAATACAATTAAAATATTATTAAAAAGAAAGCTACTGTCACAAAAATACAAGAAAGAAAAATGAACAATGATACGGTTCGAATGATGAAGTATTTGCTAAAATACAAAGTGGAAAAATCACTATTTTTTTTTTCAAACTAAATGAGAATGTCGAAAGGAATACTCAAAAGAAAATAGATGCTAATATCACAAAAATGCAAGGGTATTTGGTTAATATATATGTATACAGCTAAAACTGTTGCTCGATTTTCATACAAAAATGAATGCGAATTGCCGATTTGGAAATGAAACAAATGGCCAAAAATTAATTTCGTATTTAAATTAAAACTGTTTATCAATACATGTAATTCTAAACTATATTCAGTTTGAAAAACAAACTAAAACTGATTAGATTTTGTACTGATGTTAGGCGTACCCAGTAAATATTTGCTACCAGAGCTTCTTTTTAATATAAGACAGTGTTTGCAAAAGTTAATGTTCCATCATTCGACTATGAAATAGCAACGTCGTGAGTTTAAATAGTTTAATAATAGCAGTCAGCAGAAAACAGAAAAAAGTTCTTTTGTGTTCACCAATATCTTATCTGAAAATTAACAACGGCGACCTCTTTCAAAGGAAAGGTTTCAAAAGTCTGGTAGTTAGTTCCTTTTACAATTCCAACTCAAAAAGAAGGCGGAAGTGCGTTCCTATTTCCGGTCTTTTTTAAGTGAAACTTTTGTAAACTTTACAATCTGTGTTTTCGTGATGTAATGGGAAGCATACTGGACACGTACTCGAGAGCTCCGGAGTTCCAGTCCCGTCCAGGGTATTGCACATTTTCACCTTTGACCTTTCACGTACACGGTTCAGACTGATTTACGTTACATTCCTTCTACAGCATTTCATTAGTTGCAGCCAGATACGTTGCGCTTTGCGCGATATCCCAGCTAAGGACTATACAATTTTTTAAAGGTTAAAGAAGCTATTCTAAATACAAGGTCACTTATTCTAAAAAGTATTCGTTAAGTACTAAATCTTCTCAAAGTTTGCACGTAGCGGTATGGAAATTTAGTACTTAATTAATTAAAATGCAATGAATGATTTATTAATTAGAAATTTGCCTCGATGAGATCTGTATAAAAATTTATCTGTGCGTTTATTAGTTTTGTACAGGAAGACTGGGAAAATAATTTCATAATACCATATAATTATGTAAATTAGAATATTACATATTCTAATTTTAAGCAATTTCGTGTTTGGGTGTGTACGTATGGAATCAATCTGTAATAAATAAAGCTGGAGAGACATTTTCTAACATTCTCTCTTTATACAATAAACAAATTAAAACTTTCCCTCTTTCCAAATTTTATGAGAAAACTCTTCAGTGAATTCGAAATAATTATTCAGTTTGCTTTCAATGTTAATAATTTTTAGCAAAGAAATTTGAACGTTTTTAATGGGTTGGTTTTGTTATGTTGCATACGATGAAAGTAAATATTCACTCCATAATCGAACTCAGCATGAAACTAGGAAATTTTAGTAATCATAATGTCTCAGCAATTAGTCATTATGTTTCTAGCGGTATCTAAAGTAAAAGTTCATTGAGAGAGTAATGCCTAAAACATTTAACTTTAATCTGCAGTAATAAGCGTTCAATACATATGAAATGATTCGTAAACCTTTACGACTTTTAACAAAATAAAACCACAACTACAAGAAGCTGACATCATTAACAGTAGATTTTATATAAAAAAATTAAATTAAGGATATTGCCTCACTAAAGAACACTAATTAAATTACACGTGCAAAAGTATTTAAATTACAAGACGATGAAACAGGCATAATATTTTTTATTACATCGGTATTATTTTATTTTTAATCAATTATTGTGTAGTTTAATTAATTTTTATAATTCATTTTTATGATCGAATTGTAAGGATCCTAAGTTTTACTAACGTTTATTTTGTTTTAAATCTTTACTATCACTTCTTATTTTCTACTTCCGGCCAGAATTAAAAGCTTAACTTATTTATGCAAATTTGTCTTGCTAACGCCAAGTACTTAAGTTGTGGCTTTTTGCCGAGCAAGAGAGAGGAAGGAGTTATCGGAAGCAAGCCTCTTCCCATAGTAGTTTTACTCGGTTGCTGGTTGCTTTCAAGGCCAGAGGTTTAGTCCTCGTGATAAGTTCAAACGTATCGTAGTTTTAGCAGCTCTCTGTACTACATACGGATTTTGTTAAATAACGGCCAATATTAAAGCTAGGCACTTGTATATTAATCCAAAGTTAGTTTTAGTTAGTAGTTTTATATTCTTACGTTCAGACCACAAGTGGTTGGTCTCTGTATTCCGAAGTTCCGGAAATCTCTGTAAACATAGAAAAATAAAGAGTTTCGTATACCCTTCCTGTGTGTATTGTCTACTTCACAAATTATTGAACATAGCTTGAGTAAGCTCCCTGTTCCGAGTCAGGACAGTTCATGTTTCCAAAGAGAGTAAAGGGGAACACAAGTCCTGATAGTGGCGCCCGACGAAGAAGAATAACCATGGTCGAGTTTCAAGAAGAACCTGTGGTGCCTGCAGAAGCGGCTCAAAATCCAGAATGCCGGCTGCCGCCCTGGAAGGATTTGGTTACATCATCCAGACCATGCTCGCATCGATGAAACTAGAAGCAACCTTCAATGGAAACTCACCGGTAACCAGTTTTTTGGAAAAATTGGATGACCACTTCATGCTGTATCCAGTCCATGAGTTCCAGAAAGTCACCTTAGCTACCAGCGCTTTGAGGGGCCAAGCGCTTAATTGGTTCAAATGTATAGGCAGAAACCTCTTGGGTCAAGCGGGAAGCCCCACCTATACTTACGAAAATTTCAAGACTGCCTTAGTAAAAGCCTTCCCTGTCGTAAGAAATCGTCCAAAATTAGAAGCGGAACTCTTCAGCATATACCAGCAACGAATTGAAAATCTCTCAAGCTTTATTTTAAGAAAAATTCACGTCTTTAAACTCTTGTATGGAAGCCGTTCGGATCCTGAGATAATATAAGTGATTTTGCCGAGGTTACTTCCTCAAGTACAAGACTTTATTGAATTAAGGAATCCGACTACACTGGAAAAGTTATTTGAGCTAGCAATCCAGTTTGAAAGCAGAAGAACGGCGGACATTGAAAGAAGACGCCAGTATGAGCAACGAAGCCAATTTGGTGCGCCAAGACCACAGCAAAGGCAAGAACACGGCTACGGAAGCAAATCGAATCAGTGGGCAAGGAAACCTGAGTATCCAAAAACAACCGGCGAACGTCGACAGTTCAGTAGTAAGCCAGAAAAAAAGTCTGAAGGCCAGCGGAAAAAGAAGGAAGGCATGGAAAGGAAGAAAGAAAATTTAAACTAAAACGGATTTCTGCTGACGGGAGGGTGCGGAAATCCGAAGGCCAAGAAAACCTCTCTTCCTTCAAGTTAAATACAGTTATTGTAAAAAATTTGACTCTTCCAAAGATTGAAGTTTTGGTGAACAACATCCCAGCCACCACACTCCTGGATACAGGCGCGCAGTGTTCCTGTGTGGCAGAAGATTTTTTTAGGAAGTACTTCCGTAGATACAGAATATATAATTCGGATAATACGACAGTGTTAGCTGCGCAGGGAGAAAGATGCAAATGCATAGGTAAAATACCATTATATATTCGCATTAAGGACGAGCAAGTAAAGATCATGATTTTTATAGTAAAAAATTTACAAGCACATGCCATTTCAGGGATAGATTTTCTTTCAGAGGCAGAAGCAACGCTGGATTTCAACCAAGCGTCCCTTAAGCTGACCATGCAACCAGTTCTTGAAGAAAAAAGAGAACCACCCACATTAAACATCAACCACCTGCCTAAGCGAGAGCAACAAAAAATTCGACAAGTGGTAAGTGAATTTGCTTCGTTATTTAGTGATATTCCCGGATTTACTCAAGTTACTAACCATAGTATCGACACAGGAGTTTCACTGCCAGTTCGCTACAAACCGTATCGGTACGATAAGAATAAAGAAAAAATTATAGAGTGGCACATTCGAGATATGTTACGTAAAAAGATCATAACACGCATCTCAAGTGGTCATGCTAGCCCGGTTGTGTTATGTAAGAAAAATAATGACTATCCAGTAACACATCCGAAAAGGTGGCGTTTTGCAACTGACTATCGTAAATTAACTCCATGACTAAATATCCGGTATATCCGTTACCTATTATTGAAGAAATTTTAAGGAATGTAACTTCTACAAAATATATGACTACGTTAGACTTAACGACTGGTTATTTTCAAATAGGTGTTAAACCAGAAGATGTGCCTAAGACTGCTTTTATAACTAAGTTGCGTATGCGGTTTGGCCTTTCAGGGGCACCGGCAACATTTCAGCGATGTATGGACATTGTGCTAAGGCCTGTTCTAGGAAAGACCACATTTATGTATTTAGACGATATCATTATTACTAGTGATAATCTGGACCAACATGTACAGGATTTAAGACAGGTGTTTTCATTATTAAATGAGGCCGGTCTAAATGTTAATGTCGAAAAGTGCAAATTTGCAGTTCCTGAATTAAAATACTTAGGTTACAAAATATCTCAGAAAAGAATCGAGACGGACGAATCAAAAATAATCGCTGTGCAAAAGTATCCGCCGTCAAATACGGCGAAGAAGCTCTCTTCTTTTCTAGGACTTTGTTCATATTATAGGTCCTTTATTAAAGATTTTGCAGCTATTGCTGAATCATTGTTAAAATTAAAAAGGCAAGCATTAACGCAAGCCCCTGTTTTGAAATTTCCTGAAAACGATGAGAATTTAGAAATTTCAGCGGATGCTTCGGATTATGCGATAGGAGCTGTACTTTCACAAAATCAGCAGCCCGTGGCATTTTTTAGTCGAACTTTAAATCAAACACAAAGAAATTATTCCGCGACTGAGAGAGAGGCACTTGCAGTTCTGTTAGCAGTGCAAAAGTTCCGAGTCTATTTTGGAAGGGCGCCAATAACAGTGTATTCTGATCATGCGGCGGCAACTAGATTGTACTCAGGAAAAAACTTATCCCCAAGGTTAATAAGATTAGCACTCAAGTTACAAAAGTATAATTTGGTAATTAAGCACACCCCCCGGAAAGGAAAATATCGTAGCAGATGCCCTATCCAGAATAAAAATAGATGAAGAAGGTAATACTGTAAAGGTGGCAATGCTCACAGCATGTACGATACATTCCCGAGAAACTGTAATAACCGAACTGGGTAAGGATCCTCAATTTAAAAATATTTATGATTATTTAAAAGATCCTGAAAATTTTAGCCACCAAGATATTGTGGCGATAAGAAATAGGGCGGCCCATTACGAACTAATAGATGGTCTATTATTTTATACAAAAACTACGAATTCCAACAACGAATTTCGACCTATTATCCCTGCTAGTCTTAGATTAAATATAATGCAGGAGTTGCTCGACTCCCCTTTAGCTTCTCATGCTGGTATTCGAAAAATCCAACGCGTACGCGAAGCAGTTTATTTTCCTGAGCTGCAAAAGTTAACAAGGGCGTATGTCCAGTCCTGCCCAGCATGTCAAGCAGTTAATTATATTAATTTCCTCCCGGCCGGGTTTCTAAATAGCATTAAATCGGAATTTCCAAATGAAATAATTGGCATCGATTTATTGGGCCCTTTCCCAAAAAGTCAGTTAAATAAAAGTCGGTATCTCCTTGTTATGGTTGATCATTTTAGTAAGTGGACCGAAATTGTTCCCTTAAAACGATCCTCCGCGAAATTAGTTACTGATTCTATTTTAAATAAATATATTTTAAAATACGGGGTGCCCCTAAAAGTGATATCGGATAGTGGTCCTCAGTTTATAACTAATATATTTGAAGACATGTGCCAAAAACTGGATGTCATTTAAAAATGATCCCGTATCGGCCGCAATCAAATATAGCGGAACGGGTCAATAGAAATATAGTGAAAATTATCCGTAGTTATGTTAAAAATTTTCATAAAAGCTGGGATAACTATGTCAATGAATTAGCTTTCGCCCTTAGGACCGCTAAACATGATACGACGGGCAAAACTCCTGCTAAGTTATTTTTAGGCAGAAAGATTGTAACGCCGTTAGATAAATTATTTTATGTTCAACAAAGAGCCCCAGAATTTAAAATGGGCGATATAGAAAAATTAATTAAAGAAGCAAAAAAGAACACTGAAGTAGCACAAAGAAAACAGAAGCTGTATTATGATATGAAACGACGTGGAGTAACTTATAAAGTAGGGGATGAAGTGTTAAAAATTAATCATTCACTTTCTTCAGCAACACAAGATAAAACTGCCAAATTTTATCCACGATTTGAAGGACCATATGTCATAGAAAAAGTAACTCAGTCTGTAGTGGTGTTAAAAGCCAGGAATTGTGAAACCTGCACCGCAAAAGTTGACCAGATAAAACCATTTTATAATCGTAATAAAATGCCAACATTTCAAGATCTTTTGCAGGATCCGGCACGGCAGGCACAATCTCCAGAGGTGGAACAACGACAATCACAAGGGCAAGCCATGAGTAGACAGGAGCAATTGAAAAGAAAGTTCCCCCGTTGGAAAACTGAAGCTAACAAGAAAAAGAAGCCGTTCCACCGACCAGAAAAGAGAGGGCACGACCACCCCCAGAATGAAGAAGGGAGAAGTTCGACTAATGCAAAGAGAGCCAGGAGAAATGGCATCAACTATAACACGGCTCCAAAACGGAAGAAAAGTTTGAACAGCCAGCAACGAGATCCAGGCAACAACGAGAGAGAGTTGTCCTGGTTCCGCCAAGACCAGCTGCCATCAAACGGCCGAGACCACAAGCAGATACTAAAAAGAAGGTCTTCAAGGGTGACCGAACTGGAAGAAAAAGAAAGCTCGTGGAGGAAGGAACCGAAGGGCGAACCCGCACAAGAAGGAAGATAAACCAGACGGTAGTCTTCGCCACTTTCCAGGACTGGGCAGAAAAAAGGATGTCTGAATATCACAAAGATAAGTAAAACTTTATGTTACTTTAAAACTTTTAAGTTAATTTTTCATTTTTACTGCAAGTGGCAGAATTCAAGAAGTTTTACCTCATGTGAGACCTACCTTTATCGCCAAAAATGCGAGAAATGAGTTGTTACCTATTTTGGTATTATGTTTTTCAATTACTCGCGAGTAAAACTAAAATTATTGTGTAATAGGAATGTGTAAATACTTGAATATTGTAAAAGCATTGATAATCTTTGAGAAAGGTACCTTAAGAAAATTGTAAAAATTATTGTACAAAATTTTATCTAAAAGATTCTGGGAAGAAAGATGTTTTAGTCTGAAAGACTTTTGAAATGTAGTATTTCAATGTAGAAGAATTGGCACTTGCTTGGAAAAGAATAGAAGTTAACAAACAATGTACTACTAATGTATGTTTAAAATGCGTAAAATTAACGGCATGTTAATATGTCCTTATATACAATGTGAACTGTTATCTTAAAAGTTAAGAAATACTGTGATATGTTAAAAGTGAAAATATTAAAGTAATGCCAAAAATTTTAACTTATTGGTGTGACTGCAAATTATTGTGAATATGTGTTAAAGGTTGAATGAATGTAGTTAGGCTCTCTGACGCTACACTTCAGAGTTAGCCACTTTTCAGAATAGTACCTCAGGGTTTAGAGATAAATATAAGGTGTGTTCTGAGGTCTTGTTATGTTGAATTTTAACACGTTAGTGTTTTGATTGCAGGCGGTAGTGTTGAACACTTGTACATAGACACGCACGTGTTTGGTGTTTTTGTTTACAACACATGTCAGAGAGCACGGGGAGATAATTAAATAACGTCATGAATGAAATAAGAATTTTAAAAGAGAAATATAAGTATTGATATTACTTTCCATTTGATTGTGTAACATTTCATTAAACTAGTTTTCCTTTCAGAGATCTGGAAGAAACCAGATTCAACTAAGAAACTCCTGTTTATAAATGCAGTACAGATGAAAAGTAATTGTTTATGAAGTTGATAATGTAAAAACGACTTTTTAATTTCTAGATTAGATAATTTCTAGAGAGAAATGTTTGTAAAAGATTGGCCTCGCGTTAGATTCTAGAGCTAAAAGTTTTCAACAAGGTCGTTTTAGACCTCAGTTTCAAACTAATTAACTCTGGCGGGAAGTATGTAAGGATCCTAAGTTTTACTAACGTTTATTTTGTTTTAAATCTTTACTATCACTTCTTAATTTCTACTTCCGACCAGAATTAAAAGCTTTAAGTTATTTATGTAAATTTGTCTTGCTAACGCCAAGTACTTAAGTTGTGGCTTTTTGCCAAGCAAGAGAGAGGAAGGAGTTATCGGAAGCAAGCCGCTTGCCATAGTAGTTTTACTCGGTTGTTGGTTGCATTCAAGGCCAGAGGTTTCGTCCTCTTGATAAGTTCAAACGTATCGTAGTTTTAGCAGCTCTCTGTACTACATGTGGATTTTGTTAAATAACGGCCAATCCTAAAGCTAGGCACTTGTATATTAATCCAAAGTTAGTTTTAGTTAGTAGTTTTATATTCTTACGTTCAGACCACAAGTAGTTGGTCTCTGTATTCCGAAGCTCCGGAAATCTCTGTAAAGATAGAAAAATAAAGGGTTTCGTATACCCTTCCTGTGTGTATTGTCTACTTCACAGTTTATTGAACATAGCTTGAGTAAGCTCCCTGTTCCGAGTCAGGACAGTTCATGTTTCCAAAGCAAGTCAAGAGGAACACAAGTCCTGATAGAATAACCTATAGACATATTTTTTATATATAAATCAAACAAGTAACTAAGCACGATTCAGTTACTTAATTTGGAATAAAATTTGCAAATTAAAAGAGAAATCGTGGTATGTTGTTTGCAGTTCTCAATTTTTGGAACATGTCATTTGCAGCGTTTAATTTTGTTCATATGTTAAATCTGTTACTAGTACTTCTATTAAACCAAAGTCCAAAAATCATTCTTAATATTAAACTTAAAATTGAATCTATTAAAATATGAATGATTCTTACAGTTTAGTATAACGTGTATTGCTTCCGTTCACCATAAACGGTATATTACTTTTCAAATTGTTACCAACAAATTTTATCACCCTGTATTATTTTTAAAGAAATTAGATAATGAAGAATCTGGATGTATGAATATATTTTCCTCGCACTGTGAAAACACGACGGTACTTAAACGGTACCGAACGGTCGTTTACGGCTCAAATTTTGAGCTTCTAATTTCCTAGTCCAAAGGGGAAATTTGCCTAGAAGAACTATTAATTTCGTTTTGACATTTGGCGTTTATTCATTATAAACGTTGATTCACTTTTCAAATTGTTGCCAGCAAATATTAGAGCCCTGCATTACATTTAAAGAAATTAAATGATGAAGAATCTGCATGAATGTATGTATGTTTCTAGCACTGTGAGAAAACAACGGTAAATAGAGACATCAAATTTTGAATATCGTGGTCCTCCAATCAAATATGGGCATTTGGAAGCCCAAATTTGGAATTTATTTTATTATCTATTTCATATTTTGTTAAAATTTAATGAATTTTTGATTAACAAACTCAACGATTTCAAGGCTAGCAATGGCAACACTGTACGAAGAAAAAAAAAAAAAAAAAAAAACACTTTAGGCGTAATAATATAAAATTTGAAAGCTTTCAGATTTTTATTTATTTATTTTACTACTATATATTTTGTGGGACGATGTTTTCAGACTGCAAAATTTTCTCACTATTTTTTCATTTTCTACCATGATGTTTTAGAACTGCGGTGTTTCTCCTTGCTTTATTTTTAACAGGACAGTTTGCAACAACGACGTTTTCCCCTCGCATTGTTTTCTCTACCGCGTTTTTCGTTTGCAATGTTACCATCTTTAACCTAAGAATTAATCGGAGTGGTCATCTTACCCAATCTGAGGCGGAAAGACTCAGCTTTTAACCCCCAGTCCCTTTCTTTTATCAGCCCACATTCACTCTCTCATTACGATGGGATGCTATAAGCGTCAATGATACTCTCAACAATAATTTTAATACTTTTTTAAAGCGATACAATTGTTTGTTGTTCTGGTACTGGATGCTCAGAAAAATACGATAAATCTAAGTAATGAGTCTAAGTAAATGAGTATTTTGGTTCAAAAATACAGAATTGTTCCCGAATTTCATAAATGCTGTACAGACTGTGAATACTGACGTTGCAGAGGAATCAGATTTCCGACTAAGACTTCAGCGACCCACATGTTATCAACCTTTCAAGGGAACGCGAATCATTTTCAACAAACCAGAATTGATAAATAACATATTTTCTTCTTGTTTAAAGCGACTTTCTTGCTTCTTTTAGTTTTCTCTTCATTTACTGCCGCGGGCTAAAATTTAGCTGCAAAGACCAAAGCAGAATGCCGATGCCTTCGATGCATATTGACCTTAGACTGCTTTTGAATGATGCAGGCACTTTTCTCGGTGTTTTATTTTATTATTATCTCGGTTTGAATGTTTTAACTTTCACAAAAAATGAATAAGTAAAAAGCATTCATTATTATAACATAATGTATAAACTGTTAATAAAGGAATTAAACAAGTGTTGTATAATCCTAATTTATTTGGTAAAGTTATAAAAAGGCTTTAAATAGATCAAATAACTTGTAATATTGAACATGTTTTAGTAACAGTAGTATAAATACATAATAAAATGATGCAATATACGAGTGTAGAAAAATTATCAGCAGGTTTCCAAGCTGAGATGACGCTAATGAAAATTGCAGAATCAGATTTCAACGTGTACCATCTCACATAGATCGTATGCTGCATATTTGTGTTCCAGTTCTTAAGGTCGTCAAGACAGACAATTTTATGAAAATTGTTTTAACGTTGTGAATGGGAATGTTCTCTAAATATAAAATCTTAATATTTATATGATCCATAAGAAGTGCTTACGTGTTTAATGGCGATGCAATATACTGTTGTTTATGCTGTATTATAATGCAGAATATTTTGTGCAAAAAAGTTGTAAAAAATTCAAGGAGAAATCTTAACCGGCAGAAAACGAGGGAGAAGCTTATGCTTATCCTTTCACAGCATGCATCAACTACGTACAGTTTTGACCTGTTTATTCAAATTTGCCATGAATGGCCGTTCGCGGCTGTGAAAAAATAAGAGCATGTACTTTAACATGCCACCACCCGAAGGCGAAAAACACAAATATGCAGCATACAATCTATGTGAGATGTTACACGTTGAAAGGTCTTTGCATTAGCATGCCGTCGTGGTAGGTCCAAGGTAATCATCAGAGTCCAAGTTCCTCGATCAGCAACTTAATCATCTGATTCTGCAATTTTCATTAGCGTCATCGCAGCGTAGAAACCTGCTGATAATTTTTCTGCTGTCGACTTGAGGAAGAAACGTGTGGTATAGCAGGCATGACCCCTACGCAAGGGGGCGGTAGAAGTGCTTTGGACGAAAAGTATCAAAGAGAGATCCAACTGTTACCCGTCGATGAAACAAGGAATTTTTGGATGGAACATGTTTTGGGCGAATAAGTGTAGACATAGAGATAGGTCAACAATAAGAAGTTCTATAGTTGGGCATGGACAGGTGCATCTGCTGTTCCACAATGACAGATTACGATTCACGTAATTATAGTATTGTTTCAGAAATGTAATACGTTGTAGATAAATCCTGGAGTGCTTATTCATAGCCGTAATTCAGAGACGCGGAAAAAATATCTTTCAAGAATGTTCAAAAGTAAGTTAAGTGTTAATTCACGGTACGTTTGCCTGCAAATCATTCAACCTTCTACTACGCAGTTATACTATTACCAACTGGTCAACGGTCCATGATGTCAACTGTTTTGCTATAGATAGCTCAACTACTACAAAGACTGCCAGGAATCTCTCTTCGTTAAAAGGTTTATAGAGTCTCACTTTCCTTGGAAACATAAACTCATGAGGTCTAGGAAGACTACAAAGGAATAATAATCCTCTTGTCTTTAAAGTGTAGACAGTCAAAGTCAGGAAATCAGTGTAAGCCATTTTATTTGACTCACAAAGAAGTAACAGTGACCCAGCTTGGGTTTACACGAGCCAACACTTCTGGCTTAACTTACAAGTAATGTTGAACTAAAATGAGATGTAGTTGCATTAGCCTAACGGCACACAGGATAAAGTAACGGCTGGAAGGCTGTGGGTTGTAGAAAACCGGCGAGACAAACCTAATGGCTAGAAGCACTAAACGATACAGGATCATATCGCTATTTAGTAAGGGTAACAACGTGACCACAACTAGGCAGAACACTCTCTAAAATCAACTTGCGAAACCTTCGCTTAAATAGCACTTCTTCCTCCCTCAATCCGAATAAACGCGCGCTATCTCATTTACATTCTGGCATAAAGAGCACGGGCGAAAAGAAGAACGACAGAAGTTGCTTTAGCTCAAAATTAACTATTAGCCAAAAATAAATAGGTAAATCGTCACAGATTCACTCAATCCCCCCTAATTCTGTTTATTTTCATTACACACACACATACACATTATAATCTTTTAAATTTTTGACATACATAAAACCTTCAACTTGAAACCGGATAGATATGAAGTTGACCATAACTATAGGATTTAATAAGCTCTTGAACAGAAAAATGAATTTTTTTAAAAATGAGGTTAGGCTTTCGCTTTCGCCCGAAGTAGAATATTTCGAAAAAAGCCTCGTAAGAAAGGGTTTTCGACCTGCTTGAAGAAACAAACCGTTCATCGTTTCACTTTTGATGAATGTGTTCGTTTTGTTTACATTTCAGTTGAGAATTTCAGTTCAAATCCAACTAATCTTAGAGACACTTAAAACTTTATTTCAGCTTGAATGCAAATTTGCATTATGTCCACATTTCTTGATATTGTGCAGAAATTCGTTCGCATGCTTATTCTTAAAAGCTTAAGAACAATAAAATGTTTAAAAAGAATTAAATTTTTTTAAATTTAAAATATGAAAATGCTTCTCTTATAATATATGGATGTTCCTTACAATTTTCCTTCTTTAACCTTAAAATCTTTTACTTATTACACTAAAAGTAAGAATGTTAATAATAACATTAATCCTTTCAAAAGAGCCCACCAGCGGCCGAGCGGTAAAGACGCTGAACACTGGTAGTTCGGTCCGAGGTTCGAATCCCGCGAACGGGCTGGCTGCATGGGCGTTTTCGTGGTTTTCCCCATGTGTAACGTGTATACGAGCCAGTTTCCCTTAGAAAGTCCTCCACGAAAGGCATCCCTCCCCTTAGGCAGATAGCCCTAGTGTGCTTTGCCATAATTAAATACACCACACACCACACCACCTTTCAAAAGATATCAAAATATTACAGAGATAGATCAAGAACTTTTGTTGCCTGACTTCTTTACAGTTCTCTACTTTCTCTAGAACTTTCAACTCAAAATGGAAATAGTAGCACCTGTTTCAGGTGTTAAAAACAACAACACCTGTTTCAGAGGTAAATAACATACATATTTATATAAAGGTTCGATCAATCCCAGCGTGCTCTGTGTTTACCTCACGTTTACAAGATCTAAATTTGGAAGTCACACATGGAAAGTTTCATGACTGGTTTTCAGTTTCCGCAGTACGCCTGTACTAGAAACTATTATAATTAATTTTCCCCCTACAAGCTGATTTTAAAAATTATTCTTCTCTTTTTTTCCCTCCCTTCCAAAATTTAGGAAACACCAAAACAGTACATTTAATTTATTTCTAAGATAATCATTTCTAAAGCCAATGAACTAAGCTTGAATCTCTGCATGAGTAATTTCTTAACATGCTGATAATCATCCCCTTTCACTATTAACTGGGCTACATCGTAAGGTAATAAAGGAATTAATTGCGAGACCCAATCAATCTCATTAACGTTCTCTTTATGAGCTTGTCTCTCAAATAGCTTAAATAATAATGAAATATCTATATTACTCGGTTCAAAACGCGGTACTAGATCTTTCAAATTAACCTTTTTTTCTCTAGATTGTTCAACTTTCGAAACCGTGGAAACTAGGCTATTAGTCTGAACCACATTCATCAGTTTTAACCTTTCCAATTCAAAAACTCGCTCCCGTTCCCGTTCTGCTCTCTCTTGTTCCCGTTCCCGTTCTGCTCTCTCTTGTTCACGTTCACGTTCCCGTTCTGCTCTCTCTTGCTCACGTTCCCGCTCTGCTCTCTCTTGCTCGGCTATTTCTTCTGCTTTTCTCTGCTCAGCCGCAGCTCAAATTCTTGCCGCATATTCTTTCGCGGCTTCTTCTTCATAGTCCTCGGCATTTAGAATAGCCTGCCTAATTTCTCTTACTCTATTTGCCTGAGACATATTTGTTTCAAACTCCTCCGCTTACTCCAAAAGCAGAGCTTTAGTAAACTTCCTCATAAACTCACCCATTATGGAAAATTAAATAAAAATAACCTGCCTCGAAATACAATAACACAAAAACAACAACAGGTCTATCTCTCCAAAACTGAATAATTCCCTAACAATTCTGAACACAAATTGCCTTACAACACTTAATGATAATACTTATGCCTATAAACAAAGCGTATATAACGAAAAAATGCTAATTAAGACGCAACCGTTTCCTGCTCTATATCTAAAATAAGCCTAGTCTCGAATAACTGGCATAACCTCTCCAAAATCACAAAAATGGTACTCACCAATTTTGAAGACACCTTCGATTGACTCTCCTGGCACTACTTGGATATTCTTCCGGGAAATTTCACTATTTTGCTGCACTAGATCACGCTTCCTCCGGCGTTCCCTTCTGACACACTGTAAGGATCTTAAGTTTTACTAACGTTTATTTTTATTTTAAATCTTTACTATCACTTCTTATTTTCTACTTCCGGCCAGAATTAAAAGCTTTAACTTATTTATGCAAATTTGTCTGGCGAACGCCAAGTACTTAAGTTGTGGCTTTTTGCCAAGCAAGATAGAGGAAGTCGAAGCAGGCCGCTTGCCTTAGCAGTTTTACTCGGTTGCTGGTTGCCTTCCAGGCCAGAGGTTTAATCCTCTTGATAATTTTAAACGTATTGTAGTGTTAACAGTTCTCTGTACTACATACGGCTTCCTGTTAATATACGGCCAATCTTCCACGTAGGCCCTTGTTTATTATTCCAAATTTAAGTTAGAGTTTAGTTAATATTTTTATATTCTTACGTTCAGACCACAAGTAGTTGGTCTCTGTATTCCGAAGTACGGAAATTATTGTAAAGAGTGAAAAATAAAGGGTTTCGTATACCCTTCCTGTGTATCTTGTCTACTTCCCACATTTATTGGACACAGCTTTAGTAAGCTCCCTGTTCCGAGTCAGATCTTTGCATGTTCCCAAAGAAAGTAAGGCGGAACATAGAACCTGATAACACTGTCACTTGTGTCTGAAGAGGCTTCACCACGCGAACTGTCCTTGCACCCAAAATTAAATCGTTCTTGAAGAGAAGAAAGTCTTGACTGTTCACAGGCGAAAAAATCCGTTCCTAAATTTACTCTCAGGAACAATTCCTAAAAGCTGCCACCAACTTTTAATATTTACTGCTGTGATGTAGTGACCGAAACCGCTATACAAACCCTGGGTTGTGACATCAGGTTCAAAACAAAACACAGCATAAAAATTTTATTGAATGCTAAAAAAGAAAATGGCTACATACAATTCGACAAGAGAGAAACTTACTATTTTTAAAAAATCCAATTCTATACATTTTATGTGCGAGAGCATTTCGTGGCTCTCGAGCTTGCGTTTTTAACATTGCCAACGATTTAATTATTTTAATAAAGACTATTTTAATAACTATTGAAAACGTATTTGTAAGTTAAAAAAATAATAATTTTCAGCTTACGCTCACGAGACATCCTTGTCTATATAAATCTTCAGTTTCTTCTTCTTTTATGTAACCTTATAACAGCGGATTTTTTTTTTAAATTGTAATTAGTTTTATTCCGTCCTGAATTAACTTCTGCTGAGTTTGTAATACAAGTCGTAGTACTACGGAATAATTTGTAAGGTTTCAGTTTAATTAACCAGTTGCACTTTTGGTTAATTTTTCCCTTGTTTATTTTACTTCTGAGAGATAGCTTGTTTATAGTTTCTTTTCCCTTTGTCTGTTTTAAGAATGTGGAGCATTGCAACACAATTTTTGTGGATTGCTATATAAGCGCAAACTGGTTTTATTTAAATTCGCCAATATATCGGTGAATTTGTTTATTTGTTCATAGTGATTATTGGATTTCATGAAGAAAGAAACACATAAAACAGACAGCATACACCATGGAACTCGAACTACTAATTTTCTTGTTGCTAACTGGGTGCACAAACACTTGCTCCACAGGAATATGCATGAGGGAAGTCCTTATATTCTCCCACCAGTTAAAAAGATAGGGAAGTGAGTAATAATAATAAAATAATGTATAATAATAAATCATATTGTTACGAATTTGGTATTTAAAAAGCTAATGTTAGTTCAATTATAAATTAAATGGTTTTATTTCTCGCGCAGTGCAGCGCGTGACATATATTAAAAGAAAGCTAAGCCGAAAAAATTAAAAATACAAGAGCGCGTGCGTTAAATAAATAAATATCTCTTTTTGATTTCGAGAAAGAACTGGAAAATTCTAGCGCGTGATTTTAAAATCTTATAAAAGGAGGAAAACATCTCAGTTAGTAGTAGTTGCTTAGTTGTTGTTGTTTAGAAAACTGCCGTTGTTGATTATAGCGAATTCGCGGATTAGCGTTCTTTAGCTGTTTTGAATTACGTTCTATTGTACATTTAAGTAGTTAAAAGATAACTACTGTGAGATATTGTGATACTACATGATAATTTGAGAAAATTTAAGCATTTCTGTTGTGATAATAATAAATTTTTGTTCATTTTTCATCGGACTTGTGCATTCATTTCATAACAAACCCGTACGCACGCAACAATTTTTGGTGGCAGCGGTGGGATTTGAATGCCAATAACAAGAGGGATGGAAGAACAATTGAGACAGCTCATTACTGCTTTTGCTGCTTTCCAAGAAAAGATGGAAGCTGGCCAAGCATCTTTTAAAGAAGAAATTAAAGAGAAAATGGATGCTGGTCAAAGGTCCGTTAAAGAAGAAATGAAAATGGGCCAGGAATCCCTCAAGGAAGAAATGAAAACGGCACAGGAACAAATGAAGTTGGGCCAGGAATCCGTTAAAGGAGAAATGAAATTGGGCCAGGAATCCGTTAAGGAAGAGATGAAATCTCTTAAAAATGAGATGAAAGCAGGTCAGGACGAAATGAAAAGAGAAATTACCTGCGTAATAGAAAATAAATTTGAGGCTATGGAAGGCAAAATAGACGCGGTTGAAACTAAAGTTGGACAAATAGAAGAAGGAGTTTCTTCGGTAAAAGAACAAGTAGAAGAAAGAATTTCTTCTGTAAAAGAACATATAGAAGAGAGAGTTTCTGCCGTCGAACAACAAATTGATGATAGGGTTTCTGCTGCCGTCGCCAAAGAAGTTGACAGCCTAAAGAAGTGCATAGCGACGGTAGGAAACAATTCTGAAGGTTTCAAATTTTTATCGATGCCTGCTCGTTCCGTTCTGAAACTATCTACATATGATGGGAAGACCTCCTGGCAGGTGTATAGGACACAATTTTCTATCGTTGCGGATGCGAATGGATGGGATTCCCAAGCTAAGGCCTGTCATCTCGCCGCTTCTCTGAGAGCAGACGCAGCGGATATCCTGCAGACGCTTCCCGAAAATCAAAGGCTAGATTTCGAAGCTCTATCCGGCGCTTTGGAGCTTCGCTTCGGCGAGAAATGTTTAAAAGACTACAGCAGGCTCCAATTAAAATCTCGTCAACAGAAGCTCACCGAAACGCTTCAGGAGCTCGCCACGGATGTTGAAAGGCTGTCACATCACGCCTTTTCGGAGTGCCCGACAGAAACAAGGGAAATCCTGTCCCTGCAATATTTCATCGATGGCATCCGGGACTCTGAAATACAGAAAGCACTGCGAATGGCGGATGTTAAAGATCTGAAAAGCGCTTTAGTGTATGCCATGAAATTTGAGGCAGCCCAGCAAGCAACTCTTAGGGATAGCTACCCAGTCAGAGCTGTGCGAGTCCACGACCCAGGGGACCAATTGATGGCTCGTTTAGATGATTTATCCAGACAAGTCGATGCTTTGATACGGAGTAGCAGTGAGAACAAAGTGGCTGTAAGATGTTGGAGATGTGGTTCTGAAGGTCACCTACGACGGCATTGCAGAACACCCCAGGGCACGGATAATAAAACGGATGAGTTGACAAGACCAGTGAATGCTTTAAGACGGAATAGTGGTGAAACAAAACCGACCCTAAAGTGCTGGAATTGCGGTGTTGAAGGCCACCTACGAAGGAACTGCAGAACTCCCCAGAGCACGGAAAATAAGGCATACGATTTAAACAGACAATTAAATGCCACCGCAAGGAAAAGGACGGACAAGAAACCAAAGTGCTGGAACTGTGGAGCTGAAGGTCACGTACGAAAGAATTGCAGAACACCCCAGGGTACGAAAATTGAGACAATTTCTGAGCAACGACGCAGGAAACAAATTAATGACCATATCAAGGAACGGAGGTTGCCAGATAATGAAAAACCCTGTTTTAAAGCGCTTAAGATCTCTATAGTGAGTGGCAACAATAACGGATTGTCCATCAATGGGAATATCGATGGAGTTCCTTGCAATATGATCATTGACACAGGAGCTAATGTTACCATCATTAGGAAAGATTTAGCTGAACAGTTTAAAGATAAACTTATTTGGACGCCATCCTGTGTTACCCTTCAGACTGCGTCTGGTGACAAGATCGACATAACTGGGAAGTTAAACGTAAACATCACGTTTGGAAGTGCCGTCTACCATCACACGGCATATGTGGCGGATATTACAGATCCATGCATACTCGGATTGGACTTTTTAAGGAAATACAATTTTTCCTTAGATTTCAAAAACGATAAGCTGCTTTCAGCATCTGATGGCATGACTATCCATCCTCAAAAGGGATCCTCGCCTGGAAATGTCGACGCCTTGTCCGAAAGATCGAGCTCGGGAAGCTGCCGAAATCATACCAGGGTCGAAAAGAAACTCAAGACTACCAGCTATTCTCCATCCCAGAAGCTCTTCGGTCGAGACCTTCGTCTGCCTTGTGACCGCCTGTTTAGTCGCCCTACGGATGCGCCTTCATCGCCTGAGGAACACATCCAAGATGCCCAGGCCCGGTTTGAGGGGATGCACCGTTCTGCACGAAAGCGAGTCAACTTGGCGACGGAGAAAATGAAGACCAGATGCCACACAAGAGCTACTAGACAGAGATCCAACAAAGGAGACAAGGTGTGGTTGTGGAACCCGATTCAAAGAAAAGGACTCAGTCCTAGACTACAGTCACCTTCGGATGATCCATGTACAGTGCTGAACACGAATGACGTCGTGGTTCGGATCCGTGAGTCTTCGAACTCTTACGACAGGTTAGCTTATTACTATGGCCATAGTACGTAATGTAAATAATTGTAAATAGTATCAGACCATGGTCTTTTTGTTTATAAATGTGTATTTAGTATTTGATTTGTTTAAGTTAGTTATTGCATTTATTGTTTACATTGTTTGATATTGTAATGTAATGTTTATGCCTCAGTTGCATTTATGCCACAGTTGTAAGTTTAGCTTCCTGTCCAGGGATTGTACTGCCCGGGACGTGCAGTCCTTGGGAAGGGGGCAGTGTTACGAATTTGGTATTTAAAAAGCTAATGTTAGTTCAATTATAAATTAAATGGTTTTATTTCTCGCGCAGTGCAGCGCGTGACGAATATTAAAAGAAAGCTAAGCCGGAAAAACTAAAAATACAAGAGCGCGTGCGTTAAATAAATAAATATCTCTTTTTGATTTCGAGAAAGAACTGGAAAATTCTAGCGCGTGATTTTAAAATCTTATAAAAGGAGGAAAACATCTCAGTTAGTAGTAGTTGCTTAGTTGTTGTTGTTTAGAAAACTGCTCTTGTTGATTGTAGCGAATTCGCGGATTAGCGTTCTTTAGCTGTTTTGAATTACGTTCTATTGTATATTTGAGTAGTTAAAAGATAACTACTGTGAGATATTGTGATACTACATGATAATTTGAGAAAATATAAGCATTTCTGTTGTGATAATAATAAATTTTTGTTCATTTTTCATCGGACTTGTGCATTCATTTCATAACAAACCCGTACGCACGCAACAATTTTTGGTGTCAGGAGTGGGGTTTGAATGCCAATAACAAGAGCGATGGAAGAGCAATTAAGGCATTTAATATCAGCCTTTGCCTCATTTAAAGAAGAAATGAAATTGGGCCAGGAATCCGTTAAGGACGAAATGAAATCCGTTCAAGCTGGTCAAGAAGAAATGAAAAGAGAAATTACCTGCATAATAGAAAATAAATTTGAAGCTATGGAAGGCAGAATTGACACAGTTGAAAATAAAGTTGGACAAATTGAAGAAAAAGTTTCTTCTGTAAAAGATCAAATTGAAGAAAGAGTTTCTTCGGTGAAAGAAGAAATAGAAGAAAGAGTTTCTTCTGTAAAAGAACATATAGAAGGAAGAGTTTGTGCCGTCCAACACCAAATCGAACAACAAATTGATGATAGGGTTTCTGCAGTAGCCAAAGAAGTGGATATTTTAAAGAAATTCGTAGCGACGGCAGGGAACAATAGTGATGGTTTTAAATTTTTACCCATGCCTGCTCGTCCCTCTCTGAAGTTATCCACTTATGATGGGAAGACCTCCTGGCAAGTGTATAAAACACAATTTTCTATAGTGGCGGATGCGAATGGATGGGATTCCCAAACTAAGGCCTGTCATCTCGCCGCTTCGCTGAGAGCAGACGCAGCGGATATCCTGCAGACGCTTCCTGAAAACCAAAGACTTGACTTCGAAGCTCTATCCGGCGCATTGGAGCTGCGCTTTGGCGAGAAATGTTTAAAAGACTACAGCAGGCTTCAATTAAAATCCCGTCAACAGAAGCCCACCGAATCACTCCAGGAACTCGCCACGGATGTTGAAAGGCTGTCCCACCTCGCCTTTTCGGAGTGCTCGACAGAAACAAGAGAAATCCTGTCGCTGCAATATTTCATCGACGGCATCCGGGATCCTGAAATACAGAAAGCTCTTCGAATGGCAGATGTAAAGGACATAAAAAGCGCTCTGTTGTACGCCATGAAATTCGAGGCAGCCCAGCAAGCAACTAATAGAGACCCAGTTAGCGCTACCCAGTTAGAGCTGTGCGAGTCCATGAGCCAGTGGATCAACTAATGGCTCGTTTAGATGATTTAGCCAGACAAGTCGACGCTTTGATACGGAGTAGGAGGGAGAAGAAAGTGGCTCTAAGGTGTTGGAGATGTGGTAGTGAAGGTCACCTAAGACGGAATTGCAGAACACCCCAGGGTACGGAATATAATAATATAAAGCAGATGATTTTACCAGACAAGTCAGTGGCTTGAGACGGAACATAAGTGAAAAGAAACTAATTCTAAAATGCTGGAACTGCGGAGTTGAAGGCCACATACGAAGAAATTGCAGAACATTTCATTATTTAATTTCTTCAAATATAATGCTGGACTCTAACATTTTGTGGCAACAGTTTGAAAAGTGAACCGACGTTTATGAGTCCGACGCAAAATGCCAAAACGAAAGCAATAGTCCTTCGGGACTGAAATCCCTTTGGACTAAAAAAAAAAACTGAAAGTTTTCGGATTTTAAATTTTGGATTTCAGAGCCTTTTTTTAACGTTTTGTGCGTTACCTTTATTTATTAAATACCATGTTCTTCGCACTTAAATCATAAATTTCAGTTTAATAGCAATGTCGCAAAATAATTTTAAAATGAGCCTATCTTTACAATTTCCGATACACACACGGTAAAAAAAAAGTTCGCTCTTTACAGGCAAAAGTTTTGTAAAGTTACAGAAATAAAAAAGTTACAGAAGAATTTCCTGTAATAGTAACAGGTTGAAAGCAAACTGTAGCGGTAACAGCTGATTTGCATGTAGCATTACAGATAATGTTTCAGTAGCCGCGCGGAAGAATCACGTGACTGACTGGAAATTAGCCAATCAGGAGAAAAGTGTTTGAAAGCTAGTTGCAGAAAAAAAAACATGGCTGAATGCATGTTGGTTGTATAGCGCAGGTAAGTAAGAAAATGTTTGCAATTACTGCTTGAAATATTTTTTGTTCATTTTATGCAGATTATTCTCATGCACTTTGCACTGTTATATGTAGTGAATAAGTATTTAAAAGTTTAAGCTTTGCGATTAATTAATATCAGTGTTCGTAATGTCTAATGAGTTGAAAGAGTGCAAAATATTTATTCCAAATGCAGATCTAATAGTAGTATTTTGTCATTGTGCATCCGATAAATTACGCCTTGAATTGCCCGTATTATTTTTTAAACTAATTATTCCAAAATTTAATCACTGTTTGTGGTATTTAATTGAAATGATAATGTGGTTGTTGAAAACAAAACTAATCATGTTAGCGTTCGTTTACAATCGTTTGACATCTTTTTCCCGGCAGGCCTTGCGAGAAACGTTTATATAAACATTTAGAATTCTGAATGTAATGTATATATTTTTTGCTTACTAGGTTTAGTTTATTCTTTTTCTAGGATTATCTAATTAGTTATACCTGGTTTATAATTCAGTCTAATATGTTTATGTACGAGTGTGTTATGAAGTAAAATTACAAAAACTTGAACAACGCGGTCGAGAATCTCGTTTATTCCTTTAGTGTAATAATATTTTTTTCAGTGGTATTAATTTCTTACGAAAATATTATAATTCCAAAATGAAGTAATTATATTGATTAAAAATATGCCGTATCATACTTTTCGTAATGTTTTGTTTTACTAACTAGATGCAACTTAATTATTCCATATATTTTAATATACCAATATCAACAGGGGAAAAATGGAAATGACCTAAAATATTTTTTAACAATTCGTTAAACTGTAAATAAAACAAAACTAAAATTGTGTGCATTATTTCCAAAAATATCATTTCATTAATATTTTATAAATGACAACATATATTACCATTGCATACTTATAAGTTTTTAAACATTTAATGTAGAATTTATGTTGATTTTATTTTGCCCAGTTTTAATACAGTTTTGAAGTATTCAAAAATTTAATTTTGAAGGATGTGATTACAATAAGATCATAACCAATCAAAAATATTCATGAATGAACTACTGGTAACTATCATAGTATTATTATTTAAAAGAAACCTACATTCCAATAAGAACGCTTAGTAACATAACCATTTAAGTTATCTGATAAAAGTAATTTTCATTCCTACTTCCCTATACCTTGAATTTCACTCTTAGTATTGCCCACTGCTACTCCCTAGACCTCAAAGCATTTAATGCATCTGGAACTGCAATTTGTGTCTTCTTCTACAGCATGCAAGTTATCACTGTTTAGTTTGTACTGCCACGAGCAATGATCTTCAGAATTACCGTATTGCATTGCATATTCCACCCCACCCAGCTTTAGAACCAGATTCTGAAAATTAAAAAAATATTTACATAATTTTCCCTCTTTTAATGCATTCAGAAAATGAATATCCCAAGATTTTAAAATGGATTTATCAACATAATGATTGTTTTCGTCATACTAACAAAGGCAAACTTTTGCTCACGTAAGGCCCCGTTGAATCTTTCTCTTCTAACTGTTGAATATTATGTCAGCTTAATACAAACAATGATCTATGATAGTGAAAGCAAATACCAACTGCCATTCGCTGTGCAATTTTGCCATATCAGCTGAATGTTCACCCTAGCAAGCATCAGACCACAACCTTCTCTAATTATTTATGTATGATCTGAGGCCTAAGGATTTGCAAGAACAACAATGAGAATGACAGAAGTTCCAATTATAAAGAAGAAATGAGATAACTTATTAGATGTTGCAATTATGTGTATTCTTATTGAAATAGAGGTTTCTTTTAAATAAATAATATTGTGATAGTAGTAGTTTATCCATGATTACTTTTCATTTTTTATATTCCTACTGTGACTGTGTCCTTTGGAAATTAAATTATTCGTTTAATTTTTCCCTCTTAATTTTCGGAAGATAAAATTAGTAAAAATAAGTGGGAATATGGCATCAAGAGCATTAGATATCCCCATTTTCTTGAAGCTGTTCACTATTATTATTTCATCAATGATAGGCCATGCACCCAAAATCCACTAGCAAATCAGTTAGTAAGATGAAAATGACCACTATGCGGACAAAAAATTTAGGGTAACTTGTTTTGTGAACGCCTTAAGGAAGACAAACATTACCTAAATCATTAAAACATATTCAGAATCCTGTGCTAAAAGAAAGCTAGGGGGAAAATGTTGTCCGAATTTCAGTGATTCCTTTGGACAAATATGTAATATTGTTTTAGAAATTTAAGGTAATAAATATAATATTTTTCGAATGCTAAAACAGTTCGAGAAATTTATTCAAGTTCTGAATTCTGAATATAAGTACACTGTATATTATATTTAATAACTATGGTGGCTTCATTTATGAAAATATTTGAATATTGGCTGTTTTTGTACAATGAACCTTCTCTAAGCTAGCTATACGTGATTCCTGAAAATTTTGATCTTTAAATGAATAGTGGGCATCCTAGAGAAGTTATGTTTACTAATTAGTTATTTTATGAGGAATGCTGGTTAAATTTAAAAAGTGATTGACTGAGGTAGCTTGTCGTAATGAGACGGTTCACTGTAATCCAATTTTTTAAAGAATTTATGCTGTTCTTAATTAATTAAGATATTATAAAGAAATATGATTAAAAGTGTTATATAAGCACATGTTTAAAACATCTATTAAAATAATTTTTATAAGCTTTTTAAGAGCATGATTATGTTTTTAAAAGAAATGTTTTTTTCTTTATTTAGGAGACATGGTTTACAAAGAGGGGAAAACCATTCATTTTTTCCAAGCAGTCGAAACGAATTTTTATGAAATGTTTATTAAATTATATTATGTTATTTTTTAATTAATTCTTTTTTTTCAGGTTTTATGTAAAGTTTATGAATTAAGTAATAAATTATTTTTACTTCTGTATTTTAATTAGCATATTATTTGCTTCATAGTGTTTCACAATAAAATTATAAATTCAATAAACTTCTTAATTAACATGCTGTAATATAGAGAGAGCATAAAGTTTGTTTTCTGTTGTCACATGTTTATTTCACAATTTCGTATGCAAATTTCGAAATTTATAATAAACTAGGAATACTTTTTTAGTATCACTTTCGAAATGGTAAATATTAAGCTTAGATTTATTACATATTATGTTTATAAAAAATTGTAGGTAAAATTAAAATGCATTAAATTTTAAGCTAAACTGAAGTATTAATTTTAAAAATAAATTTCTTAAAGGCATAATTGTATTAAGAATTTTAAGGGAAACAAGGCTTTAAAAATTAAGGTCAGTTGGCAAAGTTTTATGCTTATTCAAAAAGCATGACATTAGGTTTTTAATGAAAGACTTCTATCTGTTAATTCAAAGGAAATTATTTGAAGGTAAGTAAAAAAGTTATGCATTATTTCAAACAATAGTAGACTGTTGACAAACACTGAGTGCAGATAAGAATATAAAGATTAGTTAGACGTTGTAATTCAAGCATATGAACAAAATTTGAATTCCTTTGCTATTTTGAATTCTTTAATTTACTGAAAATGTAATTTTTTAGAAGGAGAGAATATATTTTTGAAATATGAAGAACAGCTGTTCTGAGTTCTTCATAGAAATATTTCACAAAATGTCTTTTACTGTAATAATATGATCATATCAACATGCAACACGTTTACTCATATAAGTTAAATCTAAAGCAACATGTGTTTATTTTAGCTAAAATTACTAAAAAGAAAGTTCTAGAACATATCTTATTAACTGACACTAAAACATGCAAATAAAACATACTATTTTTTTCAGCTATTTTACAGGGCAAATATAAGGAGTAGCATATCAATTTGAACTTTTAAATTAATCAAAATGATAATATGAAAGGCCTTTCAATAATATCAGACATAAGTTTCTCTTCATAAAACAAAAATACTCTGCAACAGACTAATGTTACTTTTTGAAAAAGAACATTGCTGTTGAAAGCATTAAATTAATGCAGTTTCAACATTAAATTAATGTTGAAAGCATTAAATTAAGCAGAATAGCTTTTAAATTAATGCTATTCTGAGGTCAAATTTACTAATTTAAAAAGCCAAACTATTATGCTTCACTTGCATATATCTGTATAATGATATACACATGCAGATATTGTTTTACTCAAAACATCTTGATTTCAATATATTTTATTATAATAAGCATCATTTTAGACAAAAAAATCTATTACTTTTATAGACATATCCTTTAGTATTATCTATGAAAAATATATTCTACACACATAATTACTTAATGGGATATTAGAAGGAAATAATCTGAAACCTTCACAGAAACAACCATTGGAATTTTACGTTAGAAAAGTATCTTCTACTCACATAATAACTTGCTATAATAATACAAGCAAATAACCTGTAACGGTTACAGATATATCTGTTGAGATTTTACATGAGAAAAACATGTTCTTTTTACATAATTATTTGCTGTAATATTACACGCAAATAATCTGTAACCATTACAGATATATCGTTTGGGAATTTGCATGAGAAAAATATGTTCTGCTTACATAACTATATGCTGTGATATTACAAGAAAAAGATCTGTAACCATTACAGGCAAAACTCTTGTAATGTTACAAAGAAAACACCTGTTTCTGTTACTCAAATAACCCATGGCATCCCAGTTTCCATGAGTTTTCTTAGTAACCTTACAGATTTTTTTTTACAGTGCAGTTCCGCGCGCTGGAGATAAAAAGGTTTCCCCCCCATCGTAAGCTTGTTGCCATTGCTCGCTTTCAAATCTGAAACTGAAACTGATAGAAAACGGTGTAGCACCAGGGTGCCTGGGATAACGTGAACCCTACTCCGTGTAAAATGAGTAAGCTATTGGGAATTATATCAAAAACAATAACTCGCAGTTGAAATGAATCATATGAGTATTTACATAATTCTTTATTATTATTATTATTATTTAAAAAATATTTTATTTTATTTTATTTATTTATTTATTTTTTTAAACTTTAGTGGGCATTACTAACGCAAACTGGGAAAGCTGAGAAGGTTGTCATAAAAATTTCGGGCAAGCCGGCTGTACAGTCAAAAGTCTATAATCCGGACTCGTCGGGACTTCGGCGATTCCGGATTATGGATTTTTCCGGATTATAGATCATCAGTTTAAATCTGGTAAGATGGCATGCAGAAAAGCATACCTTACGCATAGCCGAAATTAGAAAATTGCAACCAGAAAACTATTTGATTTGTATTCGTGATATTTATAATGACGAGGAATTTGATTTCAATCATATCAAAGACGGAGTACATCGAGATTAAATACTACATTTAGTAAGGAATTATAAGCCGAATAAAATAAAAACATCTGCCCTGAAGATAACGATAGTGCTGACAGATCAACTTCCAGTTCATTGCGCAACGCGACGTCCCCCCTCCCGCGCAGAGCAGCGTGAAATTGATAAACAGATTTCGGAACGGTTAGATAAACAAAGGACATGCTTTTATCCATTTTTTGTAGCAATTCGTTTTTTGTTTGATGGACGTCGAAACATACTTTCGTTTTCTAGATCCTTTGGGAGCTCCAGCATCGGAAATTCTATTTGACATAATCGAAAGTTCAAGCTTACTTTTATAAAATTGCTCTTACAGTCTGCAAAAAATAATAAGCAGTATCCAATTCGAAGATTAAGGAACAACGCAATCATCAACATTAACTGAAATAGATAATTAGATAATTTTAGCTTATACTGTCCGTTATACATTAAACGCGCGCGCAAAAACGTATTCTGCGCTTGCGCAGACGCTTTTGCGCAGTCGTAAATGTCTTGCGCGCACGCGTAAAACGCCTATGCGCTTGCGTCAACGCGGCGCATGCGCAGAAAGATTTTAGCTTTGAGATCCGGATTATAGATCATTCCGGATTATGGGTGTCCGAATTAACGACTTTTGACTGTAGTAATGTCTAAGCTCCTTAATTTGAAGTTCCTCGTGTATCTTCCTATTGCGGACATACCATGGTGAGTTAGTAATCTGTCTTGACACAAGATTTTGCATTTATTGCAATTTTTTTCTCGAAGATTTACATGAGTAAGCCCAAATCGGGCAAGCATAACTTAAGATGGAACGCAATACGGTTTTATAAATGAGCAACTTGTTGTGTATTGAAAGTAGGCTGTTTCGAGAAATTAAGTGGTGGAGTGTAATTTTACTAACTCGAAACTTTTGCATGATAGATGCTTTCAAATCGTTGAGTTTGTTACTCAAAAATTCGTTAAAGTTTTACAAAATATGAAATGGATAATAAAACCAATTCCAAATTTGATCTTCCACATGACCATATTCGTAAGAGGATTACGTCATTCAAAATTCGACGGCTCTATGTACCGTTGTTTTATCACAATGCGAGAAGTATACATAGATTTATGCAGATTTTTCATTATTTAATTTCTTCAACTATAATGCAGGACTCTAACATTTGGTGGCAACAGTTTGAAAAGTGAGGCGGACATTTATAGTGATTCAACGCAAAATCGCAAAACGAAAACAGTAGTTCTTCAGGGACAAAGCCCCTTTCGACTAGCAACGAAAAATCTAATTTAAAACACAAAAATGATGATTAAAAATACGATTTGCAGTTAATACAATAGTGGAAATTAAAAGTACAAAATTTATATATTGCATATAATATACAACATAATACTATTCTTCTCCTCATGTATATAGCAATCTGTTTTCTTTTAAAAAATTGCATAAAGCTGGAATCGCGCTTTGCCTCGGCATTGCGCACTGCTTCGGCAGTGAGCACCAGCCATGATCATGATCCCCCTAGAACAGTTCCAACTCCAAATACAGTGAAAGTAAATAAAGGTTACTATTTTTAACCTTTTAAAAATAACCGACAGCAATCAGAAATACAGGAAAAATGACCGTGAGAGAAATATCACCCAACTCCATTGATTCGAGTTCTAAAAAGAGTAACGTTTCCAGAAGAATGATCCAACGATGCAACTAAATCTACCATAATAATGCCATTAACTTAATAACGAAATCTCTAAATATGACGAGAATCTGATTTCTCACTTTACCCGATAATAATAAATAAAGCCGCTCAACCGCTGACTGCCGTACCGAAGGGTCCAGGCTCAACTCCCAGAAAAAGCATGGATTTTTGTAAATACAGTGTTTGTGCAACATGTCCTCACGAAATACCCTCATATGCGGTCGGTTCGTAAATTTAGAAGCCCTTTTTTCACAGGGGGGCTAAAAAGTAGGGAACAATCTTGCTCGTGGTCTTGGGGGTCGTTTAAACATCTAACTTCTCTACATTCAGTTTTATACAGAGGAAAATACAAATTGAATTCTTCGAATGAATGCAATTTTGTACAATGAAAATGTATTACTTAATGGTAAACTGTAAGATAAATAACATCTTTTTTTAAAGCCATAGGTGTAGAAAGACAGATATTTGTTACACGAATGGATTTGTAGTAAATATTGAGTTTTTCATTTCAAATGCTATGTTCCATGTATGCGAAGTAGCTGAGTATGTGAGATGGCTTTCAACCTTTTCACGGCTAAGGACTGTTTCTCAATTACATTGTGGTCGCTGCTTTTTGGTTAATTTTCTAATGACATATAAACAATAGTTGTTTTTATTTGAGACTTATGAATAAAATAACGCAAACTGGACTGCAGAAAATTCTTAAGAATGAAGTTAAATAATACTGAAAAATACATTATTGATGCACTTTTGTGTTTTATATGTAGTAGTATTAACTACTACTATAATCCTTAAATGGAATCCTTAAATTATATATATCTATGTATAGGTATATATAAATGGAACCAAATATAGAACAAGGTATAAAATATCTTTATTATACAATGTTCATTAGCATACGTATATTTACGTAATATCAATATAAATAGTTAGTTAGGTTTCGTACATATAATAATTTATTTTTATATTTTGTATTTATTTGCTATTAGATTCAGTATTGTATACGTATCTGAAGTTTAATTTGTTCTCTTTTTGGGTTACGACTTTATGTGAGAAAGAATTGTTAGGGCCTTCATAGGGATTACATTATATACAATCAGTTAGGATCCGACTTTTCCTTTCTTTTAATCATTATATATATTGAAATACTACTTGATAAGTATACGTAAAATATAGCAGTTTTTTAAGCTACTTATTTATATATCTATTGTTTGGTCTGGTTTGTTTGATTATAGCAAAGCATTCGACGGTTATTTGCCTAAGGGTAAGGGTGCCTCGTGGAGAACTCGAAAACCTCGAAAACGCCAATACAGCCATCACCGTCGATCCGGATTCGAACCCCGGATCGACATGCCAGAGTTCAACGATTTTACAGCTCAGCCGCTAGTGAGCCACACACACACATCCACACATATACATTAAATAGTATTTACATGTCGTTTATAAAGTATAATTGAGTGCAATTTAATCATAAAGAGAAAATATTCTACGGAATTACTTCACTTCGTAGGCTTTTTGCTAAGCTTCACCATATTTCTTAAAGAGAATCGCAACGCTGATTCCATTTCCTAGCCCTTTATGTATCTTATTTTTTTCTACACTGAATTATATTTAGAAAATTATTTCACTTGGTTATAGCTAAAAATGCAGTTTTTTTATTGAAGAATTTAAGGGTAAGAAAAGAATTATGCTCTTTTCTAATTATTCTTGAAGCATTTAATTTTTTAAAAAAAAAAGCGCACATTAATACGGATCACTGAACTAAAGTGCTCGATACAGGACAGATTAATTAGCTACTAAATTTTGATTTTCGTTGAGTAAACATGAATTCATCTGCATTCTATAAGAAAGTAAATATTCAAGAAATTTTTTTTTTTCCGATTCTCGCAGTCATAATATTTTTCTTAAGTATTCAGCTAATTCATATTCAAATATTCCAATCCATTACAATAAGTAATAAATCGATACAATAAATAAATAATTAAAATCAATTAAATGGAATTTTAATTGATTTTAATTGCCATTTTCCCTCTGATAAACCCCTTTTTAGAGTTCAATAGCAATCGATCAGCTTTTGTTGGGGGTTCATTTTTCTTTATGGTATGCTTACGTTATATATGTATGTATTATGCGTTGCTCACACTCGTCAATTGCAGATTTTCTGGATTCTCATTTTGATTTTTTGGGAAAATGATTCTTAACGACGCTAAAACTATTATTACTAGGCACTCTCATGCCACAGTGTTTAAAAAAAATCCCATTGTTTAAAGGTAGATTCTATGCTCATATTTTAGTCTAAAATTAAAAGCTGAAAGTCAAAATTAAGGGGGTTGCTCTTAGAAAGCCTCAATTAGAAGTAGTAATAGGAAATGTTAATCAATACTTATAATCTTACGGATAAAACAATTATTCCCTATTTGATCACGTGTATGGCAAACAGATATTCGTCATTCATAAAGAAAAGAAAGGTGAATCAAAATGAGTTATATTCTTGTTTTTTTAACTGCAAAAACATCTTAAGATACTATCGGATTTAATCTTTAAATTATTCCAGTAATAATCAGAACAATGGGGGCCATTATTCTTAACTATAATTTACTAATGAAAATCCTATTTTGGTTTCAAATGGCTTTCATTAATTACGTTAATGATATACTGATATACTGATACTGAATGAGACCTAAAAACACTTTTTTTTAATATATCTCCCCTTATGATCCCCGACACAGCCGTTTACTTTCCCCTTCCGTAATTAACGTCAGTCTCCTGCTGTTGACCGCATTTGCCAAGCCACCGTCCTCTGCTGCTCAGTCAGAAAGTAAACTGAGCAGTCCAGCACTGCTCAGTTTACTTTCGAACTTTCAAGCAAACAAAAAAGAAAACTTTCAAACAGACCTTGTAATTCGATGCTTACAATCGCTTCTCGTAACTTTACACATCTGCTCAAAACCATCTAATAGTTCTTTCGCCAATCAACATTTTCTCTACTCAATCACGAATTTGTTTTTGTATTTATTCCTTCCAATTGGTTCCAATTGGTTCCAATTTTGATTTATTTAAATCAAAATTCTACTTTTCATCTATACTGTGGAAGCACCGACATCAGACATATTCATTAAAGAATTCGTTGAGGCAAAAGAACTCTCTTCGTTGTTTTGAGCAGTCACGGTTACAAATTTTAAATCTTTTGTTCAATATTCTTAGTCGTTTGGTAAATCTTAATGCATTCTTGAAAGCTAACGCGTTGTGTTAAATATTAACGTGTTAAATATTAACATGCAAGACAGTGGATTTAATTGTGTTATAAAAAAATCTCGCACAACATTTTAACTCAGTTAAAGAACAATTTAATTTTTCTTCAAATATGAAGCTATAGCATACCTATAACTTGTTTCTAGAGAGAGGCGTAGCCAATATTACGTCATAAAAAGGCGTGTCAAGAAGTAAACAACGTCTTGATTTGTGCAGCATCTTCTAGTGTTGAACCAACGTTTTTAAATTCTTTTATAAAATTCTTGCTGATAGTGTATCGAGACCAGAACGGTAATTGTGATTGTTTTCTTAAGAATAATTAATTCATCTAAAATTTTAATATGTAGTAGTTATGTATTATTTAATAACACAAAGAACTATTAGTGTAGCAACTTAATATTCTAATTCAAATACGGTTGAGTTCGTTAATACTGGTTAATTGGTGACTGGTTTGATTTGGAAAAAACTTAAAAAGCAATGACATTCCGCAAGAGAAGAAGAGGAAGAATGACCTGTTGTGTTTGCATAAGTCACGTGATCTCTGATGTCATCGAAATTTATCTCATTTTCAAACTGAAAGTCAGTTTCTTTCATTTATTTCGAGTAGCATCCTTTTAACTGGGGCATACCTAATCAAAGCATTTAGGTGACTTCGAATTTTAGGTCTATTAGTAATTAAAAATATTATATCGGGTTTTAACGAAAGTTTCCCGCCACCGCAAATGTCGTCTGCGCAAACAGTGCAAGTTGGAGTGCTTAATCATATTTATCGAACAATTTTTGGCATTTGAAAGAAAGAGACTTGCATTTGAAAGAAAGAGACTGTGATGTAAAATTTGTAAAAAAAAATCGTTATCATTTAAGTACAAGGTGTCTGAAATGGAACTATCTCGCTACCAGATTAAGAACCATCATTTACTCCCAGTTCTGTTGCAAAACATCAGCTACAGAATATCACTAAATCATGTGTACAGCTTTAGGTACTGATGTTGTATTATTGACACTGTGAAGGTTTGGTATCGACAGTTCAAAAATAAGGACTATGACATTCAAGAAGCAGAGCGCTCCGTCCGTTCTACTGGTTCTACTGCGAGAACTTGTGGAATAAGATCTGTATGCAACCACTCCAGAGTTTGTTAAAGAGTTAGACTGTAAGTGTCATGTCCATTAGTCACTCTATGCGTCGCATAAACTTGACGTACAAGTTCAATCGCTGGGTGCCGCATAAGCTTACTCTAGCAGATAAGGACAGACGTGGTCGAATCTGCAGTAATCCACTCGAATATCAATGCAAGGATAAAATTCTGGACCGTATCGTCCCTTTTGATTACAGCCGCAAAGGGGGGGTTACGCCCGGTAAGCCTATCGGCAGCGTCGCAAAGCTCAAATTGTCTAACAAAAAGATCATTCATTTAGAAGTCAAACAACAAAAATCAGCGTATTTTCAAATTTTCACAGGACTACTTTCGATGGTTGCAGCTGAGGATGATGGTTCGCTGAAACCATCGAAACTAGTCCTGTGAAAATTTGAAAATATAATGCTGATTTTTGTTTTTTGAATTCTAAATTAATACTTATTCGACGTGTAATTGTATCTTAATTAAAAAGATCATTCTTTGTATCTGGTGGGATTGCCGTGGTATTATCCACAATGAGTATCTGGAAAAAGCTAAAACCCTGGATAAGAAGGTGTATAGAGAGATGTTAGTCTGTGTTGATGATGCTATCAAGGAAAAACGTCGAACTGAATTCCGGCGCAGAAAGGTAATGTTCCATCAAGATAATGCAGGACCACATGTGCTGCATTCACCGGCTGGACTCTGTACGGAATTGAATGGGTTCTTTTGCCACACCCACCATATAGCACGGCATTGCTCCTTCGGACTTCTACCTCTTTTCACACCTGCAGCTACATCTTGCTGGAGCTATCCTCTATTCAGCACAGGACTTCCGAAATGAGGTTGATCTGTTTTTGGACTCGCGGCCACTAAGTTTCTGGGCCGAAAAACTACCAAAACGTTGGCAGAAAATCATAGATTTAGGTGGTGATTATTACCAGCAGTAAAGGTACTACTTTTTTTTTTTTTCGTAAAACTTTCGTTACAACCTGATATTTTTATATAATATTCTAATCTGAATATTAAATATACTATCTTTTAGTGCTAATAATAGGGCTAAATATTTTAGCCCTATTACTAGCACCTCGGGTGGCCTTGATTTTAGAAGTCACGTTTACTGAACCTTCCTTTGTGATCTTTTAAAAGCAGACCTACAGGGATGAAAATTATAAAGTGAGGCCCATGAAGCGGAAGAATCGTGGGGATTCCTATGGACCCATGGGCATCTGGATGTCCCTTTAGGTCTTAGGTCTTAGGTCCTCGCTTATTCAATAAGTATACGACCCTGAAGTCTTTACCTATCTATAACTGTCCTTAATAGGAATCCTAAAAGTGAAAAAAAAATTCCAAGTATTGGAATAAACCTGTACACTTGAAGTGTTGAATGACATCCAATGTGGCAGTACGTAACAGTGGCATAACTTTGGTAAAATAGCGATTTAACATCTGAAGCATAACTTTCACATCGTAAAAGAAATTTAACACATCTGTAGCATAAAAACTTTGGCATAACTTTCTCCTCGTAGGTACTACGGCTGAGTGTCCTCCTTCCTCCGTGTCTTGGAGCAACAGAATAGCGTGGGCATAATAGTCGAGGCATATAACAGTAGTGGGCGGAGCATAGTTGCACTGACCAAACGTTGAAGTTTCATACACAAAAGAGAAATCAAAGTCCTGCCTCCGGAGGCGCAAAGTCCATATCGCTTTGCAATAATTAAGTAAATATAAATACGAGTAAACAATGAAAAGTAGAAAAAAACATTAAATTCACTATGTACATCGATCACCATAACTCGTTATGGTGTATCGTTCTTGGTCTTTTGCAGCGTTGAATGACTGTATAGTCATAATCTATGCTACGTACAGCTTCAATTTCGTGATTATCACATTTGGTGTACAAATTATGTGAAGCAATTAAGATCTCGCTATCTAATGGTTTGATTTTCATTCCACGATGTATTGCAGTGTTTCTTACAAACCACGGTGAGTCTGTGATAGTTCTAAGAAATTTATTTTGTAATCTTTGCAAAATCTGACGATTTGATCAGGCTGTAGCGGCCCATGCTGGTGCTGCGTACAATAAAATCGGTCTTATTGCTTGAAGATAGAGAATTCTCTTAGTACTTAGTTGTAATTTTGAATGCCTCCCTATTAAGGCATAAATAGACTTAAAAGCTTTGTGAGCTTTTTCACGAGTATACATAATATGCGGCCTGAATGTAAGCTTATCGTCAAGAATTACACCCAAGTATTTAATATTTTTAACTGTAGGTACTGTGGCACCATCTAGTGTTATGTTGTTTACTTCTTTGAGGTTGTGTCTAAAAAATACGACTTGAGACTTAGTTGCATTGGTTTTGATCTTCCAAGCGTAAAAACACTTGGTGAGGATATTAACGGCTTTTTGAAGCTTATCTCTTGCTTTGATGGGGCTAATAGAACTGCACATGATTGCGGTGTCATCCGCATAGCAAGCATAAGTAGTATCTGGGATATTTGGCATATCGTTGATGTATAGACAAAATAATATTGGCGAAAGTAAACTTCCTTGCGGAAGACCGACCTGAATAATTTTCTTGCTGGATAAAGAATCTTTAATTTTAACCTGAAAAGTTCTACTGTCTAGGTAGCTAGAATGAAAGCCACCTTGAATGAAAAATTCCCCCTTGCTACCTTAGGAGTTAGAGTTAATGCAATAAGGAAAATCCAAAAAGGAGGACTGGCAGTAGATTGCCCCACAAAAGAAGACCTCTCTAAACTAGCCAATACATTGGGCAGTGAAGAAGGTCAAAAACTTGTACAGACGGAACTCCCGGAAAAAAGGCATCCTAGGGTTGCAATTCACGCTGTACCGCCAGAAGTACAGAAGGAGGAGGTCGAAAGGACTCTAGCTTCAGAATTTGCTCTTACAAAGTCCACAGCAAAGGTTCTGTACAGACTAAAAGAAGGACGAAATGGAACAAAGTGGATTATCCAATGCGAACCTGCGGCATACGACAAGCTTACGCAACTCAAAAAGATCAGCTTCGGATGGAGAGTCTACAGAATCTCAGAATATTTTAATACGCGACGGTGCTATAGATGTCAAGCATTCGGACACCTACAAAGTGAATGTAAATTCCAGCAACATTGCGCCTTCTGCTCACGAAGTCACAGCGTTAAGGAATGCAGAGCCAGCAGACCAACCTGCATCAACTGTGCCGATTTTAATTTCAGAACACGTGGTAAAATCAATACCGCGCATGCAGCATACACAGCCTCATGCCCGACATACGCACGATATATTGAACGGCAACAACGCAGCACAGCGTACTAACAACCAACTAATAGCAACAAGTAATAATCAACAGATACCCACAGAATCAAATAACCCTACGACAGCACAGATAATCCGCTGCACACAAATAAACCTGCAAAGAGCAGAAGTTGCTACAGCACAGGCGATACAACATGCAACGGAGCATTCTGTAGACTTCCTGATGATCCAGGAGCCGTACTGCCAGGAAGGACGCATTGCAGGTTTCCCTATAGCATGGCAGGTCTTCCAGTCAAAAGCAAGGAATCAAGATCAAGCACCAAGAGCGGGTCTAATATGTTGTAACCCAGCCTGGAATCCGCTGCTAATTAAACAGGACAGAGACTTTGTTGCCGTTTTAATTGTGCTCAAAAATGCACAACTGATTCTTATATCTGCATACTCCTCCCCAACAGACTCCATCGACAATTTCGTAGCAAACGCAACGTACGTCCGATCTAAATGCCATTCAACGCCACAAGTCTATGGGGGTGATCTTAATGCGCATCATGTAAACTGGGGATACCAAGATATCACTCCCAAGGAACAAGCGCTAGAGGACTACTTAACAGCAAACGACCTACATTTGGTCAATACCAGCGGCGCACCCCCTACCTTTGATAATACGTACTGCAAAGGTTGGCAGATGTCACCCTGGCAACAGGAACGGCTCTATCGCAAGTACAGGACTGGAAAGTTAGCGACGAACTAAGCTGCTCGGATCACCGTTACATAACCTTCACAATCATCTGTGACACCAACATCTGTATTTTAAAGAGCTTTAAGTTACCAAAAGCCAAAATCCGTCCTCTGACAGCAGCCTTCTCTACTTTATTAACAGCAGAACAGGAGACACTAGAAGCCTATAGCGGCAAAGACGAGATGGAAAAATTTACAGAACATCTTCTGGATAATATTAAGACCATCTGCTCAAATTTGCTTCCAACGTGAGCTGCCAAGAAACGGCACAGTATTTCATGGTGGAGTAAAGAACTCAGGCAACAGCGTCAGAAATGTCGTGCTCTAAGGCGCAGAATAAGAACAGCAACCGACGAGGACACAAAAATGCACTACCTTTCAATTTTCCGTAAGGAAAGGGCATCATACAAAAAGAACATCCTCGCAGCAAAGATAACAAGTTGGAGAACTTTTTGCACGCAGAATAACAATCCATACAGCGTCCTCCATAAATTGTCGACTAATAAAATCTACCAGCCATCACAGATCTTCGCCCACCCCTCTCTTACAACAGACATCGCAGGAGCCACAGCTGCCACCTACTTAGACGCACTGTTCCCGAATGATGATCCAACACAGGACACAACAGAGCAAAGGGAGATACGTGCATACTCAACACCTCCAGCAACTGCAGCCGACGAGCCCTTCAGTGACTCAGAAATCAGACAGATCTACCGCCATCTCCCTCTCAAAAAGGCACCGGGACCCGATGGCATCGATTATAACATCCTTAGAATAGCCTACAAGGCAAGACCATCTTTCTTTACTAAATTCTTCAATCAGCTCTTGCACCATCGAGTTTTCCCTCGCGTCTTTAAAGAGGGACAAGTCGTCCTCTTCTTAAAAAAGAATAAAGATGCAGAAAATCCGCGCTCCTTCAGGCCAATATGCCTTCTATCCTCCCTAGGGAAGATATATGAGAAGTTAATAGTCAATAGACTCAGATTTCACCTTCATCGCAGCCGCTATCTCAGTAATAGACAATTCGGCTTTAGAGTTGGACAATCCACCACTCATGCTCTGCATGCTATCTTGGAGGAAATACAAAGGAATAGATCAGGCAACCTGCACACCGCCTTCATCTCGCTGGACCTCCAGAGTGCCTTTGATACACTCTGGTGGCCAGCAATCAAGCAGGCACTCAGGAAAGCGCAATGCCCCATCAATCTCTACAGCGTCCTCTGCCACTACCTGCAGGACAGAAGTCTACTAATAACTCATAACAACGGAGTTACTACTAAACACCAAGAAAGGGGCTGTCCGCAAGGCTCGTGTGCGGGACCGATTCTTTGGACGATTACTTTCAACGCCATCCTGGAGGCCACATGGCCAAGACATACGTCCATCGTCGCCTACGCTGACGATGCCGCATTGTTAGTACAAGGAAGAACCCGCGACGAGCTTGAGAAGAATGGCACCGAGTCTTGTGCACTATTTGCAGAACTCTGCGGCAAACTTAAACTTCAACTATCTGCTGAAAAGTCCTGTGCCCTGATCATACCGAAGCAAAGAGCCAACCTGAGACGCAAACCATGCATCAAGTTAATGCAGAGGAACATTAAAATCAATAACACCTTGAAGTACCTTGGCCTTCTGTGGGACAACAAATTAACATGGATCCCCCACCTCCAAAGTATTAAACAGCGAACTTCCGAAATAGCAAGAAAAGCCCGCCTATTTCAGGGGCGAAACTGGGGTCAAAATCCCCACATACAGAAAATTCTTTATCTCACAGTCTCAGAGAAAATAGCACTTTACGCTTCAGGCAGTGGGCCAATCCGATGAGTGGTAGAAAAGTCAAACAGCTGGGAATTATACAATGACCTTACGCCTTACTCTTGTGTAAGGCCTACAGAACAACGGCCACTAGTGCAGCAGTGGTATTATCTGGTCTAATGCCACTGCACATACGCGCAGAAACTGAAGCTGCTTACGCTACTGTTATCCATTTAAAGAAGGAAGCTACCTTCTGCGGAAACACTTATAGTCCAGTTCAGTATGAGCATCCAAGGAATACCCTGGAGACGCACCCTGCGCACAAGGGAAGAAATATAAGGATTCACGTCAGCAGAAGTGGCGAGCAAATTACAATACAGGATCCGCGGTACCCAATGCAGTACTATACAGATGGATCCAAGCTCGACGAGGGTACAGGTAGTGCCTTCGTCCTGTACCACGGAGGATGCAAGGAAATCGAGTGGAAGGGGCATCTTCTACCAATAAACAGTACATTCCAGGCTGAAGTCATAGCCATTACCACTGCGATTCAGCATGCAATTGACAGCGGGATCACCGATGCAATGCTGTTTACAGATAGCATGTCAACGCTATTCGCCCTAGTCAACCATAACCACACCTCCCCATTGGTAGCGGACCTCCAGAATATTCTACAATCACATCCTCAACTAATTGTAAATTTAATATGGACTAAGGCACACGTTAACAACGAGGGTAACGAGACAGCTGACCAACTGGCAAAGGAGGCAGCAAGCAACATAGCTGCACAGATGGTAACTATTCCAGCGCCACCCTCGTATCTCAAGAGAACTCTTAAGGAAAAAGGTCTGCAGAAGTGGCAAGCTGAATGGGAGACCTGTGATACGGGTCGCAGAACCAATTTATTTCTGCCTAGAGTGAAAATGGAGCGCCACTACTCCATACCTCCCATCACTAATTACATCTCGGGGCACGGGCCCTTTCCCACCTATTTTGAGCGATTTGGTATCTCTAATACAGGCTTGTGCGTCTGTGGGTCGCTCGGAACTCCAGACCATTACATCTTTGAATGCCCGCTCACGGAGGATAATCACCTCCACTTGCCAGCAGACAACCAAATAGCCTTTAAACGATTCATAGTTAATAACAAAGGCACAGTGAATACCATTTGCAGAATAATCAGCCAGATAACCGCCCTGGGGCAAGACCTATGCCAACCCCACTAATTCAGGGTCTTAAGTGAATGTAAGTACTCCTCTGCATCTAAGGAAATACAGTATCTTCCTTCTGCTAAGCGCATGTACCTTCTTTAGTAATAGTATTTATGTGTCATGTCATGTATGTGTTATGTTAATAATTTTTTCTTCTTTTTTTTTTCTTCTTTTTCTTTTTTTTAAATGTGTAACCAGTATGTTATGTAACGTATAACTTGCAAACCTAAAATCTGTAATACAATATAAATAGCCAATGTATCTCTCATCTGCCCCTGTATGGCAATGTAATAAATCTTTTAAGATATCAATAAACCCCCGGTAGATAGGGGAGGGCGCGGGACATATGCCTGTTTACCTCTGTGAAACACCAGGCGTCCCCGTCCTCCGTCACCTGTCACCTGTCTAGGTAGCTGAATATTGTCGTAATAAGGTGCGGAGGAAATTGATAATTTATCATTTTTACAAGGAGGTCAGCATGCCAAACCTTGTCAAAAGCCTTCTCGATGTCCAAAAATAGGGCAGCAACAGTCTCTTTCTTATTCAGATGTTGTCCGATAATTTTTGTAATTCTTGTGATTTGGTGCACTGTAGAATGACCTGGTCTGAAGCCAAACTGGTAATTCTTTAGCAAGTTGTGACTTTCAATGAAGTTATTAACTCGAATTACAATAATACGTTCAAATAATTTAGCAAGAGTAGGGAGCAAGCTGATTGGTCTATAACCGTTCGTAGTTGACCCGTCTTTTCCTGGTTTTCTTATGACGATAATGGTAGCGTGTTTCCAGATACGAGGGAAATAGTTCAAATTTAAGCAGGCGTTAAAAATTTTTGTAATGAGGAATATCCCTTTCCTGTTCAAGTTCTTGACGGCTTTGTTACCAATCCCGTCATAACCATCCGCTTTCTTTGGGTTCAAAGTATCAAGACAATCTTTTACTTGTCGGGGAGTGATGAGATTTCCTACGCTGCGACTATTAGCAGCAATGTAATCTTTTACATGGTTTTCGATGTTAATATCATTTGGGTTGGGGTACTGATTTAAAGTGAATTGGTCTTCGTAATCGCTAGCGAAGATGTTTGCTATATCCTCAGCTTTATGAAAAGCTTGGTTGTTATGTTTGATTGGGCCAATGTTGTTCTCCTCCTTTCTGAGCGCTTTACTAATTCTCTAAACAGTAGAATCTGTGTGGGATAGGCTGTCTACAAAATTTTCCCATGCCTCTGAGCGATACTTAATCATCATGAGCCTAAGTTCTTTATTGCATTTATTAAAATTTCTTCTATCCTGCGGATTTTGAGTTCTCTGAACAATCTTCCGAAGTCTGCTTTTCTCTTTAATTTTTAATCTGATGTTGTAGGGGAGGGTTATGTCTTCATTTTTAACAAACTGCGCCTTTTTTAAGGCACTCTGGATTTTAATATTTAAGTTTTGTATAGCAGTGTCTATCTCTTCTTTTGAGTTAAGATTTGCATTAGGAGTGATGTTATTATTAATTTCATTCTGGTACTGAATACAGTTTGTCCGAGTCTTCATGGGTGGTAATCCATGTCGTAGCCCGTAGAGGGTAAAACGAACAGGTAAATGATCGGAGGATAGATCATTATCCACACTGAGATAGGGCTGTTGCGAAACATTAAAAGTAAGCATAATATCTATCAGAGTTGCTGCGAGTCATAGGGCAATACGTGTGTTCCGTAGGAGCAAAAATTTGTACATTATTGTTTATTATGTAGTTATATAACACAATTCCATCTTGGTTGTTGGTCCTGCAGTTCCAATTTGTATTTTTACAATTCATATCACCTGCGATGATAGTAGGATAGCCCAACCTTGCAATATAATCTAAATCCTGCGTATTGAGCGAGTTTCCGGGTGGCTTATAAATCGAAACTATGAGATATTCTACTCCTTTACTATTCAGAATACACGCACATGCTTCTATGCTGTTAAAAATGGGTAATGCGAATTTGCAGCATTTTAGGTACCTTTTGGCAGCTATGGCGGTGCCTCCACCACGGTTATGTATTCGGTCGCTTCTAAACACATCGAAGTTTGCGATCTTTAGGGAGTCAGTCGTCCTGAGATGCGTCTCATTAAAAAGAACGATATCTAAGCTAGGCCTGTTAATGTAGTCTTTAATTTCAGTTACTTGACTTTTTATGCCATTACAGTTAAAGAACATAAATTTTGCATAGTTAATATGCCTACTGTTACATGCTAGGTTGTTTTGGATGTGATTATACATGATTGTTCATATCAAACATCTTAATGGCTTCAAGAGCCACGCTTAACTAATTCATCTGGTCATCTGCTTCTTTAAATTGTAGGTACAGAGAGTATAAATTTTTAATAAATCTATTAAAACCTTCAATATCGTTTTCGTCGTTATTTTGAAAGGTTTTTCCTCCTGGCTTGGGTTTATTTCTAGTTATCATCGGTGCGGCGGCGGCCGCGTACGTTTTGGAGTCGGAGCCTTTTTCTGATTGGCTCTCAGTAGAGCGAGTATAATTTTTCGCTTTTTCAGTCATGGCACTGGGTATGATTTTCTTATTTTCAAAGTGTTTGGGAGAATGTTCCATATTTCCAGGCCTCTTGGGGCAATCAAGACTACACGCTGCGTGCGAACCGTTACAAAGGACACACTGGGCTGCATGTTATTTTTTATTTTTATATGGGCATTCGAAAGATTTATGCGATTCAGTACAGCGTACACTGGATGCCCCTGGATACATCTAGGCTTTTATAATGAGGCCCATGAGGCATCTGGAATAGGAAATGGGTTCTTCCTGAAAAACTTTGAGTTGATAAGTGGTGGCCACTTTCTGTACATAACAAGACCTACTTGAGGCATATTGGCCCGGGCACAGCTTATCATCTTTTTAATTCAAAATGGGTTTGTAAACAGCTTTACAGATAGAACACTATTAACCAAATATAAGATGGCATACGTCCGGAACCCAAGCGTCATTTTAAGTGCATTTTTCGAATGTTAATGCTCTTAAATTTTAGGTCTCAAAAGGTAGTCCAAATTAATGAGAACAAATGTAGAAGCATGCGCAGCAAAGTTCATTCAAATTTATTTTCAGATACAAATTATCAAATAGCTTCACGAGCTCTCTACCTCTGTTCATTGTATATCATCAAAAAGTATTCCTGTTCATCATCATTATCGTGATCCTTAATGGCAAATAAATTTTGTTAACTTTGCGTGTTGGCAGTCCTGCTGGCCACATCTGATGTAAATGATATGTGTAATGATGATGAAACAAGCGTGTTTTAATCTTTATCACATACTGAATAAATGTCTGTATAAAAATTTACGAAACGTTCTTGAAAAGCGATGGGTTACATGATAGTGTCATGATTTCAAATTTTTCCCACACTGACAAGAACTGTTGATTGTTGAGAAGTAGGCTAAACCTTGACGCCTTAAAAGGCTTCAAATATTTGTACCAAGCTTTTTACACGCATAAATGGTTTTTAATGCTAAGCTTATAAGCGTTTAGTCCTGAATAACTAATACTAAATTAGCGCACAAAACTTATGAAGTGCAAATTAGAATTACTTTAGGAAAATATATTGACATAATTTTCCACAGTTTAATAAGTAAGCACATTACCTCCCCCCCCCCCCCCCCAAGCATTACAATCTCTTGCAAGTACTTAGCCAGAAACAAGCAGTAAGCTAACATAAACCTGTTTATGACACTGGAAATTTATTCATGGAAATGCCAAATATGATTGGAATAAAACCTGAATCCATTCCAGAATTAAAATGATTTATGGAATTATGATGGATTAGAAGTTATCGAAAATAACGTCGAATGTATGCCATGATGAAAGTGAAGATTCAAACGATAAATCCGTTGTAAGCATCCCATCGGAGCATCAAAACGAGAAAGTCGGGCGAAAGAAGTAGCAATGAGGATCCCTTGGAGTGTAAAGGATTTTCTAGGATTGCTAAGCAAATATTCTGATCAGTTCGTGTAAAAGCAAAGACGTTAGCCAATAGTAAGAGATGAATATTTCTGCTGATTTATTTTTTTAAATTCATAGCATGTCACGAGCGTTCAGGGCTCGAATTTTTCAAGCAATAACATTTGGATAAAGTTCCCATGTAATAAAGGCACTTCCGTGCAATTTATTATTTCGTAAGATGTAGCTTAAAAAGTAATAATTTTCGAGAATAAAAATATTCTTAAATACTGAGTATGATATTTTAGTATTTAAAGAAAAGGAGAATAAAAACATCTTTTAGCGAACTTAATGATTTTTAAAAATTTTAGATTATATACTTTATAGTTTTTTGTTATGTATTATTTATCTAAGTAAATAATTTATAGTATCATAAATATGATTTAAGATTTTTAAAATTTAAAAATTAATCTTTGGGTTATTGCCTGTAAATAAGGTTAATAACTCTTTTTGGCATGGTGGGATTAAAGCCGGCTGCTTCGAATTTCATAGAATAAATAAATGTTTGTAAATATAAAGTGTTTTTTGCGAAGCATTCGCAATTTTATAAAAACTTATTACATTCTGAAACAGTAGATGATACAGCGAAGCGATACGCACTAGTAAGGCAAGAGCGGGTAGAAAAGTGATTGCACAATATCAGGCCTATTTTTAATATCTGAATCCTTTGGAACGATCCTTTAGATCTGATTCCTCTTTTGTGGTTTAAAATACTTTTATACCATCTAGCCGAATTCCGGTATTATTCTTCAAACTACAATTAGATATCTCCATTTTAAACTACGAATTAATCCTCTAGTTTTTATCATGAAAAGGACGCTATACAGATATGATGCTTATAAAAATTCATATAAATAATTTTGTTACTGATATTCGCAAAAAACACGGTGTCTCTGATTAATATTCTTAATATTCTGCTATAAATTTAAACACAGAATTTTTATTTTCATATTTGTACTAAGTATGAAGAGTAAGGATAAAATGTCACAATATTTCAGCTTAATGCAATTTTAAAACTAATTTGCTCCAAAGAAATCAAAGAAAGGCGAGAAAAAGTTCAGCTGATATTGGCCTAGAATAAGAGACTCGATTCAATATCACTGAAACGCGTAACAAAAATTGCTTCATCTTGAGTTTAATATATGACTGAAACAGAGAAACATAACTTACTAGCACTGAACTGTGAAAATTCTCTTTTACTTCAGTAGAAACCGCTTGCTTACCCTTTGTTGTAACTCACTCAAGCACATCATGTATAAAAATCTTTTAAATATTTAAAGAACTTGCGATTTGTCTCTTAGCATTTTTAATTTGTCCTAAAAGAAAGGAAAAGCTGTAGTCGAAAAGTAACTTATTTGTGAAAGAGATTAAAGTGGGGAAAAAAATCTATACTTCCAAGTTATTTTTTAGTCATTAATGTATCAGAAGTCTGATTTCGATCTTTTGTTTGAATTCTAATTTCAATCTTTTGCTTTTATATCTACCTTCTTTGTTTTTTTATCTACCTTCAATTATGATTCAGAGATACAACTCCAATTTAAATTTCTTACATCATGAAACTTAGTTAAACTAAATTCATTTAAAATAATTAGTCAAGCAAATCTATAACTATTTCCATTTTTAAATGATCCATGATCATGATAACGGTTAAATAAAATATTTAACGTATGACTAATGCTTTTTCTTCTTAATGTTGTCTTGCACTACGGAATTTTTTATCTAGTTTTACAGTGGTAAAAGCCAGTCACCTTATGGTAAGGAATGGAGGTTTTTATGCGCTGTTTTGTAACTAAGCATTCCATAGCCATCTGCAAGTACGTACGCTGATTAGCTCGTGAAGACCTGCTTCTTTTTATCAAATTATGTTGTTATTGCATTGTATTTTGTCACTTTTTTATGCTTTTTATTTCCTAAAATTCATTCTATATTGCTTTAAGAAATGTGGATTGTTTTATAATAAATAATTTTAATAGAATTTCATGAACATGTAAAAGACAATTTTTGGGTTTATATTAAATACAACAATTTTGAAAAAGACTTTCAAGAAGAGGACTGTAAATATTCCATTAATAATATGCAAGCAAGGATTACAAGAATTCTGAACTTTTGATATCATCTCTTGGAAAAAAAAAATCGGGGGGGACTGTCTTTACAATATTTTCAGAGAAAAATTTATTTGCAAACTTTTGAACTTGGACTGAAAATTTCAATGGAACTCTGAATTTCACATTCATTGGTCAGAAGTGTTGTATTTAAAATTTAGAATAAAATTTCATGATTTTTCACGAAATATATTTCTCCTCCTTTGCTAACCCTCCAATGCTTTCTTCTAAAAAGGCTTTTCTATCACTAGGCCTTTTCTCTTTGAAAGGGGAACATATGTAAGATATAAAGTATGAAAGTAAACTGCTAATTTTAATTCAACAATAGTCCTTTGAATTCTTCATTTTAATTTGGTTGTCTCCCCTCTCTGCTCTAAATTGTTTTTAATAATTTTTCTGGACTGCGTCTTCCCAAATTAATTCGTCTCATGTTTCTTATGTAATCATGCTGCAGTACAGATGGCTGCCATCCAATCAGAATAAAGGAAATTTTTACTATAAATACCGCTATGACTATTACGCAAATCCTTTTTTCCTACTTCCCCTTGCTGATAGCCGCTCATAGTTTCCGCTCGATCGTTTGTTTAAGACGATATAAGCTGTGCAATTTGTGGGCTGCAAAACCCCCCCATTAAATGATGCTGTGTGAATCTGTTTATGCGTATCAAGACTTGCTCTGTTACGAAAATAAAACTATTTTGAATCAAACGCCAGTTCTGCTAAAGTTGTTCTCCGTTGTAGTATATATATGTGTGTAATAGCTTGGGAGAGTTGGCTACGTAGAAGATAGGCACATTAAAAAAAGAAAAGACGAACAGACAGTTATTTCCTTTATATTCATGGGCGACACATATTTTTCTTGAATCCAACGCAGATAAAAAGGACACTATAGTGTCTTGCTCTTAAAGAATGTTTTACATCAGTACCTTTAGAAGACAGCAAGCAAAGGTAAGTGTGCTGTAGCGAAGCGGAAGAGAAAAGTGACACATCCAGAAGAAAGCGTGGAAGAGACAGTTAAAAAGCTTCAGTTTTTAAATGAAATCTTAAACATAAATATCTGCATTGCTGCGTTATTATGTAAGACAGCATGAAATGGACTAATTTGGAATGACGCACTTTAAATTCGTATATGATTAGTTACTATTTTTAGAAAAGAAGAGAGAAGTACCCAAATGAAAATGAAGAGTAAAAGGGGCTACTACTAATTAAAATTATAAATTTGCTTTCATATTTTTATCACATACAAACACACACAAAGATATATATATATACGCACCCCGCTATAACGAAATTCAAGGGACCGGAAGTTTAGTTCCTTATAACGGGTGGTTCATTTTATCCAATCAGGTAGGAAAGTCGATTATCTCACAAAAACTGAATAATGAATCCCCCCCCCCCAAAAAAAACCTACTGTCGTGCCTACCAAAAGATGTGAATAATATTTTAAATATCGTAATAAGATTTAAATTGCAATTATTATTAAAAGGAAGATAATTGCGTCGCATATCTCTTATACAATGTCCTATGAAAAGTAGGCATTTTCCCTAAAATATATTTGGCTGCAAAGCAAAGACTGAATAACATAAATCTTGCAAAATAATTAGAGAATGTAGAACCCCCTTTCGGTGGACAGTTACTAGAGAACGTTTATTCTCAAATAAAACAAATCGCTAAAGATCAAAATTTCTAACTTGCCGTCCAAACGGGAAAATGGTTAGTGACTCTGAGCGCTGTACAGAAAGACCCGGGTTCGAATCCCAGAGAAGGCATTCATATAATTTGTCCATCTCTTCATAGGAGGCAAAGGTATCGTATTAGGTGCCTCTATAATAAAGAGACCACCGAATCCGACCTTACTAGTAACCAACGCCTAGAAAAGGCTACAGCCCGCCATTGGAGGGGGGGAAGGAAAAAAGAATATTTCTAACATTCAAATCGTACATTTCTAACATTCAAGAAGATGACAAGTGCCTGGATGTTATAATATATTTCCCCCTTCTTCTTAGCATGCCTCCGTGGTGTAGTGGTCAGCACACTCGGCGCGTATTCGAGAGGTTGGTGGTTCGAGTACCGGCGAGAGCATTGCTCATTTTTCATCTCTCTTGCTTAAAAAAAAAAAAAAAAAAAAAAAAAAACTAATGCCTCTACAGTATGATTAAGCAAAAGTTGAGGATCTGAATGAATAGTTTCCTCAAGATGAGAAGAAATATGAAGTGACAGATAATGAAATCGTTAATATGGTGCTCAGCGAGAAAGATACAGATGGTAATGAAGACGAAATAACGATGGCAGAAAGCGAGACCAGAATTTTTCATACCGAAAGACGGAAAGCCTTGGAGATAGCTTTGAATTTCGTGGAGGAGCTGCCAGAAATTTCATCAATGGAGGTTTTACTTCTGCAAAGATTGCGAGATCTAGGCGAGAGACTGCGAGAACAAGCTAGGAAACAAAAGCCAGTTACCAATTTTTTTAAACAGGTTTGATTATTCTTTGTTAAATGTAATTCTTTGTAAATTGTTCCTTGTGTTACATGAAGTATAAATTTGAAATGTGTTCAAGTGACTAATATATAATTTTTTAAAAATAATATAAAAATAATGAAAGTACTTTTTTAGTTGTAAATATCGTATTTGTTACTTTCCACGTCATCCGACCATGCCACGGTACGTTTAGGTTGGATAATTAGGACTTTGAAGAATAAATTCATTTGGCTACGTTAGTTAAATCAGTATTTAAAGTCAAAAGAACATGCTTTAAAACAGGCGAAGAAAAATATTTTTATTTACATTATTCTTTTTCTCAATAACAGTCAGTATGAAACAGATTATTGACTGTGCACTTGATTTATTTTCCATACTGAAAAATTAAATTCTGATGTATAATTTAACAACGATCATATCTTCTAAATTACTTGCTATTAAATTACATGTTGTTGTGGACGCTTTCAAATTTTATATTACGCCCAAAAGTCTGGGTTCTTATTTATTTATTTTATTTTATTTATTTTATTTTATTTATTTATTTTTTCCGTTTTGTGTGTTACCGTTATTTATTAAATATCTTGTTCTTCGCACTTAAACCACATAAAATTCAATTCAACAGCAAATATCACAAAATATTTAGAAACAGCATACCTTTAGAACTTCCAATACACAGTCTCGCGCGCTGGTGATGAATATTTTTTTTTTTTTCTTTTCCCGTGCAGTGTTGCCATTGCTCGCTTTTAAATCATTCAGTTTGTTAATCAAAAATTCGTTAAAGTTTTTGAAAGGGATAATAAATCAAATTCGAAATTCAAAATTCGGACTTCCAAGTGCTTACGTTCTGTTGGAAGACTATGTTATTAAAATTAGATGGCTCTAGGTACCGTTGTTTTTTCACAATGCGAGAAACATTCACGCATTCATGCAGATTCTTCATTATTTAGTTTCTTGAAATATAATTCTGCTTTCGTGAGCGTGATGGTGATTCTAACTACATATGATGGTAATATTTGATGGCAACAGTTTGAAAAGTGAATCAACGACGCAAAATGCCGTTTTGAGACTAATAGCCCTTTGGGTATAACAACTTCTACATATTATGGCATGAACTGCTATCACTGTTATTATTACATGCCTTTTCTTTTTGCATTTTTCATAAGTAGTTTAAACTGATGATTTGCAACAGCAGTTTTTCTATCATTCTGCAATAAACAAACTTAACATTTTTAAACATGGTTTGATGAATTAGGAGTTGACTATACTTAGCAATTTTCGTAATGCTTTTAGTGTTTTTTTTTTTTTTTTATGCTAAAATCAAGTACAATAATTTATTGTGATTGGAATTTGGATGCATTTTTCATATTCTTAATTTTTTTTTTAAATATAGTTTCAGGTTAGACAAAAAAACTGTGAAAGCCACAAATCACTTTCAATTCAAATTCGAAATTCTTTTTTAACATCTTTTCACTATTAGATGAAAAATAAAACACTTTTTTTTTTTTTCAATTTTTTTATTCTAACCTGTACATATATAGTTCATTCTAGATACAATGTAACTCACTAGTCACTGTTCTTATTCATTCTTACTGTAATTTGCTATCAGACTGTGTACAATTCATTTTTAAGCGACAATAAATCTAGCTCAGGTAATAGCAAATTACTCCATTCGCAATCAGATTTCCTCCTCCCTTCACATCCGACTCTAATAACAGACTTTTGGTTACGAAACTTTTTGTCTGACAAATAGGCTGACATCTTTTTGAACATCAACGTCCTTACATTAAAGGCCATTGTACTTTGTTGTAATTCATAAAAAAATTTACCTTTAACTTCGCCAAAGTTCTTATTAGAAGTTTTCGCAGAAGTTCTTTTATAGTTTAAGTTCTGTTCACAAATCAAGCACGGAAGATAGGTCAATATCGTACGCTGTTCCACTAAGAAATGTTTCTTATGTTGCCATAGTAACGAATAAAAAATTGCTTCATTTTATTTTTTGACTTTGGTCTTATTGCTTTTTACCTTTAAAAAAAAAAAAAAAAAGATAATTAAATTTCCACTCACGTTATATTTCACCTCGAGGTACAAAAGATATTTCATTTATTTGACATATTACGCGGTAAAACGCCTTAGTTTCACAAATATTTTGGCCATCTTCTAGAGAAAGTTGTAGGGCGTGGAATGACGTGTATGAAATTCTTCGAATTCTTATTTTTTATTTACTTATTTATTCATTTATTTATTTATTATTATTATTATTATGATGCGTCGAGGTCACTAGCTGAACAATTAAAGAGGTGAAATTTTTATCAAAACTGTAATCTTTTTTAAAGAGTTTCAGAAATTTGGAACTAAAAGGATAAATGATTGCGCTATCATTACACTGCTAATTTAAGAATCAGTCCCATAGGAATTCATAATATTGAACGTAAAATTATATATTTAAAATGAAATGCTAAAACTAGCAATTCCAACCGATAAGAAATATTATTTCTTTATAAATTAACACCACATAGAAACTTAATAAAGAAAATACTTAATTATTCAAGACGTAGCTGTACGTTTATTGCATTGAAGTTCTAGGAACTGACGTTTACAGCACATATTTTCCAAAAGTAGCAATATTGTTCCAGAATCCTAAATCTGTTTACTGAAAACAATAACCACCCCAAAAAGGTTTTCTTTTAGGTATTTAAGAAAGCATAGGTGGGGAGAGAGTAATTTAAAAATATAAGGGTAAATGATAAATTATCTTAATAGTTTTTAAATGCTAGGCTGTACTTAGGTAGGGTAGGTAGTAGGCTGTACTTGAGTAGGGTGGGATGAACATAAGGGAACAATACGGGATTCCTCAAGAAATGGGGTAACGAAAGTCTTTCTCTTTTACTCACTCGGATTTTGTATATTATTTTGTACTTCAAAAATTATTTTCTTGAATACAAACCTTTATTTTTTTAGTAATAATAATAACAATAATAAACACATAAATCAGAACATTTTGGTAAGCTAAAGACGGTGCTTCTGGCAGGCAGCATTGCTTAAAGTGAAACACATCATCCTGCTTGAATCCGTGCTTTATTGCCGTTCGGCAAAAGGAAATGATGGAATCGTTCACATCCATCGCGGTTAAGGGCACGCAAATTTCTACATGCATCCTCCCTTACCATTTCATATCATTAGAGCGAAATGTAACGACACCCCCGGGCTCGACAACGGACAGCGATGACTCAGGCATCTAAGTGCAGATCGCGATTCAACCGCTGACCCTGGGACAATACCAAGAAGGACAAGCTTGAATGATTCATCCCCCTCCCACCCTCTTTCTGTGGGCGGACGCGGGACTTCTGTTCGTTGGTGAGTCACGATTGAGAACTAGGTTGACCGCTTATCACGATTAACAAACCTTTTTTTTTTTTTTTTTTTTTTTTTTTGTTCTTGTTGCCTTCCAGCCTCCCCTTCCTCATAAGAAATAGTAGAACACTCAAAGGAAATGCCAGCCCCAATTTACCTGCCAAAATATCCTCTCCGTTTGGGCTACTTTATTGCTAGAGTATGCGGTCATCTTCACCATTTTAAGAATATGTCTTTATCCAGACAAGAAGAATATGTCATAGAATTTTAAGAATATGTCAGACTGTGGAGCATAAAAAATGTCCCTTTTTTTATCTATACCGTTCCTTATAAATAACAGGATATCTGTTCTTCAAGATCTGGGGAAACGAAATTCGGTCTTTCGAAAGATCTACGAAATTTTAATACGGTCAGGAAATTCTTTTTCCCTTCACTTCCCCCCCCCCAATTCCAAGAATATTACGTAATGGATTTATTTCGGCTGCTTTCACCCACGTGTAACTGTCTGATATAGTCTTATGCAGCCTTGTTGAGAAATAGATTTGGCCACTTTCTTCAGGCCTAATATGGACGCTTTTGGATTTTCGAACATACCGCCAACTTTTTTTATCACGAATTATCATTGCGTAGCAATTACACCTTTACACTAGAAAAGCTTATAAAAATTTTCACAATCTACCTAAAATCTTCAAATGTGTTATTAAATTAATTAATTAGTGTCCTCTTGATTTTAAAAAAAACTTCCATTTTATGATATGGCATTTTTTTTTTTTTTTTTTGTGCTTGGTCAACAAAGAAGCGACCAGAAACATATCGACTGCAAACCTCTATGTTTCTATTCTTAATGTTGGTTGTAAGCGTCTTTAATAGTTTCATGTCATCTTACATTCAAAAAAGGAATGCAGATATGAAAAGAGTTTTTAAAACTGAAATTCTTTCTTCATGATTCGAATTTTTTTTTAACGTGAGTTTACATTTACTTTTTTAACTAGTTATTTTTATGTTAATGTTGCTTTCCTATCCTCCTCATTCCCATTTCTTGCCAGAATGTAAATTTCTAGCTCGCGTGATATTCAAATGAGGTAGAAAGAAGATAGTATTCAAAGGAAGCTTTTTGAAGGTAGAAACAGAGTGCGTTCTGCCTACTGAAGGCCACGTTGCTGAGCTGATTTCCTTGTAAGTAGTATTCTGTGGCGTTGCGTTATTCTTGCCATTTGGCTTATCTCGCCGACTTTTAGGTCAAAGCCGCCAGCTTGCGCGTTACTTCAACTGTGTAACCGTGAGGATAACTTATTATTATTAAGTCAAATTCTTTATCTTGATTTAAGCCATAACTGCTGACTATATTTTGTAAGCACGAGTGGGGCCTTCTATTAACTTTCATTTGGGTTAAATAAAGGGTTCTTTACACCTTTTCTCAGTCTTTGTGGTACCTTATAAGATAGAGTGATAATTCACATCGAAATCGTTTCAGACATTTCGTACATTTTATACTTCCAAGGAAGTACATTTTATGTTTCCATAGAAAGATCCTGACCTATTTTAAAATGAGTATATCTTTAGAATTTCCGATACACAGTTCCGCGACCGCTGGAGATAAAAAGGTCCCCCTCCCCCGTAGAGTGTTGCCATTGCTCGTCTTACAATCGTTGAGTTTGTTACTCAAAAATTCGTTAAAGGTTTACAAAATATAAAACCGATAATAAAACAAATTCTAAATTTCAAATTTGGGCTTCCACATGCCCATATTCGCAGTAGGATTACGTCATTCAAAATTCGATGGCTTTATGTACCGTTGTTTTATCACAATGCGAGAAATATACCAACATTTATGCACATTTTTCATTATTTAATTTCTTCAAATATAATGCAGAACTCGATAACATTTTGGTAGCAACAGTTTGAAAAGCGAAACGGACATTTAGAGTATACTGAACTATCGAAAAACGAAAACGATAGGCCTCCAGGGGCAAAGCCCCTTTGGACTAAAAAAAACTACCTACAGATTTTCTGAATGATTTAGAGGCATATTTCTTTGATATTTTTCTTTTATTTCTTTCACAGTCATAGAAGTTAATTTTATATACGTTTCTTAATTATTGCTTTGCATTTTATAGTAAACCTATAAAATTAATCTTTTGCTGATGCTCAATTTAAGCTAGTTCATTCACTACGTTTAATCAGAGAGATTATTCTATTTGTTATGGAAAGTGAAGATAATTATAAATTGAATTTTATTGGCAATCCTATCTATTCTTCCTCTGCAAGTCCTATAATTAAACTCAATATTATACATTTTAGGGCTTTTTAAATGAAAATTTCCTTTACTACGATGCTTAATATTAATGAATACGAATGAAAATGTTACACATTGCATATTTTTATATACTACAATAATATTCTTGAATGCAAATCATAGGGAGACCAAAGACACGTCAGTTTCAGTATGACCAGTGGCGGTCTGGCTAAAGAAATCGGCCCTGGCAGGAAAAAATATGTCGGCCCTAAGGGTCCATATGGAATTTCTTTACATATATAAATTATCGTTGTCATTATCATCATCATAAAAAATAATTTTATAAAAATAAAAAATATATCTTTGCAGAAAAGTAACATTTTATTCATATATATATTATATAACAATAAATAAGAGCGACTAAATAATTATATAAGCAAAACAGAGGTTGATTCATAATCAGCCATTTTAGTATTTTTTTAAATTTAGGTGCTTGGCAAATATTTCCTTCATTGTACTTCAATTTTTGCTTTAGCCAAAATATTCTTCTCTGTGTTCACCAATAGCAATGATTCCAAATTAGCTTGCGTCATAGTACTCCTTAATCTACTTTTAACAATTTTTAATTTTGAAAAAGCTCTTTCGCATTCAACTTGCGTTATAGATATAAACTTATAAGCAAAAGGTGAGTATAAAATTATAAGCAAAAAAGAAATTGGCGTACTCATTACTATATAGATTATATTTTAAGAGAAATTTACATACAAAAAATTTTTCCAAAAATTGCATATAGCTTTGGATGAATGCTCATTAATAGACAGAGCTTCTCCTTGTGACTCGGTATCAGATTCAAAATAATGATTTTCAATTTAATTTTCTAGTTTTTCCCATTTAATTACTAGGTTTTGATATTCTTCCTTAAGATTATCAATTATTATACCTACATAGTATCCTAATAATATGGATATACACTCAAGAGCCAAAACATTATGACCACCTGTCAATAACGAGTTGGGCCACCTTTGGCGCGCAACACAGCTTCAACCCGCCTTGGCATGGATGCCATAAGTCCTTGATAGATGGCCGGAGACAGATTCTACCAGATGTTGTAGCAACGGTCACGCAAATCCGAGATATTGCGAATTGGTGGTCTTTGACCTCTGAGCTGCCGTCCCATGACATCCGAAATGTGTTCTATAGGATTGAAATCTGGTGAGTTAGGCGGCCAGGACATTAACTGGAAATCAGCATCATGTTCCTGGAACCACTCCAACACAATTGTAGCCTTGTGACGCGGGGCGTTGTCCTGTTGGAACATTCCATTTCCAGCTGGAAAAACAGAGGCCATGTAAGGGTGCAACTGGTCCGCAATGATGTTCAGATACCCTGCAGCATTCATGGTCTGCTCTACCACAACCACGGGTCCCAGAGACGCCCAAGAGAACGTCCCCCAGAGCATAATACCGCCACCACCGGCATGTGTATGACCTACTGTGCATTGAGGGAGCAACTGTTCGCCTGAAAGACGGCGTATACTGACACAGCCATCGGCGTGATGAATGATAAACCGTGATTCATCTGACCAGGCAACTCTCTCCCACAGACCCATGGACCAATCGCGATGTTCCCGGGCCCAGCGCAGGCTCAGTTGGCGATGACGCTTGGTCAGCAAAAACACACGAGTGGGACGTTTGCTGCGCAGCCCCGTATCCAACAGTGTCCGCTGAATAGTGTGCTCCGATACTTTTCTACTTGGTAAGTATTTTTAACTATTAAATTCAAAAATCTCGTGAAGAAAAAGAACAAGTGATAGAAATTTTCTGTAACTGAATTCTAACTGAAGATTTCAAAAATAACACACTTGTTACCTTTAGGCTGAACTAGGGGAAAAAAAAAAAAAAAAAAAAAATAATAATAATAATAATAATAATAATAATAATAATAATAAATAATAATAAATAAAAATAAAAATAAATAAATAAAGGCATTTCGAATAAAGCTATTAAATTTTTATTCCCTTTCCGCACAACCTTTTTCTGTGAATAAAGATTTTGATTTTCTTCTGTGTTATATTTGAAAAAAAAAAAAAAAAAAAAAAAAAACTGAAAGGTTTCAGATTTTAAATTACATCTAAAAGGGCCTTTTTTTAACGTTTTGTGTGTTACCTTTATTTATTAAATATCATGTTCTTCGCACTTAAACCATAAATTTCAGTTCAATAGCAATGTCGCAAAATAATTTTAAAATGAGCCTATCTTTAGATTTTCGATACACAGTTCCGCGCGCTGGAGATAAAAAGGTCCCCCCCCGGTAAATTGTTGCCATTGCTCGTCTTCCAATCGTTGAGTTTGTTACTCAAAAATTCGTTAAAGTATACAAAATATGAAATCGATAATAAAACAAATTTCAAATTTGGTCTTCCACATGCCCATATTCACAGTAGGATTACGTCATTCAAAATTCGATGGCTTTATGTACCGTTGTTTTATCACATATATTTATGCAGATTTTTCATTATTTAATTTCTTCAAATATAATGCAGGACTCCAACATTTGGTGGCAACAGTTTGAAAAGTGAAACGGGCATTTATAATGATTCAACGCAAAATCGCAAAACGGAAACAACAGTCCTTCAGGGACAAAGCCCCTTTGGACTAGCAATGAAAAATCTAATTTAAAAGACAAAAATGATGATTAAAAATACGATTTGCAGTTAATACAATAGTGGAAATTAAAAGTACAAAACTTATATATTGCATATAATATACAACATAATACTATTCTTCTCCTCATGTATATAGCAATCTGTTTTCGTTTAAAAAAATCGGAGAATTACATAAAGCTGGAATCGCATCGCGCTTAGCCTCGGCATTGCGCACTGCTTCGACAGTGAGCACCAGCCATGATCATGATCCCCCTAGAACAGTTCCAACTCCAATACAATGAAAGTAAAAGAGGGTTACTGTTTTTAACCTTTTAAAAATAACCGACAGCAATCAGAAATACAGGAAAAATGAAAAAAAAAAAAAAAAAAAATACTGAGCAAAATTAAAAGGTGGATCCTAATTTTAAAGCTAAGTGAAATATGACCAGACATAAAGAAGTTGATCCCTCTTGAATAGGCCCAAATTTCACAATAAATTTTAGAATTAAAGAATTATTACTTAAATTTTGATAATTAAAATGGTAACCAATTTTAAATCTAATATTTTTTATGTGTGCATATTTAATTACAGTGGCGTAGCTCAGCTGGGGCCAGGGGGGACATCCGTTCCCGGGCGCAGCATCCAAGGGACGCCAAATTGATGATACACATTTCAGAATGAAATGTTTTCCGTTATTGGAACACAGAAAGGGGCACAAAATCTTTAGGTGTCCCGGGCGCTTAAAACCAACCTTAGCTACGCCTCTGATTTAATACAAATAGCCAACAGGTTGTGCAAATATACATTTTTTAAAATATTTCTATTGAGAAATTGAAAAATAATCATTCTGAAATGTAGTGATGGTATTAAAGTTTTTAAATTTTTGTTTAGATGGTTAGCATTAGTCAAAAGGTTGAGAACCGCTGCTCTAAATCATTTAGAAAAACTGTAGGTAGGACTTTTTTTTTTTCAGTCAATTTTTCTGTTGGTAGGTTTTTGTTTTTCTGTAGATTTCCGAATCAGACATAAAAGAAATAATTTCTACTTTCATTCATTTAAAATGTAGAAAGTAAAAATTCATATGTAAATATGTATATATATATATATATATATGCATAGTTTTTAATAATTAAATTCAATTTGATTATCTCCTAGGAAATGAAAAGAAATATTAATTTTTAATTAATATATATATATATGTATGTAGTTTAATTAATTACAATTTTTATACATAAATTGTTTAATTAATTTTTAAATTAAAAATACAATTTAACTATTTAAAACATAGTTTTTGTTTAATTTTTTTTTTATTGTAGACTCTCTTCTATCACTGACGGAGAATGGAAACAAAAAAGATGATTACTTTTTTGTAACAAACGCTATTCTAAGTTTTTATGTGAAATTGCAATGGCAGTCGAAGCCCCAAATAAGATGAAATCCGGTATTTTAATTATTTAGCTATTGAATTTTCATTTAATTAATTAAATTTTTATTTAGCTCTTTACATTTTAATCAGTTTTAATTTTAATTATTTTATTTACTTATGTTTGTTCGTTTTTTCGTGTCTTTCCATAGAGCTTAGGAACTTCTAATTGTAAAAATTAAACTCTGGAAGTAACTAAAAGTAAAGTTTTTTGCCAAACGTGCATTAATTTTTCAAAGAATATTCATGAATAAAACACAAGTTTCATATTTAACTTATATATTCCTCCATGCTCCTGAAACGAGAATTTTTTCATAACCACGCAGTGGAATGAAAAGTAACGTTGAAATACCGGTGTAATTGAAATTCAAATATGCACTTGTAAAGCGTGGTAGTGGTGGCGGCATCTATCGATATATGTAGTAATTAAGAACTGATGTTGTTTTATTTCTGTTAAAAAAAGGTAGAGTTTAGAAAAATATTTAACTTAAAACTGAACTTCGATATATACCGTTATATGAATACACTTATGAGATCTTTAAAAAATTTGTAATTAATCGTGTAACACAATAACATTTTTATTTTTTAATTTAGATTTGTTTATAAGAAATCTTTTCACTCTAGATTTGTTTATAAGAAATCTTAATGAAACTAATTGAAAACAATATTTAAGATTTTTCGCATTAAGTATACTTTCAAAGTGAATAATCTTTAGCTTTTTATTTAATATAGGTATAATTTTTCAAAACGAAATTCTCAATAAATTTTGTGTTTACATCGAATTATATTTGCAACTGAAAAGGATTTTTCTTCTTTTAGTGTCAGTTAAAACATTTAAATATTTTTAGTATAATATTTTATAGAAATATTAACTAATTATCTTAAATGAAGTTTAAATTGATTCAAACGCTGCAGAAACGGAATTTGTCTTTCATTAGAACATTTAGAAAGCATTATTCTCTCAAGACGGGAACTTAAACTTATGCTTTCTTTTTTTTAAAACCTTTTCCAAATAAATGTTGTGAAGTGTTTGATAGATCATGTCATTCCTAAAATGCATGCTCCAATTATACACTAAAATGAACATAAATATTTTTAACTTTAATGCTTCATGACTACTAAAACAATCTTTGTTCTGTCTTAAAATCAAGATGAACTTTTAAAATTTGAATAATTACTCTGTTACTGGCTATCTTTTTTTTGGGGGGGGGAAGAAAGAGATTCTCGGAAGATAGATTTCATACTAAAAATACTTAAATCTCAGTTAGCTTTACGTAAAAAAAAAAAAAAATCAGATTATTAATGCTCATTTTTAAATGATTTAATCAAGGGAAAAAATTCTTGAATATCTTATTCGGCAAAATTAGGAAATAAATTTCAAGTTTGACGGACAACGAAAAGTAGCTTTTCATGCTGTACGAGTGCTTCATTTTATATTTATTTAATATTATTTTTTTTTAATTAGTATAATTATTTTCCAAAAATAATTTTTTTCTCAAATTTCATCGTTGTAGTTTGAATATTGCCGAACCAAATAATTAATAGTGAAAGAAGACGTGAAACAACTAAATTGTGGTGTTTATGCAAAAGTCGTTAGTATTTTGATTTTTCGCAACGGTTTGAGCGGATTTGTTTCCTCCCTAATTTTGAATTTTTTTATATATATTTTTAAACTTATTCTTTGCATTAAGTTAAAAAAGAAGTATGCCTCAAGGATCTCGTTTGAAGGGAAAGAGCAATCCCAAGAAACCAAAGATTACAAAAGTATCCAAAAAAGGTGAGTATTTACTTTAAATTTAACATCATAAAGACATGATATGTGCAAATGGTATATATCTAATAAAATATCTCAACTGAAGTAAATACAAAGATTAATTTTTTATATTATAGATTTAGTATATTGTGCGAAATGGCAAAGAGTAGCTTTCAGTTTTCGCGCCAAATATGAATTTTGTTTTTCACTAAATGTTGAATCTGATGTAACGGTTTTTATTGTAAGTTCTAATATGCATAAAAATCTTCGTTTTACAAATACATTTCTTCTTGTCATCTTTTGTAACAGTTATATAATCAATATTCGGGCTTTTAATCTAGTATAATTACTATGTTTTCTTTATTATTAGCGTATACATATTCAGTAATCTTAAATTGAAAAAGTAACTATACTTTTCAGGAAGCGTTGCAGGATTCCAAATGTTTAATCGTAAGGTGATAAAAATAGATATTTAATACTTATTTTTAATTCCAATATTTATTTTTAATTTTCCCTTAATTTTATTATGAATAAGCTGTATTATTTTTCACTGTCTAAGTCCAATATAGGATTTAAAAGAAAAATTGGTAAAAGTATATTTTAGGGTATCTATCCCTTGGTAGTACATAGATACCGAGTTTGTGCTATTCTTTGACTTGTTATTTTGGCTTCTAAAATATCTTGCAAAAGGCGGAGTTTTTGTCAAGCCATTCTGTTGTTATCACTATTAGATGCTCCTTAAACTATTATTTCAGCAATTTGGTAGATGATTTAAGTTTTAGTGTTAGAAATACTTAATGCTAAATTACTTACTTAATACTAATGTTATTTACATGTAAATCAGTTTCTGGTTGATCTTTAGTTTATGGTAACTTGGTGACCAACTCTCCTACAGCAACTCTCTATTTTTTTTTTTTTTTTCCTGCCGCCATTTTGTCTTCACGAAGTAAAGACATATTTCTTTTCTTTTTATCTACTGAACACTTCTTCCAACAATCTACTAGCCGAATTACACTTATGCTAGAAATTTTATCTAACAAAACTGCTTAATCATGACAAATATTCACTGCAAAATTGGGAAAAAGTGCACAATACCATACTCCTTACGCGTTTTTCAAAATAACACATACACATAAACCATGTACACGTAGACTTATTTTTACTTAAAAAAACATCCCAGAATTACACAAAAATAGCATTGCACACACTCTTCACTATATCCATGTACACTGCTTTTTTTCTCATAAATTAGAAAAATTTCACGAAAATACATGACAATTTTCTGAATCTTTAAACTCGGTAAAAAGAACATATATGAAATTACCTGATCGCGAAAAAGTATATACCCTTTCCAAATATGAACATTTCCACACATAAAATAAATAAAATATCCAAAAACTTTTACCTCTAAATCATCTATCATATTATAAACGTCACCAACGAATTCATACTGCAAGCATTACAAATACTTAGTGTCAAATATTTAAATTATTTCCATGCACGTTTACTTCAACTAAAACGTGTACCAAATTCCTACAAGCATAAAATTCACAAAATAACTATCATTTAATTAAAATATCACTAAACCATGTACGCGTCGACTTATTTTTACTTAAAAAAAAAATCCCAGAATTGCAAAAAAATGGCATTGCGCACACCCTTCACCATATCCATGTACACTGCTTTTTTCTCATAAATTAGAAAAATTTCACGAAAATGCATGACAATTTTCTGAATCTTTAAACCCGTTAAAAAGAAAATATATGAAATTACCTAATAACGAAAAAGTATATACCCTTTCCAAATATGAACATTTCCACGTATAAAATAAATAAAATATCCAAAAACTTTTACCTCTAAATTATCTATTATATTATAAACATCACCAACGAATTCATACCACAAACATTACAAATACTTAGTGTCAAATATTTAAATTATTTCCATGCACGTTTACTTCAACTAAAACGTATACCAAATTCCTACAAACATAAAATTCACAAAATAACTATCATTTAATTAAAATATAATTAAATTCAAAAACACTACTTAAAATATAAATAAGCACATACATTAAATTAATAAAAATTAGCTTACAATCCTAATTACTTTAAACTAAATCATTGCTAATAACAATTTTCCCAATAATAACCTTAAATAATTAAAAATACTAACTTACTTAATCTTCTTCAGAATCTTGCTTACATGGTGGATACACTTTTATTATGTATTCAATACAATTATTGAACGATTTTTTCTGCGAATTTTTCCTCCACACTTCCTCCGCTAAATAAAAAGCAAAATTCTCTTTATCACAATGCCTCGGAATGGCGCTTTTTATAGCACTCCACGTGCCCTCTATTGTATTGGTATGTGCACCTGTTTCCGGATCTTTAAAATAATATTTGTGGTTCACAGCAAGATGTTTAAAACCTTCATCTTCCAAACATTCATACGATTTTTCACTTTAGACAGCGCCATACAATCCCAAAATTATTCAACCCTACTTCACACAACACACAATGAAGCTTAATACAAAATAATATACAACCACAGATATTTTTCCAAATTCCCCCCTTTTCCGATTAAAGAACCATAATTCGTCCATTAATATCACATGACATATCCCATGATCTCTCATTTCCCTCACACAAAATAATGCGTAATCGGAACTGAGTACTGCTCACATTATTACCAAAGTCCCAGGTCGCCTCCAAAATGTTGCCAAACTACCAGTTACCATATTCTAAAGATCAGCCCAGTTTCTTTCAGGCAGAAAATCCTTTGTCACCTATGCTTTATAGACATTCCTCTTGAAATCTGTAGAAATTCTGGAAATAAATGTAACACAAGTGCATCTTAATTTAATGGGATAATTAAAAGATATCAAATAAATGTTACTTAACGTATTCACGCTATCACCTTGCCACATTTAGCAACTTTTTCCAGGTGAAAAGGGTAAAGTTACTTATTGGGAGCAAGTTAGTGTTTTTTGCACTTGTTTTAAGAAAGATTCCCAAACTATTGATATTTATTGTAAGCTGCTAAATATTATCAACATATGAAAAGAAAACATACTTAAGCAATTTAAAATACAAATTTGAATTATTAAATAAGGATTACGTGATACATTTAAAAAAATACATATTCTTCAAATCTTTTTTTTTTTTTTTTTTTTTGTGTGTGTGTGTGTGCATTTTTCTTCTCCTTAACTACACAGTGACCTGTTTTAGCTTTAAAAAAAAAAAAAAAAAAAAAAATTGCACAGACTTTGGCTTGCAACAAGAGCTGCTATCTAGGAAAAGCAGTAAAAATATATTTATGGGTGCGCCGTGGCGATTTTTTATGGTACGTGGATACAGAGTTTGTACAGTTCTCGTTATTTTGGCTTTGTGTAGCGGCGGTTTTGACACAAAAATCGCCGCTACACAAAGACAAAATAACAAGTCAAAGAATTGCACAAACTCGGTATCCTTGTACACACCAACCTATTTTCACTTAAAAAAAATCAGAGAATTCCACAAACTTGGCATTGTGCACTCCCTTGACTTTATTCATGTACACATCAACCTATATTCACTTAAAAAAATATCAGAGAATTGCACAAAGTTGGCATTGTGCACTCCGTTGACTTTGTCCATGTATACATTGATTTATTTTCACTTAAGTCAAAGGAGCACCCAATTCTGCAGTAGAGCCAAACAAAAAATACATAATCTCAATAAACTAAATTTTAAATCAAACAATAAAATGACATAAAAAAGGAAATTCATCTTATGCATCTAAGCGCTACACGAATCAAATATCCACTTATTTTGAAATTTCTGAGTCCTTCAAACTGTGGTACACAAAATTCCTTAACAGCATCCAAAAAAGTTCCTAAAATTATCTGAACTAGAATCCGTGTATCTGCGTCGCCGCATAAATTCACAAAAATAAGTGTAAAAATTATCCTCTACGTTCAGTCATACACATTTCCTTCCTACAAACAGGACACTTAAGATGGTTACTAAGTAAACCATCATTTACACACCAGTCAATTAATGCACTCTTCCCCTTTCGTTCCAAATCGTACAGAAATTCAAATTAATCTTAACATTCAACCATTCTACCATTTAGATAAAAAAACAAGTAGTGTACTTCCTAACCAACACACACCACAAACCTTGCAAATCTTTTTTCTCGTCATTCAAAATTTACAGCAACATGCAATCGATTGCATTATAATAGAGTTTTCAAACTCAGGTTACCATAAATGAAACAGCAACTTCACGATAATACAAGGGGCACCCTTCAATCTAACCGGGAAAGCATTTCCTTGTTGCTTCCTTTAGAATATTTTCAGCAAAATTCTATATTGTTGCAGAAATTTTATCCCAGTTTTTTTATAGTACTGGCAAAATCTACAAGTTTATATTTTAAAACTAACTCAGAGGCTGCATATTAGGATTTATTCTGAAAACCATTTGAACTTGGAATTTATTGAAAAAGAATGATAAAGTGGCGAAATTGTTTGACTGAAACGATTGCTATGAACATGGTTGCCAGAGTTTAGCACATTCTGAAAATTTGGCAATTTCCATTAAGGTGGTTGCGTTAATATGTAAACTTTTGACAAAAAAATTGACTGTTTGGTTATAAGTTTTTTCTGTAGTTCTGAAGAATTTTTTATACTGTACAGGAGTAACAACAGAAAAGTTTAGGGAGTTATGCCAAAATTTATTCACATAGAGGAAAAAAAGAAATGTATAAAGAATAGCTGTATATGATACAAAAATGAAATTTGCATAAGATCGTGTGTAAAATCATGATTTTATTATACTTTTAGATATGTTTTAACGTAGGGTTAATCTTTGAATTATGGTAACTTGGCGATTTTTTGGCGAAAATATGGCAACCAACCCTGCTACAGCAACCTGCTAGTTTTGTTTTGGACGCCATTTTGTTTTCATGAAGTAAAGGCTTTTTTTTTACTCAACATTTTTTCCAACAATCTGCTAGCCGAATTACGCTTATACTAGAGCTTTAATGGAACAAAAATGCTTAATCATGACGAAGATTAGGTGCGAAATTGGGAGAAAGTGCAGAATCGCCCACTGCTTGTCGCGTTTTTAAGAATTGCACATACACGGTATCATCCATGTACACGTCGACCTATTTTCACTTAAAAAAACATCCCAGAATTGCACAAAAATGGCATTGCGCACACTTGACTTTATCCATGTACACTGCTAAAGTCCTAGCTAGTAACTTTTATTGCCTTACTAAAATGTCGCCAAACTACCTGTTATCATATTCCAAAGATTAGCCTAAAGTAGAATTCCTTAACATTTTGGCTTGCAAATGTTTAGAAATAAAAATCAATAGTAAATCAGTATTATAATTTTTTTATTAAATTTTCGGTACTTACGTATTATCGCAACCAGGTTGGCGCGATTTGTAAGTTTGAGTAAAAAAGTATGAATAGAAAGAAAATGTACATTTATTAATTACAGATAATTTTTAATACAGTTTTTTATATTATTTTGTTTTAAAATATAAAAAAGCAATTAAACCCTTCCGGTTTCGAATTTGAATAAATTGCAGAATTATTTTTTCGGCGGAAATCTTTTATCGCCTTACTAAAATGTCGCCAAACTACCTGTTACCATATTGGAAAAGATTAGCCTAAAGTAGAATTCCTTAACATTTTGGCTTGCAAATGTTTAGAAATAAAAATCAATAGTAAATCAGTATTATAATTTTTTTTTTATTAAATTTTTGGTACTTACGTATTATCGCAACCAGGTTGGCGCGATTTGTAAGTTTGAGTAAAAAAGTATGAATAGAAAGAAAATGTACATTTATTAATTACAGATAATTTTAATACAGTATTTTATATTATTTTGTTTTAAAATATAAAATAGCAATTAAACCCTTCCGGTTTCGAATTTGAATAAATTGCAGAATTATTTTTTCGGCGGAAATCTTTTGGCTATTGCTTTTAGCACTGATTGAAAACCGTCTTCGCCATTAACAGCTTGAGCTTGGCGCCATATAAATCCGATAAGCTATGAGTCAAGATGATGACGGGCTGTTCCTCTCTGTTTTTTGTTGCGCTATTTGGCTGAGCCCCACATGCACTCTACATGTTGTGTGTGAATGCCCGTGTTGGGATCCACAAAGTTATATTTGTGATTAACAGTTCCATGCAGAAATCCAGCATTTTCGAACTCACTTGTATTGTATCCTTTCCAGCAATCCGAATAAATGATGCTTCCTTCCTTGATGTTTTCGCAAATTTTTTCCATGAGGGTAACGGCGCTTCTGTTAGGTACAGTAACCAAAAAAGGCCCTTTCTTTTCTGGGCAAATTCCGCCGAAAACCCATTGCTGTGGTAGTACATGCCCAGTGTTATTTTTTCTTTTTACAAATAAACTTTCGTATAACACGTAGGGTCGCCAAATTTGGCGATTTATGCGAATTTTGGCCTGGTTGCGTTAATACGTAAGTACCAAATTTTCTTTAATTTCATTAACTCAATTTTAAAATAATTTAAACATCTTTTCAATAGATCTAAAAATATAATATGCAGTAAAGCTATTCTGATGACCTCAAACTACTAGGTTATTATAAATGATTTACTGCATTTCAAAATGTTCTGTTTTCAGATAGACTAACAGTTAATACTTGGCAAGTTTTCTTACATTCTGGAGTTATTCTCTGCATACTTTGTTTCTCACCTGACTTCCGAGCTGAGTTGAATTTTGTACTATGAATTTCCTCTCAGGTTTCCTGATCTAATGCCACATCTAATGAACCTCCTTGTTCCTTAAACTGTGTTTTTGTATGTATTTCTCTACCAACAAGAATAGAACTTGGAAGTCCCTTTATGCTGTTATGATGATCCTAACAAAAGAAAAAAAAACCTAAGAAATGTGTATGATAATTCATAAAACCAGACTGGCTTGCAAATAATGATAAATAAAGAATATTTTTAATGCAATATTTATTTACAAATATGAAAAGCCAGCTAAAATGTCTAAAAGATGACACCACAATTTGAATACATTATAACCACTACTGCCATCTATGGCAGCTTAGAATACAAAATCATGGATTTACATTTAACTATAAAAGGTATGGACGGAACTTGGATGTGCCTCATGACCAAAGAACACATAGTAGAAATGGACAATCTGCCCTTGAAGTTATTCAAAGAACCAATCAATTTTACTTAGCAAATTAACTTTGATTCCAGAAAATGGAGCTGTAGCTCTTTTACAGTTCACAGACAGCTCTTTTTGAAACCATGCCAGGAACAGAGATCTGCTGTTCCAATCTGATTCGTTTTACTGAGAGAGCAACTGCCTGATAAATAAATAAAAATTTAGCCTATTTTAGTTTTCTGTAATAATTACAACAGATTAAAAGATATATGGCAAAACTGAAAAAATATTTTCCAAATTTGTATGGATTGGAACATTAACAAATTAACTATACCTAATCAAAATATTAGAATGAATGATATCTTATTTACAGAGGAATTCAAATGAATTAAAAGATCAGAAAGGACGATCCCTGTCATAAAATTTTACAAAAGAAATTTAAAATCCATAATTATTTAATATTAATTACTCTAGTTAGTGAAAAAAGAGCAGAAGGAAGTTGGAACCATACCAGTAAACTTTGATTTCTATATTCGGGGAGAAAACTATGTTTATCCCCCACGTTAAAACTGAATTGAATTTTTATCATTTCTCAGCTTCATGAAAAATTTTTATTCATGAATTTTATTATTTGTGTAGGAAATATATATTCTAGGGAATCTCAAAACTGCAGTTTAAAGAAATCAGTTTGGGTATTAGGTAATGTTTGACTGAGTTGATTCTTTCCATCCCATAGTTTGCTCAATCTTTTTAGAGGAACCTTGCTAACGACTCTTGATTCATCCTTTGTCCTGAATATTTTTTATCAAGGTTCATTTCAGTGAGGGAACAGTTCTGATCCGATCCGATAAAAGGGCAGTTTTGCCCATCTCATCATCTTAGAGCGTTCGTAATTATGTGGAAATATTCATTAAGTGTTATTCTTACATATCCATTATTATTTTATGTATGATATTTTTGAAATTTGATGAATTATTTAAAGTAGCCCTGTATTTAGTGATTTTATAACTTAGTAACTCAGTTGCAATTATTATTATTATTATTATTGTTATTATTTTCATAAATGCAGTAACCTTTTAGTTTCATGTATTTGTACTAGGATTGCTAAAATTAAAAGCCTGTAAATAAAAGTATATTTCTCTTAACCTTAATATATGGGCTTCGAAATGTGAAGATATTTAACTTTCCTTTCCTAGTATAAGTTTTCCCCTCTCTGAAATATCTACAAGCCATTTCTTATTTTCAAATGAAAACTGTGATCTCTTAAATGATCGAAAAGTTGAATTCATTATCAACATTGAATTGGGCTTTCAGTTATTCAAACTAGAGCAGTGGTTCTCAAACATTTTTGTCCCATACAGTCCTTTCACCATTGCTAGATCAATCCCCCCTTTTTTACAAAACTTAAACTATTATATGCACACATACATACAATTATTTATATTATTTTCCAAGGTGTTTTATAAACCAAGTAAGTAAAAGTAGAGAAAATGTTGGTAAATACCAAAGCTTTAGTAATTTTTTTTTAATATTCATAATTTAAAATTAATTGCTTAACAGCCAAATAGAGGTTAACTGCATTCCTCCCTTGGGGGAGGGGAGGAAATTCTCTCTAGGTTGAAAACCTCTGAACTAGAGTAATTAATATGAAATTATTATGGATTTTAATTTCTTTTGTAAAATTTTATGGCAGGGCTTGTCCTTTCTGATCTTTTAATTCATCTGAATTCCTTTGTAAATCAGATGTCATACATTCCAATAGTAAATGTTGGTTAGGTGTAGTTAATTTATTAATGTTCCAATGCATATAAATTTGGGAAATACGAGTATGTTTCAGTTTTGCCATATAGCTTGTAATCCGTGGTAATTATTATGTAAAACTAAAATAGACTAAAATTTAGTTTATTTATTAGTATAAATAAATTTTAAAGAATTACATTTTTATTATGAAAATTCTATATTATATTATTTGTAATAGTAAATTCATACTGATAGCCCACTTATAATTTTTATTCATTATATATATTCAAGACTCTCTCTCTTCCCCCCTCCCCTTTGAAAAAAGCACAAGGAAAGTATTTTTCTATGTAATCACAGTCAAAAGTAAAGTATGGTTTTAAATGTTTCCCACCAAAATCACTTGTCTCCAGACAGAAAGACTGAAAGAGTCTTTTTCAGTTCTTACTTGCTTTTATGTAGTATTTTAGACCAGTTATAAGTTTCATATTTACAATTTCCTCTGTTGATAGGCCCTTTTTAGAAAGTGCTGCAAAAAGATAGGCAGGATTTCAAATAGTGGTTGCTCGGTTTGTAAAACCGGCAACACTGTGCACACAGTTGCGTTAGGTAGACAAAAGTATGCAATTGCCAGTTATCGACATTGCTTGGAGCGGAGTGCATTGCGCTTTCGTTGTTGAGGAGTTTATTAGAAATCGGGAATCTGCAATAGCGATACAGCGTGCCTTCCGTAATCAGTTTGATGTTGGTCGCCATGGCGCGGTTCCGGATGGAAGAAAAATTTATCGGTGGGTTTTACACTTCAGAGAAACAGGTTCTGCGCTTAAATGAAAATCTAAACATCGGAAAATGTGAATGCAGTAAGAGTTTCCGTACGACAGTCTTCAAGGCATACAGCTGCTTTGGGAATTTCCGATAGAAGTGTTCGAAGAATTTTACACAACTTACTCCAAATGCATCTGTAGAAAATGACGGTAGTGCAGGAATTAAGTGAAAGAGATTTTGAAACGCGTACAAATTCAAGCTAGGATATTCTTTAAAATATTCCCCCGAGGTGCTGTATTCATGTCTAGCAATGAAGCTCACTTTCACCTATCGGGTACCATAAATAAGCAAAATTTCCGTTATTGGTGGGCAAATAATCCACAGAAACTTCATGAGCGACCACTTCACAGTTTAAAGGTTACCTCTGGTGGTCAATATCTGAATTTTGGGTCTTTACTTTTTCGAAGAAGATGGAATAACGGTAACAGTCAACGGAGATTGATATTTTGATACGCTTAACAATTTCCTGTGTCCAAAAGTTAACAAGTTGAACGATAATCGAGAACATCTTTGGTTCCAGCAGAATGCTACATCGCACACCACGTGTCATTCACTTAATCTTCAAGAAATGTTCCCAAACAAAGTGGTGTCTTGACGGGGTGATCTCGGCTGACCGCCGCATTCGCCTGATTTGTCTCCTTGCAACTTTTTTCTTTGAGGTTACCTCAAATTGAGAGTTTTTACACATCATCTGCGGACTTTGGAAGAATTAAAGGCAGACATAAGACAAGAAATTGCCACAATTCCCCAAGAAATAATCCATCGGGTAATGACGCACTTCCGTAAGAACTTACAAGAGTGCATCGACAATAAGCCGCCATTTAAAAGATATCATTTAAAAAAATAATGTTCCTAAATGGCATGAAATGTAGATTTCAAAAAGAAATTTAAAAAAAATTTTGCTTTATGTGATTTGGTTTTTATTAACATCCCAAATAGTACCTATCATTTTGCCGCACCTTGTCATGTCACCTTTCATGTCAAAAAAAGGTAATATAACTAATTAATTAAAAAATTTTTCTTGATCTCACCATTCAGTTTGTTATTAAAAAAAATAATAATAATGTCGGTTCATGTATGCTTAGCATTTTAACGCGTTGCTACCAGCTTGACCCATCGGCGGGTCATACTTGTCTGTTCTGTGGGGCGGCATGACCCACCGGTAGGTCATGCTTGATTGTTCTGCGGGCTGGCATGACTTACCGTTGGGTCACGCTTGTATATCAAAACATATAATTATTAAGAAATATATAATTTTATAATATAATAATTTAATTTTAAAATTTGGCGCCGTGCCGCCCCACAAAACGAACCGCTAATTTAAGCGTCGCCGCATGAAAAGAACAATGAATATCTGCACCACTGTCAACGTGTTAATGAATGAATTCTAATCAACTTCACATCTAAATTCCATTATTATTTCAGACTTAACAAATCCCTTATCTTAAAGCTGAATCTCTTATACTCTATAAAATGTCTTCCTTTCTATGGTATTCTAATGCAGCATTTTCTGAACTACACACAAGTAGTCACTAAATGGTCTGTGAATAATTATCAAAATTGAGATTAAAGAACAATAAAACATTATTTGCTTTTATTTATATAAGACAATTTAAAACAGTGGTTTAAATTGCTTTCACAATATATTTAATAATGTAGCATGATATCAGATGACTTACGTTGCCAATGAAATACATGCAGAATTCTGTTCTGTACTCAGAAGTAGAGAAATATTTCAGTGTCATTTCAGCATTTAAAAGTGTTAGTTTTCTTTGTACATTTTACTTTTTTTAATTGATATTTAAGTATAAAATATTTACTAATTAATAAGAGCAGTGGCGGCTCGTAATAAGCACTATGGAACTGCAGCACCCCCTATTTCCACTTACTATTATATTTAATATAGTGTGCCCTTTAGTCTTGAATTCTTTCTTTATACTTTTACAATACATGATCCTTAAACATAATGTCAGTAGCTATCCCCCACTTTGTGAAAAGGTACAAAAATCTTTGTTTGGAACTGCGAGCTTCACAGTTCCAGCGACGTGGTGTTTGGCTGTTCTGCGCATGCGCACACAGAAAACAGCACGCGAGCCGGGTAGAGAGAAGAGCACTGTCGCTTTTGCAGTGCCGAAATTCTGGCATGTTGTTGAAAACATGATTTCTTTTTACTCTGCGTGTGTGGTATTAACAGAGTTCATGAAAATTTGCCTTACAGAAATTCGCTCAACATCAAATGCAGACTAAACTATTGCAAAAGCAACAGGAATTTTAAAATATCTAAATGAAGATAATTTCAAGTTTTGGTTAGAGCTTTTTTATCAAATGCCTCATGTTGAAATAATATACAACTAAATGCAATCCAGAGAAATTAGTGTGTTTAAAGTTAATGAATATATAACAAATTTCAAAACTGCTATTTTATATTTAAGAAACTCAAAGAACTGTGAGAATTTTTCAAAGACACTGGAAGCAGAAGCTAAGGAAATATGTGACTTTATACTATGTATTAATATAATGCACAGATATTCTTCCACTAAACACTTAGCAGCTGCTAAAGTGTTTAACAGGAAATGCTTAGTTTTAGGAATGAACATTCTACAGAAGAAATAGTACTGACTACTGAAGCATATCCAATGATTGGCAAAGAAAAGCTTGAAACTGAACTAAAAGTATTCTATTATAGTTTTGATATCCATAAATACTAAAAATTAATTGAGCTACTGAAATTTATCTTCGAAAATAATCTAGATGATGTTCTTAGTGAAATTACGAAACTGATAAAAATTCTCTTGAGAGTTCCCCTGACTACATCAGATGCAGAATGCTGCTTTTCAACATTGAAAAAAATGAAAACTTTTCTAAGAAGCACTAGGAAGACTAAATGGGCTTGGATGGCTTTCAATAAAGAAAAATTTCCTCGGTTGTCATTGAGATTAAGGAGAAAATTATTGATCTTTCATGCAAATTAAAACAAAAGGAATGGATTTCATTTTTAAATGAATAGATAAAGATTGAACTGTAACAATTTTGGTTAAAGTAATTAAGAAATGTTTAATTTTTTTCTTGTAAGATTTCATGAAGTTACAAAATAAATTTTCTTTTTATATTCCTTTTACACAATTTTAAAACAAAAGTTAAATTTTTTTGAAACAGCACCCCCAATAATTTTAGCCACGAGCCGCCACTGAATAAGAGTATGATTTTTATCATTAAAAATACTAATATTTTAAAAAATGACTATTGTACTTTTTGTTCTAATGTAGATATACCAGAACATTGTAGATTTCTTCACTAGAAAAGAATGAATTTGACTGTTTTCTACCTTAGATAACTTTTTTAATGAAAAAGGGTACTTGCATATCATCCTGTTGACTGTGAAACTGTTGCCGAACAATTTAATTTAGGGCCAATTATGGATAAGTAGGATGTAATAACACTCATAACATTTACACTTGTAACACAATTTAATCTTGATAAGCCACTGTTGAATGAATACTTTAAAAAACGACTGCCCGTTTAACATAAGAGCCAGACCATCGGATTTTAATACTTGAAACAAATCTCATAATTGCTTCATCTAAACATTTTTATAAAATCCCTATTTATGCTGCATTTGCACCCTTTGTTTTGTGTTTGTTTTGTGTTTGACTCCAAGACTGGTACACCTCTATACTGTAGAGATTCATCCAGATCAGTGGTCGCCAACCCTTAGAACTTTACGGACTACTAATATGATTTATTAAAAAAAAACTTAAATTAGACCTTAAAAACAACATATTAATACGCAAAAACAATATTCAACTTTCCAATACATGTAATTCTAATTTTTATTTGTTAATATAATTTTCGAAATATTTGGTGTTCAGTAGCGTGCCTTTATGGAAATTCAGGCTACGCCCCTTATTATGAGTAACAATTAAAAACACTATTAACATCTCACTGATACGTATATTTTGTTCACATTGAAAAATTACATGAAAAGTACAAAAATCTTACCTTCTTGTACAGAAAGCTTCACGTTTCCTTATCACTGAAAAGGAACTTTGCGAAAAGCAAGAACAAACCAGCAAACGCAAAGCAATATCAATAAACTGAAAGTGTTGTGCTGCCAATTTTTAATTACTGTAAACATAATAATCATCCCTTATTCTGCAAGGCACCATGGATCAACAGTTAGACAAAACAAAAACAGAAACTTCCAGTGATGCAATTATAAACAAGAATGCAGATGGTTCTCATAAAAATCCATCAAGTTGCCTATTGAGACACAGAGAAAAACTGTCTTATCAACGACTGCAATAGCATATGTTTGTAATTCAAAAGGAAAGAGAATTCCAGTCTGCGCTATTATTGATAACAGCAGCATATCCATGGAGGCCAACTCTCACTTTCAAATGTCGCTAGATACACCTGCAAAAATAGCTAAAAAGTCACTAAATTCAGAAGGAATTTTGCTAAAAGTAGTAGCTAAAATTTAACAAAAAAAGTATAATCTATATTCCATAATAGGTTTTGTTACTCGTTATTTTTTAAACTGAATCTTCATAAAAATATAAATAATATCCCAATTTTTCTGCGGACCAACAAAAAGTTTTCACAGGCCACCGGTTGACGACCGATGGTCTAGATTGCATGAAAGCTTTTTAAAAGTTATGCATTATAAAATAATATTTTTTTGGTATTTAAATTTTAAAAAAATAAATAAATCTGAAAGCTTTCAGATTTTGTATTATGTCCAAAGCTGTCTTATTTTAACATTTTCTGCGTTACCTTTATTTATTAAATATCACGTTCTTCACACTTAGACCATAAAATTCAATTCAACAGCAATATCACAAAATATTCACAAAGAGCACATGTTTAGAATTTCCGATACACGCTGGAGATAAAAATATTTTATTCCCTACAATGTTGCCATTGCACACTCTGAAATTATTGAGTTTGTTAATCAAAAATTTGTCAAGGATTTACAAAAAAACGAAATAGACAATAAAACATTTGAAATTCTAAATTTGGACTTTCAGGTGCTCATATTCGGGTGGAGGACTACATTATTCAAAATTTGATGGCTGTAGGTACTGTTGTTTTTTAAGAGTGCAAGAAACATACATACATTCATGCAGATTCTTCATTATTAATTTCTTTAAATATAATACAGAGTGATAATATTTGAAAGCTTTGCAACACATTTCTTTTAACCCTTTGAGGTTCAGTGCATAAAAAAAAAAAAAAAAAAAAAAAAAAATCAGGTAATCTTTTAAAGTAATTTATGATGCAGTGGAATACCACTTGTCCTGCTGTGCATCTAGAGCAGTGCTCCACAACCTTTTTTCACCTGCGACGCACAAAAAATCTTTCTTTAATTTCGTGGCACACCAAAGAGTTCCGAGTTATCAAGGAAGTGCTGAAAAAATTCAAATGCTGACACACTTAACAATCACACACACAACCACACAACAGTGAAATATATAAAAACATTTAAAATAGACATTATTAAGGAAACAAAAATTGTCATTGTGTATTAAATACATGATAAAAAATTGCAAAATGTCAAATACATGTATTTGATTGCGGCACACCTATATCCTACTCATGGCACACCAGTTGCGGAGCACTGATCTAGAGCAATAAAATGACATCTTTGCCTGAATGTAAATTCTCCTAACATGCTTATATAAAGTGCTAGTTTTACCAACCAAATGAAAATGCAAGGTATATATAAAAACGTTTCTGAATAATTATCTAGGATATATTGATAATATTTGCAAAATAAAAAAATATTTTGTTTAAAGAATTACATAATTTTAAAAAAATTGATTTCCTGTGTGACTTTTTAGATATTTTTTAATGATTTCATAATATGTTTGAAACAGAAAATTTTTGCTTTAGTACTTTATTTGCTACATGTTTGGAAAAGAGAAAGTTTAGAAGGCCATCATGTTTATTTACATTTCACCTCTCTTTTCATGGCGTAGGATATTTTCTTTAGTGACTCACAGCTAAATATACATATTCATTCAATTCAATGACATTTCATGTTACGGGGTTATATTTTCATTTCTTTCAAAAGAAATATTAAATCTTTTTCAGGTTTTAACATTACTACAATGTATTAAAAATGTAAATTTGCAACATCTATGTATGAAATGAACTTGATACTTGAATTTTTAAAAATAATTTTGTTTAATTGGATGGTGCTGCCACCTAGTAACAGCATTTCCTACATGCGCAATAAGACAAATTTGTCCCGCCTTTTAATTTCAACTATTTTTAATTATTATATATGAATTAAAATAATATTTTTTATCAGAAAAGGAAACTTTTAGATAAAAATATTCATTCTAATACCAAGAGCTGTTGTTCAGAGGATTTAAATTGTATAAGAAATTGGGGAGGGGGCTGCTTAAAAATCAGACCTGCAAAGAATTTTTCTGTATTACTCGTATTACCATGAATGAATACTAGTGTTGCCATCTGTTATATATTTAGAAAACTAAAAGGTTAAATTGTATGTATTTTAAATGGAATTTTTCAGCTTTCATCTTGGAGATAAAAACTGATTTAAAAAAAAAAAAAATTGGGGGGTCAAAGGATTTTAAATCACATAGTTTTTAGATTAAATTTGAAACATAAATATCTTATGCTTTGTCAAGTGGCCACACACTGTTTTCATATCCCTTAGTCTGTTAATGAAAATTTCATTTAACGCTCAGAAAACAGAATAAATAAAAACCAAATTCAAAATTCAGGCTCTGAGGTGCATATGTTCAACTGGTGTTACAACGTGAGGAACATATCTACATATAGATTCTTCATTATTTAACAATAGACATTAAAGTGGCAAATCATATTTTATTGCTGGTTGTAACTTATTTATTTAATGCTCTGAGTGGTGCAGGATTTCAGATTCATCATGAAGACCGGTATTTAAACTGCATTTATTAATCAAGTTTGTATAATTATTTATTTTAGTCTGTATTTTTATAAACTTGCATTCATTAAGATGGTATTTACATTATTAAAGAAAGTAAGAAAGCAAAATATCTTAAATGGTAAGCTAATGTATGCCAAGTAGCAAAACTTCTGATGACTGGATAAAGCCGGTCATAACGTTCAGAGGGTTAATTTTTATGGATTTATTCTGTACATTGGACTGTAGATTTTTTTTAGTGACTAGTAGTTAACAGAAATTGATGAATAATAGAGGAGTGGATAATCATGTTTCTATTAATGAGAAATATGTTATACCCTGCTGGCCATTAAAATTGTTATGTCATGAAGACAGCATGCAACAAACATCAAATACGCAAAAAAGCTACCATGTGCTGGGATATGCAAATAATGAGTATTCCATTACATGTGCACAGAGTAGTTATCAGTAATGCCATCTACAAAGTATCAAAATGGGAAAAGTGCACAGTGGGTTTCTCATATGGAAATTGTATTTGAACTTTGATGTTTGTGTAGTATTTATGTTCTGCCTTGTGTAAAAAGCAGTTTATTGTTCCACAACATTGCTGCTTGTATTGTTCAGGATCCCATGACTGTCTTGCTAGTATGGAATTGTAAAGTCGAGGAGCACGATATTGAAAGTCATTCAGGATCTGAGTGAGATATGTTGTCCTCTCCGCCTCATGGAATTGCATAGCCACATCACAAATCCTGGGTCAGAAACCTGACTTATGTGCAGGACAACAAGTACCTACATGAACAGTGATGACATGTGCAGCACTATTGACTATCAGCACATTGATCATTGTTGCAGCTTTTCTTGATACTGTAGGTGCACCTACAGTTGTGGAATGAATGACAGCACTGAACATAGAAATGTCGCTACATCTTGTTTTCAGGCAAATCCCGGTGCTGTGTGCAATGATGGGCGTATCTCTGTATGGAGTCACCGAGAACAAATGTAACCAGCTTGCATTCATCACCATCATATGGGTCCAGCACCTGGTGTGCTGTTATGGGCTGCTATTTTCTTCTTTGCGTAGCCAGTAATATGGACAACTGATGTTTAAGCCTTGTTGCTGTGCCATATCTTCGAGCCTGCTTGTGCCATATTCCATCAAGCTTATGCACAACCATATGCTGTATGCTTTCCTGCTGTCTAGATCTCTCCCATTGAGTACATATGGGAAAACTAGGAATGAAAACCTTAGGTGAAGTCTAGGCATAGTCACAAGAAGTACTCATAACTGTCATCCAAACTTGATTTGACTCGGTGCCGAGATGGATTACTGCCATTATTGCTGCCATGCTGCTAGAAGTGGCAGCTGTGTGAATTAATTCCACAAGCTGTGTAAACTCAAACTACTTGCATGTTTAATCATGTCTTCCTCCCATTATAATGTATATATACAATGAATAAGAGTCTGTTATTTGCTTTTCTTCCTAGTGTGATAATTTTAATGACCAGCAGTATATAATTTACAACATCCCTTGTCAGTGTAGTTTAGCATTTATTGAAAATATCAAGATAATTTTTAAATTTCTCATTAAGAAGCAAAAATATTACATCGTAAAGTGAGAAGTTAATAAATTTTTAGTTTCTCAGCATTCTTTAGCTGAGATTATCAAAAAAAAAGAGGGGGGATTTCTTTTTTAATTTTAGAATTTTTCAAAATCTAAATGTTCATTAGGACTTAACAATTTTAGTTAATACTTTGAATTTTAACTTTAAAACTTTTATCTCTCTGTTTTCCTCTCTTGCTTTAGCATTCTCAGTTTTTTTTTTTTTAGGTTCTATCATATGCTTATGTATTTAACTTTCTGTTTAAAACTGTGAATTTCGAAGTTGTTCAGACATCGGACACAGTTATTCAGAAGCAAAAAAATTTTTTTTGATTTTTTACTAGCAATGAATTTTGCCTAATTTTAATATTTGTTTATTTATAGGCAGTAGAATCACTAAAAAGACACCAAAGAAAAGTGTATCTGAGAAAAAGAAGTTACAGAAGGTAAATTTAAAACTTTCTTCGTTTTACAGTTTAGTAACATGTGTAGCATTCCATTTCTCAAAATTAGAATAGTGCTAAAGATGTTACTGTTTTTTGTCAAGTTTGTTACTGAACAAAAGATTATAGTTTTATAGTTTTTTTTTTTTTTTTTTTTTTTTTTTTTTAATAGGCACTGGAAACCACTATAAAGGCAGACATTGAGAATGAACTACGCACAAAAGCAGGTGGCTCTGGTTTAACAACTGACAAGAAGAAAGCGGCACCCTCTCCAAAAGCAAAAAATATGCGCAAAGGAAAAAAGAAATGATTTCACTTTTGTCGCTTTATTTTATATAACCAAATAATATTGGTTTTTAAACAATGTAATGTGTTTGTTTTCTCAATTATCATATGATTCATTATAATTTAATTCTATGATGCATGTTTCTGTGACATAAATTTTGTTTAGAATTTTTCTTTTCTTTGTTATTTAGTTTGGTGTGAATCTCTTTTAATGATCTGTATTGCATGTTTCTCTTGATTTGTAATAACTGAAAAACAATAAGGATTCTATCATTTAAATTAAAATTTATTATTGATGGATTTATGCATACACATCTTATATGGTTTAAAGAGCAGGAAACGTCCAGTTTGTTTATCAGTTGGATAGGAATGAGTTTCTAAAGCATAATATTTTCTGGTTTCTTCGACAATTTCTGAGACATATTGAGTATATCCATAACATGTAATTTGTAATTCTTCAAAAAAATGTTTGTTTTTCATTTGTAATTTTTTCCCAGATGAATTTTTCTCATTCAAAAAAGCACGTAATGCAAAATTGAAAATGGGAGCTAAGAACGTTTCTTCCTTTCTATCCTTTTGTACTTCATGACTTCCTGGTGCAATGTTAAACCATTCTGTAAAGAGAAAAATGTAATTGCATTAAATTGTTTTTGATGTTTAACTATGACTTGTGACTTCTGAACATAAATAAAAATGTTTTTACATTATGATTAATTTTTTTAAAATTAAATGACCTTTTTTCATTTTGTCCCTGACATTTTAGTGTGATAAATAATCGTATTTTGATGAATTGTAGAAAAATCATTAAATTAAAAATGATATCCACAATATATATATATATTTCGCTTCCCATTTTCAAATCGAACGTGGCTACCTCATGTCGACTGCAATAAAATTGTTCTAAGCATAAGGAATATATATCTTAGTTTAATTATCACAGTAAACATAGAAGGAAATAGAATGATGTTTATTATTATTTATTTATTGGCAGTGTTACTTTAAGGAAAGCTGTTAAGTGTGTATCATTCTGTAATAGAAAAAAATATCATATACTTTAACGAGAGCTATGGTTTCATTACATGATTTTAGAAATAGTTTACTACCACAGTTAGTTCATTAAAGCCCCTAAATCCATGACAATTCTTAATTAGACTAATAATCCTATGTTGATTATAGTACTTGAAGGGACTGAACATGACTTTCTGAAAATTATCCAAGCATATTTCCATCGCTGGTTTGAGCTCTGTTAAATGCAATGAATTTTGCAGCTCCTACCTTTTCCATTATTTTACTCTTAATATAGATCATCAAATAATCCTTTTCAATATGATGAAGTAAAATTTGTAGCTTCCATATAAAAGATACTCGTCCGGAAATTTTGCTTAGCAACTACGAAATAAGTTCCTTGGGTTTCCTGTTAATATTTAGGCCCACACGTCACAAAGTGAATAATACCGGCTTCTTGTCATGCTATGGATCATAGTGAATGGGATGCATATAATGTTTGAACATTTCTCATGTGTAACTTGAAAACGAAATTGTCTTTTTAGAATAATCCTTCATGAACACCCTTCCTAAAGCACACACCCTCATGTTTATAATGAATTAAAACAATGAACCAGCATTTACCATTCATATGTATTTTAGTCAACTGAATTTTTATTGCAAGAAAGGCTTAATTGAGCTTGAGCAGAACTTTGTTATGTATTTGCAATTAATTTTATTTGCAGCAATAGCAATCAACTAGTTTGCCACACTTGCCATGATTATGTTTGATGTTTTCTTTTTTAAATCCATAGCTTTATCACGTTTATTTCTCTTTCTAAATGTTTTGATCTTTCCGAAACTGTATTTCTTAAAATTTTTTTTAGCAAGAATCGTACCTTTTATAAGAATATTTTTATATCAGTTATCTTAAAGGTCAATAATTTTATATATATATGTGGGTTCTTTAGTTTCAAAATAACAATTCATGTTCAAACAAAACACATTTAATAAAACATTAATACATCTATAACATTGTTTATCTATTACCACGATATCTATAACATCTTATATCTATTAACGTGACAACTATAACGTCTTACATCTCTTAATACCACATCTATATCATCTTACATCTCTCATAAAACAAAGTGGCGAGAGTTCTATCAATTTCACTCGTGCAGTCAACAGCTAAAATTTAGACAGCGCGCGAGGAAAAATATTAAGCTATGTATTTAAAATCCCACATTTGGCCTTCCTGCTATGCGTCGACCTCGACGACATTATTCTACTCTTGACAACATAAATCATTGGTCATCTTACATCTTCGTTGTCTTCGGTAAAAGGACCATCATCAGCAATAAGTCGAAACCTGAAAAGAAGTACGAAAGGAGAGGGGAAGATTGTGTGTGTGCTAAGGACAATATTGAAAGGAAACATCTTAATTGTCCTTCATCTTTGTAACTATAACATCGTCAATAGTCCCTTCTATTTTTCAGAAATTTCATCTAAATCGAAATGTATCTTCAATCTTTAACATTATTGGTAAACTTCATTTCATCTTAAAAATAATATTAACTGAAATAAAAGTCATTATTAGGTAAAAAATCATAGTTCGGTTATCAGTTGTATCACTTCAGATTAAAATGTCATAGTCATTCTATACATCTTCTGCTTGAAAATTAGAAGCATTATGTTTGCTTACTCCTGATATAAAATTAAGAGCTGATTTTACTTTAGAAAATCTTGTTTTGGGGACTGAAGATTCTTCACGGGAAGATTTACGCCTTTTATATAACCTTGTCTTAGGTTTAGTTGATTGGTAAGCTGAAGTCACACTAGATGGTGTTCTTCCAACACCAGCACCACATAGGTCTCCATAATGTTCCCAATCATCAGCATTAAGAATTTCTCGCAGTTGACAAAATTTTTCATGAGTGATACACATTTTTCTTTCCAATTCTGCTTGTTTAGCAAATAATCTCTTCTCCATAATTTCCCTCATGCAATCTTTTTCTAAAGCTAGCATTTCTTGCATGTTCAGTTTAACATTTTGAACTTCATTTTGTTTCTCAGACAGGATTTTATCTTTGGTTCTCTGTGAAATTTTGCAGCTTCTACTTCATTCTTTGCTTATGATAGTTGCTTCTGTAACATTTCTACGGTCTTTTCTGATACAGAAAGTTTTCTTTCCAAAGATCTAGCATCCAAATCCATTTGTAAAATAGATTTTTCTTGTTTTAATGGTTCTTTACCTATAATTGATAAACATCTGGGTCTGAAAGAAATAGGTTGGCCATCTTTTAAAGTAACATGCATTCGGTATTAGAAGATTTTCCTTTGGCTTGTCTTCTTTTAAGTTTTTCAGACATACCAGGATCCAGTTCTTCAGCTGGAAGTCTCTCTTGCTGTTTACTCATTTTTACTGTTGATATTTCTGTTTCACTATTATTATCTTCAACCAATATCTCAGGTTTTGAATTCTTTCTTTTTCTAGAACTTCTTGGCTCTGAAGTGGGTTTTTTTGGAGTCATTAATTTTTCCGTTACTCTCTTTGATTTCCTGAACTTTCTTAGGTGGAATTTTTCTTCCTCTTTTAGGAATGGAATTCTTCCTTTTCTCTACATTTTGCAATTTTCCTTTCCCACTTTTTACATCACATTTTTCTTCCTGAGACTCCTCTACCTTTAATTCATCTTTAACTACATCTGTTTCTTCTATAGGGTTTTCATTATTATTAGGAATATGATTTTCAATTAAGTGTTTTACTTTGGATGTACATACTTTATTAATATCTGAATAATCTATTTTCTTGATCAACACTTATATACATTAAATTCGATTCATTTTTGTCTTCATTTTCATCTTCTATTACTTTCATAGATATACCGTTCTTGTTTATAATAATTTCCCTTTGCAAAAGCAATTCATTTCCAATAACAGCATTTTCTTTCATTGTTCCTTGAGGCACAACATAAATATCTGATTTAATTTCACAATCAGCAATTCGTATGAAACTTTCAAAATAACCAACAGGCTTTACTTTATTATTACCAAAGCCTACTAGAATCAAATCAGAAGAATTAATACTAAGTGAACCAATTACTTTATAAATATTTTCCGATACTATATTTATATCACTTCCTGTATCAATGAGAGCTTTTACTTCTACATTATCTATCGATATAATTTTATGCATATCATTTAACTGCTTCTTTATAAATATATGATTCACTCTGGCAAGATCATTTATATTCGTCTTATTTTTTGTACATTCTGCGGCTATGTGTTCAAATAAATTACAACGAAAGCATTTTTTTCCCTTGCTCTTATTTTTGCAAAAATTCTCCATGTAACCAAGATTTCCGCAGTTATAGCAACGAATATTTGTTTTTATTTTATTTTCAAAATGGTCGCTTCTGGTTTTAGAATTAGGCTTAACGGATTTATTTTTATCATTATCTAATTTAATTTTTTCATGTATCTTAAGTTTTTCCTGAAATTCTGCCAACGTTTTACAACCATAAAGAATAGCTTTGTTAAATATAGAATCATTTATACATTAATAACATATTCAAATAAAGCGGCGTTTTCAATATTACCTTTAGAACACATAGTTTTAATTACCAAAAAATATTCATATAGAGATTCTTTTTCCTGCATTTTACATTTTGATAATAATTCATGTAACTGAGCAGAGTTATACTGAACACCATATTCATTTACTAATAAAGCCTTAAGTGCATTCCACGAATTAATTTTCGTTTCACTTTCAATGAATAATTTTGCTTTGCCAGTTAAAGATCTTTTGGCAAATATCAGTTTCTGCAATTCATTTAGTTTTAACAAATTAGATACATCCTCAAAGTTTTCAATAAATTTGTCAACCGAATTATACGGATTACCTTCAAATTTAGAAATCAAGCTTTCAATATCATTAAAATGTATATATGCATTTGAAAACTATTTTGTTTTAGCTCATGATCTTCATTAACAGCAGCAAAAGAAGAGTCGTTGAAAATTCAAGCAGTTGATGCATCGATTTCACTATTAACAGAAGTATTTCTTCTTTCATCCAATATTGCTTCATATTCCTCTATTTGTTGTTTGTAATTTGATCCCGATTCTGACACCAATTTTGTGGGTTCTTTAGTTTCAAAATAACAATTCATGTTCAAACAAAACACATTTAATAAAACATTAATACATCTATAACATAGTTCATCTATTAATACAAAATCTATAACATCGTTTATCTATTACCACGATATCTATAACATCTTATATCTATTAACATGACAACTATAATGTCTTACATCTCTTAATACCACATTTATATTATCTTACATCTCCTCTCATAAAACAAAGTGGCGAGAGTTCTATCAATTTCACTCGTGCAGTCAACAGCTAAAATTTAGACAGCGCACGAGGAAAAATATTAAGCTATGTATTTAAAATCCCACATATATATATCTTATTCTCGGTTTGCGGAAAAGCATCGAAAGTCAACAGAACAGAACTACAGTTTGTAAAACATGTTCTTTTATATTAAAATTAGTCAGAACTATTCGTCTTAAAAATTCAAAATTTTAAACCCATTTTGTATTTCTTTTCTAAACAATTAATTTTATTGTTTCATTATAAATAACAGAACAACTCAACATAAGTCATGTTCCAACCTTACAAATTATGAGGCAGATTAATGCACCAATTCGCTTAAACCCACCCAGTAATATATTTAACTGATTCAGAAAAACTACAAATGAAACCATTCTGTGCAAATAAAATATGGATATAAGATAAAAACTTGTACTGCGCATGTCGTTCATTGGTAAGTTCTACCCAACAACACTGATGATACTGTACATTTCATTTTCAAACATCAGTGTTTAGACTCCCGATGATATTCCATTAAGGTCTGATGCTAGAAATTGTTAAAGCTATTACATCATCATCCATTTTCAGTTAATTTTCAGCAAGTGCTGTTTAGAAAGCTTATTGAAGCGAAATAAAAGCTATATTTGAATTAAAGAGATATAAATGGTAAAGAATTATGAATGTCAGCAGCAAGGTGCAACTCCATAGGTTGTACACAAGGTCTAAATTAATTTCAAAGGTTATTTCCAACTATAATTTTTAATGTTAGAAAGCAGTGTATGTACTGCACAGTAAAGTTCAAAACTTTTGAAAATGAATTAATGCTATAAATTTTTCTCTTAATTCATCTGGTTTGTTTACAATAAAATTCTTTTGATGCTTCTTGTTGTGTTCTAAAGTTGAGAATGGAATAAAATTAATGATCATAATTTATATTTTAAAATGAATTTCGAAATTTTCATAGCTAATTTCGCACCATTTTTAGTTGTTTGTTCACCTGAGGCATGTGCCTACTTGCCTCACCCTTGTCACGGCTCTAGTTATGAGTAAATAAATTTTGGCACATGTTAATCATGTAACTCCAGGATTGCTATTAAAAAACAGTAGAATATGTACTCAAAAATAAGGTTTACCTAAAGCAAAACATTTGTATTGCTTTGGGTAAAAAATGGATATTCAGTATCCATATAAACCCTTTGCTTTAAGGCCTTTTTAGCTCGGCTCACCAGCAACTCGAGACGTTTCACAACCTTTTTGATGCATTTCTTACCAGTAACTTAAAAATCATTACACACACATACAAATTAATATATAAAATTTTTAGAGTTTAACATTTTATATATCTTTACACCTTCATAAACATAATATCTTAAATATTAGTCTCTGTAATTTTTGTGTGTATGATATTTCATGTAACCATTCCCAAGACGTAGGCCTGGCTGGTCGGGGCTCATTTGATGCCTTTTTCCGGGTTCATTTCTCTGAGAACAGACTTTATGATAGATAAGAAAAGGCAAGATCTCAGATAAGAAAATCTTATTTTCACTTAAAGGGGTATAATTTTACACTTCATAAGATTATACAGAAAGAGTGTAAGAACGCGCTTCGAAGAAATTAAACAGTTATTACCGTGCATCGAGTTTCCGCATCAAACCAAGTGGGGAGCGAGAATCACCTCTCGAGTTGCGGCATCGAATCACATGGTGAGAGAGTCACTTCTCGAGTGCAAAGTGTTAATAGAAAGAAAGAATAGGGAGTTGGCATAGAAACGGTAAATGATCTCAATAGTGAAATAAACTCACCTCCCGAATCAAAATTCGTTTTAATATACTATTGTTAAAAAGTTGGTTTTCAGATACATAAAAAAATTGCTGTAAATTTTGTCATAGTGAATTTTTTTTAAATTCAAAATTTTGTTTGCATCCAAAATCAAATGCAGATTTTCAAATTCTTCTGTAAAGAATGAAATCTGTAGTTATGAAAATCTGGGTATCAGAAATAAATATTCTGAATAGATAATTAACAGTTATAACACAAATCAAATAATTGCTTTAAACACATTTTCATATTTAAAATTCATGTTATGTTTATAATCTTACGTGAAAGTTTCTTTTTCAAAAAACTCAGTCCTGATATCTCCATTTGAGGAAAGTTTTCTGACTTCTGAATGAGCTGTTTAATAATTAGTGTCATGAAATGTCCAAAGAAAGGAATTTCTAGTTTTGAGTGCCATTGTATTTTTTCATACCAACCAATTCTTAGAAGATCATCAAAATCACTGCAATGAAAATATGAAGAATATCAAAAATAAATATCTTAACCTTTTGAAAGAAACATTCTGAAGGTTTATTTTATCGAGGACTCTTCTAACTAAAATTAATTTAATGAATATACTTTTATTAATTTGTTAAATGAATGTTATAGATTAGTCTGTTCCCGTATAATACATCTATGCTTTATTAGGAAATGTATTCTGATTATATATATCAAGCATGGCTAAACCGTGACTCTTGCTCACAAGCTGCTTGCGGGTCTTGTGACCCCTTAAATGCGACTCGCTTGTAATTACAGTAGTTTTACTTTTGAAACAGAAATCTTGCAACTACATGCTTCATTATCAATCTGGTATTTAATTTCTTAAATTACATAACATTTGTAATAATTAATACTGTGTGCTTTCAAAGTAACAAACGCAAGTAAACAATTCGTGCAAATGCCGTTTACTACTCTTTATTCAGACTTGAGATAGCCTCATAGGCCAAGATTTTTTTTTAAAGGAGGAACTCTGTCCCTGCAGGTATTGACTGCTGAAGGATTTAAAAAAGAAAAATTTTAGGAGAAACTATCCATGCAGGGGCCCTTTTAATTTGGAAACAATGTGAAATCTAGTAGATTCCCGTGCAAACTTTATTGAAAATGGAATAAAGCTTCCTCGACGTATTTCCAGCAGATTTGTCCGAACCTTCTCACATACAACTGAGCATTAACATTCCAAAGCATAGCCCATCAATACACAAAGCAGTTGGTTTCTGTTAAATTTTCTTCGCAATTTTGGCAACATGCCAACACATTTTTTACGAATTGCATGAAACGCTATCTTACATTATGATTCTTAGAATCTCAAGTTTTACTTTTGATACTACATTTGTTCAACGACGATTAATTGAGGCAAAAATCCACTTTTATCACGAAATCTCCGTTTCACGAATATTATATTAAGAATGTTGTTGAACATTATATTGGCACCCAACAGAATTTCACAGTTATTCTAGTTTTATTTCTTTTATTATGCTCAAAGGATTTTAGAAATTCTTTTCACAGTTTACTAAAATTTTATCTACATTAATGCATGGAACTATAGTTATAACTTAATAAACATTAATTTTCATGAAAGATCACTTTATTTGTACATAGTACAATTTGCTTTTAAAAGTATGCTGCATTTTTTTTTTTATATCAATCGGCTTCAATTTCGCCTAATTCAATATTTTATATTATCATGCATATTTTCCATCTGTAATTTAATCGGTAAATTTTAAAAGAAAGGAATTAAATATTATACCTAGTACACACAAATGAGCATTCTAGTTTTCCTTAGGAAAGGGAAAGGCTGATTCATTTATTGTTAAGAATGGTAAAAGTCACATTATGATTACATTAACGAATATGCAAATAAAGAATATATTGGTTATTTTCTCTTATGCATTGTCTGGTTAGTGCTCTGTTTTACAATAAATTTATGGAAGAATATTTTTAAGGAAATGCATGCTGGAGGTTTGAGTTAGCAAATGCATAAGTTTCATCTGTAGAAAATTTTACAAATGCAATTTTTGAAACTTAGCATTTCTTCATCATACATCTAAATCAGAACTCAATTTTTAAAATACAAGACATTGCTTGTTCTCTGTTCACATTTAATACTATTACCTTACATCTGCGTTTCTTTTTGCAAGTTATTCAGTGTGCCTTAGAAAGTGCAATGTAAAATCATCTCTTGCCTGTGCAAATAACCCATGTGAATTTTGCCATAGTCATTTTATAAGGTATTTCTCCCACTTCCCTAGCGTGCATTCGTGGTGTAACGGTAGCACACTGGGCCGGTATTTCAGAGGTCCGTGGTTCGATTCCCGGCGAAGGCGGCTGCATATTTTTCATCTCTCCGGCTTCCAAATATACCTAACGTCTCTACAAGTGGCGCTCGAACTAAAGGGTTGTGGATGATGATTCTCCGCACCCAGGATTTGGCGACTAGGTCCCTTAAAACCCTAGTTGCCCTTTAAAATGGGGAGTATATAAGGTATTTCTCCCACTTCCCTAGCGTGCCTTCGTGGTGTAACGGTAGCACGATGGGCCGGTATTCCAGAGGTCCGTGGCTCGATTCCCAGCGAAGGCGGTTGCATATTTTTCATCTCTCCGGCTTCCAAATATAACTAATGTCTCTACAATTTAAATAAACAATTCTTCTTATACAATGCTTATAGATTCAAAAGTATTAAAAACTGCAGCTCTAAAAAAGAAAAAAAAAAAAAAAAAAATTGTGTTCCTGAAGAAGAAGAAGAAGAAGTTAAGTTGCTTATAAGATTGAAAGAATTTTGTATAAATTCTTCATCCATCTCTCTCTCTTAATAAATAAATACTTAAGTTTTTCTTGCTCAAATTTAAGTTGACGATAGTTTGTAATGATTTGTTATAAAAAATTTTGTGTTAAAACTTAAGAAACAGTAAGAAATAAAATATTTGTTCTTTCATTTGTTAATAAAGTTCTGCGTTCGCAATTTATATCCAAAATTATGATGTTCTTTAGTTTTGCATGTATACATTTTTTAGATGTGAGATTCTATAACAGATTTTTCTGCTTATAAGAAAAATTAAAACTCTTATTTATATTTGAAATAAATTATTATTGATGAAGTTTGTCCGTAAACCTGAATTTTTACCTTAATTCAGTTTTTGGATCATCAAGTATGGAGGACCATAATTCATGGCATTCTGTAAGTATTGGTTCACATAATCCACAAAGAATTGCATAGGCTCCTTGATAATTGTGCATTTTGTAGGAAAACACTGCCACCTATAAAAGATAACTGTCAACAAAATTGCATTCTTTAATGAATTATTGAGTTAATTTCAGAATATTTCTGTTGTCTAAGACGCTAGTTATACATATCGAAACCACTAGGAAGATTCTATTCTACACTCATGTCCATAAATTAAGGATAATGCAAAAACAGGCAAAGGAAGAGTTAGAAGTAAAACAAATTTGACTTATTTGTAAAGCTTATTTATTAAACAAAAGGTAAAGAGCAAAAAAAGATGCTATATGTTTGATATTATTAAAAAAATTAGCGATTTTTTCTCCCTGGAGCAAATTAAAAAAAAAAAAAAAAAAAAACCTATTTACAAAAAAAACAATATTACATGGTTGGTATGATTCTTAATACATTGTATGTCTCCCAGACGATGCAATACAGTCCGTACAACGCCTAGGCATGCTGAGTATCAAATTATCGATCTGATCTTGGGGGATATTACACCACTCAAAAAGCAATGCTCTCCGACGTTCCGGTAGACATGTAGGAGTAGGTTGACAGGCTGCAACTCGTCAGCCAAGCATGTCCCACACGTGCTGTACTGGATTCAAGTCCGGTGAGAATGCTGGTCAGTCCATACGGGTGATATCTTCCGATTGAAGACATTCGCTTACGATGTTTGCACGGTGAGGACGGGCGTTGTCATCCATAAACACAAATTGTGCGTCCATGGCGCCCCGAAACAAACGTACATGTTGTTCCAGAATGACGTCCCGATAGATTTGACTTTTCATGGTTCCAATTTGAACATGCAGGTCAGTTCTGGAACCCAGAATAATCCCACCCCAAACGAGCACTCCTGCACTACCATAACGGTATCGTTCAATGATGTTTTCTTGGTGGTAACGGGTACCTGGAGCTCTCCATATGAAAGTTCGGCGAGAATCAGACTGCAAGCTAAACCTGGACTCGTCGGAAAACATCACACAAGCCCACTGTTGCGGTGTCCACAATGCATGCTCTCTACTCCAGGCTAACCGCAAGCGACAGTGACTTGCAGTAAGTGGAACGCATCTGACAGGTCTACGAGCATATAGACCAATCTTCCCTAAGCGTCTGTACACGGTCTGCCTTGACATTGTTGTACCAGTGGCTGAAGAGAACTGACGAGACAGGTCTGAGGCTGTGCTGCGCCTGTTTCTTTTGGCAGTAACTGCCAAATACCGGTCCTCATTCTGCGTTGTAACTCTGGGGCGACCTGTGCTGTAATTTCTACTCACATTACCATCATCTTGGAATCGTTGCCAAAGCCTGGAGATGACACTCTGGGCAATTTTAAGTTCGTCTGATACTTCCAGTTGGGTATGACCACATTCCAGACGGCCGATAATTCTGCCACGTAAAAAATCATCCAAATGCGTCCTTTGTGTCATAGCTATTCGTTTATTGCTTATAATGCTTATAAAGCGCCTGCGAACAATTTTACTTCTTTGCCTTTATTCCTTATATATCACTCTCTTACACTCTCGTCGTTGTGACGTACCATCGGTGTCATCTGGTTACTTCCTGAAATTTGCATATGATTCTTGAAGATGTGTGTAGTGATTTTACAGGTGATGTATTTATTTTAGAGTTCGATTTCCGTGTGACTCCGAATTATCCTTAATTTATGGACATGAGTGTATTTTAAGGACTATAGCTTTATTAAATCAAAGAATGCACTTTTTTATCTGAAGAGATAATTATTATTTAATACGAATAGCAACCTTCAATGTTGCGCGAATATGGATGAGTTTATATGTCTAAATTCTGAGCAGCAGTAAGTTATTCAGTGTGATGAGATGCAAGTAAGACATTTCACCTGTCATTTCAAGCGTTGTGCCGCATTCCGATGCAGAGTCGTAACTAGGGTTTTCAGCGCCCAGGAACAACTGAAGATTTCGCGCCCCCTACTGCTTGCCAAGGATGGAAAACATTTAATTCTAAAATGTCGTAACATCAGTTTGGCGCCCCTTGGATTCTGCGCCCGGGAACAGATCCCCCCTTGCCCCCCTCTAGCTATGCCCCTGCTCCGATGAATCAACATATTTCTGTCATAATTTCAGCGGATATATGTATCGTCTGCTGCATTTGAGCCTCCAGTTTCTCTGATTTCAAGTACCAAGGAACTGTGTCACTATATACATATTGATTATTTTTCTATACATATTATTATTGTGCATATTCTATACATATTGTTATTGTGCATATTTGATTGATCTAAAGTGGTTAACAACGATGCTGCTTCGCAATTGGAACGAGTGGCAGTTAAGTCACCGCCTTTTTTCTCGCCGAGGACCAGCGTTATGGTTCATTCAATTGGATGCGCAGTTGAGTCACATTACTGCCGGCGAAACTCAATTTTATACAGCGATCGCCGCGTTAGAATCAGAGGTACTGCAATCAGCTCGTGAAATAATTTTGAATCCACCGGCGACGGACAAATACAAATCTTAAAAAAAAAAAAATTAATTTCTGTTTATGAAGAATCCGAGACAGTTAAAATCGAGTAGCTGTTGCACGATTTACGGTTGGGTGATATGAGGCCTTCTCACTTGCTGTTTAAAATGTCAGACTTAGCCGCCGGTAACCTAACGGATAACATTCTTAAAACATTATGGATGAATAGACTACCATCTAACATGCAAACCATTTTAGCGGCCAGTAGCGAGCCACTTAAAAGTCTTCCCGAAATCGCTGATAAAATTCACGAGCTGGCCATTCCAGCGCAAATACACGCAGTGCAGGCTCCTGGTCCAGGTACTGTGTCCTCCGGGTATTTGTTTTTACCACCACAAATTTGGAAACAAGGCAAACAAATGCCGCCCACCGTGTCGTTATAACAACCAGGAAAACGAGAAGGGCCTTTGCTTGAAGTTGTGAACGACAGCGGCCGGAATTTTGCACGCCTTTTTGTCATCGAAACGAATTCGGCTTAAGGTTTCTTGTAGACACCGGGGCTGATGTTTCTGTCGTTCCACCATATTTTCACGAACAAAAGCGCCTTACCAAGTCACAACCTTGTGTAGCAAATGGAACTCCTATTCAAACTTTTGGTGAACGCCTGATATCTGTTGATTGAGGATTGCACCGCAACTTCCAATAGCCATTCATTATTGCTACTGTTTCAAGTCTTATTATTGGCGTTGACTTTTTTCAAAAATTTTCTTTGCTTGTCGATCTTAAGAATCGCCGTTTGATAGATTCCGCAACCAACTTAATTTATCCGGGAGTAACTCGCAATAGTCAAGATTTGAGCATTAAACTGATTTCGGGTAACTCCCCATGGCATCAACTTCTCAGAGAATTCCCTACAAACACGCGCTCAGTTATGAGTATTTCCGAACCCAAGCACGATGTATTACATTATATTGAAACTACCGGACCTCCTATTGCCGCTAAATCAAGAGGCTTACCTCCGGACAAGCTTAAAGTCGCCAAAGAGGAATTTCAATACATGATGGAACAGGGAATTTGCCGTCCTTCAAAAAGTTCATGCGCCAGTCCGCTCCATCTAGTTCGGAAACGAAAGGGTAAGTGGCGATTATCGCTGGTTAAATGCAGCTACAATTCCTGATCGTTACCCAGTCCCTCCCATTCAAGACTGAAAGTGAAAAGCTATTTTTACAACCATTGATAATGAGCGGGCGTATCACCAAGTGCCCGTTAACCCAGTTGATATTCCAAAACCTGCGGTTATTACGCCGTTTGGACTATCTGAGTTTCCGGTCATGACTTTTGGCTTATGCAATGCTGCTCAAACGTTCCTACGCTTCATGAATCAGGTGTTAAACGGCCTCGACTTCCGTGTACCTTATATTGATGACGTCTTAATCGCCTCCTCTTCAGAGCAAGAACACCTATCACATTTGAGAACAGTTTTTGAACGTTTTCAAAGGTACGGTGTCAATCTTAATCCTTCCAAATGCGTTTTTGGCCAACCAAGAGTATCCTTTCTTGGTCATGAAATTTCCTCTGATGGCGTTCGACCTCTTCCAGATAGAGTCACCGCTATCCGCGATATGCCCGAACCATCTACAGTGAAGGACTTAAGAAGATTTCTTGCTATGCTCAATTTTTATCGACGTTTCTTACCTCATGCAGCAACCATACAAACACCACCAAATTCTTTTTTGATTGGAATCAAGAAAAACGATAAACGTGTTATAACCTGGACCACAGAATCTCGTGAAGCGTTCCAAAAATGCAAAAATGATTTAATTTCTGCAACAAATTTACAGTATCCTTCCACATCTAAATCATTATTACTCTACGTTTATAAGGTATTTCACCCGCTTTCCTAGCGTGCCTTCGTGGTGTAGTGGTTCTGCACGCTGGGCCGGTACTCCAGAGGACCGCGGTTCGATTCCCGGCGAAAGCGGTTGCTAATTTTTCAATCTCTCTTGCTTCCAAATATCCTAATGTCTCTACAGTGGCGCCCGAACTAAAAGGAGTGTAGAATGAGTATTCTCTACACCCAGGATTTGGCGATTGAGCCCCTAAAATCTCCAGTCGCCCTTTAAAAAGGGGAGTATATAAGGTATTTCTCTCGCTTTCCTAGCGTGACTTCGTGGTGCAGTGGTTCTGCACGCTGGGCCGGTACTCCAGAGGTCCACGGTTCGATTCCCGGCGATAGCGTTGCATATTTTTCATCTCTTCTACTTCCAAAAAGTAACCTAATATCTCTACACGTTGACGCATCAACAACATGTATAGGAGCAGTTTTAAAACAGAAAGATCAAAAATTATGGAAACCACTTTCATATTTTTCTAAAAACCTCTCTCGAGCACGAACCAGATACAGCACTTACGATCGCGAATTATTAGAAATTTATGAAGCTGTCAAATATTTTCGGCATATGCTAGAGGGACGCGTTTTCATGATCTTCACAGATCACAAACCCTTAACCTATGCTTTTCAACAGCGTTCGGATAAAGCTTCTCCTCGTCAAATGAGATACCTAGACTTCATAGGGCAATTTTCAGCAGATATCCGTTATATTGCGGGTTCGCAGAATATTGTAGCAGACATCTTGTCTCGTATTGAAGAACTAGCCGTTCCTTCGACAATAAACTTTGCTGCCCTTGCGGATGAACAACACCGGAATTCAGAACTACAAACCCTCTTGAAAAGCAAATCTTCCACCAATCTCAACTTGCAACCTATGCAGCTGTCACCTGGAAAATCACTTTATTGTGATGTTCAGGATTCAAAATTTCGACCTTATGTTCCCTCCGCGTTTCGCCATGCCATTTTTAGTCAGTTACATCGTCTGTCACATCCTGGCATCAAGGCTTCGAGGAAACTGATATAGCAACATTTCGTATGGCCTAGCATGCAAAAGGACATAGCCAACCGGACACGTTCGTGCTTGGAGTGCCAAAGATCTAAAATTGTCAGACACACCACCAGCCAACTTAAAAATTTTAATTTTTCCTCATCTCGCTTCAATCACGTGCACCTCGACTTGATCGGGCTCTTATATTTATTAATAATAATATAAAACATGAATAAAATTAATTATTATGTGTACATTTTTCTTACCTTGGATGAAGCAAATTTATCATTTACTTCATCAAAGTCGATCCTTTCAAATTTTTCTCTTTCCTCACTTAAAAATGCTAGATGACTTAAGGGATCTTGTCCCATCGTTGTTTGTAAATATGTGAAAATTTATTTTAATTTGCTGAACGAACGTTCACAGCTAGCATTTGATAACGAAACAGTAAGTAGTATTTGAAGTGCCACTCTTAGGTTTGGAAAAACATTTCCTCTATATATCTGTAGTAGAGTTTTAGGTTCTGTGTCTTTTCTACTGCGGAGTAACGTCATGCAGTCACATTCACTGCTCAAAACAATTAGGGGATATTGTGGGCTCGGTATGAAATAACCATATAATCGATAACCTTTTTGAACAAAAGAAAATAGAAGAGATTATAAAGTAAAATTATAACGTTTACAAATTTGGGAATATGCAAATTTAGTCTGTGACGTCAAAAACTATGCGTTTTAGATAAGGAGTAAGGAGCGACCTGCAGTATTCCTTTTGTAATAGAAGATTAAAAACAATTCACATGCGTTGAGTGCTTCGTAGCAGTGAATATACGATGTCTCAGCAAGATGACTTAGTTGAATCGGTAGCCAGGAAGGCCATCAGTCGTTTACAGGAGAGTCAAACGCAATCCATTGTAGCGGAAGCGTTACGAATTTCCCAAAATGTCATTTCCAGATTATGGAATCGGATTTTGGAAACTGGATACATTTGAGAAATTCGGGACAAGGTCGTGTTATCGTTTTAAAATAAAAACGGGAGATATACAATCATTTCGTTTAAATATATATATCTACTTTTTAGAAATAAAGTGGTCAGAAAGAACGTTTTGTTTGATGTACACATTTATATATTATTTTACACATTTATCAGAAAAATCAAGAAAATAAATAATTAATTATATTACAATAGTTATTAATTTTAAATATATTTTCCAGAAATTGATCAAAATAAAAACTGAAATTTTCCGGAAAATCTTATTTGGAGACCATTTGGCGCTCCTCTACGAGCGGCGCCCGGGGCATCATGTACCCCCTTTCACCTCCCTCGCTACGCCACTGCCTTATTTTGGCAAACATTTTGAAATCAATTTCGAGAGCAATCAGACATAGGAGCGAAACGAATTTATGTGAGAAAAAAAAAAAAAAAAAAACTGTGAAACCAAAAGAAAACAAATGCCACGCAATCTGTATAGGAAAATAACAATGAAACATGAAAAGGCTAAGATATTAGAATTCTGAAAGCGTCGAAAAATTAATGTCATTAACTAAAGTAGGTAGAAAAAATTTGTTAATGTGGAAAGGGTTCAAAGAAATCCATTTACTAACTGAAGAAGCTCAATCGATAATTTTTGTTGATCTAAAATCAAAATTAAGATTAAGTGCCCAATTGTGATTAGCTATCAAAAGTTTATTAATTTCTCCTTCCAAAAATACGATTCATGTTCCCCTGACGAGACATTGTAACGTTTTTTCAGGCTGGGGGATCTATGTCTACACAGTATTAGGGCAGTGTTGTTACGATTATTTTTAATGTTGAAATGTGGCATTATGACGGCAAGAGGTATTTTTTAATTGCTTATTATGTACTGTTATGCGCTAGACTTTTTTTCTTTTTTGTTAAGTGATCCATTTTTTAATATAAATATCTATGAAAATGTTTTTTAAAATTTTCTTATTGTATGCTAAAACTTCATAATTATATATGCAAATTAAGAATTAAAGTAAGTATAATAGTTATCAAGATTGAGCATTTCGAACAGATAAATCCAAAATTGTTTTGGTTTGTTAAAAATCTGGTAGCTGCAAAATGGCACTATTTATTTTTTAAAAAATTGCTGTGCATTAGCAGCCAAACATAACGGATGTAACATCGGATGAAGTAAAAGCAGAACTTTTTTTTTTCTGTAAAGTACTCATAAATATCATTTGAAATTCTTCAGTGTCAAACATCCTATTTCACAGTATATCTTATATATGGTACGTTATATTTTTCATTTTCGGCACATGCCTCATATTTCATTAAATTCATTATGGGTAGACTGGTCTCACATTTCACTAAAAAACTTAATAACTTATTACTTAAAAAACTATTTACACAATGTCTTAGGAATATTATATTTCATTGAATTTTAGGCATGTTACAATGTCACAAACATGGTCGCCATTTACTGGAGGTGTTTTATTTTCAGGTAGTAGAAATTTCCAGTTCGACTCCTTAATGTTTCATATATAGTGATCGTAATTCCTTGTCTAGAACCAAAATCGTTTACCGTAAATCTATTTCTGTTTGATTCTCCATGGAAAGTCCTGTAACTCTGCCAATTAAATAATATCCCCTTTCTACTACTGCATATATCATGCTCCCAAAATTTTCTTTCCAAAATATTTGCTTTCTAAGAAGGTAATTATTTGAAATCAGTTTCCATTGAGAGAGGATTTTCTGCAACTGACAGTGATGAATCCTTTCAGAAATCTTCCTTTTACTATCACAAATGACCTTCAGCTCTTGAAAATAACTAGCGGGCTGCGACCAAAAAAAATTTATAAGTTCTATGTACCCCGGAAAAGAAAATCTATAAAAATCTTTCAGTATGAATTGAAATCAATTCATTCTTTCAAAGCAACAACCAATTCGTAAATAATTTTTCGTAGTCAAACCAGGAAACAACAGATCAGGTTGTAGAGACATTAGGTATTTTGGGAAAGCAGGCAAGATGAAAAATTAGCAACGCCTTCCCCGGGAATCGAACAGCGGACCTCTCAATTATGCGCTGAGTGTGCTGACCACTGCACCACTAAGCTCGCTAAGAAGGCGGGAGGATTAACGTTGCAATAACATATCCTGTCAAATTTTTTAAAGAAATTCTGAGACAGCTTGAGTATTTCATTGTCTACGGGCAAAATTTTAATATTGGTGTAAATAACCAACCGTGTTACGTACGAATCATAGAGAGTTTGTAATTATGCACAAAAGCTTAATTTGTAATTTTTGCAATAATTGCCTGTTTGATTGTGCTGTAGCGGCCCAAGCCGGCGCTGCGTATAGTAGGATTGGCCTAATAGTCTGTAAGTAAATTATCCTTTTCATATTTAGATGTTATTTTGAATTCCATCCGATTAATGCATAAATAGCCGTAAAAGCTTTATGCGCTTTGTTTTTGACATATTGAACGTGCGGACTAAACGTGAGTTTCTCGTCCAGTAGGACTCCTAAATATTTGATGCATTTTTCTTTTGGAACTGAAACGTTATTAAGCTTGATACTGTCAACTTCTGTTCTATTGTATCTAAAGAAAATAACTGAGGACTTTGTAGGGTTAATTTTAATTTTCCAAGCTTGGAACCATTGGGTGAGGGTATCAGCTGCCTTTTGGAGTTTTTCTTTAGCGCGATGCGGGTCGATGGAATTGCACAAAATAGCTGTATCATTCGCGTAATAAGTTAAAAGCAAGTCCAAGATGGGAGGCATATCGTTTCTGTACAAGCTGAAAAGGGTAGGCGAAATTATGCTACCTTGAGGCACTCCGGCATGAATAAATTTGCTGATAGATAGAATATTTTGATTTTAACCTGGAAATTTCTTCTGTCAAAGTAGTTTGCAATCATGACAATTAATTCAGGTGGAAATTAGTAGTTGATCAGTTTGATAAGAAGGCCGTACCTTATCAAACGCTTTTTCAGTATCTAAGAAAAGAGCTGCGACCGTTTCTTTTCCGTTTAAGCAGGCTCCGATGTGTTCGACTAATCTTGCAACTTGCTGAACAGTGGAAAAACCAGGTCTGAAACCAAACTGATAATCCCTGAGAAGATTTTTACTTTGTATAAAATTTTTAATTCTAGTGATGATAATTCTTTCAAATACTTTTGCAATGGCAGGGAGCAAGCTTGTAGGATGATAGCTGTACTTGACCGTGCCATCGTTGCCTGGTTTTCATAACCAAATTACTAAAAAATAATTTAATTTAAGTTTTTGGTGATTAAAACTATTCCTTTCCTATTCAAGTTTTTGAGTGCTTTATTTCCAATATAGTCGAACCTGCAGCTTTCTTCAGGTTGAATTGATTAATGATTTCTTTGACTTGTCGTCAGGTTGAGTTGATTAATGATTTCTTTGACTTGTCGTGGAGTAGTGGGAGTGCAGCTAAGATTTGAATTTAAAGTGAGAAAATCCGAAACATTATTTATAATATTAGTATCCTTTGAGTTGGGGAAATCATTCGTGGTGAACTATTTCTCATAGTCGCTTGCGAAGATTTGCTATTTCTTCTGTGTCATGAGTGCTTCGGTTATTGTGAGTAATGGGGCCGATAATATTTTCTTCTTTCTTTAACGGTTTATGAATCCTCCATACGTGTGGTCCCTATGCGAGAGATTGCTGACAAAATTATTCCATCAATAAATTTGTTGTTCAATTTTTAAAGATTCCATCCCTGATTTTAAAACTTGCAGAATTTTAGCTTAATATGATTTTATCATGCATTTTGTGGAATTTTGGCTGAATGCGGTTTGTCATGTCATTGTAGTTTGATATATATATCAACTAGACTGAAAGAGTATTGAAACTTCTCGTCAGGAAACATGAATCACATGTGCGAAAAGGAGAACTAAACAAAATTTTGTTACCAAATCACAAATGGATACTTAATCATAAAATTTTCCTTAAAGCTTTTTCAGTTAGCAAATTAGATTTATTTGTACCTTTCGACATTATCGAAAATTTTTCTTCTTTAGTTAATGGTACTAATTTTTTAAGGGTTTCAAATTTCTGATATCTTAGTTTTTTTTACGTTTCATTACTATTTTCCTCGATAGATTACATTCGCTTTGATTTTATTATGAACATCATCATTTGGTTTTATTATGCTCATGATGGAAAACTGTTCCAAAATATGTTGATTCAAACCTACAACAATTTTGAATACCAAATCGTGTAAATTTGTTGGTACAAATTTTCAAAATTCAATATAATTTAAATCACTTGCAGTTGAAATAAGTTCCTTATATTTGCTTTTCGTGTACTATGGTGCTCTAGGTAAAAAATTTCGATTTGGATTTCAGGCGGATAACAATTAACGTCTTGCAAAGAAATTGACAAAGGATCCCCGCCATTCCGGAGGAGAAAAGATCAGCATTTTTTAAAATCATCTTAAAAAATCATCAAACCTAGCGCTGAATGAATCCTGCGAAATGGATATTAGTAGTTCGGAGCATTATTGACTTTACATGTTATGATGACTATTTTAGGCGACTGGCCACGCAAGCGCTTTGAGTAGATATACTTTTAAATTTGTAGGAAAAAAAAAAAAAAATACCTGGATAAATCGATAGAAAGCTTCCGTTTTATCCAGACTGTTCTGTTGCGTCATAATTTCTGTCACCACCAAATTTTTTATTCTATTAAAAAAGAGTAAATATCCACATAGGTAAGGGCAGTTCACCTATCAATAAAAGAAAATTACTTCATTCGTTAAAGAACTAATTTTTTAATACATTCGCCATTTTAATTAGACAATATTAGATAAGGACAGATATAAATATATATATATTTATGTTATAAATTTTATGATGTTAAAACTTTTCGAACATCATGTTCTAACATTAACAGTTGCTAAATCTTTATATATAATAAAAGAAAGAGTCTGTCTGTGTGTGTGCGTGTGTGTGTGTTTTTCGTTTGTGCTGCGCTTAAGCTACGAAATTTGGTACATTTGTGACGAAATCGCGTCATTTTGAGACATAATGTGCTACAGGAAAGCAAGATTTTACTCTACACACTCTATTTTCACATCGTCATGAAACGTAGGCACTTAGCTATTTTACGAACTTAAAATAAATTTCGTGTTTCAATAAATCGATTAAATAAGAATTTATTTAACAAAGGGAACTTAACACCTTTTTAACGGGTTTTTTTTTCTAAAAAAGTTTACTTTTAAAAATGTACAGTTTATTTTTCTTTGATTTTTGGACACGTTAAACTTTAATCCTTGCGACTGCTTTTACAAAAAGAATTTTGGAAAAATGATAATATTTTGTATTTAAAAAAATTTTTTTAAATGAAGCTTCCGAGTTTTTTTAATGAAGTTGTTATGCAGAGTAAAATTCTACGCAGTTTTTAAATTTAACGTTTGGTGTTTCCTTCAGCCATTTTTCCGGTATATTTAAAAGCAAGACGAAGGCTGGCAGAGAAGCTGCTAGTATTCTTATAAAATTATAATGGATTTCAGTATAAAAGCGCTACAAATTAAACAATATGGAAGAGAAAAGTAGTGACGTTTCTTGTCTGATCAATATTTTAATTGTTCAGAAAGAATTTTCACACTTCAGAACTCATAAATTTATTTAAAAGGAAATAAGTGTACTGCTATTTCAGGATGCTCCAATATTTTCAGCATTTTAAAATCATAGGAGTAATAATCTCTACTAATAAATAATGAAAAATCTGTTTGTATGTTTCTGGCACTGTGGAAAGCACCTATAGTCACCAAATTTTGAATATAATAGTTCTCCCCCCGAACATGTGCACCATAAAGCCCGAATTGGGAGTTTCGAAATTTTTTTTATTTCATATTTTGTGCGAGTTTAATGAATTTTTATTAACAGACTCAGCTATCTGAAAAGTAGTGGCAACACTGTTCGATATAAAACATTTTTATTTCCTGCGTACTAGACTGTTACCATTCGGCAAAATGAAAGATCTTTCAATTTTAATCAACAAACTCAACAATTTAAAATGCAAAGTGTTGTCACAGCTTGAAATAAAATACTTTTATTTTCCGCGCTCCAGGTGTGTTGCCATTCAGTAAAGCGTAAGATATTTAACGTTCACATTTCATCTGTCTATTATTGATTAGAAAACCAAGCGATTTAAAAGCAATAGGCGTAAATCAAAATCGTAAAAACAATCTTGTATTTAGCGTAGGTATAATGAAACACTCAATCGATTTCGAGGGCAGCTAAAGGTCCCTCCTCATCAGGAGAAAGAAGTACCTAGAAAGAAGAAAATAAAGCAGAAGGAGTCACAACTAGATTTTTAATCAGAGTTGCACTGGCTGCCTACTTTTACTGAGCCAGGCTGTCTGATCGAGCATGAAAAGTTAGCGAAGTTAAAATAGGGAGCGAGGGGCAAATGCACCTTACGCTCAAAATCTGATCTTCAAATAATGGAAAGCAACCACTGAACGGATTTTTATACCCTCAGGTAGTACCAAACGCGAGGAGGTAACGCCATCTATCGGCAAAAATAACTGAATTAAGATAGTAGAATTTTAAAGGCATTAGGAAGGCCTGGATTAGACTTCAAATCATTAACTAAACCTGCTAAATCTTTGTGAATGTGAAAAGCCTCAAGAAAATCCAATTCACCTATGGAAGAAGCCTTTTGGATAATTTTTGCAAATCCAAAATCAAAATTATGGTTAAAAGTCCAACTATGATACGCTATTGAAGACTTGTTAATTTCGCCTTTTCTGACATAAGATTCATGTTCCTTGATACGAAACTTCAACGCTCTTTTCGTTTGGCCGATATATCTTAAACCACACTGACACGATATACTATAAATTCCCCAAGAATTCAAGACAGAAACGCAATCTTTTAGAATCGAAGGGTGAAGTTTATTAATAGGGGAGAAACCGACTTGAAAATTGAATTTCTGGAGAATCCGTGCAATTTTATAGATAACAGAAGGATAAAATGGAAGCACGACGAGGTTATTAATATTGTTTCTAACAGTGGAATGTCTTCTTTGATGGGAATCTGAAAATTTTTTAACGGCTTTATCAATAATCACGGGAGAAAATCCACGGTGAATCGCAACTGCTCTCAAATAATTAAGTTCATTGGTAAGCAAAGATTCAGAGGAACAAACTTTAAGCGCGCGGAATACATAATAGTAAAAAGAAGCCATTTTTTGCTTAACAGGGTGGCATGACTTGGCATGGGGTGGTAAACAAACTGCAAAGGGTTTGCGGTACACAGTGGTGCTAAAATCGGTTTCATTGCGGATTATAAGAATATCGAGGAAGGGGAGGGAATTGTTGGATTCAATTTCAAGAGTCAATTGGATGGCTGGATCAATTGAATTCATAATAGATAGAATCTCGGATAAATCCTCTTTATAACCGTCAAAAAGTGCGAAAGTGTCGTCAACATACCGAATCCAAAGACGAAAAGAAAGTTTATCAAATAATTTCATCTCAAAATAGTGCATATAAATGTCAGCAAGTACCGGACTGAGAGGATTACCCATAGCCAATCCTTCAACTTGACGAAAATATGCATTTTGGAAAACAAAGTTGGTTTGACTTAGTTAGTGACTAACTTTAGTAAGCGAAACCAACTCATTAATTTAAGTATGTGTAAAGTGAAATTCCCGAAGCCTAGTTTCAAGACAGTTTAGTGCTCCTTTGAACGGAACATTAGTAAACAGTGATTTGACATCAAATAAACCATAATGGAACGAAGAAGAGAAATATTTTTAAGTTTATCAATGACTTCAACAGAATTTTTTACAGAGTGAATATTGTTAGCAAGTAGAGGAGAAAATCTGGAAACTAAATATTTGGCCAAAGGATATGAAGCAGTACCTATGTTGGAAACAATTGGTCGAAAAGGAATACCGGTTTTGTGGACTTTTGGAAGAGCATAAAGTCTAGCGCAATTAGTAATAGGTGGAATAAGTGATTTCTTCAACTGAGTTGGCAGAATGTGGGAAGATTTAATGGCACTTTTTACTTTCGTGAGGTCCGAAGTTGAAGGATCTTTAGGGATCGAGCAGTATGGGCCTTCATTTATCAGTTTAGAGACTCCAGTAATATAAGTGTGTTTGTCCATAACAACGATCTGTCCGCCCTTATCATCTTTAGAGATAATGATATTAGTATCAGAATGAATTTCACGTAAGATTCGAACCCAAAGATTTGTTAAAATTAACGTTATGAGTAATTAGGTGGCGGATTGTATCTATCCTTCTGCGTTTCCGAAATTTTGGAGAATTTAAAGGCTTTCTCTATAGGGGCGATGATTTGAGGAATTGAAGGTTTAGATGTCTTTGAAAAGTTGAAATTATATTTTAATACTTTTAACTGATCCTCCGAAAGATTCCTATTGGAGATATTAACGATGGGGTTAACGTTTACAGTGGGAAGATCAGCTAGATAGTTGAGACTATCCGACTGGTGTGTGAGTTTAAGGAATTTAGAAATAAGCACATTTTTATGCCGTTGACAAACGGTATCGGTTCTAGACCAGGATGAATGTTCAAATGATGAAAAATTTTCAGTGGAATTAGCAATTTTTAAATGGAGGTAATATAATTCAAATTCAATTTTAAATAAACGTTTGCGTGTGTCCCTTATAATGTGACGAAGAAGCCAATTTGAATTTATGCAAAATTTTTGAAACGTGAACGGAAGCTTTTGGGCTACATTTCACATGTATAAATTTGGGAATGATATTTTGATGTTTGCATTTAAGTAGAAACTGTAGATTATTCAAGAATTTCGCACGCTTAAGGCGTAACTTACAAAATCGGTTCCTGTCAGTGGACATATTGTGAAAAGGGCACAAGCAAGAAACAAGTGAACAAAAGAAATATAATTCCGAAAGTCCAAACAAGTAATTAATTATAACATGAAAAAACACCAATAAATAATGAAGACAATTTTCATCAACATATGACAAAAACATTCCAAAAGGAGATAAACATCCAATACTGAAAACCAATAGCCACGTGGAAAGAAGCAACGAAAGTCAAAATCGTGCACGTGGTAAACCGATAAAAAATAGAAATTCCTCTAAAATGCCGGTTGATATCATTGTAAGGATCTTAAGTTTTACTAACGTTTATTTTATTTTAAATCTTTACTATCACTTCTTATTTTCTACTTCCGGCCAGAATTATAAGCGTGAAGGTTTTTATGCAAAGTTTGTCTGGCGAACGCCAAGTATTTAAGTTGTGGCCTTTTGCCAAGCGAGAGAGAGGAAGCAGTTGAGTCAAAGCAGGCCGCTTACCTTAGAAGTTACGCAGTTGCTGTTTGCCTTCCAGGCCAGAGGTTTTAATCCTCTTGATAAATTTAAACGTATTGTAGTGTTCACAGTCTCTGTGCTACATACGCTTCCTGTTATTATAAGGCCAATCTTCCACGTGTATTATTCTAAAGTTAAATTAGAGTTTAGTTTTATTTTTATACTTTTACGTTAGACCCCAAGTGGCGGGTCAGTGTATTCCGAATTACGGAAGTTATTGTATATAGAGAAAAATAAAGGGTTTTGTATACCCTTCGTCTGTATCCTGTCTACTTACCTCAGTTAGTGAACATAGCTTTAGTAAGCTCTCTGTTCCGAGTCAGGTCCTTGTATGTTCCCGAAGAAGGTTAGAAGGAACATTGACCCTGATAGTGGCGCCCAACGAAGAAGAATAACCATGGCCGAATTTCAAGAAGAACCTGTGCTACCTGCAGAAACGGCTCAGAATCCAGAAATGCCAGCTGCCGCCCTGGAAGGATTTGGTTACATCGTCCAGACCATGCGCGCTTCGATGAAACCAGAAGCAACATTTAATGGAAACTCACCGGTAACCAGTTTTTTGGAAAAATTGGATGACCACTTCATGCTCTACCCCGTGCACGAGTTTCAAAAAGTTACCTTAGCTACCAGCGCTTTGAGGGCCCAAGCGCTTAACTGGTTCAAATGTATAGGCAGAAGTCTCTTGGGTCAAGCAGGAAGTCCCACCTATACTTACGAAAATTTCAAGACTGCCCTACTAAAAGCCTTCCCTGTTGTAAGGGATCGTGCGAAATTAGAAACGGAACTTTTCAGTATATATCAACAAAGAATCGAAAACCTCTCGAGCTTTATTTTAAGAAAAATTCACGTTTTCAAACTCTTGTATGGAAACCGTCCGGATCCTGAAATAATTCAAGGGATTTTGCGGAGGTTACTGCCCCAAGTGCAAGACTTTATTGAATTAAGAAATCCGACTACACTGGAAAAGTTATTTGAGCTAGCAATCCAGTTTGAAAGTAGAAGAACGGCGGACGTCGAAAGAAGACGCCAGTATCAACAGCGAAACCAATTTGGTGCGCCAAGACTACAGCAAACTCAAGCACATGGCTACGGAGAAAAAGCGAATCAGTGGGCAGGGAAACCCGAGCATTCAAAAACAGCCGGCGAACGTCGACAGTTCAATAGCAACCCAGGAAAAAAGTCTCAAGGCCAGTGGAAAAAGAAGGAAAGCACGGAAAGGAAAAATAATTTAAACTAAAACGGATTTCTGCTGACGGGAGGGTGCGGAAATCCGAAGATTAAGAAAACCCCTCTTCTTACAAGTTAAATACAGTAATGGTGAAAAATTTGACTCTTCCGAAGATTGAAGTCTTGGTGAATAATATCCCAGCCACCGCACTCCTGGATACTGGCGCGCAGTGTTCCTGTGTGGCAGAAGAGTTTTTTAGAAAGTATTTTCGCAAATACCGCATATATAATGCGGATAATACAACAGTGTTAGCGGCGCAAGGAGAAAAATGTAAGTGCGTAGGTAAAGTACCTTTGTATATCCGTATCAAGGACGAACAAATAAAGGTGATGTTTTTATAGTAAAGAATCTGCAAGCACATTTAATTTTAGGAATAGATTTTCTTTCAGAAGCCCAAGCTACGCTGGATTTTAATGAAGCGTCCCTTAAGCTGATAATGAAACCAGTTCGTACTGAAAACGCTGAACCGCCGATGGTAAATGTCGACCACCTGCCTAATGACGAGCAAGAAAAAATCCGACAAGTGGTAAGTGAATTTGCTTCTTTATTTAGTGATATTCCAGGATTTACTCAGGTTACTAATCATAGTATTGACACCGGAGATGCATTGCCAGTTCGTCAAAAACCATACCGGTATGATAAGAATAAGGAAAAAATTATAGAATGGCATATTACCGATATGCTACGTAAAAAGATCATAACGCCCATCTCAAGTAGTTATGCTAGCCCGGTGGTTTTATGTAAGAAAAATAATGATTATCCTTTGGAGCATCCAAAAAGGTAGAGATTCGCTATTGATTACCGTAAATTAAATTCCATAACGAAATATCCGGTATATCCGTTACCGATCATAGAAGAAATTTTAAGGAACATAAAATCAACCAAATTTATGACGACTTTAGACTTAACGACTGGTTATTTTCAAATAGGAATGAGGCCTGAGGACGTGCCTAAGACTGCTTTTATAACCAAGTCTGGCACTTATGCATTTTTGCGTATGCCGTTTGGCCTTTCAGGGGCCCCGGCAACATTTCAGCGATGCATGGCCATTGTGTTAAGACCTGTTCTTGGAAAGTCCACATTTATTTATTTAGACGATATCATTATTACTAGTGATAATCTCGACCAACATGTACAGGATTTAAGACAGGTGTTTTCTTTATTAAATGAGGCCGGTCTAAAAGTTAATGTCGAAAAGTGCAAATTTGCAGCCCCTGAATTAAAATATTTAGGTTACAAAATATCTCAAAAAGGGATCGAGACAGATGAATCAAAAATAATCGCTGTACAAAAGTATCCGATTCCAAACACGGCAAAGAAGCTCTCTTCTTTTCTAGGATTTTGTTCATATTATAGGTCCTTTATAAAAGATTTTGCGGCTATCGCGGAGCCATTGTTAAAATTAAAAAGGAAAAAGGCAAGATTCTCGTGGACGGCCGAAGCCAATAGTGCTTTCGAAAAATTAAAACAAGCATTAACGCAAGCCCCTGTGTTGAAATTTCCTGAAAAGGATGAGAATTTAGAAATTTCAGCGGATGCTTCGGATTATGCGGTAGGAGCGGTACTTTCGCAAAATCAGCAGCCCGTGGCATTTTTTAGCCGAACTTTAAATCAAACACAAAGAAACTATTCCGCGACCGAGAGAGAGGCACTTGCAGTTCTGTTAGCAGTGCAAAAGTTCCGAGTCTATTTTGGAAAGGCTCCGATAACAGTATACTCTGATCATGCGGCGGTAACTATATTGTACTCAGGGGAAAATTTATCCCCAAGGTTAATAAGATGGACACTCAAGCTGCAAGAATATAATCTGGTAATCAAGCATACCCCTGGAAAGGAAAATATCGTAGAAGATGCCCTATCAAGGATTAAAATAGACGAACAAGGCAATACCGTAAAGATGGCAATGCTTACAGCATGTACAATAAATTCCCGAGAAACTGTAATAACCGAACTAGGTAAGGATCCTGAGTTTGGAAGCATTTATGAGTATTTGAAGGATCCTGAAAATTTTAGCCACCAAGATATTGTGGCGATAAGAAATAGGGCGGCCCATTACGAACTAATAGATGGTCTATTATTTTATACAAAAACTACGAATTCCAACAACGAATTTCGACCTGTTATCCCAGCTAGTCTTAGATTAAATATCCTGCAGGAGCTCCATGACAGCCCTTTAGCTTCTCATGCTGGTATTCGAAAAACTATCCAACGCGTACGCGAGGCAGTCTACTTTCCTGAACTGCAAAAGTTAACAAGGGCGTATGTCCAGTCCTTCCCAACATGTCAAGCAGTTAATTATATTAATTTCCGCCCGGCCGGGTTTCTAAATAGTATTAAATCCGAATTTCCAAACGAAATAATTGGCATCGATTTATTGGGCCCTTTCCCAAAAAGTCAGTTAAATAAAAGTCGCTATCTCCTTGTTATGGTTGATCATTTTAGTAAATGGACCGAAATTGTTCCCTTAAAACGAACCTCCGCGAAATTAGTTACTGATTCTATTTTAAATAAATATATTTTAAAATACGGGGCGCCCCTAAAAGTTATATCGGATAATGGTCCTCAATTTGTAAGTAATATATTTGAAGACATGTGCCAAAAACTGGGCATACGTCATTTAAAAATGGTCCCGTATCGGCCGCAATCAAATATAGCGGAACGGGTCAATAGAAATATAGTGAAAATTATCCGTAGTTATGTTAAAAATTTTCATAAAAGCTGGGTAACTATGTCAATGAATTTGCTTTCGGCCTTAGGACCGCAAAACATGATACAACGGGCAAAACTCCTGCTGAGTTATTTCTAGGGAGAAAGATTATAACACCGTTAGATAAATTATTTTATGTGCAACAAAGAGCCCCAGAATTTAAAATGGGTGATATAGAAAAACTAATAAAAGAAGCAAAAAAGAATACGGAAGTAGCACAAAGAAAACAGAAGCTATATTATGATTTGAAACGACGGGGAGTAACTTATAAAGTAGGGGATGAAGTTTTAAAAATTAAGCATTCACTTTCTTCAGCACCAGAAGATAAAACTGCCAAATTTTTTCCACGATTTGAAGGACCATATGTTATAGAAAAAATAACTCACGCTGTTGTAGTGTTAAAAGCCAGAAATGGTGAAACCTGTTCCGCAAACATTGATCAAATCAAGCCCTACTTCGATCGTAATAAAATGCAAATCTTTTCAGATCTTTTGCAGGATCCGGCGCGGCAGACACCGCAGGTACAAGCTCCAGAGGTGGAAAAACGACAAGTACAAGGGCAAGCCAATGAGAGACAGAAGCAAGTGAAAAGAAAATTGCCCCGCGGAAAAATTGAAGGTAACAAGAAAAAGAAGCCGTTCCACCGTCCAGAAAAGAGAGTTCACGAACACCCCCAGAATGAAGAAGGGAGAAGGACGACGTATGTGAAGAGAACCAGGAGAAATGACGGCAACTATAACCCGGCTTTAAAACGGAAGATCTACTCATCCGACAGAACTCTCCGCAGCAAAAGTCGCCAAGCAGGAACACGACAGAAGTTTCCCGGTTCCGCCAAGACCAGCTGCCATCAAACGGCCAAGACCACAAGCAGAGGAGAAAAAGAAGATATTCAAGGGTGGCCGAACTGGTGAAAAAAGGAAGGTTCCAGAGGAAAGCACTGAAGGGCGAGCCCGTACAAGAAGGAGGATAAATCAAACTACTATCTGCAGTACCTTTAAAGACTGGGCCCAGAAAAGGATGTCCGAATATTACAAAGATAAGTAAAATTTTATGTTACTTTGCAAACTTAAGTTAATCTTTCATTCTTACTGCAAGTGGCAGATTTCAAGAAGTTTTACCTCATGCGAGGTCTACCTTTATCGCCAAAAGGGCGAGAAATGAGTTGTGACCGATTTTCTTATTATGTTTTCAATTACTCGCGCGTAAAACTAAAGTTGATGTATAATAGCGTTGTGTAAAGACTTAAATATTGTAAAAAGTTATTGTATAAATTTTATTTAAAACATTCTAGCAAGAGAGAAGTTTTAGTCTGAAAGACTTTTTGAAATGTATTATTTCAATGTAGAAAGAATTGGCACTTGCTTTGAAAAGAACAGAAGTTAACAAGGTACTACTAATGTATGTTTTCAAATGTGTAAAATTAACAGCATGTTGATATGTTCTTATATACAATGTGAACTGTTATTTTAAATGTTAAGAAATACCGTGATATGGTAAAAGTGAAAGTAATGTTAAAAATTTGTTATTCGTGTGACTCTAAAGACTAAATCATGGCAAATATGTGTTAAAGGTTGAATGATGTAGTTAGGCTCTCTGACGCTACACTTTAGAGTTAGCCACTTTTAGAATAGTACCTGAGGGTTTAGAGTTGAAATTAGGGTGTGTTAAGAGGTCTCGTTATGTTGAATTTTAACACGTTAGTGTTTTGATTGTAGGAGGAAGTGTGGCACACGTAGACAGAAACACATTCGTGTTTGGTGTTCTTTTACAACACATGTCAGAGAGCACGGGGAGAGATAATTAAAATAGTCATGAATGAAATAAGAATGTTAAGAGAAGTATAATTGTATATGTTACTTGCCATTTCATTCTGTAACATTTCATTAAACTAGTTTTCCTTCCAGATCTCTGGAAGGAACCAGAATTGAATAAAAGCTCCTGTTTAGATGCAGTACAGATGAAAAAAGATTGTTGTATATCCTGGGAGCTGCTATTGTAACAAATTTCTTTCTTTTAAATTTCTAGTTTCTAGCGAAGTGTGTTTGTGAAAGATTGGCCTCGCGTTAGATTCTAGAGCTAAAAGCTTTCAACAAGGTCGTTTTAGACCTCAGTTTCAAACTAATTAACTCTGGCGGGAAGTATGTAAGGATCTTAAGTTTTACTAACGTTTATTTTATTTTAAATCTTTACTATCACTTCTTATTTTCTACTTCCGGACAGAATTATAAGCGTGAAGGTTTTTATGCAAAGTTTGTCTGGCGAACGCCAAGTATTTAAGTTGTGGCCTTTTGCCAAGCGAGAGAGAGGAAGCAGTTGAGTCAAAGCAGGCCGCTTACCTTAGAAGTTACGCAGTTGCTGTTTGCCTTCCAGGCCAGAGGTTTTAATCCTCTTGATAAATTTAAACGTATTGTAGTGTTCACAGTCTCTGTGCTACATACGCTTCCTGTTATTATAAGGCCAATCTTCCACGTGTATTATTCTAAAGTTAAATTAGAGTTTAGTTTTATTTTTATACTTTTACGTTAGACCCCAAGTGGCGGGTCAGTGTATTCCGAAGTACGGAAGTTATTGTATATAGAGAAAAATAAAGGGTTTTGTATACCCTTCGTCTGTATCCTGTCTACTTACCCCAATTAGTGAACATAGCTTTAGTAAGCTCTCTGTTCCGAGTCAGGTCCTTGTATGTTCCCGAAGAAGGTTAGAAGGAACATTGACCCTGATAGCATAAACCAAATCCGAAAAACTAATGGCCACGTGGAAAGAAGTAAATAAAATGGTGCACGTGGTAAAACAATAAACAGTAAAATATTCTCGAAAATGTCGGTTGATAGCACAAACTAGACTAGAAGAGAAACACGCTAATGTGACAATCAAAATCGTAAAAACAACCTTGTATTTAGCGTAAGTATAATAAAACACTCAATCGATTTCGAGGGCAGCTAAAGGTCCCTCCTCATCAGGAGAAAGAAATACGTAGAAAGAAGAAAATAAAGGAGAAGGAGTCACAGAAACACGTGGTCCTTATCAGCACTGCACGTGGTTGTAACTAGATTTTTAATCAGAGTTGCACTGGCCGCCTACTTTTACTGAGCCAGGCTATCTGATCGAGCATGAAAAATTAGCGAAGTTAAAATAGGGAGCGAGGGGCAAATGCACCTTACGCTCAAAATTTGAACTTCAAATAATGGAAAGCAATTCAAGTAAAAGATAAAACACAGAAACACAAAAACAGAAAGGGTGTAAATAACCCTTTATTAACTCAATATTATTCTCAGATGGCACCGGCTCGTGCTTAGAAAAGCCAATAGTTTTGACTTAACTCAAAAGGTAAACTTAAAATAGAATAGAATTAAGTTAGCCTAACGGCTTTTCACAGGTTTCTTAACGCGCACGCAGGCTCTGACTCTTAGAAGTCAGCGTAAGCAAGCCTAATGGCGAGAAGCGCTCAACGCCACAGAACTAGCAAATTAAATATACACCTGCAGAACACGCTCTAAAAACACCTTCCAAAACCTTCCCCTAAATACTAACTTCATTCTTTCTCATTTGAATACACGCGCGCTAACTCATTTACATTCTGGCAAGAAAGCGGGTTTGAAAACGAGATCATTAGAAAAGGTTGCTTCAAAAAGTACTAACTTAAATAAATCCTCACAAAGTATTCCCACCTCAGTAACGGTTTCGGGTTTCAGGATGTATCTTGTTATTTCTGCGCTCTCGATTTCATAAAAGAGTCTCTGTTGAATTCTCCTCAAATCTTGTGCCACTTGTAGAGGCTTCAGTTCGTTTATATTTTTAAATGATGTCATATGCTTCTTCTCGGCGACAGATTTTCTGCTGCGTTTCTTGTTCTTTTCTGCGGTAGGTTTCTGGCTTTTATTTCGGACGCGGGCATTTTTCCTTTCAGGGGATTCCACCCATAATGTCTGGCGCTTAGGATATTCTTCCTCAATCTGATGAATTACTGAAAATAAATTTTTCAAAATTTTCGATTCATATAAGAACATAAAACTGAGTGTCATAGATCATAAATTATTTTTTCGTACGAAAGCAAATACTAATTTAATTCGTTTCAAACAAAATACTTGTCATTTAATTAACTATTAAGCAGAATACATTATCTTCGATGCTATTGCAAAATTCGAAGCTACTCTCTTACCTTGAACTTCCAAGGGAGTTTGGCTTAAAATGAAAAAAAAAAAAAAAGCATACTCAGATTATCAGGTTCTATGTTCCGCATTACTTTCTTTGGGAACATGCAAGGACCTGACTCGGAACAGGGAGCTTACTAAAGCTATGTTCAATAAATGTGGGAAGTAGACAGGATACACAGGAAGGGTATACAAAACCCTTTATTTTTCACTCTTTACAATAATTTCCGTACTTCGGAATACAGAGACAAACTACTTGTGGTCTGAACCTAAGAATATAAAAATATAACTAAACTCTAACTTAAATTTGGAATAATAAACGTGGAAGATTGGCCTTATATTAACAGGAAGCCGTATGTAGTACAGAGAACTGTTAACACTACAATACGTTTAAAATTATCACGAGGATTAAACCTCTGGCCTGGAAGGCAACTAGCAACTGAGTAAAGCTTCTAAGGTAAGCGGCCTGCTTCGACTAACTCCTTCCTCTCTCTCGCTTGGCAAAAAGCCACAACTTAAGTACTTGGCGTTCGCCAGACAAATTTTGCATAAATAAGTTAACGCTTTTAATTCTGGCCGGAAGTAGAAAATAAGAAATGATAGTAAAGATTTAAAATAAAATAAACGTTAGTAAAACTTAAGATCCTTACAAGATGAATGACCTTGGGCTCAAAATCTACAGGCTTTTCTGCCTAGCTTTATCTATTAACATTTAACGAGCATATACAAATACACTGATGGAAAATAAAATCCCATCACTGAGAAGAAGTTGTGCAAGGTAAACGAAATTTGGGGAGCGAGTTCACACATCTTAAAGATGATGTCGATTCAGATTTCAAGCTAGATGAATAAGTACGGTGCTATTGGCGCCATTCTGAGCATTCAAGTAACATTTTCTTCAAATACAAGAGGTAAACTTTGTATAATTTATCTTCTCGGCTGGGCGTGAGACAGATTTGAGTCAAATATCTCTTTAAGGAGACGAAGAAGGCAGTAGCAGCAGCTTACTGAGCTTGAAAGAGACAGTGCATTTGGACTACGAGAAGCTGGATTTTCACAATATTGTGAAACGTTTTGGAAGTAATGTATCCACTGTGCATTCATGCTGGCAGCAGCAGTCATTGGAAAAGTACTATACCAAGAAGGCAGGGGTCAGTCCTTTTGAGATAATTATCTCGCCACCGCTCAAAGGGAACACCGCTGTATTCGCTGCATGTCTGTGGAATCTGTATGTCACATTGCATCCGCAGCAGACATTCGAGCTTTTTTGGCACCAGAATGTCAACGCACTTGAAGGTAGAAACTTCTTAACTTAGGCTGTAGATCAGCTATTAACATGGCGTGACGCCTCAACCTCTAGAGGCGATCCTGCAATGAACAAGGTCAGGTTATATGAACGCAAAACAAAAGCTACCAGGCTCCAACTGGTCGCCGAAAAAAACAAAGGCAACGTCAGTCAAAGATCATTTCTTCCTGAGTTGACCAACGGAGGCGAAACCGCAGAAGACAGCTTTTGAAAATCAAATATATAGCGATCACAGGGCTCGAAAGAGACTTGAAAGTATCCGTACTGTCCCTTCCGAGCCTGAACGGACCACTGAATAGTCGGTGTCTTTAATCCTGCGAAGATATTCTGTGCACCCTAGTAGTCGTGTCTGTATAAGTACAGATCTTAGCCAGAACGCCAAGGGTTGCCTCCCAGTCGATCGTCGGGGGGGGGAGCACCAATGTGACGCACCAAACTGTAACAAATGGATTACTTTGAGGGGCAGTTCCGAGCTAAACGCCCTTAACTCCGAATCACCTCCAATTGCGACTTCGCAGGAATCAAATTAAAACTCACTGGTGGACTGAGTGGAGATCTGCTGTGTTGACATACGTTTCTGCCTTAGTGCCAGTGATGGACATATGTTGATTAGAAGGAGTCCAAGTGAACGTTTGGAACCAAGCTGTCTTCGACGTAGACATATTGAACCTACGCCAAGAGTTATGATATCTAGGGAGCAATTTCCCATGGCAGCAGAAGCACTCACACCATTATTCAACGCACAACAAATTTGTAACTCAAATTGCTGATTGTTGTACTGCCATTCTTGATCAATATTCCAGAGGCCATTTTCCAATAGGATACTGCTCATTACCATGCTACTGCTAACAACCAAGATGTTCTACACAGTGTCAATATGTTGCTTTGGCCTGCGGCGTCACCCGATTTTTCTCCCGTTGAGCCCGTAAGAGATATAATTTGACAATAAGTACATCATCCACAACTAGCGCGGACCGTTGCTGATTTGACTGATTAAGTGCAATAGGCATATAACTTCAGCCCGCAAATAACGTACGCCACCTTTACGACATAATACATACGTGTTTTGAAAGCTTGCACTCGACATCATGGCAACTACAGCGGTTATTAATGCACCATCATTTCACATTTGAAATAGCTTTTCTTGCACATGTTTTAGCCTATGACCTTGAAACATTAACCAAATAAATATGTTACCTAGACAAATGCTTTATCTACATTTCTATGCCTCTAAACCGATTTCTTCTTAGTACCGGGATTTAATTTTCCATCAGTGTAAGTACATTTAAAAAATGAAACAGAATATTTAAATTTACTTTAAGTGATGGAACAAACATTTACTTTAAATTATAATCACTTACTAGAATAAATATTTTCTAAATTATGAATATTTGCTACATATCTAGCTTTAACACCTATTTGAAGTTGTAGGAATCGACGCTATCTCAACTGTAAACTCCCAGAAGCGTAAAGACAGACGCACAACTTATCGCTCTGTCTTGCTTCTAAAGCACAGTAAGCATAAACTCAGATGAAAGTTTAAAACATGTCATGTTATATTGATTTATCTTGGTGCCTTTCTATGTTATATGTTATCATCTATGAATTCTTACGTAGTTTTCAGTATGCCTTGGTCATGTTTTCAACATACATATATCTATGTTTCCTCCTGATCTTAGCTGATATTAAAGCGAAATTTTGCTATGAGGATACATAGAAATAAACTTACCTTTGCTGGCTAATGCTGCTGTCTTTAAAAACTTAGTATTCAAGCTATCATCATCAGAATGAACTAAAAGGTTACATTTTTCTCGAATATCATACCATCTGCCTTTATTTCTCCACCTAAGGGAAAATTCTCTTATATTCGAAGAACAAAAAAGAGAAAATGTATACTAACGTTTATATCTAATTAACTTAATAAACACTATAAGATTTTCATGTAATGCTCCAGCCATTAAGTTATTACACTGACAGAATTGTTGAGTTTAAATTTACATGCATTAAGCAGCAATAAAATAAAGGTAAGGAAATACTTGTCATACCTATCATGGTAAAGAAATAAGGGAAAATTAATGAATTTGTAGAATTTTTTACAATTTTCTTGCAACATAAGAAAAAAAATTAACAGAAAGATTAGCAGAGTAAACAGGAATTCATTATTGTAAAATTTTTTGACCAGTTCCTCTACATATCTTATCTTGAAACAGATGCTTTATTTCGCCGTATTTTTCTAATTTGGAATTGGCCAGTTCATTGACAGCAGCCTACTTTTGAATCGATTTTGAACTGTTCATCAGTTAAAGTTATTACACTATTGCTGTATTGCTTTATTTCGCCGTATTTTCTAATTTTAGATCTGTCCTGTTCATTGACATTGCTGCACTTTTAAATCGATTACGAACTTTTCATCCGTCATACTATTAGGCTGTTGTTTTATATTTTGCTTGCGTAGCTCTTATGTGATTTGGATTTTTATGAATGAAAAATTCATGTAACCTGACCCCCTCCCTCGCTATTCAGGAACGCTAACATCTACGATGATTCAAAAATCCAGTTATGAGACAAGAAATGTCTGTAGAATATTTAAGCAAAATGCTGTGCTAAATTTAAAGCATTGTGGGACACAGGAAATAAAAAGGCATGCCGTTTAGATTTTCGTGCAAGAAATTGTCTCTTCAGGTTTAAAAGGATTTCGTCAGTTCTCAGTTTATTTGTGAAGCTTCCGTATTTTCTATTTATTTTTGATCTTGATATGCTTTCAAAAGTGTTCTTGGATTATTGAACTTTTAGAACTTGTTTGTAAGAATATAATATTGAACTGTTGTTTACGATACTACCCTAGATTCAAAATCACGGAAAAAGATACTTTCTCATTATCATGTCTGCAAAAAAATTTTAAAAATAAGAAAATTTGTGAATTTTCTATAAGTTTACAATACTGGTAAAAATAAAGAAAGTGACAAACCTCAGAAGATTTAATTTTAATCTCTGGGCTTTCATCTTTCGGTGTATTGGATCGGTGGAATAAAATCTACCATAGTTTTGTTGTCCTGTCCCAGGGTTTGCGATCCAAAATGACAGAGGTTGTAGAGGATTATCTTCTCGAAAATAATATCCGCTTTCTATGTTCTCCTCATCGAAACCTAAAACATATGAAAGTCTGCTAGTTCTACGAAATAGTGCCAGCTCATGCAGATTGGGTAAAGATACATTAGAAGTCAGATACACGTTCTGGTATTTTGTTAAAGCTATTGACTTGAATGATTCAACAGATTTTACTTTTTTGATACCTTTCTCAAGAACAGGAAGAGAAGTGTTTTGGAAATATCTGACGGCTTTTAAAATTTGGCGGCAGTCTTCTTGATACTCTCGCTTCAATTCTTCCTCGCTTGCGTTGTTGTCTGTCTCATAATCAGACCATTGCTGCAATGTTTTAAGGGCAATTTTCTCCGAAGAAAAATCATCAAACAACCCTAATTCGGTGCTTTTTTTTCTTTTTGGCGGTTTTGGTTTTGAGTATTCATTCTGATCGATTTGGTCATGGTAACTTAATGTCAAGTCGAAAACGCATCCATCAGGTATTCCTTCTCCAAACCTTCGAACCAGTCGCATTTTTTTCCTTACTTCTGCTGCCTGTCTTCCATTTAAGTCTTTTGATCCTTGATTGGTCTTCACATACGAGGGTAACTGTTCTCCATTTTGAATAGTTTCGGCTTTCGTATTTATTGTTACATTCTTTTTACTCCCGCTGCTTGTTGAACCAGACTTGAAGTTACTTAATCTGGATTCACCTTTTATCCATTTCAGCATCGACGAGCATTTCTTTGCTGGTGCCGCTCCATATTCAAATGATGCAGTTCCTTTGGAAGTTTTGTTGTCAAAAATTGCTATGTGGAAGGTTTTGTTTAAATCGAATGCCTTCTGAGAACATCTTCGTAAGATACGCAAACAATAAATAAATTTTTCATCTTTCAACTGATTTTTTATTTTCTTGTCCAGATCTATGAAAGGTATTAGCCTTAGTTCAACATTAAGTTTTAACTTTTCTTTAGGAATTGTTCCATGGAGAGATTTCCATTTTGACCAAGCCGTACCACATCCTCGATGTTTGATTAATTTATAGAAGCTGTACGAGCCGTCTAGGGTGCAAATTTCTAATTTCCTTCTGGAATATTTTGTTATTCTTAAAGTCTCTATAGGAATCATGCTGAGAAGAACTGAAGAACTTTCCTTATGTTTACTGGTATTTATGCTTTCAATATTATATCTAAAAAGGATAATATAATTTGCAGTCATACCTGAAAAGAAATACTTGTATTACTGCGATATAGTTAGCGAAAAAATATAGAAATAAAATATATAAACAAAATTTCTTGGTAATTAATTAAAATAGCTTATCTTAGTTAGAAATTAGCATTTTTTAAAAGAACAAAATAAATTCATACAGAACAGCAGAATACTTTAACGGTTCATTGTTTCAAAAATTCTTTTATTGCCATCGTCATCTACTTCAATAGCCTCTTCCAAAATTTAACTTTACATGAGTTCTAAGGCTCCTTTTTCTACGTTCATAAATAGTTTTAAAAATGCAATAAAAGTAGAATAATAAGATTCCATAGGGTCGGCGGTATTATATTTAGAACTCTGGGCGAATTTTTTTATTCGAATTAAAAAACGTTTGAAATCGTTATATAACTTTTTACGAATAGTGTGTTAGTACATAACTTAAAACTAAATTATAACTCTGATCCTTATCGGCCAGTCGAAATTTAGATATTTTTACATAATTTATTTTAAAAAATTATTCCTTATTAAAAAGTTTTAAGTTAATAATTTAAAGTTAATTTTTTCGGTATTTTTGGTCCTTAAAATCCCTTATAAAAATATCATCTGCTACGTCCTTTATTTATTTGAAACAAAGCACCCGTAATCAATTAGCCGATCAATTAGTCGATCCGTAATCAATTAATCAATAGATCAAAGTCGCTAGTCTACTTCGTCGTGTTTGTGACGCTATCGGTCTTAAGTAAATTTTATTAATTTAAATTTATAAAAGTTATGTTCTTAACTTGTTGCACTTACTGTATACTTATTAATACGAACAATGCTGTCTATGCGTTGGGATAAATTTCTTGAATATTTAGTTGCTTAACACGTGGAGTGCGGCGCCGAATTTGCTGTCCTTTCCGTTCAGCCGGCGCGAGCGATCAAGCGGTGCAATGCTGCAGGGTGATCCGCGACTTCATGCGCTGATTAGAGCTTATCTGTTGGTGAGCTTTGTCGGCTACCGACATACAAGCCCTGCCTGTGCGTGACAAAGCTCGTGGTCGCCAATGTTAATACTGTCGGTTCCGCGGACCGATGCCAGCCAAACGAAATTCCAGTGCCGGTCCCCAGGGATCCAGCATTGGATTCAGCATCCAATTGGTACAGAATATCATACCAAGATATTAAAGATGCAATAAAATTAATATATTTTAATTATTCTTCAAGTGCAATTACGTTTTACCAGGAAATCAAGTACGAGAAGTACAAGGTTAGGCGATCACTTTTTAAAGTTTTATTAGCTAGCGTACTAATGCTTCATAATGCTTCATAAAGGTTGAGTTCTAACGTTGTCAGTTTTAATTTTCTAACGAAACTCACTCTTTTTCTCACCTAGAAGTTTTCAAGTAATCAATTAAAATTTTCCTATTTACTGATGATAAAATTAAAAAAAAAAAAAAAAAAAAAAAAAAAAAAAAAAAAAAAAAAACACTTTTGAGGAACTAAGGAAGTAATTGATTACGGATGATTTTGCAGCATTACAGAGTATTGAATCATAATAATGAAATTCACGTACTACGAAAAGGCTTAAAGCAGAAGCATCAGTTGTGTCATCAACAGCTAAAAAGTTAACGAAATGGTTTTTATATGTTCTTGATATTATCAATAACATCAGCGTATCTATTGATTACAGAAAATCTTCCGTATGACCACAGCAGAGATGGACGTGAGGCGAAAGCGGTTCTTTTAAAGGTTCCTTTGAGATGGTGGTATAAATGTCATAATAGTTGAAGCCGAGCTTCGTTTCTGGGTAACCAAACCCTCCTACGTCTCAAAAACTGGGTTAGGTGTTTCGGCATAAAGCTCGAAGTTTTCAACTTTATGCTGACATGGTATAAGAGTCGACCAATCAGAGCGAACGCACGCGCGAAACCTATTGAGCGGAAAAAATAGGCAGCTGTAGATAGTTCAGGGCAGCTATAGATACATCCCCGCATGCGCAAATTTAGCTTCTCTAATTGGCTACAGCAGCGGTTCTTAACCTTTTGACTAACACGTACCATCTAAACAAAAATTGAAAACCTGTCGTACCACCACTACAAAGTACTACTACCACGACCACTCTTGTTGGGGTTTTAATTTTTGAATTTAATAGTTAAAAATACCATCTATTTCGCTCTTGCGTACCACCGGTTAAGAACCCCTGGGCTACAGCTTAGACTCATTCTCGCAGGTGTGAACGGTACTTCCTCATTTCACGCGTTATGACTATGTCTCTATGACATTTAAGCCACCATTTTAAGTTTTATTCAGACGGTAATATAATTTCATAAGTGGTTTAAGCTGAGCTTCATTTCTAGGTAATTAGACCTTGCTACGTCATAAAAACTGGTTTAGGGGTTTGGCCATAAAGTCCGAAGTTTTCAACCTTATGCCGACTTTGTATAAGAGTCGACCAATCAGAGCGAACGCGCGAAATTTATTGAGTAGTAATGCTGTAGGTGCATCCACGCATGCGCAAATTTAGCTTCTCTAATTGGTTTCGGCTTAGACTCTGTCTCACAGGTGTGAACGGAACTCCCGCATATTATGCCCTATGACTATGCTTTCGCCACTATAGTATAATTGTCTATGCGTCTATGACAATTATACCACCTTCTGAACGGAACCTTAATTGCTTTCTCCAGCCCGTTAGCAAGTCCTAAATCTTTCCTACCCGATTTTGTACGTAAACTACTGAAATCAGCGGCCGGAGTTGCACATCTATTGTTTCAGTATATATGCGCAAATACATGCATCGATATTTAGGGGGTGATAAAAGGCACCCTAATGTTCTGCTCTCTTGTTCAGATTCACCCTGTATAAGCTAAAATTAAAAATTTTAAAAGAGTTAAAAATTCACATACTTCTGATGAATATAAAAGGTGCACAGATAAAGGCTTATGTAGGGCCTTGAATGAATGAGGGCGTAAATAAATGTGACTGGATGCAGAGGCGTGAATTTACTCCTTTGCCTCAGGTGAAAAAATATCTAGCACGCCTCTGGTGAGAAAAGCAGTCATTGAACATACATGGATACATCAATGGAATGACATCGTCTTTTCTGGCGAATTTTTCTTTTGCTTTCAGCAAACGGAAGTAAAATAAAGATTCAAAGGAAAGCGATTTTCGCTTGCAGCATCGTGATAGCCGATGCGCTACTGGCGGTACCGAAGTGAAAGACATCATGACTTTTGTCTAATGCATCTCTGTACTAGTCCGTCGGCTAGAATCATGGACTGGGACTCTCCTAATACGCACTGATTTAGATATAAGCATTACTTCCTAATATCCATTGCTATATAGCGATGGCTGCATACTCAGCAACCACCGTTATACATCTGAAGTTTTAATGTGCTTTATTTTCAAGGCTTGCTTGCTGCCAGGTTTCCACAGGTCATTGAACGCATAATAATTAAACTGTAAGGAATATGTTTATTTATCTAACTGTTAAACTTATAGAAAGAAGCGATAGGAAAGGAGTTAAAATACTTTCCTATCGCTTCTTAATTTCAACTTGCAACTTACGGCCGGAACATATTTTTAGAATCACGTTTGAATGCAAATTTGAGGAATAGTATTTAACTGGGAAGTTCTACTGTCTTAGTTAAAGAGAACCAGACATTCTGGCTAGTAGACGTCTCCTTTTTAGGCTACTCTCTCTTAACCCGTTCAGGACCAGCGTCGCGTATACGCGACGCAACAATTCCACTCCTACCAGCCCAGCGTCCCGTATACGCGACGCAACGATTCTGCTCCTACGAGCCCAGCGTCGTGCATACGTGACATTAAAACTGAACGATTTTTTTGAATTTTTAAAAGCCAGTAAATGGAGCTAAGTGGTAATTGTTTTCACATGGGTTGATTCATACGGCATTTGACCTTCATGTACTGGCATTAGTTTCTGTTTTGTGCTTCTGGTTTTGAGAGATTTATTGAAATAAACAAACTGGAAATCACGGCTCTTTATAAGTGCGCCTGTGAATTAAAGGGGCACATGTACAATGACACAGGCGTTATATTTTGGTATATAATGTATTTACGTATAATTTAATTATATATAATGTATATATTGACGTGATCAATAACGGATATCCCACCAGTGGGGGGTTTTTCCTTGATTACTTTCCGGTCATCGTGGACGCTATTTTCGATTTAAAAAAACAGGAAGTTATCTAATACAAACTTGATGTCACACAGGGTTCGAGGATGAAATATTTCTGAGTGTCTTTTGAAGAAGTTTTGGGACATGTGTCGGGGTTATATTCAGTTTCATTCCGTTAGCCATGGCTAAGAGACCTTACTTAAAAACTTAAAAATTTGTCCACAATCACCGTACACTATAACTTTCTGTCTAACTGGAAGACAGTTTCCGAAAATTTAAATTGACGGAAAAGTAATCCAGGTAGGAGAAGATGCGTTGTGTGCGCTAAAACCAAGGAAAAGCGAAAGTAAACAACGTATTGTGATTGCGAAATATGCAATTTAGGACTGTGTGTCGTTCCTTGTTTTGAGTTATTTCACACACAGCAGAATTTTTAAATTGGAATTTAATTACCTACAGGTAATTCTTATTTAGCTTTTTTTTAATTCCGTATTTATATTTTTTTTCATGTTTATAGTATTTATTTCTGCGTGTATAGTTATGATTTTAGTATTTTGTCTGTTTAATTTATTTCTATTTATGTGATATTCTTCACATTAATACACATTTAAAACAAATACATTAAATATGCAACTTCAAAAATTGAAGTCATAATATCAAAATGCTGAATTTATACTTTTTTTTTTTTTTTTTTTTTTGTAAAATTAGGCTGAACTGCTGAAAATGCACGGCCCGGTGGCGACGATCCTTCAGCGAATCCAGTCCCGTGACTGCGTTTCGTTCTCCCGGCGCTGGTCCCTGAGGGGTTTATTATTACGCTCGGCCGTACTTTAGGGCCTTGATAGCTTCGCAGTAATTAGCGTTAAGGGGCCAACTCTGTGAGAAGTTTGATAGCTTCAGCTATATCTTTTTAGTTAAGATTAGTTTAGTTCTTAGTCTCTTAAGTTCAAGAGCCCGAGTGTCGGCTTTATTGTACAACTCCAAGACGGAGTTCTGTTACACCTTATTGGAATAATAAAGGGTTATTTCACCCTTCTTACTTGTTGTTTTCTATCCCACTAGAACTAGTAACTAAGAACTAGTAAGCGATTATTCGCTTACTAGTTCTTAAGAATCTTCACATTCAACTGTAACTTAAAAGTACACAGTACAGAATCTTACAACACAATGCTTCAATGTCTACCAGGTCGCTTTGCTGTATTAACTCGCCTGTTTTCCCGATATATTGCCCATCGAACATTTCTGCTTGATATTTCGAAAACGAGTGGGCAAGCATATACCATCCGTGGTTTTGCATATGAAATTTATGTTTCAGTGGAATAGTGCAAGCACCAAGAAGCCTGCGCTCAAAGCTATCGAATGAAAATTTAAATTATGAAAGTTCACAAGAATGTTCCTTGTTTGAAGTCCTTTATAGTTCAAAAAGTTTCACAAGCCACGAAGCACGAAAATCTATGTGACGTGAATATCTAAATGTCAAGTAAAAATAGTAGAAGGCAGAGAATAAATTATACTGCCCATTAGGTCAAATTTACGTTTAGAATGACACATTGCTCACATCGTTAATGTCGTATCATATTCATTAATACAATCGTTATTAATTAGGCAAGATGTCTCGTGAAATTTCTTAGCTAGTTTTGTAGTACATGCTTTTGTGTTGTTCCAACATTCAGCTCCTTATGTATTTTGTTATTCCGCACGTACCAAGATACATCCAATATTCCAGTGTAGTGTTTGTTCTTAATAGTCTGTAAATGTTTCGATTAGTTCGGCATAAATACACCTTAGGCAGGTCAAGCATCATATAACGCGGACGCAAAATTGTTTTGTAAGCTAGTTTCTTTTGTATAGATAAAACATTGTTCCGAGCAATTAAGGGAAAGAGGCTTGCTTTACACTCTCTAAACTTCTGAAGAACAGATGTAAGCCAGACGCTCTCAAAAGCTTTAGCTGTATCCAGAAAAAAGCCGCGCCTACCAGAAAATGGTTAATGACTCTGACTGAAGGGAGCGTACCGAAGGGGGCGGGTTTGAATCCCGGAGAAAGTATAGATGCTAATCTGTGCGTCTCTGCATTGGAAGCAACGGTGGTCCACCTATTAAGTGCATCCATAATAAATAGACCACCACATCCGGCCTTCCTATTGGGCAATGCCTATAAACGGCTACAGCCCACCATTCGAAAATAATATCCAGAAAAAATCATCCACGGACTTTCTTCCTTTGCGTTCCACTAGACGAAATTTGACACGGGCGGAAACAGCGTAGACTGAAAAAGCAAATATTCAAATCCTGTTTCTTGTTGTGCCGAGGAGGATCACAACATTTATTACCAGCCATAGCGGCTACACAAAATAATAATTATTTTGTGAATAATTATTTTGTGTTCCGAAAGTTAAACGAAGCTGCAATTCCACTTTACCCTTGCATTTTATGTAGTTTTTGAAATAAATATGATCATGATATCTCTTGATCATCCCCATGTTGTATTTTGGATAACAATGTATTTAAAAAATGTTCAACAGTACCTAGCTAAAACATAGCAAGTATCCCATAGCTTTAATGCGAGCTTGCTGGCAACGCTTTACCTTATTTTTATCTCTAAATGTCGAAATTATAAGGACAGGATTATGTTTTTAAATTCATGTAGAGTTACATGAAATTTTTTAAACTTCTCAGTAATTTATTCATAAAGAACTTAATATCCCTTGTTTGCCAAATTTGCATGGAGATTTTTAATGGAAACATTTTTCTTTGCTCTTTTATTTGACAGTCAACTCGCTATATTATTTAAAGTAATGCTTTAATCTTTCATTTTGTATACTGCGACGGTGAAACTCTGCTGTATCGCCCATTGTGGCTTGCTAGAAATCATCATTTTTTAAAACTTATTTTCAAATTTTATTTAAAGGATTCCGTCTATCCACTGAATAGCCTCAGTAACTGACGGATAATAGAAGTTCAAGGATAAAGAATGGCATGTTACAGAGATACCACTGTATTTTAAAAATCTGATATAGACACACCACATGACTTCCTTGTACGGCCTATTAAATTATACACATTTTTTCCCCCCGCATCGGTTTAAACTTATTCCCTCGTACTATTTTAACTTAATTAACCGAATTCCCAAGGCAGGTTGAAAATCACGTAAAAAGTTAAAAATTTTGAAATTAAATAATCCGGTAAATTTTTGTCGCAGAGTTAAACTTCGTGCATTTTTTCATATCTAACGTAAAAAGTGCCGCTTTCATAAATACTGACAACTCGAAAAAGTCCATTTTTAATCTATTTTGCAATTCACTTTGCAATAAACAGTCCTTTAATCTGTCCGTATGTACAGACCTCACGCAGAAAAAATATTCAATATGGACGCGAGGATGGTCAAAACGAATATTCCGCTGAAAACTGATAACCAAAACTTTTCTCGGTCACAATACTTCCTTTACTTCGTACAAGGAAATAAAAATGTTGGAAAAGAAAAGAAACGAGGGGGAAAGTGCAGAATCGTCCACTGCTTGGCGCGTTTGTACATACATACGCGAATTGCACATACTCGGTATCCATGTACACATCGACCTATTTTCACTTAAAAAAACATCCCAGAATTGCACTAAAAGGGCATTGTGCACTCCATTGACCTTATCCATGTACACATCGACCTATTTTCACTTAAAAAGTCAAAGAAAATTGACAAAAATCCAATTCTTCTTACTTTTGTAAAAAGCGCCAAACAAACGCCAATCAGATATGTGGGCGATTCTGCACTTTAGCCGAAACGAGAATATATTAAATTAAATTTCATTGTTTATAAATAGTAGGGAAGATAAGATGCATTAAATATACTTTACCTAACTGAGCCTTCCATAAATTTTCGCATCCACTTGTTTGCTAAAAAAAAGTGTTGATAATTTTTTTTTTATTAATAGAGTAAGGCAGTTTAATATTTTTATATCAATCAATCAAAAAATCTAAACACGTTTATATCACGCATAAATAAGATATAATAATTTAAGTAAGCAGTACATGGAAATATTATTTGAGATTACAATACTTAAAAGTACAGATTTCGAAAGTATCGATCAGTGGAACCCTAGGTCTAACCAGGCTACCTTTTGCACAATAAAATGAAAAATCAGCACAGTATGCAATAAAATTTAGAAATAAATTCATTCTGTACATTAAATACGGAAATAACGTGAGAGAAAAATATTTCAAGAATGTCAGAATAATTTAGACAACACAATTTGCGACAAATTTTAAAAATAAATTAAATCTTCACATTAAATACTTACTTGCATAAATGTACTCTCTATTATTAGATTTTCGTTAATCAATTCATACTTGTACCTGTTTTTCCATATCAATGATAGTATATTACTATAAGCCATATACTGACACTTTGTAGCTTGAAATATTAAGCAGGATGAGTATCCGATATTTCCATTAAATATCAGGAATCTAACCAGATGTGAATTATTTAGTATAATTCCTCATTATTTTGAACTAAAAAGTTGAGCTGACATCAAGCTGGAAATTTTTTTTACAATTTGAAAGGTTTTTTTTCTGTTTACTGTAGCGTACATTATACTAGACCTTTTTCGTTAAAGATACATCACTGTTTGTATGTACGTGTTGCACGTACATCCGCCCATTATTCTCGGCTAATGTCTGTTTAATGTAAATGTATAAAAAAATTATGAAATATCCTTTATTACGATACTTGATGACCATTAAATGTGCTTATGTCCTTACTGACCGTGACAGAAAAACTAAAATAAATCATAATTTTACCTTACCTCCGAACCTTATCCCAAACTTTTAGTTTTTTCTTCCCCCCCCAGCGGGCAATTAACTTTTATAGAGAGAGAGAGAAAGTTTGAATCTTGCATTATCTGATAATGTAAACCTAACTGCAAAGATACCTATTTATTAATTAAGTGAGACTGCTTGGAAAGGTTTACAACCATTCCTGTAAGAAAATATTTATACAATTATAGCAAGCCTTACAATTTATTTTTCATTTAAGCTAAAATTTTAGCATTACTTAAAATTCTCTTTTTTCTTTTCTTAAAAGAATCAATCCGTCACTTCGTCAGTTTACTAGCAGCTACTAATTTAAAAATACTTTTAAATCAAAAAATATTTAATTGCTAAAAAGAACGTTTCTATGATGCAACCTTTGCGTTTCAACCTGATTTTAACAAAATATGAAAAGCTAATATTTTCATTTATAGCTATTCTAAAATCATAAGTTGATTACTAACTAATTTTGTTGTTCATTTCTTTGATTATGGGTAACATTTTGATTTTAATATTTAAAATTAGGGAAAGGCTGACCAGCTAACTCGAGAGCTATTCATGTAGACGGCACGGCTTCACAGCGACAGCATCTCAACTCATTATTCGGAAATTACGTGTGAGTGTCGTATCTCTGCTGCGGGTGAAGTTTTCGTCTTAGGACATTAAATATGAGGTTAGTAATCTTATTTAATCTATTTATTACGTTTAAATATTATAAAAGTAAAAGAATTTTTATTAAAAGTGTGTGGTGTATTATTGAAAATGATGCATTTGTTGTATTTAACATATGATATTCAATTGATACACGTGTAGTACAATTTATGTCTTTCATTTCAGCTCAAAAGTTAGCAGAGATACTTTATATGAGTGTGTGAATAATCTTCTGGAACATTCACAAAAGAAACCCAGGAATTTTGTAGAAACTGTTGAATTGCAGATTGCGTTGAAGAATTATGACCCACAGAAAGACAAGCGTTTCTCTGGAACAGTCAAGTATGGCGGCTTTTACATTAACCTAAGTATAATAAGTCCTGCTGAAAATGAATGATTATCTTAATGGTTAATCGTAAATATTTTATTCTACAAAACGGTTATAATAATGGTTAATCGTAAAATAAAAGGTACCTTAATGGCCTGAAGTAAGCATGGCTTATTATCTCAGGTAGCTAAGATAATCTTAGCGGACCTTCACCCAGGGTCTTAAATAAATTGGGGAGGTAGTAACAGCTGCTTAGCTATTACTACCGTTATTTTTAATGCCCTGCATGAGGTGGTAAGTCGAGTAATTTCTTTCTTCTCTTTTGGGTATTTTCTATAGTGAGCGAACTATACGTACGCAGAATTCTGCTTGATATAGCCTATGCATGGAGTAGTTAATGTTTGTTTAAAAAATGTAAATTGTTGACTAATATGTGCATTTAGAAATATGTAAATTGATATGCATATCTGTTCTATGATGACAGTGTTTTATGCTGATCTTTCCTGAGGCAGTTTAGAACTGAGATCTGAGACCTTACTGTTTATTAAACCACTTTTTTATATGAAGAACTAGTAACAGTACTTGTATGACATGTGCGTAGTAGGATAAGAACTGCATGTTTATATTAATACTAGATTCATCATTTGTTCGTTGATGTTAATGTGCGGTAAATTTTTTTTAGTATATTTTGTATGAATTTGTTGACTGACCTGAGAGAAATGGCACATATTTAATTTAGCAATGATTAAAAATAGGCGGTTATGGGGAATTTCAGAAATGATAGTCCGGGTTTTCATCCGCAGAGAACCCTTTGGCGCCGTGAGCCGAGCCGTATTGTAAACGTGGTTTTTAGTGATGTAAATTCAAGTTAGCAGACAATGGTAGTAAAAATTCACAGATAATAAGTATGTAGATATAAAACTAACAGGTTAAATGTGATATACGAAAATAAATTTGTATTAAATTCAAGTTAGCACAGAAAACAATGTATTAAACATAACGGGAGGTAAAAATTCATTTAAAAAATAACGATTAGTATTCTTATGCTTATGTTTACAATATACTTATATGTATTTTCTCTAATTCATATAGAATACTAATATTTCTATTACAAGTGTCTTTTTTCACTAGTAAGTACTTTGCCTGTTGATTAATGTATTTCGGTAAGAGCCATGCCCATGTAATAAATTAATGAATGCATGACCTTTAATATATCCATTTTACATAGTTTTAAGTATTTTTTTTTTCAAGTTACTTGCATACAGCTTAAAGCATTTTGCGTTGAAACAAATACCTATCCTTTTTCATAATATATTTTACAATACAAATAACCTTCAACAGTAATCAAATTTTCTTCAGTAGCATTTTTAATAAAACTAGAACTTTATACATTTTAAAATTATTATAGGGGTTGAAAACCTCATGGTTCTGCGTGCTTACAGCTGTTAATAATTAAGAACATAACGTGAACAGCCATGTTACAAATTAGCATTGACCCCTCCCGCCATAATTTCTTCCTTTGATCCCGAACTAATGACCCAAGAACCGGCATCTTTCGACGTAAACTTTAATTATGCAAAAATATTAATCTATTCGTTGTTAAAAAATTCAGAAAAAGTAATAATAAATAAGAGAAAAATAATATAAATCTCCAAATGCGAACAACGACAACCTTTGCATAAGCAAATAGGATGAATTAGCTAGGTTATCAGGTTTGAACTATTATCGCCAAAGTTGGTGATGTTTACATTTACTTGTAAAAAAATGTGGCCTGATAACAGAACACTACGAAATAGGCGTTTTACTGTGTGTAAGAAGTCTGGGATTTTGACTGTTAAGACCTTGTTTTTCTAAAGAAAAAAGGTTTTTGAAAATGTTCTTGGTAGAAAGAATGGGGAAAGTGCAGAATTGCCCACTTCTTGGCATGTTTTTGGTATTCATGTAGACATCGACCTATTTTCACTTTAAAAAAATCCCAGAATTGCACAAAATGGCATTGTACACTTCCTTGACTTTATCCATGTACACATTAACCTATTTTCACTTAAAAAGTCATAAAAATTGACTAAAATCCCATTCTTCTTACTCTTGTAAAAAAACACTAATCAACTAAGTGGGAAATTCTGCACTTTAGCCGAAAGAATTATTCTGAAAGTTCTGAAAAATGATCTCATATAAGTATTTGGATAAGCAGTTTATATTTAATAAAAGCATGAAAATAATAGGCCATTCATTGGATTGGAGTATTTCATTGTATATTATGTTTATGAATTGAGTAATATTAGTACTCCTCTGCTAATCGGACCAGATTCACAAATGTACGTTTTGTTTACACACATGTAAGAGATGTCAGTGAAAGAGCAGAATCACCCACTGCTTGGTGCGTTTTTAAGAATTTTATGTACTCGGTGTCCATGTACACATCGAGCGCACTCCCTTTATCCGTGTTCACATCGAGAAAGAAAATTGACAAAAATCAATTCTTCTTACTCTTGTAAAAAGCACCGAAATAAGTAGGTGATTCTGCACTTGGTACTTGTGTATTGACGCCATCGCAGCTGCAGATTTTGCAGTTTTTAAGTGCTGCCAATCTACACCTAAAATTTTTGTGACAAATCATAAATTAAAACACTATTTAAAATCAAAGCAGTCAATCGGATTTCAGTGGAAAATGGGCTGATATAGAGATTAAACATACATTCTAAATGTCTCGCTGTCCCCCCATGCCTCTTGTTCCTCCATTTAGCACTGCCCACAGTCTGCGTATGAACGCCTGTATTAGGATCAATAAAATTGTTAGCATGTAGGAATCCTTTTTGTATTCTGTTTGTTTGGTGTAACCTCTTCAACTGTCAGAATAAGTTGTGGTACCATCTGCAATGTTTTCAATAATTTTCTTAAGAAAGGTAGAGCCAGTTCTCTATTAGGAACAGTGACAACAAACGAATCTTTTGTACCCACTGTTCGGGTAATAATCGGTCCACCAGCGGCCGAGCGGTAAAGTCGCTCAACACTGGTAGTTCGGTCCGAGGTTCGAATGCCGTGAACGGGCTGGCTGCATGGGCGTTTTTGTGGTTTTTCCCATGCGTAACATGTATACGAGCCAGTTTCCCTTAGAAAGTCCTCCACGATGGCATCTCTCTCCTTAGGCAGATAGCCCTCATGTGCTTTGCCATAATTAAAAAATACAGTTGGGTAATACTCAACCACAATTATTTTTATGCTTAGTAAACAAACCTTTGTCAATATCCACCTACCTTCTTGTTTGGTTTATTCGCCATATCCCAGACACATAATTCATGCATGTAATTGTTTCAATCTATAACAGTTTTATTTGATAAATCAAGTTACTTTTCACAAAAGTTAATAGATGTCAACTCCTCGCACAAGCAGTATATGAATCAAAGCTGAACAAAATGGAATTCTGCTTCCTTCAAACCAGTTGTCTTTCCTAAGTCTCGGTTGCTGGTCACACTGTCTTAAATTACATTTCCAAAGCATACGTTTACCAAAATAAAGTTTCATTTCATGCAAATTGGTACGTTTTTGTATTTTTGGTAAAATATTTCACTCCTGAAAAAATAGCATGTGTTTGGCAAATCCCCAAAACACGTTTTCGTAGCGCTAAAAATTGGCATAAAAAATCGGCAAACAAGGAGAAAAGGTAATTGCATGCGAAGAACAGGATTTCTCTATTGGCGCATCAGCGCAACTTCTGTTGCAGTGGTGTTAATACTTAAGTTACTCTGCACGTTACCTGAAATGTCTTACTTTTCCCTGCACCTCACTGCATACATGTTCAGTGTTATTTAAGTCTAAAGGGTACGGAAAAATTTCATAATAGCTGCAAACTGGCATTTAAGGCAATATTAAAAGATAGTTATCCTGATAAGAAAGTGAATATATTGTGCGAGTACGGGTTTGTGAATCCACTACCGATATGAAGTTAATAAAATTTATTTTCCCAAGAATAAATACAAAATGTTTAAATTTCCTTAGAGATATTCGTCCATCATTGCAATATCTTGCAGCAGTTATATTTATTACTAAAACATTTTACAGAACAAAATTCAAAACAGAAAGCTAATCTGATTTCACCACGAATTCGCTGCAGTAGACAATAAGTTTTTTAAACAACTGAGCTGAGATGTTTTCCTCTAGCTTTTTAATCATTCACTAGAATTTTCTAGATTTTTCTGCACAGCAAAAGACCACAATTAAAGATATTCTGTGGCTAATCTTTGGAATATGGTAACAGGTAGTTTGGCGACATTTTGGTAAGGCAATAAAGGTCACTAGCTAGGACTTTTATTGCCTTACCAAAATGTCACCGTACATGGATAAAGTCAAGTGTGCACAATGCCATTTTTGTGCAATTCTCGGATGTTTTTTTAAGTGAAAATAGGTCGCCATGTACATGGATGATACTGTGTATGTGCAATTCTTAAAAACGCAGCAAGCAGTGGGCGGTTTGGCACTTTCTCCCAATTTCGCACCTAATCTTTGTCATGATTAAGCACTTTTGTTCCATAAAAGTTTTAGCATAAGCGTAATTCAGCTAGCAGATTGTTGGGGGAAAATGTTGAGTTGTTGGAAAAAATGCTGTCCAAAAGAAAAAAACTAGCAGGTTGGTGTAGCAGGGTTGGTCGCCAAGTTACCATAATCCGAAGATTAACCATATCTGATTAAATGTGTATGCTCCCGTATTTTAAATTTTTCTGCCTAGCGTTTTCTTCAAATAAGTCTCGTGCTGCATTGTACTGGGATATAATACAATTTTAATTAATTCTACTAAAATGGTTAAATAAATACAAAAATCGTAACAATATTTTTATTCCAAGTGTTCTTGCAGATTTTTTTTTATAAAGTAAATTTCCTGTCCCAAAAACATGAACATGCTTTCTTGGATTAAAGTTCACTTGGCTTTCACATTCATTTGCAAATGTAACCTTATTTAACCCTCTCAGTGTTACGGCCATAAAATTCCACATGGAAAGCTGGCGTCTATATTCATTATACATGAAAATTTCTGCTAATTTTTGCAGTGGCGTGTATCGATGTTCATGGACAAAGGGAGTGCACGTGCAATTCTCCGATATTTTTTAAGTGAAAGTAGGTCGTGTACGTGGATACCGAGTTTGTGCAATTTTTGACTTGTTTTTTTTTTTAAGTTGATGCAGAATCGCCCACTTATATAGCAGGCAATTTTGAGAAATGTGCGAAGCAATGGGCGATTCTGCACTTCCCCCATTGCCAAACATGATTAATATTTATGGGAAGTCATGTTATCTTGGAATATGCTCCAAACGTTGGAAAGTTTCAAGCAGTTACACCATGTTAATGCATCAGAACATGTTGCATTAAGGATTTTTCAATGTGTGTTGTAATTTTATCAGTTTTAAAATTTTGATGAGTTAAATTTCATGTAAGATATGGAGAAGTAATTTAATATATTTTGCAAAACAAGGAAATTCTAAATGCAGATGATAATTCTGTAAAAATGGAAGTTACGGGCCAGTTTGTCATGTTTTTGAAAATTCGCCAAATGGGTTGTTTTCACACGTTTTAGAAAATTGCCAACTCATCATTAGATGGTTCCGATTTTGAATGAATCAACAGAAAACCATATTTGTTTATATCTTTACTAAAATGTAACAATGCAATGCAGATAAAATTCAAAATGGCATGCTCATTTTAACAATGTGCTTAATCACGTATAATGTACTTCACATCTAATGAGAAGTACTTTTATTGTAATTTATACTTAAAGTAAAATCTGTATTAATCGATTCCTGTATTTCCAATTTAACTGTATCATCCATAATAAACTGATTCATGTATTTCTGACCTCACAAATATGTTGAAGAATCGGACTCGCAGGTATTCATCCCTCAGAAAAACAAGCCCTTTCACTCCTTTTGACGTCGTGCTTAACCATAAATCATGCACCATTCTATCACATCTTTCGTCATCTTGCATCTGAATCAAATTAGCAAAATTCACATGTTCAACTCTTTCTGATGCCAGCCATTTTGCTCACATTATTCACAAGAAGCACAGTGTGAAACGACAAATATTCAGTGAATAAATGTATTCCTCTAAGTGGTATTCTTTTCTTCCTGTGCATGTACAGCATATCAACAATGAAAGCAATAATTGTAGGACGAATATTCAAATTCCGGTTGAATGATATAAGCTGTAACCCTAAACTCTTTAACAATTTTCGTTACACCAAAAAGGGGGTGGCTGCCAGATTTGGCACGATTTTACGAAATTTAGTGACTGGCTTGTAATATCGATCTAGCTGATAATTCTTATGATGTATTTTTATTTCAAACTGAAGCTTTGACAAACCTAGTCATCCAAAATCTCAGCAAAGTTATTTAACTTATGAATAATGCCAGTTCCTGGTTAACTCTTTTGGAATAAATTATTTTATTTCAACAAAAGGAAATCTCGGATAAGTGACACTTGGCACGGTTTTGTCTACGATCTTAAATTGTGAAATCACCATATCCTTGGGATGAATATTTTGATGCCAAAGAGGGAAATGACATCAAAAAACGCTTTCTAAAAATTTCCCTCTTCAGCCCAATATTGGGATGAAAAGCTTCACTGGCCGAAAATTTCAATAATGCAAAGTGTAGCATTTGCGCTGAGAGTGTAAATCGTACACATAGAACAAGTTGTAAACGATTAGTCATGATTAAGTAAATCTGTGTACTTTTTTCATCTTGGTGTTTTAGATTTTGATACATTTAACTTCACCATTATTAACTGTTATACTTCTCTTTTTTATTTCTTACCATTAATTTGAACAATTATCTGTAATAATGGGTATGTACATATGAAAATATGTTCTTTATATAAATGCAGTAGCGATCATGAAAATGAAGTATATATAGTTAAAGGTGGAAGTTTTAAAAAATTTAAATTATTTCCACAGCATTATTACATCCTCAAAATTTATTCCTGGCTATTAAATCATCATTCAGTTCGGTTTATATTGGACATTCCAGATTCTTTTATTCACATAATTTCACTTAATAAGGTTAAGATGGTTATTTTTATTCTTTTTTTCTTTAAATGCAAAAATAGTTTTCATATAGGTAAACAAAGAAATGTAATCCTGAATTGCATAACTGCAGGAAGATTTGCAACAAGCGTTTTATTATAAGTACATACACATGGGATAATGTGAGCCATAAATACAGAAAAGGAGCATAATTTGTAATTCTCTTGATTAAAAATGAAATTATTTTAATTACAGGTGTAATTAATTTATTTAGGAAATAGTTAAACCATGAATTCAAAACGTCTACTACAAAGTCGTGTTCATCAGCACAAATTTATCTGCAAAGTTGCGACACCCAACTCATATCTACATATAAAAAGAAAATATCCCTTTCGTTTTTCCCTATCTTAGTTAACCTAAACACTTCCCACTGTTTACCATATATCGCTCAAGTTGGCAAACTCGATTTTGGGATCCTTGTGAAATGCCAGTTATCTGAGTTACCCTCAAAGAACATTTTGATATTTATTTTGTAACAAGCAAATCATAAAACAGGAAAAAATATATGATAGAAACATTTGGCGTTGCATTTCAATTCAGTAAGAAAATTTGTTGTGCACCCTTTCCTTGATTTTTATATTTTGATATTAACTCTTGATAATCCTCTCATCTGAAATATTTCTTATGAGCAAATCACAAATTTTGTAATGTATTTAAGTATTAATTTGTATTTCAGTGCAAGAATGTTAAGGTATGAATAATTAGTTACGTTTATGGAAAGTTGGGTGAAAAATTATGCCCATGATTTTAACTTTTTATATTGGTTGAAATTGAAGGACTTCTGCAAGGTACTGGTGATCTTTTAACAGTAAAAGACAAATCCATTCCTCATCTTCCTTTATATCCCTCAGTGAGAAAAAAATTATAGAGTTCAAAATATGTTGTGTAGCCAGAGATTGATTTTTTTAACTTGTTCCAACTACCTGCAAAGTTTTAAATTTTGTACTTATTTACTCTGTATTTTGTATAGTAATTTTTTAATGTTATTTTATGAGAAAAGTTATGAATTTATGTGATATAACAGATTTAGACTATATCTAATTTCATGTGTAGGCTGAAAAATGTTCCTCGTCCAAAGTTCACAGTTTGTATGTTGGGTGATCAGCAGCATTGTGATGAAGCAAAGGCAAATGATGTTGCATTTATGGATGCTGAAGCTTTAAAAAAGCTGAATAAGAACAAGAAGCTTATAAAGAAATTAGGTAAGGGTTTGAGGTAATTAGAATAGTTGCACACTGAACCCTCCTGCTTGTGCTTCTATGTGCATTCAGGTTCCTTAGTGTGTGCTATATGGAAGTGATTGTAAATTTTAATAACAAGGTTATAATTTGTTGAAATTTTCAATCATACATGAGTAAAATTTTCGTTTTTTTCTTTATAACTGTTAAATAATTAAAAATTAAATAGGTACTGAACAGTTTTAGTACCCTCTTGTTCTTCTCTAAAAGATGTGCAAAGTGCTAAATATTTATGATTGATGTCGCCAGACAAGGCATTAATGGTTATATTTTGTGTATTGCAAACTTCCAATCCCTTTTTTCCCTAGTTTCATGTTTATGCATGAGGAAAAATTTAAGCATGATTTAGTTCGCATAGCATGTTGTGGGTTTAACTTTTCTGCATTTATATGAAATTTGGGCAAAAAGAAAAAGTACTTAACATTTTTTCTTAAGGTTTGAAATGGCAGTTGAACTAGTGGCATTGGAATATGCTTCATATTATGTAAACATAAATGTATATATTTGCCTCCAGGTAATGGAATTTCAGTCGAGCAGTACTGGCAGGTATTCTAAATATTATAGTTAAACGTTAATTAAATACATTAATTATATTATAATAAGCATAATATTGATAATGTTTGCATTCTGTGAAGACCTCCTAACTTAAATTTATTAATACAGTATATTGTGGGATTACAAGTTTTGAAGAACTGATATTTTTAATGTGAATATAATTAATCCTGTTTGCACCTATTCCCTCCTGCATGTGTTAACTTCCCTGCAGGGTCCATTATGTGTGCTATATAAACTAATGGCATGTTGTATAATTAATAACATGTTGCTGTTAATAAAATATATGCCTGACATAATTTTCATTTGTAACTTTTTGCTAAGTTGCATACTTTCAAATTTTTTTATTGATAGTGGTTTAATCTTTTCTTTTAGCCAAAAAGTATGATGCCTTTCTTGCATCTGAACCTCTGATAAAGATGATTCCAAGATTGCTAGGACCCGGTCTGAACAAGGCTGGAAAATTTCCGACTCTCCTTACCCATAATGAATCTATGATGGCAAAGATTGAAGAAGTGAAAGCTACTATCAAGTTTCAAATGAAAAAGGTAATATTTTTGGCAAGTTTTAGATACCCAGTACTTAGTGATATTTTCTGCCATCTTGGATGATACCAAATCCAAGCAGTAGAGAAAGACTTAACTGCCCAAGTAACCTTCTATAATGTATGTGCCTTTGTAGTCCTGAGAAGGGAAAAGTAATAACTGAAGGGCACTATTTTAGGCAAATTTCATGCTCCTGCTAAAAGTGAAAACAGTTTGCTTATGAGAAAGTTTCAGAGTTAAGAATTTAACTTAATGTTTCATTGATTTTTAAAAATATTTTGATGATTTCTTATTTTTGTCCATATTCTTCAAATTTTTGTAAAACAAAGCTAATTTTATGAAATTAAGCATATTTGCATTATAAGCTATTTTTTAAGGTTTACTATTTTACTTCAAGGCATAATTGCAACTAGATACAAAGATAAGTATATAAAAGTAATAATAAAGATACATTGATATATATATTATTTGTAGTAATTCTAGTTATATTACAGGGTTCGTAGCAGTCCTTATATTTGAAAATAAAGTATAAAGGCCCTTATGGGTGCTTACTTTTTCCTTAAAGCCCTTATTTTTTTGCTTTTAGTGCTTATTTTTTAATGAATGTGGTATTTTTCCCCATACCAAAGCCAAAACTAAATAAACAACTTTTCTTCTTAATATGGAATGTCAGATGGTGAATCATACTCCCAGAAATAGCTTTTCCCCCCTCTCTCTGCATTAACATAACCTTTGGTGTACAGGTGCCCGTCGTTCTATTGATCAAAGAATTTTGAAATCGGTAGAAAATTCTGGTACATTCGGCATTCTTTTCCTCCCACCCAAATACTACACATGTTTGAATTTCTATCGAGATCTTAATAATTTGCATTCTCGTTCCGCTTGGTCAGTTCATATTCGTCTTTATTATGATCGTTATACTTATATTATGAGCATATGTATGAATGTGTATAATAACATAGTTGCTGTATTGTAGTAACTGCTGAAGTATAGTAAACTTCCAAAAACAGATTAGCTTTTTAAGGAAATAGTATTTGGAATGGCTTAAATAGAAGGAATAATGGAATAGTCAAAATAATTTCATTTTTTTGGCCAATACATTATACAGTCCGAAGATTGGGAGGCAAAATCTCGAATATTGAAACTGTTACAGTTCGCTGCAAAACAAGCAATGGACTTTTTTTTTGTCACTTTCCAATCTGGATTGAATAGGACTAAAAGTTCTGCAGTCTACTAACCCAAGCGAAGAAGGATGCTGTTCCGGAAATTTAACGCCGTCTGTTGAAAATTAGAATGAAAAACACCTCAGTTATTTAGTTCTTTAATCTCCCAATACCGGCAGCTGTTTATTCCGATTGCAACAAATTTATGTAAGTAATATCATGTAGGGAAGAATCATGGTGCACGTATTGTGCAATAACGTTTGCGATATTTTGCAGAGATAATTAATTTTGATGTTCTGAGTTTTACTGTGCTTGCTAAGCAGAATACTTTTCAGTTCCATTGGTTTATTTTTATATTATGCACATATCGAAATGTCAAAAGCATTTATTTAATGGAAAAATCTAAGGAGCGGCTACAGTCTACCCCTCCTCCTCCGCGCCTCTTTTTCAAGTTACATTTGACTGTCCAAATATTCGTCAATTTCCAAGTATGTGGGTTAGTTAAGCTTTTACTGTTAAAGGATGACTGCATGAAGCAAATTTCTGTCTTCTAATTTCAGAAATGTTCCTCTTTTTTACTTAAATTACTTTGCTTGCAATATCTGTTAAGGAAAACTTATGTACAATGAAAATTCAGAAAATGTTCAGAATTTAGATTTAAATTATTTAAATATCAATATGAGTGGAAAAATAAATTGTATTTATTATTAGGTTTCAAGCGAATACAATAAATATGCCATATTATTATTTATTTTCTCTATTTTGAACTGAAATTTCATCATTAAATCTTGTAATATAGTTTAGTTCTGCAAAGGTTTTTTTTCTCTCATTGTAAACTAGTTCTGTAAATTGAACTGTTATTTAAAATTAAAAAAAGAAGCAATTGTTTTCCATGGTTGAGGTAATGCTTATTCTCTCTTAATAAATACTGCATTTCTCATTTTAAATTACAAGTCTTAATTTTTAAGGTTATGCAGTTGTGTATAATGTAATTAGACAGGTGCTTATTTTTTTTTTTTTTTCTTAAAATGTGCTTGAAGAGTGCTTCTAGGTGCTTATTATTTTTAACTAAAATGTGGCTATGAATCCTGTATTAGATTAATTTTGATTAGGTGGTTTTTGAAAAAGTATTGAGCATACTATTAAATAACATCTTAACATGTAAAAATTATTCTCTACAAAAGTTTTTTCCAATACTCTAGAAGCATTGCAAACAAAAGGGATTATACCCTGTTTATAGATCATACCAGTAACGTTAGATTTTAAACCAGAAGTTATGCTAGAGATTTGATTAAATCCTCTGATTATATGTTCACATTTTTTGGATAAATACACGATAAAAATAATGGGTAAACATTTAATTTCATTCACCATTTACAGTAAAGTATCAGAGTACAGTTGTTTGTTTGTACAACTGACATGCTTTCTTTGAATGGTTGTAATAATAATTATTTTTAACTTGACTGCATCTGTAATATTTAAATGCATATTAGTAATTAAATAGAGATATTTTGGTTTTTCATGCAAAGAAGCCATGAAGAGTGCCAAGTATGTTTTCAAATGTATGATTTTATGGAAATGGGTCTCCTGGAAAGGTTTGATTCATATTCTAATTAGGTTGGTTGTCATTTTGAAAAGTTTTAATAATTGTCTTAAGAAGGCAATAGTGTCAAGTTTAACAGAATAATTATGTTGTTTGCTCTATTCTTTCATGTAATGCTTTCTGTGATTGTTATTTCAGTGTCCTTTTGGCAGGGATTCTGCCAATATAGCAGTTAGAATAGTGCGAAAAGATTGAAATCTTGGAATGGCACGAAATGTTAAATAATAAAGCGATTGTTTGATATGATGTTGACTATCATATAATTTTCTGCATTCTCCATAAGTCCTTCAAAAGCTCTGGCTTGTGCAGCAATCTATCATGTTATCCAAATGGGTTGGGCGTTGTTAGCTCCAAGAGCAGGTTATCTAAAAACTGCTTTTTTTTTTTGTGTGTGTAAATATTTGAAGCAGTTTTTATTGTATCTCTGATATTAAGTACTGTAATCAGTATCAGTACTGTAATAAATTAATTTTGATGTGTGTGTGTACTTTTTCTGAAATTAATCACTCTCAGTTAATGTTTGATAAGGATATCAGAGGTGCCAACTCTCCCGATTTAGGCAGGAGACTCCCGATTTACGACCGCTCTCCCGCCAACCCGATTTACAATATATTTCTCCCGACTTTTTCTTATTCTTAATATTTCTCACGATTTTTATGGAACTTGGTTTAATACTTTGTTATATGAAAAAAAAAGTGATTTTGGACGTCTGAAAGCAATTGAATTTCCTCTAAATTATATTTAAAACAAAACCTTGCAAATTAGATAACTTCTGCTTTGTGAGTGAGAGCATACGTATCCAGAAACGTCGTTCTCCAATGGACATCGTGCTTCACTGCGTGTCTTCTAACATATATTAGCCAATGAGGACAAAGCAAGCTGTTATTTGAATGTTCTTTAGGTAATTTTGTCGTGAGTTGTGCGACTACATGTGCCTTCGGGAAATAGTTTTAGAAATTATCATCTTTTGTTATGTCTGCAAGAAAGGTGAAATACTCGTGTACATTTCAAAATTCGTACACAGTTGACTATCCTTCCATTATTTCCTCAAGGAAATGTAATAAATTTGCGATGTGTACCGCCTGTCCTTGCGATTTTTCGATTTCGCGTGGTGGAAGGGCGGATGTTCTCAAACATGTGCGTACACAAAAACACGAGTTGTTTTGGGGGGGGAAATGAAAAATTAAATTTTTCTTCGGAAACAAAAAGTTATTAATGCAGAATGTCTGTTCTCTGCCTTTTTACTGGAGCACAACCTGCCACTGAATGCATCGGATCACGCTGCAGCTTTATTTAGAAAAATGTTTCCCAATGGTGAAATCGCTAAGAAATACTAAAGTGCAAGTACCAAAACAGGTGCATTTGTTAAAGAAATGGATTTGAAAAATAAATCTTCAGTTATTGATTGCATTAAAACAGCTCCGTTCTGCCTCTCTACGGATGGAAGCAATAATACCAATTCAAAACTGTATCCAATTGTTTCTTTTTTTAATCCAGAGTCCTCAGTGCAGTTTTATTTTCTGTCCCCACTGTAGAAGGACATTTGACAGGCTTTAATATACCACAGCTAATTATTAAAACTTTAAAAGAAAATGCAGCTCCTCTGGATAATTGCTTAGCACTTGGTGCCGATAATGCACCAGTATTGGTAGGCTTGGAAGACTGGTGTTGCAGGCATCTTGAAAGGAAAATTCAGATTTGCAGATTATGAGGAGCAGCTTCTTTACCAATAAATGTGGATGAACACATTGATATTTATTATCTTGAAAGGAGTTCTAAAAGGAAGGAAAAATTTAAACAGTTCCAACAGCTGCATAACAGCATTTACAATTAGAAAACTTGGATGAAGTTATAAAATCAGCTAGGATTGACACCCAATGGAGTTTAATTGGAAAACTGGAAGATGCTGATGGAATTTTAAAATATAGTGAACTGTCTAGAATTATGTTGGCCATCTTGACAGTTCCCCATAGTAATGCAGAGTATGCGAGGATTTTCAGTGTTGTTGCGAAAATGGACTAATTTTGGATCTAATATAAGTGATGACACAGAAAAATTTTTATTAGCAAAAGCAGACCTAACGTGGCAATTGCTATGAACAAAATTATGAAGTTTCTTAAAGAAAGCAAAATCTGCCACTGTTTTTATAACATTTTCTGAAACTAAATAAAATAAAACTGATTAAAGTGATTTTTTTTTTCCTTAAACGATGAAAGTAATAAAAAAAATTTTCATGTGTAAGGTATTTTTGTGTTGCTTGCATTTAAGAATTAGTTACTATTTAAAGTTAATTCATTGTTAAAAACTATATTTTCATCATTAAAAGTCTTTTTAACATTGTGAAAAATCTCCTGATTTTTGAGTGTCATAGGTTGGCAAGTATGGGATATATACAGTACAGCATATGGGTTTTTAGTCTCTTATTTTAGCATTACCGATATAGTTGTGTCGTTTTACCTGTCAAACTGCAGAATGAACCTAAATAGCTGATATGATCACAGAAAAAATTGGATGAAGAGCTTAAAAGCTCTTTTTATTAAAAATCTTTACTCCATGTAAGTATATTGGAATCAGAGCAAAGATATTTTGTTTTTGCTGCATTTGCTTGTATATGCCATAGATTTTTAAATTTGCAGTTAGCTAATTGAATTTATTTAGCATCAGTTATTAATTTTATTTTTGTGTTTAAAAGTACTTAAATTAATAAATTTTTTAAAAAACTTTTGAAATGAAATTAGCCTAAGATAAATTTGATGAAGTATTAAATGTAGAATCATGGGTACTATTCTGTTTTGAGGATTGTAAAAAAATCGCCAAACTATTGTGATGCCAGTTTATAATTTATATATAAAAAAGTAAACATAACTGATGAATGGAAGCATAGGAGTAAATAACTATTTCAGATTATTATTTATATAAAAAAAGACTAAACATAACTGAATGGATTCCTGCATCACTATTTTGCTATAAAGTTATCGCTAAAGCATAATTTCATCTCGTTGGTTGTTCAAATATAATTTTCTATACTTAATGATGCCTTTTCTTTGAAAAAATTCTATTGCAGACTTTTCAGTCATGGGCAAATCCCCAAGTGTTAAACCCATAGGATATCAAAAAAGGATTTAATAATTAAACTAGTATTTCAATACTGTCTTAAGATATATAGAACTATCTAAACGTACGCAATTTGAAGTCAGCGTTGTTAAATGGACACGTTTCCTAGATTTGGCGCTTTTGCGCATAAATTTTCGCTGCCATTTTTTTTACTGTCCTCAAAATGGAATAGTGCCGAATCATGTGTAATGAAGTGAATTTGGTATTCTCTTGAAATCAATACACTGTACAGCAAATTTTTTATAATTGCTAATAAATTTTGTTAAATTTTCATCAAATGGCGTGAAGTATAAATTGGTGCCTGTATTTTATTGTTGACCCTGAGATCTGTTACCTTTATTTCTTTTGTACGTCATCTGTTTGCTTTTAAAGTTTTTAGCAAGATCAGTAGTGTTTGTTAAGTGCATGATTTTTATCACATTTACATAAAAAAAAACTTAAAGAAATCATTCAAAAGATCTTTAATGCTCAATGATGAATTTATTCTGCATGTATTATCTGACAGTAATGAAAGACTTTTTGTACTGAGAGCATTGAAAAAATTTTTCCTTACTACTTAATATCTAAAGTCCAAAATGATAGCATATTGTTCTCGTCTGCTTTTAGCTACACTTATGCAATGTAAAATTTTTTTAAATATATTTCACGACTTTCGGTAACACACCTTGTATTCCAGTGCTTTCTGAGTATTTCTTGATGAAGGGAGCCAGACACAGTAGAATGTTCACCATGAGAGGATATGTATATTATGTTTTTTAAAACTAGTACTAGTTCTTTCCGATGATTCTTTGTTACGGACCTGCCACACATTGCAAAAGAAAGACATTTATGCTGTAAGGTATTTCAGAACCATGATGCATTTATTTCTACTTACATTCACTACACTGCACCATTTTCTAAGAAATTGGATGCATTTATGTATAAGTAGCCTTGCATGTTAAAACTGAATATTTTGAAAATATTCTGTAGGAAATGTTTCATAAAATGCTCAAATTAAAATGCTTTGATATATAAATACAATTTATCTTAATTTTTATTAGACATTAGAAGCATGTGAAATTATTTAAAAAATATTTGTATATCTAGCCCAATATAGTATTTTCACAGAGAGTAAAGAATCTCGCAGTACTAAAAGTAATGAAGAACTAATGTAATATTGTGAGATATGCATTTTAATTCTGATATTATAATTTTCCACTTTAAACAGTTTAAGAATATTCTGTAATTTTAGTTCCTCTTTTATTCCTAGCATTAACGGTATAGTTATGCTAGTTATTCCAAGAGGTAAAATAATATTGTCATAATATGAATTCCTTTCTTGCTTTGTTAAGTAAGGATACTATAATGACATACATAATAAAAAGATTTGTTAAAGCTGATTGGAAACTTTCTTAAAATGCACTGAAAAATGATAAAACTTGTGATAATAAATGTAAAAATCAGTACCTATTTGTCCTGGGAACTACGGATACACCTGAAGGCTATGAAGAGAAATTTCTCCCTTTCCAAAATAAAATACATCAAATCTTTCTCCCACCTTTTTATTAAGTGGGTTTAAGTTGCTTTCATATTTGTGTTATAAAAATATTTAACTATGAAACATATGTGAACTGCATAAAAGTCTAATCAATTTTTGTGCAATTCTTTGTGTTACGTGTGCCTGAGTTGAGAGAAGAGGCAAAACTCTCAGGTACTTACCTTGCATAAAAGTACTTAAAGTGATATTCTTGTGTGATATTAACATTTTTATTATTATTTTAGGTTTTGTGCTTAGCCGTTGCTGTTGGACATGTTAAAATGACGCCTGATGAATTGGCTCAAAATCTCAATTTAGCCATCAACTTTTTAGTTTCACTTCTGAAGAAGAATTGGCAAAATATTAGGTCTTTGCACATAAAGAGCACAATGGGACCATCATTACGGCTGTATTAAATTCAGTGATGAATAAATTTCAGACTTGCTGATAAAATGCATACTGTCATTCTTTTCTTATATGGTATATAATTTATTATTCTTTTTCAGGTAATGAAAAGCTTTTAAATATTTGATACTGATAAAATTATTTACATGGAAAATATTGCAGTAGACTTTTAAAAATAAGGACCTGTATATCAGTTATAAAAATGGCTTCGTTGAAAGGTATTAAACATTCCATGGTGGAGTTATTGTTAATAAGAATTGTGTTTAAGTGGTACACGTACATGAGCTGACGTCTCAAAAGGGGTATGCCCTGCCCTACCTCTAGATTATTTATGGGCATTGGAACTAAATTTTTGAGTTTCCAATTATAGTCTTAAAAAGTTAGAGCAGACTGAGATGTTTCCATGTATGATGTAATATACGTGGAAAATGATACCTAAAATATGGTATTTAAAAATGTAAACATTCAGAATTCTTGCTACCTGAAATTCAACTCCTCTTTTTACTTTACCATATGGTTTATTCCCCTTCTTTCTCAAGTAGCCAACCTACATTTTTCTGATATATTTCTCTATTTTTCTGATAGAAAACTTCTGTGCAGATGCACACATGGTAGAACTCTGAATCCATATGACAATTTTAACCATTGATTATATGAACATTTACTTAAAACTTTTTGTCCCAATAACTACTCTGATAGTAGGCATTTTCAGATGGGGCTTACAACCACACGAAAGATCTAAAGCATTTGGAAATTGAACCTGTATATAATATGAATTGTTCATTGCAAAAGAATGGTGAGTCTTAAGTTGGAGAAGTGTCCTTAAGTTTCCAAAAACTTAAATCAGCTCTTAACCAGAGTGAAAAATAACATGATAAAAGACAAATCAATGTTGAATTAACATGGTTATGGTGTTTTTTAACTGAGATTATAGATCTGAGTGAAAAAACTGAAAATAATAAAAAACATGTTCCTTAAATTTTGTACATATTCCAAAATTTTAGTAAAATATTTCAAATTTTTTAAACCAAAATTATAAAATTGTTTATTCTAAAATAGTATATTTTCTGCTGACATACCAAATTTCAAGGTGATAAGCTCAGTAATTTTTTTAGAAATGTGTACCACGCAAATATTGCTCAAAAAATTTCATGTACTGTATAAGAAGTTAATTAGCTCTTGCAAAAGAATTTTTGCATTTAATTTATATACAAGCTGAAATATGTATATTTAATGTGAAAAGGTCTTGGTTATAGCTGTTTTTAATAAATACATGTTGAATCTTTTGCAATAGCTTTGCCCAAAATGTACGTGCACCACGATTATCCATCCGCAGATTTAATACACCTGAATGTCTTACCTATCTGTTTTAGTCGCTGTGGTATCACATGCTCGAAATCTTTCTAGCACACTTACATGCCATCGTAGTCCATATATCAGTTCTTCCTGACATATGATCTCATGATCCCCAGAGAGCATTGTCCAGTGTTCTGGACCTCAAGTCTGTCAAGGATAAGGGGCAAGTGAATTTTGGGCACTCATGTGCCACTGGCCAGGTAACGGCAAGTGTGAAATGAGCTTCATTTGTATGGGTAAACAGCCATGTTGTTGATATCCAAACCATTATTCTTCACCACAATAAATTGGTCAGTGTACAGACTTATTCTTTTGTCAGGCAGTCGCATTAAAAGTCATGTGAGGAGCAGCACTGCAGCCATATCAGCGATCATGATAAAGGGATGCTCCCTGTAAGTCAAGAAAATTTCCCCATTATTCCAATGATATCTGTTGAAGTCTGGACTGTTGTAAAGTGCATCCACGGAGGAATATTTAGGAAAATCTATCAAAAAAATTTTGCGTGATTGTGATTACTTTATCAGATGTAGGATTTCTGGATTTGAGAAAGTTATACCATGTTTGAAATCATGGTGTGTATTTAATGTCATGCATATGCACGACCTTCACAGGCAGTAATCTTAAAAATTAGTGTCTGTAATTTATTCGTATTAGATACAAAGATTGCAAAAATTACAAGGAATTGTGGGAATGTTATTTCTTGGGGAAAGGAGCTTGGATGCAGTCTGAAAGGCCTGTTATACCCTCCAGAGATAAACTACCCCTAAAGAATTCTTGTCTTCATCAAATGAAATGGTATGGTTCTCTTTGCGAAATATAAATACTCGTACTTCCCTGTCTAGCAATTACAAACTCAGAAATTTAACTTTTTCCTTTAAATTTAAAACTGTACATAATGCAAAGCCTAGTTTGTCTTTACAAATCAGTTTCCATTACTAAACTAACAGAAAACTTAAGTAAAGTTTCAGGTAAATTGACGAATTCATACAACAAAATACTCAAGCTTTGCATCCTATTTTGTAAAAGTATGAATAACAGAATGAAGTACTAATGAGCTGGGCAACAAGAGTCACAAGTCAATGTACTCACATATCTCTAACCTTCGAGCACGTGTGTATGCACAAAATTTACGATAAATTCAGTTTTTAATGGACATTTTTCGCATATCGAAGCTGAGACGTCTGAAAGTCATTTCTTTCTACCCTTCCCCACATCATGGAATGTGCCAACAAAAAAGTCATTTGACTTTTTTTAGCGTGTCTTTTGTGCTATGGGGCAGCTTTTTCATAAACCGCGCGTGGTCGTGCTTTAAAATTTGGAAAGTTTTTTTCTCAAATATTTTGTTACTTTGTGTTATTAATTGCCGTGTATTGTTTTAATTTGAATACATTTGGCTCTAAATTTTATATTGGTTTTCATGGCAAAAAGATATGTGAAACCAGCTGATTTTGCTCGGATTCTTCAAGAATTATCTGAATCTTTGTCTTTGATGAATATTAAAATTAGCTTTGATTTTAAAATATAATTATTAAATAATAAATTTAAGATTTTCTACAATGAAATACATCATTGCATTTCCATCTCACTAATATAAGAACTTAAAAAATAAATAATTTACTTATATTTGAAAGTGATATCATTTGTATTTTGCAATGATAAGATTAATATTTTATTAACAAATTTATTATCAATATTCACTCATTTCTGTCGTTTTTGTGCCCAAAATGTTAAAATAGTGGATGTCGTAAAAACCACATCTCCACCAGACTCTTACTGTGATTATTGTTAGCAAGGAAGAAATGAGATTTTTCACTAAATAGTACCTATACCACTCCCTGTGCAGCAGACCAGCACCTTTGGCCTCAACATTATCAGTCTTTCATTTCAGAGGGCTGCTGTCAAAAATTTGCAAGTGTAAACATGTCTGTGCATCAAGGGAGCCCTCAAATACACAGCAAACCGAAAGTCCTGTAGGAGTGGATGACGCTCGAGGTGGAGCTGAACAATTAATTCAGTGGGACTATCCTGTACCGAAGCTGCTTCCACAGAAGCGTCGTCGCCACCATATTACAGCAGGTGACTGCAGTGGTTGTACTGTGAACTAAAACTCTCTCCCCCAATTTAGTAATCTGAAAATAATGGAATTACTAAATTAAATAGATAATTTACGTCTGAAGGAACTATGCAGATCTTTAGATTTTTCCCCTATTTCTTCTAGAAAAATTGAGTTGTAACTTTGATGGATTTGTTTGAATTATCCAGTAAAAATAAGTTCAAACTCTGAATACATTTCTATAGATTTCCTATAGAAGAGCAAAGGTGTTAGTACTAGTATTTGGATTATTTTGCACTTTTGTATTTGTGAGCAGATTAGAAATGTGATTATTATCTATTTAAACGTGAGAATTTTACCCTGCATGATACGGTTTATATAATCACTGTGTGTCCATTAAATCACCATACACTGCAGAAAATTTCATGATTTACAGTAAGCATTTTAGTAATTTTTTAATGAAAAATGTACTGGGTATAAAAATGGTTGGTTTTAAATGCTGAAATCATTTAACACTTTAATGCGCATTTTTCAACTTTTACTAATTTGCTACTTTATTGCAATTCTCCAAGATCAGTTTGGGTATTAAATCTTACTGACAGAAAAACATGAAAATGCTTGAGTCAGAGTGATATGGAAAAAAAATATAAGTATAGCAACTTTCAAAATCATGCCAAAGCCAGGATTTAACCACATTTTAAATCAGCAGAATGAAATAGTACTACGTAATGCTACAATAAGTCAATCAAGTCGAGTAACGGCACCTACAACCATAACATGCACTATAAATCAAATGGCCTGGCCTAAAAATGCAGTCCTTAATTTATCTCTTAGAGAAATTGGCGATTTTGTTAAGCTTAAACATCAAATGTTCTATATGAAAGTTCCTCAACAGAGGGGACAACCACTCTCTGCTACCAAATGTTGGTTTGTGATTGGCATATAAATATTCTCTAATGAATTATCTACTTCTAATAAAGCACATTATAATAATATATAAAAAGAAAACTTTAAGGGAAATTGGTCATAAGAAACCATAATAGACTCAAGATGCCAGATACATTTTTAACTCATTCTTTTACAGTTTAAGAAAATATCAATGTCGCCAAAATATTAAAACTTAAAATTATACTTAATAAACAAGTACTATCATTAAGTGCTGAGAAGCTGTGGCTCAACGTCATTTATTTTTTTGGGGGGGGGCAATGATAATATACGTATATTTTTTTAATGTGGCAACCAGAAGTCGTCATTAAAAATTATTGTATTCTCAAATATATTTTCATCACTTTAAGGGCATAAGTATTTTGCTTTTTTTTTTCTTTGTTTTGTGTGTTTAATAGCATTCATTCTTGGAATTTTTGCTTGTGGTAAGACAACTCAGCCATGAGCTTGCTCGACCCTCTCAAGTGGCTGTCATTTCTGAAAAACTTATGATTACTACATGCAAATTTATTCAATCTTTCTATGTTACAGTTAGTTACACTTTGTGAAGGCTCAGGTGCGAAGCACATGGAGAACAGGCGTCTAGGCTAAAAGTCACATCCTGTGTGTAGCGCATAGAGAAATGACATAACTTTCCTACCATAACATTAGGGAATTTTGACCGAGAATTCTAAAAAAATAGGATTCTCGATGTTGCGCTGACATGAACCTTGCGTATAACACCTTTGGAGGTACTCTTAGCAGACAGAAAAATTTCACTGGTTGAAGAAGGCAGAATGGGAAAAAATTAAACAATAAATTCTGAAAATATTTGCAAGAGTTTCCTGTGTTCCTATTGTGTTGGCGTAGAGGGAGTACTAAATCTTTTCTAATCTTCAGACTCAGCGAAATTAATAAGTAACATAGTTGCTTGAAAGCATGCTTGTAAATTTTCTGCTGGATTCTTTGCTACTCTGATTTTACCAATACATGAGATGATCGAAGTTATTTTTCATCTTGAATCCGTTTAATAGCATCGTTTAGGTCCTTCGGTGGTGGGGGGATTTTTCCTTTCAGTTTCTCGCTGTAAGTAGTTTGAAGGGGGATTTTACTGCGTTGGGACGTGGCCTTCGAGATTAGATGGCCTGGTCAGCTGCAGAATCACGTGATTTGACGTCACGTAAGGCGTCTGAACTTTCACCCTTCGCACTGCAAGCGAAGACTTCTTATTACGTTGATTGCGTACTGTATATTTTTATTATTCCTGTCTTTTTTATTGCTAAATTTAAATAATGTTGTTAAGGATATTTTCGTTTTTAAATTGAGATTACTAGTTAACTTATTTGTTAACAAGAATAACGATCGACGTTCTACGTAGAGCTGTCTTCATCATGCCTGCACGATGTTGCGTTCCAGCATGCAAATCCAATTACGATGGCACTATTGAATATGTATCAGTATTCAAATTTCCAAAAGATACAGTAAAACGGGATTTATGGATCAAAAAAATTCCAAGGAAAAATTTTATTTCAAGTGATCGCAGATGAATTCCATGTGAAAAACATTTCGAAAAGATGATATTATTCGCTATGAATATTTACCAACAAACGAAAGTACTTTTATTCAGATGTGTAGAGGGCATCCTAAATTAAATAACGATGCTTATCCATGCATTTTTTCTGGTTGTCCAAAATACTTATCTGAAAGTCCAACCCCTCGGAGGATGAGCAGGGAGGAAAAAAGAGCTAAGATGGAGAAGCATATTTTTAATGAATTTTTGAGAAAGGACAAAATAGCATCATTTGAGGATTTTTCTTCTATGTTACCAAATAAATTAAATATTTCAGATACTTCAAATATTATTTTACACAAATCTATTGCTGGTATTTATATTTTATTGCTCAGTTTTCATCCATATCCTAAAATTGAAAAAGTATCTTTGTATCGCTTCATATAAATATAGCAGTTTATCTAGGAGATAAAGTTGTTCCAGTTGAAAGTAAAGAAGTTGAACAGCATTCTTTACTGGTCAAACTTACCGAGATATATGTTCAAAAGATTAACATGTTTGATGTTCATGAAACTTGTTTAATGTGTGGAATTCCCTTTTTTAGCAGATTAAAAAAAATAATGAGCACCGTTTCAAATATTTGTTTAAACAATTATATTAAAGTTCTTCAAAATAATATGCATACAAAAATCGATGAAAGGAAACTTAAAAAAATCAAGAATACGTGATGAAAAGATATGAGTATGTAAATGACATTGTTTTATTTTTTAAAAATAGTGTACTAAATATGATGCAGTTCAAATATATTTTCAATAATGTATCTTTTACATTTAAATTTATTAATCCTTTTGCTGTTTCCTTATTATTTGATAATACTTCATAATTTTTCAAAATAAATTATCAATTGCGATTAATTATTGCTTCAGTATACTAGTACAACTTGCACAGTATTTCCTAATTAGACAGAAATCATGGTTTGTTCTATATATAGTTGTTTTGAGGTTTTCGTTGGCAAATTTATTGATTTTACGCTTTTGTGAAACATTATATGGATGGCTTTTATTTGTAAATATATTATTTATTATGCATCTACATATAATTAATAATGTAAATATTATTAAATGATGTAAATATCCTTATAATTATTGCTATAGATAACATATAAATATGTGAAAATTATTCGTTTTCTGTAATGTTGCAGCAAAATTGTAATTTATTTAATTTACAAAGGTTTGAGATTTAAATTTTTTCTGTGGCTTTTCTGTTCATTTTATTAGATAATAATTTAAATGAATTAAAATACATTTGCATAATGTTTGGAAGCTCTGAAATATTTATAGTTTAAAAAAAAAAATTTTTTTTATGTCTTTTAATTTGCTAAATTATATTTACTTTTGTTAGTGAATTATTTATATTTCTAAATCTTTTCATTCCTTTCATTCCTCTCCTTCTCAAACTGTAAAGACATTTTTATGTTAATAAATAACAGCCTTTTTATTTACTTATTCCAGTACTTTCTTTTTTGAGTGTATTCTAACAAATTATTACAATACATTGTAAAAAAAAAATGCACAAGATAACCTAAAACATGGCATAGAAAATTTCGTGAATATTTCTTAAAAAATAATATTTATTAAGTTATTAATCTTAACTGCAAATGAATATACGACCTTTTATATAAGTTTTCAAGTCTCTGGAAATTTAATTATTATGCATTATTAAAAACAAAACACTCTAAACATCGAAAGAAACGCTCGCATTCAAATCTGAAGCAAAGAAAGTCACGGAAGAATCGGACGCCTTTCGTGACGTCACTCGTAGCTAACCAGGCCATGTTATCTCGAAGGCCACGGTTGGGATCGGAGCAGTCGAGCTAGGGAAGTTTTCCTCAGAGAGTTCGGGAACTTTAGGCTGGTTTTCTTTCCAAATGTTTTCTTACTCTCTCTGCAACCTCTATAGCTGCTCATGTGACAGAGTCTGCAGAAAATATTTTTAGGCTTAACTTCGGGCTTCATGGTGCATTGATTGCTTCGATGTTGTTGCCCGCACTTCACGCATCTAATGGGATTACTTCTACAGAATTGAGAGTGATCGAATTGCTGGCAGTGGGTAGCATTGGATTCGCCTTTTCTTGGGGTTGAATTTTTCGATGGTGACGTTGAAACTGAACACATTATTAATTTTAATAGTTTTATTATTAATTTTTAGTTTAATTTTTTGTCCTTCATTATTTTTGGAAAACTGCTTCACTTTTTCGATAGGATAATTCCTGAATTTAAGGTTTCGGTGTATTGGCGTCTCCTTTGATAGTAGCGAGGAGGTTCTTCGTAATGACCCGAATCTGGTTTTCGAATTCTAACTGGTAGGAGTGATAAGGAATCATTTTTTGGTACTATTCCGTTTCGCCGGCGCAAATCTCGCCAAGCAGACTTTATTGGCAACAACATACAATATACACATAAAAAATGTTAACAAATGTTAGTTCTAAGAATTTTTTATTTTGAAGGCAGAAACATTTTAATATCGTTTAAAGTTTTCTAAAAAACCAATAAATAAAGATAAAAAAATTTGTAAAAAGAGACTAGGTTAATAATTTACTATGCTTTCACGGTTCAACATCCTGATTCGCCGGTTCATATCACGTGACCCCGAGTGATCTCATCTCACGTAAACTACGCTACAAAAGTCGAGTTCTCTCAGTAATTATTTACATTAATTTCAAGTTAATCTTAATTTGGAATACAAGTTTAAATGCAAGAATTATTTCAACTCGTACGAATAGCTTACTCAGAAATTATGTAAAACCGTTCTTTACTTCGCGAGTGCATTCTCATTAGGATTGATGAATTTAACACTTGACTTTACCTTTTCTATATTTTTGCCTTCGGATGAGTGTTGTGATTGCATCCTAATTGATTCAATTACCGCGAATGGTCTTAAGGCATAAAATTGAACTATCTTGTAAAATTTCTATGTAATTGTATGACAGTATTGAAAGAAACAATCAATCTGATAAGAAATGGCTGCTACTTATTTTGAAAATGAGGTGTAAAAGGTTACCAGCGACGATATTCCGTTTGGCACCAGTTGTACCATTACTGGCGATTTTATCGCTTGCGCCGGCAAAACGGAAAAGTACCCATTTTTTCAAGTAGAAGCTCATTCATCGTGCTGTAATCTTTCAGGTTCTTAATGTATACGAAGATGGATTTTCCTCTAATTTTGAATTCGTGGGGATCTGTACAATTTAGCGAGAACATTTAATCAGAAGACATCCAGTCGATTTCGTCTTGTGAAAATACAATGGGTGGGGGCGGCTTATCAGCGTTGGCTCTTTTTTCGGGGTTTTCCTCTGCGATTTTCCTATATTTTATATAAATAATCGAATAAAAAATTCTAAAGAAATTCCTAATGATTATAGCTCTTTTTCATTAAAAGTTTATGATTAATATGTACCTGAGATGTTTCAATAATTTGAATTGCTTATAACAAATTCTTTTTAGTGATTTGTATTAATATTGGTTTAATTTACTTAAATATTTTGTAGAAGAAAAAATTTCACACTAAATTTATGGAAATAAATTTTCCGGGGGGGGGGAGTTTCTAATTTTCAGTCAAATTTGTTTCTTTATCAGAATCTTTATTTAGTAGCAAATGACATAAATGGCTTTCGACTTTCAAATAGTATATTATAGAAAATCATATGATGCATTTTGTATATGGAAGGAAAATTAAATTTTTTTATTTAGTGCAATAAATATTTTTTTAGAAACATGTTCTCAAAATAAGAAAAAGGTCTGGAGCACAAAATAGAAAAAAGAAATTGCAAAGAGAGAGCGCTAAGCAGAAACTGGCGGGATTTCTAAATAAATATCTCAGAAACACAATAAGATTAGACGAACAAGCAGTAGTGATAATGGAAATGTTTTGAAGTTGGTTGAAACCATAGCAAAATTTGATCCAATAATCGCTGAACATCTCCACAAAATTGAAACATCTCAAAAGAAGAACATTGCTCATTACTTAATTACATATGATTAAATCATCAAAATATTACTCACTAATTCTGGATACTACATTTGATGTCAGTCATACCGAACAGTTGACTGTTGTAATTCGATTTGTTTATAAGAACGAGGAAACCAATAAAGCACAAATTGAAGAACATTTTTTAGGATTTCAATCTATCGACGACACTACTGGACAGGGTCTGTTTGAATTCATAAATGCACATATAAAATGATTAAAACTAAATTTATCAGATTTATGAGGCCAGTCTTACAATATTGGTGCTAATACGACAGGAAAGCACAAAGGATTGCAACAAAAATTATTGAAAATAATTCGAGGGCACTCTATATACCCTGCTTTGCCCATTCTCTTAGTTGTAAATGATGCAGCTAAAATTTCCTTCGAAACAGGTAATTTCTCCGGACTTTTTCTTCATTCGTTAAACGTTGGTTTATTTTTCAACAGTATGTTGAAAATCTAGCTTTAAAGTCACTCTTGATCACCAGATGGGAAAGTAGAATTCAAGCTTTAAGACTGTTGAAAAACGATTTGAAGGGAGTTTTGAGAGCGTTAATAAATATTGAAGAAGATAAACAAGAGACATGGAATCGAGCAAAAAATTTGATTCAGAAGGTTTCTTCGTTTAAATTAATTTGTTCCATTAACATCTGGCACAATATTTTAAATTTAGTAAATCTGGTAAATGAAATAATGCAAAATTCTAAATGTGATTTACAAGTCGTGACTGACAGTTTACAAAATCTTATATCAGAACTAAATAATCGTAGATGAGATGAAGCGTATGAACACGCAACTGCCAATGCAAGTATCGTTGCTGATGATTTGGGGGTGGATACTGATTTTCCACAAAATCGAAACAGGTTTAAAATGAAACTATTTCAAGATGAACAAACCAAGACAAAAATTTAAGGCTGAATTTTACAATATAATATTATATACTGCTATTTCTTCAATTACTGAAAGATTCAGTCAATTAAAAGAACATTGCAATTACTTGAAGGTAGTACACTATATCCTTAATTTTAAAAAACTGGAGTGGCGGTGAAATTTTAAAACATTTAAAAAAATCAGAAGAAGAATTAACGGATACTAAAAATGTTAATGAAAAGGACATTGATAGATTAAATTTGTTCGAAGAAATAAAATCTTTGCGATGATTTACCAAAGAGGACATGCCGCCTATTGATGTTTTACGAAACAATCTTACCGATACATTTCCAAATATTGCAATAGCTAAACTCCAGCCCCAAAACAAGCAGAATTGATAAAGTGCCAATTATTGTCGTAGATGACGTACCAAAAGCAGATGAATTCTTAAAAAACTTAAACAAGCAAACCGGAAAAGAGATAACTGGCACCTTAAAAGGACGCCTAGAAATACAGCCTGCAGACTCTGACTCACATCGATTCATTCGCAAAATAGTCGAAGAAACTAAGCTTAAAGCCCACACCTACTTACTGCCCAAAGATAAAGTTTTAAAAGTCATAATAAGAGGCTTACCCATCACCACAGATCCCCAAACCATCACTCAAGAACTTCTTGACAAAGGATTTAAGGTTAACTTTATTACACTATTAAGAAACAGAAAAGAAAACAAACCAATGCCGCTTTTATTAGTACATATACCAAAATCAGAAGAAAATAAGGAAGTATTCAAACGCATAGGTTATATGAACTTAACAATAGAATCATTACGCAAGAAACCTGGCTCTCCACAATGCTATAGATGCCAGGGATTTTTTCACAGTTCCCTGCTCTGCACCAGAGACTGAGTTTGCGTCCGTTGCGGAGGCAATCACAAACCTATAGAATGCACCCGTAGTCGCGACCAGCCAGCCATATGTTATCACTGCAAAGGTCCTCACCCAGCCAACTTTTCAAATTGCCCAACCAGACCAAAAAACAAACAAGTTCAGTTCCAACCCATTCCTCCACCAGCAACCAATCCCTGGACTAACAGAAAACAAGACTTTCCTCCGCTGACATCAAACAGTAACGAAAATATCGCTCAAACCTCCATTCAAAACGAAATTCTAACAGAAGAAACTACCAGCACCGCAGAATCCTCCCTGTCAGACCTCTTTGACTTCTCTACGCTTAAAACAATCTGGACAATAGTGATACAAGGACACAAAAACATTAAAACCAAGAAATCACCTCTTGATAAAATAATCGCAGTAGTCGAAATCATTGAAAAAATAGGAAATCATCTTTAATGCTAATAAATTCAAGAACAGATGCAACATAAAAATCCTCTCTTGGAACGCTAACGGTCTTTAACATAAAAAAGATGAATTATCGAACCTCATTATTGAAATCGAACCTGACGTAATACTCATACAAGAGACTCACCTTAAACCAGCACTCAAAGTACTTTAAGCTAATTATAACACCTACCGTACTGATCGTGAGACAGGAAGAGGCGCTGGCATCATCACATTTGTTAAAAGGAGCATAAAACACGCTCAAATTCCTAATTCCAGTACCACTTTCGAAAGTAACACAATAGAAATTGTAATAGAACATAAAAAATTCAAAATTTCGAATATATACATCCCATCAAATAATAATCCCAGCGCACAAGAATTGATTCACCTCCTTAATTCTAATACTTCTACCATTGTCGTAGGGGACTTCAACGCCAAACAGCCCTGTTGGAACCGAGGACCTGCTAACAAAAAAGGAAATGACATATTTAAGCTCATTCAATCAAATAATTATAATATTCATGCTCCAGACGAGCCCACCCACTACGGGTACAATAGCGCCACCACAATTGACTTCTTCATCTCAAATAACATTACTAACAGATGCAATATCTCTGTAATCTCAGCCCTGTCTTCCGACCACAACCCCATTGTATTTGAAATCCCCATTAATAAATACCTCCCCTCACTTGACAGAAGTATAGGAATTACAAATTGGATCAAATACTCTGAAATTCTGAATAACTCCATACAAGGTAACCCATGCATCAACAATACAGAAGATTTAGAACACGAAGTCTCAAAATTTATCAACAACATCAATTCTTCTTTAAAGGAAGCCACCAATACTTTTTATGTGAACAAGCCTTTCCTTCCCCTGCCTCCCGATATAAGAAATAGGATTAAAGAGAAAAACCGGATCCGTAAAAGATGGCAAACCACCAGGGATCCACAACTCAAACACGAACTAAACTCTAAGCAAAAAGAAATCAACAGAAGAATCAAGAACTTCAAAAACCAAAAATGGACCAATTTCCTAAATAACCTAGCTATAGAGGACAATTCCCTATTTGACATTTCCCGCAAATTCAAGAAACCTTATAAACCTATTCCACCTATCCATGGACCTAGTGGAACTTCATATACAGAAGAAGATAAAGCTAAATCTTTTGCGGACTATATGGAAGATACATTCACTCTTAATCCCACTCCGTACAACAATAACCATATTGAACGGGTCTACCAGGTGGTCAATAACTTCCTTAACACCCCTGCTCCGTACAACTTCACTTTCCTGACTACCCCAACCATCGTTGCCAACACCATCAGCGCCTTACAAAAGAAGAAAGCCCCAGGGCACGATGGCATCTCGACCAAAGCACTGAAGCATCTTCCGATCAACGCTCTTACCTGCCTAACTAAAATAATCAACAACATTATCAAATTCGCTCATTTTCCTAACTCATGGAAGCAAGCTATAATAATTGTTGTTGCTAAACCGCAACAAAATCCAACTCTCCCACAGAACTATCGCCCTATTAGTTTACTTAGCCACCTGTCTAAAGTTACTGAGAAAATTCTACTTTTCCACATCCAAAAAATTCACCCTTCCATGAATTTTCTACCAGAAGAACAATTCTGTTTTCGTAATCATCATAGCACTTGCCACCAACTTCTTAGAGTTATCAACATTATCACTGAAGGCTACAATTGCAAGCTTCCAACCGGTGCTATATTTCTCGATATCGCGAAAGCTTTTGACAGGGTATGGCATCAAGGACTTATTTACAAACTAATCACTCTCAATTTTCCAGATCATTTTATTCGCTTAATAGCCTCTTTTCTCAGCAACAGATCATTCAGAATCAAAATCGGTACTGCTTACTCTGCCACCAGAGTAATCAATGCTGGTGTCCCACAGGGGTCAGCACTTTCGCCGTACCTTTTTAATATTTATACACAAGATATCCCTAAAGACCCTTCTGTTCATCTTGCACTCTTTGCCGATGACACCGCCATACTTACTAAAGCCTGCACTGTTATCGCCGTGAGAAACCAACTCCAAAGCTATCTCATAAAACTGGAAAAATGGCTTACCCTTTGGAGGATTAAAATTAACACTGATAAAACTAAGGCAATAATTTTCCGTAAAGGAAACATGAAATGCTATCCTCCACCCCCTGAAATATTTAACGAAGAAATAGACTGAATTAATGAAACCAAATACCTTGGAGTCACCTTTGACCAAAAACTTACCTTCAGAACCCATTTCCGGTCCGTAGTACAAAAATTAAAAATCACCACAGCTACTATGCGACCTCTTCTTGGTAGAAAAAGCAACTTATCTACTACAAATAAATTAATTCTATATCGTTCCATACTGCGCCCAGCTCTTCTTTATGCAGCACCGATCTGGGGACATGCAGCTAAAATCAATATTAAACAATTACTAATTCTACAAAATAAAATTTTACGAGAAATTATCAATGCTCCTTGGTATATTCCCAACATCTATATCCACAGAGACCTTCGAATGGAACTTATTCAAGAGTATATTAAACGATTAGCGGTCAATTTCTTTTATTCAGTACAAACCCACAGTAATAGCCTTATTAGCACTCTCAGACACTCCCCACGTCCCAGAGAAAAACATCGCTATCCTTCTGATATCCTCCCCACATAAGATCACAACCTTAATTGACTCACTCACGCAAAACTGACTCTGCGGTTTTACCACCCACAGCTTTATCAGGTTCAATGTTCCGTCTTACTTTCTTCGGGAACATGCAAGGACCCGACTCGGAACAGAGAGCTTACTAAAGCTATGTTCAACAACTGTGGAAAATAATACAAAACCCTTTATTTTTCTCTATTTACAATAACTTCCGTACTTCGGAATACAAAGACCCACTACTTGTGGTCTAAACGTAAAAATATAAAAATAAAACTAAACTCTAATTTAACTTTAAAATAATAAACGTGGAAGATTGGCCTTATATTAACAGGAAGCCGTATGTAGTACAGAGAACTGTGAACACTACAATACGTTTAAAGTTATCAAGAGGATTAAACCTCTGGCCTGGAAGGCAACCAGCAACTGAGTAAAACTTCTAAGGTAAGCGGCCTGCTTCGTCTAACACCTTCCTCTCTCTCGCTTGGCAAAAAGCCACAACTTAAATACTTGGCGCTAGCCAGACAAACTTTGCATAAATACGTTAACGCTTATAATTCTGGCCGGAAGTAGAAAATAAGAAGTGATAGTAAAGATTTAAAATAAAATAAACGTTAGTAAAACTTAAGATCCTTACATACTTCCCGCCAGAGTTAATTAGTTTGAAACTGAGGTCTAAAACGACCTTGTTGAAAACTTTTAGCTCTAGAATCTAACGCGAGGCCAATCTTTTACAAACATTTTTCGCTAGAAACTAGAAATTTAAAAGAAAGAAATTTGTTTTTACAATAGCAGCTCGCAGGACACGCAATATTTCATCTCTACTGCATCTAAACAGGAGCTTTTATTCAAATCTGGTTCCTTCCAGAGATCTGGAAGGAAAACTAGTTTAAAGAAATGTTACACAATGAAATGGCAAGTAACATGTATAATTATATTTCTCTTAACATTCTTATTTCATTCATGACTATTTTAATTATCTCTCCCCGTGCTCTCTGACATGTGTTGTAAAAGAACACCAAACACGAATGTGTTTATGTCTACGTGTTCAACACTTCCTCCTACAATCAAAGCACTAACGTGTTAAAAATTCAACATACCAAGACCTCGTAACACACCGTAACTTCAACTCTAAACCCTGAGATACTATTCTGAAAGTGGCTAACACTGAAGTGTAGCGTCAGAGAGCCTAACTACATTCATTCAACCTTTAACACATATTCACCATGATTTGGAATGGCAAGTAACATGTATAATTATATTTCTCTTAACATTCTTATTTCATTCATGACTATTTTAATTATCTCTCCCCGTGCTCTCTGACATGTGTTGTAAAAGAACACCAAACACGAATGTGTTTATGTCTATGTGTTCAACACTTCCTCCTACAATCAAAGCACTAACGTGTTAAAAATTCAAGTATACCAAGACCTCGTAACACACCCTAACTTCAACTCTAAACCCTGAGGTACTATTCTGAAAGTGGCTAACACTGAAGTGTAGCGTCAGAGAGCCTAACTACATTCATTCAACCTTTAACACATATTCACCATGATTTAGTCTTTTTACAGTCACACGAATAACAAATTTTTAACATTACTTTCACTTTTACCATATCACGGTATTTCTTAACATTTAAAATAACAGTTCACATTGTATATAAGAACATATTAACATGCCGTTAATTTTATGCATTTGACAACATACATTAGTAGTACATTGTTAACTTGTATTCTTTTCAAAGCAAGTGCCAATTTTTCTACATTGAAATACTACATTTCAAAAAGTCTTTCAGACTAAAACTTCTTTCTTGCCAGAAAGTTTTAAATAAAATTTATACAATAACTTTTACACTATTTAAGTGTTTACACATCGCTATTATACATCAACTTTAGTTTTACACGCGAGTAATTGAAAAACATAATACCAAAATCGGTAAGAACTCATTTCTCGCCCTTTTGGCGATAAAGGAAGACCTCGCATGAGATAAAACTTCTTGAAATCTGCCACTTGCAGTAAGAATGAAAGATTAACTTAAGTTTGCAAAGTAACATAAAATTTTACTTATCTTTGTGATATTCGGACATTCTTTTCTGAGCCCAGTCCTGGAAAGTAGCGTAGATTGTTGTTTGATTTATCCTCCTTCGTGTGCGGGCTCGCCCTTCAGTGCCTTCCTCTAGAAGCTTTCTTTTTTTTCCAGTTCGGTCACCCTTAAATACCTTCTTTTTCGCCTCTGCCTGTGGTCTTGGCCGTTTGATGGCAGCTGGTCTTGGCGGAACCGGGAAACTTCTTTCGTGTTCCTGCTTGGACCTCGTTGCTGGCCGTTCAAATTTTCCTTGTAACTTTTCCTCCGCCGCTGGTGGCCCTTCCGCAGTTCGGCGACATTTGCTGCGGAGAGTCCTGTCGGATGAGTAGATCTTCCGTTTTAGAGCCGGGTTATAGTTGCCGTCATTTCTCCTGGCTCTCTTTGCATTCGTCGTCCTTCTCCCTTCTTCATTGTGGGGGTGTTCGTGAGCTCTTTGCTCCTGCCTCTTAATGGCTTGCCCTTGTACTTGTCGTTTTTCCACCTCTGGAGCTTGTACCTGCGGTGTCTGCCGTGCCGGATCCTGCAAAAGATCTGAAAAGATTTGCATTTTATTACGATCGAAGTAGGGCTTGATTTGATCAATGTTTGCGGAACAGGTTTCACCATTTCTGGCTTTTAACACTACAACAGCGTGAGTTATTTTTTCTATAACATATGGTCCTTCAAATCGTGGAAAAAATTTGGCAGTTTTATCTTCTGGTGCTGAAGAAAGTGAATGCTTAATTTTTAAAACTTCATCCCCTACTTTATAAGTTACTCCCCGTCGTTTCAAATCATAATATAGCTTCTGTTTTCTTTGTGCTACTTCCGTATTCTTTTTTGCTTCTTTTATTAGTTTTTCTATATCACCCATTTTAAATTCTGGGGCTCTTTGTTGCACATAAAATAATTTATCTAACGGTGTTATAATCTTTCTCCCTAGAAATAACTCAGCAGGAGTTTTGCCCGTTGTATCATGTTTTGCGGTCCTAAGGGCGAAAGCAAATTCATTGACATAGTTATCCCAGCTTTTATGAAAATTTTTAACATAACTACGGATAATTTTCACTATATTTCTATTGACACGTTCCGCTATATTTGATTGCGGCCGATACGGGACCATTTTTGAATGACGTATGCCCAGTTTTTGGCACATGTCTTCAAATACATTACTTACAAATTGAGGACCATTATCCGATATAACTTTTAGCTGCGCCCCGTATTTTAAAATATATTTATTTAAAATAGATTCAGTAACTAATTTCGCGGAGGCTCGTTTTAAGGGAACAATTTCGGTCCACTTACTAAAATGATCAACCATAAGAAGGAGATAGCGACTTTTATTTAACTGACTTTTTGGGAAAGGGCCCAATAAATCGATGCCAATTAATCAAAATCGTAAAAAACAACCTTATATTTAGCGTAGGTATAATGAAACACTCAATCGATTTCGAGGGCAGCTAAAGGTCCCTCCTCATCAGGAGAAAGAAATACATAGAAAGAAGAAAATAGGAGAAGGAGTCACAGAAACACGTAGTGCTTATCAGTACTGCACGTGGTTATAACTAGATTTTTAATCATAGTTGCACTGGCCGCCTACTTTTACTGAGCCAGGCTGTCTGATCAAGCATAAAGAAATATTAGCGAAGTTAAAATAGGGAGCGAGGGGCAAATGCACATTACGCTCAAAATCTGAACTTCAAATAATGGAAAGCAACCACTGAACGGATTTTTATACCCTCTGGTAGTACCAAGCGCAAGGAGGTAACGCCATCTATCGGCAAAAATAATGAATTAATGAGTTGGTTTCGCTTACTAAAGTTTCTCTAACTCAAACCCACTTTGTTTTCCAAAATGCATATTTTCGTCAAGTTGAAGGATTGGCTATGGGTAATCCTCTCAGTCCGGTACTTGCTGACATTTATATGCACTATTTTGAGATGAAATTATTTGATAAATTATCTTTTCGTCTTTGGATTCGGTATGTTGACGACACTTTCGCACTTTTTGACGGTTATAAAGAGGATTTATCCGAGATTCTATCTATTATTAATTCAATTGATCCAGCCATCCAATTCACTCTTGAAATTGAATCCAACAATTCCCTCCCCTTCCTCGATATTCTTATAATCCGCAATGAAACCGATTTTAGCACCACTGTGTACCGTAAACCCTTTGCAGTTTGTTTACCACCCCATGCCAAGTCATGCCACCCTGTTAAGCAAAAAATGGCTTCTTTTTACTATTATGTATTCCGCGCGCTAAAAGTTTGTTCCTCTGAATCTTTGCTTACCAATGAACTTAATTATTTGAGAGCAGTTGCGATTGACCGTGGATTTTTTCCCGTGATTATTGATAAAGCCGTCAAAAAATTTTCAGATTCCCATCAAAGAACACATTCCACTGTTAGAAATAATATTAATGACCTTGTCGTGCTTCCATTTTATCCTTCTGTTAGCTATAAAATTGCACGGATTCTCCAGAAATTCAATTTTCAAGTCGGTTTCTCCCCTATTAATAAAATTCACCCTTCGATTCTAAAAGATTGCGTTTCTGTCTTGAATTCTTGGGGAATTTATAGTATATCATGTCAGTGTGGTTTAAGATATATTGGCCAAACAAAAAGAGCGTTGAAGTTTCGTATCAAGGAACATGAATCTTATGTCAAAAAAGGCGAAATTAACAAGTCTTCAATAGCGTATCATAGCTGGACTTTTAACCATAATTTTGATTTTCGGTCTGCAAAAATCATCCAAAAGGCTTCTTCCATAGGCGAATTGGATTTTCTTGAGGCTTTTCACATTCACAAAGATTTAGTAAGTTTAGTTAATGATTTGAAGTCCAATCCAGTCCTTCCTAATGCCTTTAAAATTCTACTATCTTAATTCATTATTTTGCCGATAGATGGCGTTACCTCCTTGCGCTTGGTACTACCAGAGGGTATAAAAATCCGTTCAGTGGTTGCTTTCCATTATTTGAAGTTCAGATTTTGAGCGTAATGTGCATTTGCCCCTCGCTCCCTATTTTAACTTCGCTAATATTTCTTTATGCTTGATCAGACAGCCTGGCTCAGTAAAAGTAGGCGGCCAGTGGAAGTCTGATTAAGAATCTAGTTATAACCACGTGCAGTGCTGATAAGCACTACGTGTTTCTGTGACTCCTTCTCCTATTTTCTTCTTTCTATGTATTTCTTTCTCCTGATGAGGAGGGACCTTTAGTTGCCCTCGAAATCGATTGAGTGTTTCATTATACCTACGCTAAATATAAGGTTGTTTTTTACGATTTTGATTGTCACATTAGCGTGTTTCTCTTCTAGTCTCGATGCCAATTATTTCATTTGGAAAATCGGATTTAATACTATTTAGAAACCCGGCCGGGCGAAAATTAATATAATTAACTGCTTGACATGTTGGGCAGGACTGGACATACGCCCTTGTTAACTTTTGCAGTTCAGGAAAATAGACTGCCTCGCGTACGCGTTGAGTAGTTTTTCGAATACCAGCATGAGAAGCTAAAGGGCTGTCATGGAGCTCCTGCAGGACATTTAATCTAAGACTAGCTGGGATAACAAGTCGAAATTCGTTGTTGGAATTCGTAGTTTTTGTATAAAATAATAGACCATCTTCTAGTTCGTAATGGGCCGCCCTATTTCTTATCGCCACAATATCTTGGTGGCTAAAATTTTCAGGTTCCTTTAAACACTCATAAATGCTTCCAAACTCAGGATCCTTACCCAGTTCGGTTATTACAGTTTCTCGGGAATTTATTGTACATGCTGTGAGCATTGCCACCTTTACGGTATTACCTTCTTCATCTATTTTAATTCTGGATAGGGCATCTGCTACGATATTTTCCTTTCCGGGGGGGTATGCTTGATTACCAGATTATATTCTTGTAGCTTGAGTGCCCATCTTATTAACCTTGGGATAAGTTTTTCCCTGAGTACAATCTAGTTGCCGCCGCATGATCAGAGTACACTGTTATTGGCGCCTTTCCAAAATAGACTCGGAACTTTTGCACTGCTAACAAAACTGCAAGTGCCTCTCTCTCGGTCGCGGAATAGTTTCTTTGTGTTTGATTTAAAGTTCGGCTAAAAAATGCCACGGGCTGTTGATTTTGCGAAAGTACCGCTCCTACCGCATAATCCGAAGCATCCGCTGAAATTTCTAAATTCTCATCCTTTTCAGGAAATTTCAACACAGGGGCTTGCGTTAATGCTTGTTTTAATTTTTCGAAAGCACTATTGGCTTCGGCCGTCCACGAGAATCTTGCCTTTTTCCTTTTTAATTTTAACAATGGTTCAGCCATAGCTGCAAAATCTTTTATAAAGGACCTATAATATGAACAAAGTCATAGAAAAGAAGAGAGCTTCTTCGCCGTGTTTGGAGTCGGATGCTTTTGTACAGCGATTATTTTTGATTCGTCTGTCTCGATTGCTTTCTGAGATATTTTGTAACCTAAATATTTTAATTCAGGGGCTGCAAATTTGCACTTTTCGACATTAACTTTTAGACCGGCCTCATTTAATAAAGAAAACACCTGTCTTAAATCCTGTACATGTTGGTCGAGATTATCACTAGTAATAATGATATCGTCTAAATAGATAAATGTGGACTTTCCAAGAACAGGCCTTAACACAATGTCCATACATCGCTGAAATGTTGCCGGTGCCCCTGAAAGGCCAAACGGCATACGTAGAAATGCATATGTGCCAGACTTGGTTATAAAAGCAGTCTTAGGCACGTCCTCAGGCCTAACCCCTATTTGAAAATAACCAGTCGTTAAGTCTAAAGTCGTCATATATTTGGTGGATGTTATGTTCCTTAGAATTTCTTCAATAATAGGTAACGGATATACCGGATATTTAGTTATGGAGTTTAATTTACGGTAGTCAATTGCGAATCTCCACCTTTTTGGATGTGTCAAAGGATAGTCATTATTTTTCTTACATAAAACCACCGGGCTAGCATAACTACTTGAGATGGGCGTTATGATCTTTTTACGTAGCATATCGGTGATATGCCATTCTATAATTTTTTCCTTATTCTTATCATACCGGTATGCTTTGTGGCGAACTGGCATTTAATCTCCGGTGTCAATACTATGGTTAGTAACCTGAGTAAATCCTGGAATATCACTAAATAACGAAGCAAATTCACTTACCACTTGTCGGATTCTTCGCTGTTCTTCATTAGGCAGGTGGTCAAGATTTAACATCGGTGGTTCAGCCTTTTCTCCACGAACTGGTTTCATTGTCAGCTTAAGGGATGCTTCATTGAAATCCAGCGTTGCTTGTGCCTCTGAAAGAAAATCTATTCCTAAAATAATATGTGCTTGCAGATTCTTTACTATTAAAAACATCACCTTTACTTGTTCGTCCTTGATACGGACATACAGCGGTAATTTACCTATACACTTACATTTTTCTCCTTGCGCCGCTAACACTGTCGTATTATCCGAATTATATATGCGGTATTTCCGAAAATACTTCCTAAAAAAATCTTCTGCCACACAGGAACACTGCGCTCCTGTATCCAGGAGTGCGGTGGCTGGGATATTATTCACCAAGACTTCAATCTTCGGAAGAGTCAAATTTTTCACCATTACTGTATTTAAGTTGAAGGAAGAGGGGTTTTCGTGGCCTTCGGATTTCCGCACCCTCCCGTCAGCAGAAATCCGTTTTAGTTTAAATTATTTTTCATTTCCGTGCTTTCCTTCTTTTTCTACTGGCCTTGAGACTTTTTTCCTGGATTGCTATTGAACTGTCGACGTTCGCCGGCTGTTTTTGAATGCTCGGGTATCCTTGCCCACTGATTCGCTTTGCTTCCGTAGCCGTGTGCTTGAGTTTGCTGTAGTCTTGGCGCACCAAATTGGTTTCGCTGTTGATATTGGCGTCTTCTTTCAATGTCCGCCGTTCTTCTACTTTCAAACTGGATTGCTAGCTCAAATAACTTTTCCAGTGTAGTCGGATTTCTTAATTCAATAAAGTCTTGCACTTGGGGCAGTAACCTCGGCAAAATCACTTGAATTATCTCAGGATCCGGACGGTTTCCATACAAGAGTTTGAAGACGTGAATTTTTCTTAAAATAAAGCTTGAGAGATTTTCGATTTTTTGCTGATATACACTAAAAAGTTCCGTTTCTAATTTCGCACGATCCCTTACAACAGGGAAGGCTTTTAGTAGGGCAGTCTTGAAATTTTCGTAAGTATAGGTGGGACTTCCTGCTTGACCCAAGAGACTTCTGCCTATACATTTGAACCAATTAAGCGCTTGGCCCCTCAAAGCGCTGGTAGCTAAGGTAACTTTTTGAAATTCGTGCACGGGGTAGAGCATGAAATGGTCATCCAATTTTTCCAAAAAACTGGTTACCGGTGAGTTTCCGTTAAATGTTGCTTCTGGTTTCATCGAAGCGCGCATGGTCTGGACGATGTAACCAAATCCTTCCAGGGCGGCAGCTGGCATTTCTGGATTCTGAGCCGCTTCTGCAGGCAGCACAGGTTCTTCTTGAAACTCGGCCATGGTTATTCTTCTTCGTTGGGCGCCACTATCAGGTTCAATGTTCCGTCTTACTTTCTTCGGGAACATGCAAGGACCCGACTCGGAACAGAGAGCTTACTAAAGCTATGTTCAATAACTGTGGGAAGTAGACAGGATACACAAGAAGGGTATACAAAACCCTTTATTTTTCTCTATTTACAATAACTTCCGTACTTCGGAATACAAAGACCCACTACTTGTGGTCTAAACGTAAAAATATAAAAATAAAACTAAACTCTAATTTAACTTTAAAATAATAAACGTTGAAGATTGGCCTTATATTAACAGGAAGCCGTATGTAGTACAGAGAACTGTGAACACTACAATACGTTTAAAGTTATCAAGAGGATTAAACCTCTGGCCTGGAAGGCAATCAGCAACTGAGTAAAACTTCTAAGGTAAGCGGCCTGCTTCGTCTAACTCCTTCCTCTCTCTCGCTTGGCAAAAAGCCACAACTTAAATACTTGGCGCTCGCCAGACAAACTTTGCATAAATACGTTAACGCTTATAATTCTGGCCGGAAGTAGAAAATAAGAAGTGATAGTAAAGATTTAAAATAATATAAACGTTAGTAAAACTTAAGATCCTTACAGCTTCATCTTATAACGACACTGAACTTGACACCCGCCTTTTCTCGCCGCCGCTAGTGCGGACCTCACTGTCTTTCATCCGCCTCCCACACTCCTTTCACCCTTTCCCTCTCTCCCCCTCCTGCTCTTTATCAGAAGTCGAGTAAAAAGATGTTTCTACATCTTGACACTCGAGAATAAAATACGATCTGTGTGTGTGTGTGTGTGTGTGTGTGCAATAGCTTTTCGGATTTCTTTAACCCTGCCAGTTTAGGTGGCTATTAGAGGACGAAGTTTCTCAAAACTTGAAATTATAAAAAACTACATGCGATCTATCATGGCGCAGGAGAGATTATCGGACTTATCAATTATATCCATAGAGAGCGAAATTTTGGATAAATTGAATATAAAGGAATTGATACGCGCGGTTTGTAGCTGCTAAAGCTAGGAGTATCAATATTTGAATATATTTTTCTTTTTTTTATATTTTACTTAAAAAATGTTTTATCATTGTTTTGTTTTTAAAATTTATGAAAAAATAATAAAAAAATAAGATAAACGTGTTTTTATATAATAATTTTAAAGCTTTTCAGTTCGAAAGTCAAATTTTGAATGTTATAAAAGAGTATTTCATGTAAAATTTACAACACTTTATAAGTGTGCAACAGAACCTCATAAAGGGGTGCCAAATTTCAATTTGAAGAAGCACGCCTAATACCCACGCGGTGGCCCTGATTCACCGCTCACTAACAATTACCTTTATGAATGCACTTAGAGTAGGCGCGGTTGGCCTTGATCAAGAGGGGAGTGCAAAGATGGCGAAAAACCAAAAAGAATCGAACGAAGCGTGGGATTGCTTTTGATATTCACTTAGAAGAACAATAAAATTCTGGAATAAGAAAATGTTAAAAAATAGTGAAAATTGAACTCACTTTTGTTAGAGATTATTTTAGTACTATAATTGACATTTTGTTGCTACAAAGCACAGTGTAAAAATAATTGTTTAGATTGAATTCAGATCCCACAGAACAGGAAATTGTCTGTTCACAATACCGTCATCCCCTCTTTTTTAATCTGAACTGACAAAATGATGCCAAATATTGCTCGAGGTTTTTCTGTGCGGTAGGGTTCACAGTTTGTTCTACAACCTTAAAAATACATGTGGATGGAAAAATTTATGTTTATAAACATATACTAATTCTAAAGAAGATTAAAGAAAAATTCACAGCTCTTGATTACAAGACGGTAGTGAAACCAGCAAATAAATAAAAATATAACTTATTATCTTAATAAATGTTACAATAATATTGTATGAAAAGGTTAACACCTAATATACATAGTAATACTGTGACACAGTATTCAAAGAATCGAAATAAAACACAAAGGAAGAGCTCCGAGGGAGCAAAAATAGCAAATAATCAATACTTCGCAGGAACCAGATTTGCAGCTAGAGCTGTTGCCATGAAAAGAGCGAATAATCTGACTCCGTAGGAATCAGATCCGCGACTAGAGAAGGAGCGATGAAAAGATGATTTACTTATGTTAATAACTGAATATTTTAGAATATTTTTAGTAGTCACTTAGAGTCCGTGATACGCTGGTAGCGTAATAGTTTATTCATAAGCGAACATTTTATTGGTGCCCTTGGTGGGACACAAGAGACGTTAGTTTTTGAAGTCTAAAGTATAAAATGGAAGGTAAAGAAGTTATGAAGCTTGAAAGCAAGATTCATAGAGCTGCTTTTACAAAAATCCTTCAACGTTTTAGAGGAAATTTTAAAGAAAAGTGAGATAAATTCGTCTGAATTGCAGGCGGAGCTTAATGTTTTTGTTTCGAAAGTTCAGCGTTTGGGAGATACACATGTACGTTATCTTAGCACACTGACTGAAAACGAAATTGAAGCAGAATTTGATGCTATTGAAGATTATTGTGACAAGGCCGTCAGAATCAAAACTAAAGTGAAAGGTATTCTTCATAATCTACAAAATGTAAGTACTTCAAATTTAATCAATTTTAAATGTAAGTACTTCAAAATTAATTAATAAAATTAGGCGATTAATTAATTAATCGCCTAATACGCGTGGGTATTAGGCGTGCTTCTTCAAATTGAAATTTGGCACCCCTTTATGAGGTTCTGTTGCACACTTATAAAGTGTTGTAAATTATACATGAAATACTCTTTTATAATATTCAAAATTTGACTTTCGAACTGAAAAGCTTTAAAATTATTATATAAAAACACGTTTATCTTATTTTTTTATTATTTTTTCATAAATTTTAAAAACAAAACAATGATAAAACATTTTTTAAGTAAAATATAAGAAAAAGCAAAATATATTCAAATATTGAGTCTGTTAATGAGAATGTATGTGAATGTACATTTAAACTTCCAAAGCTTGAATTATTTGATGTTGAAATTAAGGAATGGTTATTCTTTTGGAATCAGTCTGAAAAAATTGACAAAGATATTACGATTTCTGATAGTGATAAATTTCAATATTTATTACAAGCGGCTGTTGAGGGTTCGCGTGCAAGGAAGGTTATAGAACGTTTTTCCCTACAGCTGCTAATTATCCCAAGACCATAGAATGTTTGAAGGCTCGTTTTGGTCGAAATGACTTGCAAGTGGAAGTTTATGTGAGAGAATTGTTAAAATTGATCCTGAGAAGTGCAAATTCTAGTAATTCTTCCAGTAACTTATGTGCATTGTACGATAATTTGGAATAACAAATTCGGGGTTTGGAAACCCTTGGTGTCACACCAGATAAAAATGTTGCATTTCTTCATCCTTTAGTTGAATCTTGCTTGCCTGAAGATTTTTTAAGAGTCTATCAAAGAAGTGCAAATGCTGACCATGGTCCAGACCCAAAATGTAGACAGTTTGATTTGGTTTGTAGAATGTTGTGGTTTGAAGAATGATGTGACCTGTGGAATTAAATCTATTAAAAGTGTTCACGAACGACCATCAACGACAGCTAAAACTAAAAAGAATGCCATTTTCAGAGAGGCAAAAACTTTAAAAAGATAAAGGGCTCTTTCGCTGTCACTGTCTGGTCACTGTGCAAATAAATGTAGGAGCAGCAGCAGAAAGAGTGGGACAAGGCATGTGATCGATGGAATCAATAAAACACATCAGTAGTAGAGCAGCAACAATACTGCGATCTATTGAGAAGAATCAAATTCTCAATAGATCAAGATTCTATCACAGAATCAGAAGAATCAGATTCTTGCCACGTTTCCTGGCAAGGTCTCTTTGTAAACTGCTAAGGAACTAGCCCTCCGTTTTCGCTGGATTAGAGATTACTCGCTCAGTAAAGTGAATCAGTTCCGGAGCGGGTGGTCCATCTTTAGTAAAAAACCTGTAATTTATACTCCATTAGGCTCTAGTGTAGAATTGGGTGCCCCTTCGATTAGCAACAAATTTTGTTTAGTTTTGGTGATGAAATCCCCATTTCTGGTTACCGTTTTAACTTTGTTTTAGTTTCCTGATTTTTTTTAAGTGAAAATAGATCGATGTGCACATGGACAAAGGCAGTGTGCATTGCCTAGTTTGTGCAATTCTCTGTTTTTTTTTAAAGCGGAAATAGATCGATGTGTATATGGGTAGAGAATTTGTGCAGTTCTTTGACTTCTTATTTTGGTTTTATGTAGTGGCCAGAGGCCATTTTGAAATTGTGCCCTCCTGGCGCCGATCTTGGCGTCCAAAAAGAATGACCAAAAAAAAATCAAGGGGCACCCTGATGTAAACTTTTACCTTCCAGGACGCCACAACTCGTTTAAATTTGCAAATATTCTTAATTTGTTAACTTTATAATATTGCTAGTTGAATACAACGTGTCATAGTTTTTTCACAGAACATTTTTATACTTATCTCAGTTTTTATACTTATATCCTTTCAGATTCCCTAACATGTTTTTACGCCAATTCAAGGCCTTAATCCAGACAAAGTCAAAATTTCAGACAGACAAAGTAGACATATGTCTTGTTTACACCACTAAGTCTTTCTGCCCGCAGGTGGAAAAATCAAGCTTAGGTGCAAAGTAAGGGCAATTAGATAAGAGGGCAATTTCGTTGAGAGAAAAATAATTTCGTAACATTCGATAAGAAATGTTTTTAAAACCAGGTGAAAAAATGGGTTAAAAAAGAGGAATAAAAATAAGACCCTGACTAAATAGGAGAAAAAAATATTGGCCCTCAGAAGACTGGAAAAACTTTCAGTCTGATGGACGAGACATTGCAGAGGAAAAGCGAAAAAAACGTACTTAGGGTGGTGAGAATTTACTGAAACACATATTTAAAAATTTCGTAGCTCTGCTAATATGCTGCCTCCATCGTTCTAAGGCTACTTATCTGTAGTAGCTCTACATCGTTAGTGATCGTAGCGCGTCCTCAGTGAAAATTCTTGACACTCAAGAATAAAATACGATCTGTATGTGTGTGAGAATATCTGATTTCGTTACTATTAGATGTACAGGTTTGGCAACAGAGCATTTATTTTGCAACTGTGCTAATGTTTAATTTTCGTAGTTTTCGCCGATGAGGTATCGTGTTGTTTTGCAGCTCGTTTAGCAAGCTGTAATTTTGTATATATGGATTCTGAGCAAGTTGAGAGGCTACGTGAAGTGCGCAAAGGAGTATGTTTTCCTTCTTAAAGTGTTTATGCAGATTTCGTAAATGTGTTTTTATTATGTTTTAAAATATCATGGAATAAAAATTTCTTTACCCTGTTGTTTCTGTTTATCTTTTCTTTGCATTGTATTAATTAATTTTGTTTGTTTATTTTTTAGGGTGTGAGACAGTGCGAAAATAATATCACACAATGGTACTTTGTATTTGTTTTTTTTTAAAGAAATTTCTGTGTAACATTTTATTTTATAACTTAATTATTAATGGTTTTATTAAAGAAATAAATAAGGTTCTGAAAGAAGGAAAGATGTATATTTTAACTCAGTACAGACAACTGGTATTTATTTTAGCGTGTCATTGTAGTTTTCGCTTATAATTTTCATCTGAATATTTCTTGTTCGCATTTCATTGTGTGCTGTTCATACTGTTTAAAATTAAGTGTATATTTTTGTTCTTTTATTAATTTTGATGTTCTAACCTTTGAGCAGTATCATTTGTATTTTTAATGGTTAACAACAGTCACACAATTGTAGAAATTTTGTTTTAAATATGTTATTAAGTTTATCAGATTAGAAAATTTAATCTGTGCTGTACTTTAAACTTCTGATTATCTACATGTTTATTTTTGTTGCATGTGTTGTGTACAGTATTTCTAAAATAGTCCTCTAAAATTGATATTAGGAGGAGATGAAAAACCCATGGTAAAAGTTTACGATAGGGTGCCCCTTGATATTTTTTTGCGATTTTTATGATGCGAAGAACGGTGTAAAAAGCAATGTTTCCAAAATGGTTGTCATCTTAAACTAAGACAAAAACACACTGGCCAGAAAAAATATCCAAACACAACGGGAAAACTTCAAAATATTTAGAAACTCAATGCTAAAGCAGCTGTGACTTTAGAATGTTTTCTCAATTATTTATTAGTCATTTTACTGACTTTTAAAACATTTTTTGGTACTTTTCCGTTTTGCCGGCGCAAGCAATAAAGTCGCCAATAATGGTACAACCGATGCCACACGGAATATTCTCGCTGGTAACCTTTTACGCCTCATTTTCAAAACAAGTTGCAGCTTTTTCTTATCAGATTGATTGTTTCTTTCAATACTGGCATATAATTACATAGAATTTTTATCAGATAGTTCAGTTTTATGTCTAAGGCCATTTTCGGTAATTAAGTCAATTAGGATGCAATCACAGCGCTTACCCGAAGCGGAAAATATAGAAAAGGAAAGTCAAGGGTTAAATTCATCAATTCTAATGAGAATGCATTAGTGAAGTAAAGCACTGCAGTTTTACATAATTTCTGAGTAAGCTATTCGTACGCATTGAAATATTTCTTGCATTTAAACTTGTGTTTAAAATTAAGATTTAACTTGAAATTAATATAGATAATTACTGAGAGCATTAGATTTTTGTAGAGTAGTTTACGTGAGATGAGATCGCTTGGGTCACGTGATATGAACCGGCGAATTAGGATGTTGAACCATGAAAGCATAGTAAATTCTTAAATTAATGTCTTTTTACAAATTTATTTTCTTTATTTATTGGCTTTTTATAAAGTTTTAAGCAATATTAAAATGTTTATGCCTTCAAAAAAAGAATTCTTAGAACTAAAATTTTTTAAATATTTTTTATGTATATACTGTATGTTGTCGCCAATAAAGTCTGCTTGGCGAGATTTGTGCCGGCGAAACGGAAAAGTACCAATTTTTTGTAGATACCAGAGTTTATAAAATTTTTGTATATCAAATAAACAAAAAACTTCACTGAAACAAAACCAAAAATATCTGCATATTAGTTTAAAATATTCATCTTTGGTTTTAGTAACTTGTAGGATAACCTTGCCTTTTCAGAACCTCTGTAATTCGATTTGGGATGGATTGAACTAGCTTCATTGTACCCTTCTTGGTTATTTTGCATACATAATTGGCATCTTGCATTATAGAGCAACCACAGCATTACATTTTGTGTCGCATGTTTCAGATTCATTATGTTTTTGAAACGAGAAATCTTCACCAAACTCCAGCTGTTGGGTGTTTTACTTCAAATTAGATTTTAAAATGTTTAAATAATCATTCTGATCCATCATGGACTGTATAAAAACTATAACTCTGTTCGCCGCCATACATCCCCAGACCTTGATACTGTGTTTGACTGTTGGTACAACATTTTCTTTATCAAATGCAGTACTGTTCCTTCACTATACTAACTTCCTTCCCTTGATTCCAATTATGCAAAAATTGTTTTCATCTGAAAAGACACTTTTCCAAAATACTCGATCCTTATTTATATATTCATTAGCAAAATCCATTTGTTTTTCCTGTTGACTTCCAATATATAGGCTTTTTACGTGCTACACAGGCATGGCATCCATTCTTCTTTATAATTTTCAGATAGTATCTTCATGGACATCCTTACCAAAAGAGTTTTCGGAACTACTCTCATATAGGCCTTTGCTTGGCAAAAAATTTCTTGCCAAATATTTTTGTCGAGAAATTTAAGCCTAAAATGTCTACCACAATGTGGTTTTCGCAGGTGCAAAAACCATGTTTTGAACACACAATTTAAGCTAAAAATCTGAAATGAAAAATTTAGATAGCAAAAACGTAAAGTTTCTAACCAGAAATATTTGACAAGAATGCATGTACACAGCGATGTTTGAACTTAAAAAAATCACAGAATTGCACAATCTATGCAGCGAAGGAATCTACGAACTACGCACGCCTTGCTTAAATAAATTAACATAACAACAATAAATTTCAAACAATACCATGTACGTTCTGTTTAAACTTAAAAAAAAAAAATCTATGAATTGCACAATGTAGGCATAGTGCACTAATCAACAAAATAAACTAAAATAAATTACAAACAATTCAGAAAACAACAATAACAACAAAAATTCATACTAAAAAAACAATGAACATAACATTCTATAGAATAAGAACAACAATAAAATAAAATGCACTTACCATGAATGAATGCTTCTTCGAACAGCAGAAATATCAATTTAAACATCACCAAAATAACTTCACTACAAATTTGTTGAAAGGATCTTCTCCCATTTCAGAACAGCAATGGAAAAACATATAAACCAGCAAATAAAACTTAAAATCGCATTTCCGATTATAAGTAGGCAACGTAGCTTTAACATGCTGCCACGTAATCTCTATTGTATTTATATGACAGCCAGACTCACTATCCACAAAATTACTATCTGTCATAAATAAATGTTCAAAACCTTCTCCTAAATCCTTGTAAAATTTCTAGCCACCTCAAAAAATAGTTGTACCAGGCACGTGACTAAAATTTTGCCAACACGTCTTTCATTGCATCATAAACCATTTCAAACCACCTACCACATGATCCAACCAGCAACTAAAACCGCTACAGTAAAATCCAAGTTTTCACGTAAAAAAAAGGTTGCCATGAAAACAAACATCTTCCCCAAAATCATCGCAGAACATGCAATCGTGCCAAAAACCAGCTCACAACACATATCGCCACATTTGGTGACATGAAGGTGTATATAAGAGTAGTACCGAGTTTTTGATGCTGAGAAACAACTACTCTAAGATTCTTTTTCACAGACTGCAAAATAGTTCATTTTTCTCAAACAGTCAGTTTGCTAGGGCACCCAGAGCTTGACTTTGATAAAGTTGAACCAGTGGACTTGAATGACTGTACAATGTAGTGGGCAGAAGAACGAGCCCTTCCTAACAGACCTGCCCAATTTCATACTATGTTTTGCCTTCTTTTCTAATTTTTAGGATAATTCCTTTCTCGAATTTAGAAAAATGCTCAGTGGATATTTTTTCTGGCAAATGTATATCACAAAATGGTGCTACTTTGGTAGACGGTTGCACGGATTTTGGCGAGCGATACGACCTATGATAAACCCATTGCTGGACAAGTTATTTTTGGTAACCGATACTCTGTTGTCATTTTATTTAAAAAATAAGGCATTATATTATGTATAAATTACGTGTTTTAAATATTATTTATGGCTTCTAAATATTAAATATCAATTTAATTTTGCATTTTTATTTGAAATAAAAATTTTATTGTTTATGATATTTTATATAATTTTATGTTGTGGATGATGTAATCAGTGATGTCACCTTACTTTAAAAGCAATTGATTTTAATATCTATAAATTTAATCTAATGTTTTAAACATTATTTTTAGCTGTTAAATGTTAAAATGCAATTTAATTTTGCATTTTTTTTTTGAAAAATGATTTTATTATGAATGATTATTTAAATAGTTTTAGTTCTATGCATGATGTATCAGCTTCCTGATTGGCTACTGAATATTTGTGCATTACCACATCATTTTAAAATTTATTATTCATAAGAATTCCTTAGATTTCAAAGCAAATGGATATGACCGTTTCGAAGATGAATGTTGTTATTGATAATTACCAAGAATTATTGGGATAGGAATCAAAAAATTGTTCTTTGAGACCTTATTTTGGCCAACCTGGCTTTCCTAATCAAAGATTTGATTATAAATTGTTACAAGGATCAGAGGAAATGTATTTTAAATTTTTGGAAGAAACCTCGCTAATTGCTTCTTCAGTGAAGTGCAAGAGATGTGGATCACAGATGAAAATCGTTATAAGAGACGATTCTGAGGACAGCCGTATATGGTATTGTGGTCACAGTGGATGAAATAACCACTGTAACGGTAAAAAAAGTACAGTCAAAAGTCGTTAATTCGGACACCCATAATCCGGACCTCAAAGCTACAAACTTTCTGCGCATGCGTCGCTTTGAAGCACGCGCATAGGCGTTTACGCGTGCGCGTAAGACCTTTACGGCTGCAAATATATGTGTGTGCATGCGCGTTTAATGTATAACGGACGGTAAAAGGTAAGCTAAAATTATCTAATTCAATTAATGTTGCAGATTGCGTTGTTCCTTAATCTTCGAATTGGATCCGGCTTATTATTTTTTGCAGATTGTTAGAGCAATTTTATAAAAGTAAGCTTGAACTTTCGATTATGTCAAATAGAATTTCCGATATATATTTACTAATATGTAAAGGATTTACAAAGCGAAAGTATGTTTCGAAATTCGAAATCTGTTTATCAATTTCACGCTGCTCTGCGGCGGGGGGAGGGGGGGAATCGCCGTGACGCGTAATGAATTGGAAGTTGATCTGTCAGCACTATCCTTATCTTCACGGCAGATGTTTTTATTTTATTTGGCTTATAATTCCTTACTAAATGTAGTATTTCATGTCGATGTACTCCGTCTTTGATATGATTTAAAGCAATTATAGGACTTGAACAGCGGAACTTTGTAACTAAACAAGAAATGATGTCTGTTTAATAGAATTAAAGAGAAAGTATTATCACATGAAAGGAAGCAACTTAAACAACTTACATTGAAAGAAATGTTTAATAAAGTAAACAAATAAATATTAAGCTTTTTTCGTAAATTTTCATACCCTTTAGATCATAATTGTTCTTTATTTCATAAATTACGGTTTCATATTTTTAATTTTGTAATTTCTGCATGTCATCTTACCAGATTTAAACTGATGATCTATAATCCAGAATCGCCGAAGTCCCGGCGAGTCTGGATTAACGACTTTTGACTGTATTAGACATTCCTCCTTTTTTATCGACAAATTTTTTTCATTGATATCTAAATTATGATTCCGAATTTTTGTGTGGTACTTATCAATATATGACAGGTAAAATACTTAAGAAAATGTAAGTACATATTTTTCTTTTACTTTATAATTGTATACAGTTAAAAGTCTTTAATCCGGACTCGTCGGGACTTCGGCGATTCCGGATTATAGATCATCAATTTAAATCTGGTAAGATGGCATGCAGAAATTATAAAATTAAAAATTTGAAACCGTAATTTGTGAAATAAAGAGCAATTATGATCTAAAGTCTATCAAAATTTACAAAAAAAAAAAAAAAAAAAAAAAAAAAAAAAGCTTAATATTTATTTGTTTACTTTATTAAACATTTCTTACAACACGTGCATGTGTAAAGCATACATTACGCATAGTCGAAATTAGAAAATTGCAACAAGAAAACTATTTGATGTGTATTCGTGATATTTATAATGACGAGGAATTTGATTTAAATCATATGAAAGACGGAGTACATCGTGATTAAATACTACATTTAGTAAGGAATTATAAGCCAAATAAAATAAAAACATCTGCCCTGAAGATAAGGATAGTGCCGACAGATCAACTTCCAGTTGATTGCACGCCGCAACTCCCCCCCCCCCCCCCGCACAGAGCTGCGTGAAATTGATAAATTCATTTCGGAATGGTTAGAGAAATAAAGAATATGCCTTTATCCATTTTTTGCAGCAATTCCGCTTTTTGTTTGATGGACATCGAAACATGCTTTTGCTTTGTAGATCCTTTGACAGCTCCAGAATCGGAAATTCTTTTTATCATAATCGAAAGTTCAAGCTTACTTTTATAAAACTGCTCTAACAGTCTGCAAAAAATAAGCCGGATCCAATTCGAAGATTAAGAAACAACGCAATCTGCAACATTAAGTGAAATAGATAATTAGATAATTTTAGCTTAGCTTATACCGTCCGTTATACATTAAACGCGCATGCGTAAACGTATTACGTGCATGCCTAAATGCATATGAGCATGCGTAAAGGTATTATACGTTTACACATGCGCAGAAAGTTTGTAGCTTTGAGGTCCGGATTATAGATCATTTCGGATTATGGACGTCTGGATTAAAGACTTTTGACTGTACTTCAATTTTTATTAAAAAATTAATACACTGTTTTAAAAAATTGCTGAGATATTTATTGCCACATAGGTTTTAATGTTAAATAATTATATCCTATAAGACTTATTTGAAAATATTTGAGTTTTAGTAATATTTTAATTCTTTTAAATGTTGGTATGATGTTTTTAATTTGATATTCAATTTAAGTAATATTTTAATCCAATTAAACGTTGGTGCAATGTTTTTATAGCAGCGTTTTTATTCTATTTCTTTGCTATATGAAAGTAATAATTGAACCTTATTTTAGTATTTTATACTTTTAATAAATGTATTTATTTACATTTGCAAGCCAAAAATAATCCATTATTTTTAATGATATTTATTTTTTAAAAGTTTCGAATACTTTACTATGTGTAAAATACGTAAAAACAATGTTTTTCAAGATGGCTGACGATTTTAAAAACTGCACCAACAATTGCGGCAATGTAAATCGCCAAAAATCCGTGTAACCGTCTACCAAAGAAACACCTACAAAATAAATAAATAAAAGTACTTGCCTCGGATGTTCTTGGCTATGTGTCATCATCAGTGTCTGATGATTTCTGTGCGTACATAATGAAAATCATGTAGTCCCGGAAATTGATCCTCCTTCTCCTGATCTCAGTATTGGTGATGCCACATAACTCTGGAAAGTGAGAATACAGAATGTCATCTGACAATTGCCGAAAACCCCGCTTGTGAAAGCTCTTGCTTAATGTAGCTCCATATGTCCTCATTGGTGTTGGTATGAGTACCAGTTTAGAGCGCCTTTTCTCGTGACAGATCCACTCATAGCTATTGAATTGATAATAGCTTGGCCGGACACATATCTTCCATATAAACTTGACATCTATAATAAGAACTAATTAATTATAATAAGTTCCAATCAGATTAAACTTAAGAAAAACATTGGCATGTAACAAGAAAGTGGAAAAACAGTTCCCATAAAATTGGGGAAATAGTCTATTCTGGGTTACCAGAAAACCAGTAACAGCATCAGTATTTGGTGCCAAATCAAAGGCAAATCAAATATTTTCTACACTAGAACCAAACTGTTAAGTTTTAAAAAAATAATCCATGATTTTTAAATTATTGAATTTCTCTGCTATCATCTACTAAGTTAAGGACTCAGTGCTGAAAGTGATTAAAGTTATACCACATATTGTTGGCACATTATTGGTGTGTTTGATGTATTTATTTTCTTACCTTTGATTCAATACTAATTGAAATGGAAGGAGGAGAAAACACCAACCTACATTATTTTTTAAAATTTTTGTATGTAAACTTCCATCATTTTCTTTCTGTTTTGTAGCATGTGTCAGTTTTAAGGTTAGGATGAGGTTAACAAGGAATTAGTACATACCCCTCTCATATAATTATTCTAATTATTCACTGTGTTATGATTCACTTAAAGCAAGCTTTGGTTTTCAGAACTCAACAGACATTAATTCATCACATATGTTTGAGTAAATGAATCAGCAGTAATGAAAGGAATGTGTGATTCAGCAAACCGCATTTGTGTTCCCCTTCCCCAATGCCAACAAAGGCTTCATATCAGCTTTAAATCACATTTTAAGTTTATGAAGTGGTTATTTGAAGTCATACTTTCTTTGTGAAAAATATATCTTAAAAAAAAAAGTATCCCCTTTTTCAAGACAAAACTCAAGTCGTGAAATCCATTACATATGGTTTCTTATATGGTTTCTTACATATCCCACTTTTTATACATTTTTTCACTAAAATTTTGTTCCTCAATTTATTATTTCTAATTGAACGGATATTTCTTTCTTCCTCATCTTTTTTTTTTTTTTGAAGTCTCTTGCAAAATATAGGTTATAGTTTAAATCTTATAAAATTTTTGTAAGCCTTGTAAAATAATATCGTCGTAGTTTTTTTGGTTATGTTGCATATCAATGAATGTGCTACTGTTGCATTTTTCATGTAACAGCAACAACCAACATTCATACAACAGCAATAGTAAGCAAATTTAAAGCAATTTAACTATGTCTTTTATTTCTGCTTTTGTTCTATTTCATGTTGTTATTGTCTGCAGTTTCTTTTTAGCATAGTTGATTGTGATAGTGCACTTTATATGCTCAATCTTCACTAGAAAAAAAAAAAAAAAAAAAAAAAAAAAAAAAAAAAATTCAATCAATTTTATGTGCCCAATCTTCACTAGAAAATCAGTATCAAATTGGAAAAAAGTGTTTGAGGGCAAAGAAGATTTTCCAAGGACTTCTTCACAGAAGTAAGAATCCCAGGCCAAACACAATTAAATATTCTTAAGAAATGAAAAGCTATGGTTTCATGGATTAAGCCAAAACTAGATGAAAACCAGGCAAATTGCACATTGTGTCAGAAGGATTTTAATGTTTTGCTCATTGAACAAGGTGAACTGAGGAAATACAAAGGAGATAAAAATAAAGAAAAATTTAATTCTGCATATTTAAATAAACAAATTTAATTCTAGCATAGATAGAAATTTTGATAATGATTTCAAATTTCTTCTTGGAGTGGTCTCTGAATTTACCACCACTTTTGATACACAAGCAAATAGCTAAAAAATGTTAGAATGACATATAGGGAAATAAATATAATTCTAATGTTTTAAAATAACTCTTGATTACTTAATAAATTACTTATTAAATTTAGTATTTTTAGTTTGTAATCATGAAAAATTCCAAGTATCATATTTCAACAAAAATATCCATTTGGACTGCTGCCGATTGCAATTTAACTATGTTTTTGCATGAGATTTGTAAATAAGGGCTCTTTTTCTGCAAACAGATTATAAAATTTATTTAAAGTGGATTCAGAAGAGATATTTTCGTGACGTCTGTACATACGTATGTATGTATTTATCTCGCATAACTCAAAAAACAGTATAACGTTGAAATTTTGTATATAGGACTGCTATAACATGTAGTTGTGCATAGCCACCCCAAAAGTGTATATAATTATATATATGTATATACACATATACTCTGTTACTGAGATCGGTAAGCTCAGATTTTTTTACGTCCTTGTCCGAAGGAAAGGAACTATTGTAATCTCGAAAATTTCAGCCATCATATTTCAGTGAAAATATTGATTTTGACTGCTATCGAATGCAATTTAATGATATCTTTGCGTGACATCTGTATGTAAGGGCAGAATAAAGATATTGTTTTCCCAAAATGGGTTACAAAAAGGATTTAAAACGGATTCAGAAGAGATTTTTTGTGACGTATGAATGTCTCTCGCTTAACTCAAAAATGAGTAGCCTCAGAACATTGAAATTTTGTATATAGGACTGCTATAACATGCAATTGTGCACCTCCGTTTTTGGTTGCGATCGGCCGCACTAAAGTATATTAATATATATACCCACTCTGTTACTTGGCTCTGTGAGCTTAATGTTTTTATTCTTATATGTTGGTACATTGTGCATTTTTTGCTTTAAAAATGATTGAATTATGTTGTTCTTATCTTCCGGTTTAGGTTTTTATGCCTTTAGTTTATCTGCATGCATTAGTTGTAGAATTATCAACAATTTAAAAGTTTTTTTAAGTGCGACTAAGCTTTTTTTTTTTTTTTTTTTTAAACCATAGCAGACATATTTGTTTATATTTACATTTGAAACAGGAGAATAATGAATTAAAACAGTTTCTGCACCTTCAGTGTCTTTTTGCCAAGTGGGAACAAAAGTAAACTTTCAGTTTTGTGCATAAAACAATATGCCTTCTTGCCTGCTGGCCAGATTACTTGTTTTTGCATATGTACTCTAATTTTAATTGTAAAAATTGTTTTTTTAATTGTTTAACTTTTTCTATATTTTTAAATTTTTAATGAAGATATTATGAGGTTTTTATATATTTTTGCGTTGCTGCGAAGTGAGAGTTGAATTAAATGAATGAGAAATCTAACAAACGAAAGTTTAAATGAAATGCAGCAAAAAATGTGTATAATTTGATATTGCGTACAAGGAAGATGTGTGGTGTCTGCATCAGATTTTTTTCTGTAGTGATTCTTGTTCTAATTGTTTCACAGTAACACATTTTATATTGACAAACATTTGAGGCTTTCACGTTCAGATATTTTTAATACATGATACATATATTATAACTAAGAAAAATACCTTTAATCCTTTGAACATTTTAATTAATTGTGTGATTACTTTAATAACTGCTATTATAATTTATATTGTGTTATTTTGCCATATGCAAATGTTAATTATTCCTTGATTTTAATATTTTTCTTATTCTAGGGAAAAATTGAAAAAGGATTATGAAGCATTAAAGGAGCGACTAGAAACTCTGCCAGACTCTCTTTCTTATGATGTTACAGTAAGTTTTTATTAGAACATTATCACTCTTTTTAACATGAATTAAGGATTATTTAAGATAAGAGCCAATAGTTGTTATGTGTATAAGTTTTTATTAGTACTTGTTGATTACAGTGGCTTTTGGCGAGAAATGGGAATCAGTGCATTTCAGTCTTGGCAAGAAACAGATCGTTACAGGTACACACAAGCAGTTCATTCAGTGTGTACAGTACATGATTTATTTAATATACAAGAGCAATTTAGTATGTATTTATCATTTTATTTAAAACAATTTTGTAAGCAATTTTTTTAAAATAAAGAGCATATAGAAACACACACTTTAAATTAATTTTAAACAGATTCTTTCTGGAGACCGTACTTCAAAATTTGTGAAACACATTGGGTATCCTAATGTGTTTCACAAATTTTGAAGTACACATTAGGATACCTAATGTGGTGCCTGACTGTAACTCCACTGAATAAGACTAAATATTTTGTAAAGGATTCTGAGCAAACTTCTCTCATATAGTTACATCAATCAATGTTTTTCAAAAATTGTTTTTCAAACACATTTTTTTGTATCGCCAAAAAAATATAGAAAATAAGTGGACTTGGCTAATCTTTGGAATATGGTAACAGGTAGTTTGACGACATTTTGATAAGGCAATAAAGGTTACTAGCTAGGACTGTAGCAGTGTACATGGATAAAGTCGAGTGTGCGCAATGCCATTTTTGTGCAATTCTGGGATGTTTTTTTAAGTGAAAATAGGACTATTTAAAAAGAGAAGTTCGAAGTATATTATAAAGACATTTTTATCCATTTAAGTTTGAATTTAACAGTTTCAGAAGCGATTCAAGTTGGGTGTTCCATGTAGTGGAACACTGAGCAACAAAGGGTTAACTGAACTTAGTGTTTTATGCTTTTCTGTATCTTTCAGTTTTGAATGAAAATATTTTGAATTTTTATGTATTTTTGCCTTGCCACAAAGTGAGAACAGAATTAATTAGTAGCGCATGCGCTGCGGCAAGTGGCGCTGAATCGTCTGTGAAAACTGTTTCTTTTTATTTGTTTAATTTCTTTAAGTTTCCAGAAACTGGAAAAAAAAATTTAATCTACCACAAAAAAGGAATGTGCCTCCATAATATTTGCTGTAAAGAAACTGCAATATTATTTAGATGGGCATACTAAAGTCCTCATCATGATCGATCGTAATCCCCTAGTTTGGCTCAAAAATAATGTGAGTCTAAATCCATGACTTATGAGATGGGTACTAGTATTACAACCGTACAATTACACGGTTGCTCATCGAAGTGGAAAAAACCAAAAATGTAGGCACAGTTAAGTCGTACTCCCTGGCCTGATTAAAGAATTTGTTTCCCTATATACAGAGTTGCCAACTCTCCCGATTTTCAACTGCTCTCCCGCCAACCCAATTTACAATATATTTCTCCCGATGTTTTCTTATTCTTAAAATTTCTCACGATTTTTATAGAACTTGGCTTAATACTTCATTATATGAACAAAAGAAAGGTGATTTTGGATGTCTCAAAGCAATTGAATTTTCTCTAGATTATATCTAAAACAAAACCTTGCGAATCAGATGAGAATTTCTGCTTTGTGAATGAGAGCATACGTATCCAGAAACGTCGTTCTCCAATTGGCATCGAGCTCCACTGCGTGTCCTCTGGCATATATTAGCCAATGAGCACAAAGCAAACAAGCTCAAGGCAGTTATTTAGATGTTCTTTAGTTATTTCGTTCATCTTGTCCTGAGTATGCCTTTGGGAAATAGTTTTAGAAATTATCATCTTTTGTTATGTCTGCGAGAAAAGTGAAATACTCGTGTACATTTCAAAAATCGTACACAATTGACTTTCCTTCCTTTATTTCCTCAAGGAAATGTAATAAATTTGCGATGTTTACCATCTGTCTTTGCGATTTTTCGATTTCGCATGGTGGAAGGGCGAATGTTCTCAAACATGTGTGAACACAAGGCCAACATAAGTTGTTTTGGAAAAAAAAAAAAAATTAAAGTTTTCTTCGGAAACAAAGGACTAAAAAGTTATTAATGCAGAATGTCTGTTCTCTGCCTTTTTACTGGAGCCTTTTTCTTGTAATTCTATATATGATGTGATTTATGGTGAAATAGAAAATCAGAAGAAAGATGAAGATTTGGTAATAGGAACTGCAACTACAAAAGTAGTGGAAGAACTTTCAGAAGAAGACAAAAATAAGTTTTATCTTCATGTTAGAAGTTACTTCTGTTGAGTATGTGATTACATACTACATAAATTTCCAGTCAACGATGAAGTAATTTTGCATGCTAAAGTTGCTGATGTTTCTGCTCTAGCAAGTACATCTTTTTATGATATAAGGTACGATTTGAACAGATTTCCTGTGTTACTTTGTTTAGTCATGAAAGATGATGATATTGATGTTGCCACTGATAAATATTGCAGTCGCAAGTTTGCAGTTTACAATTAGAAAACTTGGATGAAGTTATAAAATCAGCTAGGATTGACACCTAGTGGAGTTTAATTGGAAAACTGAAAGGTGCTGATGGAATTTTAAAATATACTAAACTGCCTAGAATTATGTTGGCCATCTTGACAGTTCCCCATAGTAATGCAGAGTATGAGAGGATTTTCAGTGCTGTGAAAACCGAAAACAATGACTAAATTTAGATCTAATATTAGTGATGACAGATTAGAAAAACTTTTATTAGAGAAAGCAGGCTTACGTGGCAATTGCCATGAACAGAATTATGAAGTTTCTTTCTTAACGAAAGCAAAATCTGCCACTGTTCATAACATTTGTACGAAAACTGATTAAAATGTCTCTTTTTTTTTTGTTTTGTTTTCTTAAACGATGCAAGTAATAAAAATGGTTTTATGTGTAAGGTATTTTTGTGTTGCTTGCATTAAGAATTAGTAACTATTTAAAGTTAATTCATTATTAAAAACTATATTTTTATCATTTAAAAAGTCTTTTTAACATTGTGAAAATTCTTCTGATTTCTTAAAAAAATCTCCTGATTTTTGAGTGTCATAGGTTGGCAAGTATGCTATATAGATAAAAAAATTGTTTTGTTTTTTCCTCTCTTCCTTACTGTATATTACTATGTTATATGTAGTATTTCAATTATGTATTGTGTTGATATTCTGCTGTTAAAAAAAAATGTAAACTTGAATTTATAAAAATATAAAGTTTATCTGGAGGGGTTAGAGGTTGTAATATTGTATTATTTAACAAATAACTATATTTATTATTGGAGTGACAATGCCATATTTGTATCATGTAACCATTGCTCAGCAAAGAAACTGTTATTCTGAAAGTTTTACCAGCTGGTAGCTGTATGAAAAATTTATAGACAAAAAAAACTGTAATAGTAAGCTGGAGTGTGAAGCTGTAACGGTTAGATTGAATTTAAATTATCTATATTTGTGAATTGAGAATAAAATTTTATGTTTACAAAGAAGCTCATCTATTATTTAGTTCAAAACTGTGAAATATGTGAAATGCTAGAGTGTGAAATTACCATAAGAGTGTTAAAATTTTTTTTCATTACCTCATATTATTTTAGGTTCCATTTGGTTCTAGTGCTTTTACCCTAGGAAAATTAGTGCACACAAATGAAATAATGGTATTGATTGGAGATGATTGGTTTGTAGAAGTTTCTGCCAAACAAGCAGTTTCTATTGCCAACAGAAGAATTTTACGTAAGTTTAAAATTAATTTTTGCAGTATTAAGATATCTTTTAGATTAGTAATAGTTTATATCTTGAGTTCAGAAAGGAAATATTTTTCTTATAATGACTATTGTAAAAAATTAATATACACTGTAACAGATGGCATGAGTCATTCTTCAAATGAGTACCTGCTCTAGGTCATGTGATGCAAGATTTGCCCGAATAATAGACCTTCAATTCCTTTTTTGTGGGTCATGTGAATGAACAAATTTTTGTTAGGACTTTAACTCTGCATGCTAGCAATGTAGCTTAATAAAATCTCTTGCTTTTATTCTTTTGTGTTTATTACTTTCTTAATAAATTGTGTTCGTCATACTTCATTATCTTAATTATTAGCCCCAAGGTGTTTTAGCTATACTCCTTTAGAAAAATATGTGTTATAACACTTATTTATATGAATAAGAAGCCAGAAAACTTATTCTGATGCTATACCTAAATTAAAAAAAGGGGGGAGAGGAGTACAGTTTTTTTACATTTGAAATATTTTTTGCAGAATCTGCAAAATATTTGGAATGCCATGTTAACATTATGTCATATTACACTACTAAGTACTTATCTCCTGCTTTGAGCATTGTTAGTGCCATTAACTAAGTTTGCTGAAACAGGTAGAGTAGAGTACACTACCAATGGTGAACAGTAAGAGGCTTATGGAAGATCAAACAAGACATTTATAAATGACACAATGTATATATGAAACTGTATAATCAATAGTTTAAATTCATATGAATTTTCTAAAAACTATTTGAAAAATTATTTAATTGCAGTTTATTCTGATGGAACTGGTGTAATGCTAGGAAGAAAATCAGTGGTTTCTTCTACAGACTTCTATGAAAATTTTCCAACATTAAAATTTGGATATCGTAATTCATCATTGTAATAACATTATAATTTGACATATAATCATCTAGCATTAGAAGATTCAATAAAAAGCATTAATGAAATATTTTTCAGAAATTATATGCTCTTTCTCTCATCATTCTTGTGAATCGGAGAGAACTGATAAAATTGTTAAAGATCTCGGTGTTGAAATATTAAAAATCAGCTGTGATTGGATCACAGTATATACATGACAATGGGCGGTGTGTAGTTTACAAACTGCTTTCGATGTCAGTTTGCATCCAATGATGAAGTTAGTTTTTTTTAACTGATTTAATTGAGCTCTAAATTTAAATAAGTTTCTAAATTTAAACTGAATCCTAAATCTGGAATTTTTAGAAAACTTGCTACTGATGACAGATATCTTAACAAGAATTATCATGCTTGATATCTTGTGATAAAAAATATTTAAAGTTAATTTTAAAGATTTTAATTAAAATATTTTCTTGTTTATGCACTATTACATATATTTTCTATTTTTGTGAAAATGTAAAGCGTTTCATAAGAATTTGATAATATATTTTTATAAGATAAAATGTGGACTCTTTTTTTAAAAATTTTCATAGCACTCTATTAGATGAATACTTTACTGCATCAGTGGCTAAAACTTATAAGTCATTAATGACAAATGGCATTCATGGTAATTGCTGAGTATAGGTTTGATGGTCACTGGTGTCCTTTAATTATGGATAATGGTATGTTTCGGTTTCATTTAAATTAAAAAAAGTACTTAAATTTTATGCATTGTCCATATGAATTCACAGCCTATAAGGTGACCAACAACTTTGATGGGCACTAATGTCCTTATGAATTCGCAGCCTATAAATATGCGTCACTAATGGCCAGCAGCTTTAATGGGCACTACTATCCTTCAGCTTCTTTTGTTTTTAAAATTTATTCATGTTTAATCCAATGTCCTACTTTTGTGACTTATGGGTTGACCTGAAGTAACTGTCATCCTTTAGGCAAGCAAGGACTTGAAGGGTATAGGTGTGTTTCATTTGAATTTTAAATTAAAACAATTACCATATACAGAGGGTGTTCACACATTTTTGTAACAATTTTGCAAAGATTTCTATGTAGACAAACCTTAGAATTTTATTTTATAATATGTTCAGTGTGATAGCCCTTTTGTTGAACTAACATATCATACCTTGATTTCCAAGATAAATGTTCTTTCCTTAAAACATCAAGTTTGATTTTATTCCACTCCTCCTTCACAATCTTCCAGAGTTCATCCAGTGTTTTGGGATGCTGCTTATAAAGAGCTTGTTTTAAAAGTCCAAATGCATAGTAATACATAGGAGACACTTTGGGCGACTTGCTTGGGATGCATTTAAACGGAATAACTTCAATTCTGGTTTCACTTCTCATTTTTTTCAAAAAATAGAGCAGTAGATTTAGAGGTATGGCTTGGAGCCTTATCCTGATGGAACTTAACAGAGTGAAGATTATTTGGCTAAAGAGATGGAATTTCTTCTTTAAAAATAAGTATTAAAACATATTTATGATAGTAATCAGAATTAATTTTGATATTCTTTTATGATAGTAATTCGAATTAATTTTGACATTTTTTTTTACTTTCTTTATTTTATATTTTCTGTTGTAAGAGAACCCAGTAATAACCTAAAACCTTTAGAAAAACTTTCCTTGTTTTCTCTGAACCAGCATATTAATTCTTTTTTTTTTTGGCAGTAACTCAATCTTTTTCTATTGCAATCAAGTAAGTGTATCCAAACCTCATCAATTGTAACTATATACATTGTAGGATTCAAAAGTTATAGATTCAGTAGTCTATAACATAAAATTTTTTGCAGTAGAGCGACTACGAGAACGTTTTTGTTTTACTACGTTCTTCCCCTTTTCTAAAAGCGGTTTGTCTTAAATCATGTGGTTGAAAGCTTGTGGCGAGAGCATTTTCTGTAGACAAGTGCATTTAGTAACTGGCGATAGAAAGAAATGGCATCAGTTGAGCAGAGAATCAATATCAAATTTTGTGTTCGCTTAGAGTGCTACTGAGACTTTCGAAATGTTGAAGCATGTGTACGGAAGTGAAACGTTATCGAGAACCCAAGCTTTTGAGTGGCGTTGTCGTTTCAGAAAAGGCAGAGAAAGTGCCAAAGATGAAGAACGCTGTGGCCATCCTGTGACTTCGCGCGCTGATGGAAACATCAAAAAGGTGTCTGCGGCGGTATGTGCGAACAGGCAGCAAACAATTTTCTGAATAGCAGAATCAGTTGGGATATCAGAGGTCACATGTGAGTGGATACTGAACTAAGGATCTTAACATGCATAGGGCGTTTCAACACATCATTCCCTGCATGTTAAAACGTAGGCCAAAAGGGAATTCGAATGGAAATGGCGGGATACTTAATCTCGGCTATTGACAAAAATCCTTTTCTACTTGGTAGAATTGGAGATGAGAAATGGTGTTTTTTGTTCGACCCACAAAGTAAGAGAGCATCAGCAACGTGAAAATCACCACAATCTCCACGGAAACAGAAATTCCGCCAAGATCGCTCTGAAGGAAAGTGGTGAGGTATTCTTCGTGCTAGAGGTATTCTTCGATATCCAGGGCATTGTGCATCTGGAATTTATGCCTGAAGGACGCACTGTGAACAAAGAACTCTACTTCGAAATCCTGCATTGTTTGTGTGAGTTGAGGAAGAAGAGACCAAAAATGTGGGCTGAGCACTGATGGGTCTGTTGCACGATGACGCTCCTGCTCACCAATCCCTACTCGTCAATGACTTTATTGTGAAAACGAAAGCAACTGTCTTTACAGGCGCTGGCAAAAGTGTGTTGTTGCACAAGGGTCATATTTCGAAGGAGGATCTGTTTCTGTAATTTAATTCATAATATTTTTTATGTTATAGACTCAGTCTGGGAACTTTTGAATCCTACCTTGTATTTCCATTTTTCACCTGTGAAATAATTTTCAAATAGTAATATTGAAAATTATCAGTTGAGAAAACTGTTTTGGCGTTATGCGATTAACATCATGTTTGTCTTGTTTAGCTTTAAATCAGATTTTATAATTTTGTTCACAGTTCCTGCAGAGATGTTTAAAGATTTTGCAATAACTCTTTGGGGGCTGGATTTTCCTTTAAAACATGACACGTGACTTTAGGTTTAATAAGAGCTGTATGTACATTTGTTGGGTATGAATTTTTTGCCCTTTTTCCATTCATATGTAAACATTGACATTTCTTTCCTTTCATATTAATTATGTCACTTATTTTATGTGTGGAAATATTAAAAGCATGCTTTTCACATCTTTTTTTAATAATTTCTTTTTGGACAGTGCAAAAATATAGCCTTCGATCCATTGTTTATTTTTCAGCAACATTTTAAAGAAAAGAATATTTTTAATGTTGCAGGCAATAATTAAACCTTATTCCGATTTGATTGCCAGTCTGGTTTGTATTCTAAAATTAATACTTAAATTCGGGAAGAAAATCAATATTGTTACAAAAATGTGTAAACACACTCTGAATTCTAGTATATAACAACTTGGCATTTCAAATTAAATTTTTTTAATTTTTAGGTATATTCTTCATACGATGTGCACCCTTTTCTTTATGAAGAAACCTGAAATGTAATGTGCGATGCTCTTATCTTTTAAAGTCATTCATTTGAGGATTTTCCCCAAGGTTTTGAACAATAGTATACAGAATTCACAAGTGGTAAGGGGAACAACGTGTGTGTGAGGGAAATGCTTGAGAGAATAATTAATTATGCAAACAGGACAGGTTATATTCAGTGCAGGTGTGCAGAAGAGTGTTATTCTAGATTTTCGAGAAAAATGGGATACAGTTAGGGCTAAGAACACATTTCTGATCTGAATGAATTTGTGGAATTAGTAGTCAGATTTTTCTCTTTCTCCAGTCATTTGAAGCCATGATTTTGAAGTCCTCTTTGCTTGCTCTTTGTTTTCAATATAAATATGGTTGTGGCTCCTTCCAGTTTGTAGAGTTCTTTTGTTCCTGAATAAAAGGGATGTCTATATGCTCATGAAATGGATAGGTTTTGAGTGAGCTAGGATAAGGATGAGGCAAATGAAGCACTTGGCGGAGGTGAATAATTAGAAAAGATCCCAAATTAGCTGCAACAATTTAAATTTAAAGAAAGAAATTTCAATTATTGACTTATATTATTATTCATTATTCTACTTGGTAGAATTCAATTATTATATTATAATTATTGCTTATAATTTTGCATTATAAGCAATCTAGCTGAATTAAAAGAAGAATTAATAACATTAATTTATTAAAACTACTAAGATTTTACAGCATTATACATATTATTTTCTAGCATCAAAATTTATTATTAGAACTATTACAGGGTCTGTCTGGAAAGTAATGAAATGAAATTGGTCTAAAAATTTATTCATGATATCATTACAAACATTTAAAACTTTTCAAAGTATGCTATCATCAAATGTTCGCCAGCAACTTGTCCATTCACAGCACACATTGTGAAAGTCTTTAACAGGGATCTCATGCACAGCGTTTGTCACTTCTGTTTGGCTCTTTTCAGTGGTTCCGAGATGAACTTCTTTCAGGGAAGTATTGAAAAAAGAAGTCTGCTGAAACCAAGTGAGAACTGAAGAGGGGGGGGGCTGGGGCTACGTTGCCAGGCTGGGTTTGGCCAAAAACTCCTAGATGTGCAGAGCAGTGTGGCTGGAAGCATTGTTATGGTGCAAGAACTAGGCAACACCAATCTTCTTTTGAGTATTTACGACCCTTTTTCTTAACCTGTTTAGTACTTCCATGTAGTAGGTTATAGTTAACTGTCAGTTTTTTATGACTTTTTTGTGGACCATAACCCTTGACAGCGAAGAACAATGAGCATGGATTTTCACTTTTGATTTGCTCGTTCTTTCCTTTCTGGGATAAGGGCATTCAGGAATGTGCCATTGGGAACTTGGGTAATTTGTGTCTGGTACTTTGCGATCATCTCTTAGTTGGTGTTGCGGTCTTCAGGACCAACCTGGCACACATTTTTTTCATTGCAAAATGTCATGCACATTGGTTTTTCATAATATTTAGAATCTGTGCTATCATCCTCCATCTTTTCCTGAACATTTTTAATAACTTCAACTACCTGGAAGCTGGAGAATAGGAGAGAGTAGAGTTCATGTAAGCTTCTTAAATCATTAACTGTGTGTCAGTGAGGCATTTTTTAAGTTTAACAGAGAACTTGATTTTGTAACATTGTTCACTAATTTTCTCTATCGTGTGTCATAACACAAACACTAACAAGAGGTTAATGGAAAGCTCGATCTTGCCGCTTCCAGAGCTTGGAGCAGAATGAGCTTGAAATCATTAACATTTAATCCAACCAATTCTTAGTGCTACCACCTGGCAAAGCAATCGAAAAAGACCAATTGCCTTACATTCCAGACAGACTTTGTATATTAAACTTAACGTATTTTTTTTTTTTTTATTTTTTATTTTTATTTTATTTATTTTTTTATTTTTTATTAATGAATAAAGCTGCTTAGTCTAAACATTCCTAGAAAGCATCATGTTGTTAATAGAGGCAATTCTGTATTATCTCCCTTTAATTTCCTTTTTTGAGCTATTGCTTTTATTAATGTTATTTTGCCATAACTGGCTCTCTAAAATCTGTTGAATGAGTATGAATAGCAACACAACTGAGTACAGTTTGTTGCAACAGACTTATCGTATAAGAATCTCATTGCAATAGCATCAGGATATTAACTAAGAATGTTTAAAAATTAAATATATCATATTATCAGTACTAATTCAGAAGTCAAACAAGTCAGAAGTCATTATCAGTATTTTACTTTTTTTTGGATGTGTAAAATTTGCATATTTGTGTGTATGTGTAAAAAATGTGCCATTGAATGAGACACATGGTTCAAGGTTTTGTCTTGTATCCATACTTGGAGGCCTGTATACTTGGTTTATTTGTGGTTATATGTGGAATAGCTATCGATACATATATTGCTGAAAAGATTGGAATGCAAACATATAAGGAAAGACATGACTTTCTCTCTCTCTTTATTTTTTTTTTGGGGGGGGAGATATTCTGTTGTTTGTAATGAAACGATAAAATGAGTTGTTTACTATGAACATCAAATAAATAAAAAAGATGCTATTTTAAATTTTTTGTGGAGGTTTTAAACTGTTCTGGTTACTTTTAATATAATAAATAGTGACTGAAAAAAACATAAAAAGTTCAATTTTCTTCCACTGATTCTTTAACCAATAGAAAAAAAATATTTTAAAATAATACAGAAAATATTTCTGTAAAGCAAAGTATTTTCTGTAAAATCTGCTTTACAGAAAACAGAAAATATTTCTGTAAAGCAAAGTTTAGTAATTAATACAGATACTTACCTATTCTTATGTTTCATTCAAGTAGAACCATATAAAACAAGAGAGATTTATATCAGAGTGAATGGTAAAATATGTTCTGTAGGCAAATAGGGTAAAGAGAAAAGAAAAAATATTTGCATATCTGTAGATTATATATGAGCATATATGGAAACTAAAGAAATGAAAAGAAATTTTTCTCACTGTAAAGTTTCTCCTATGTTTCTTTTTAAAAACTGCATTCAGATATTAAAAAGCATTCCGTATTTCACATATTTAATTTAGGATGCAAATATTCGTAAATATATTTTTATAAGCCAGCATGTTTAAATAAAAAAAAATTAATAAAATAAAAAGTTATGTTCATTCAAGATTGATACCAAATAGAATGTTATGATTGTTTCATATGATATATTAAAAAACAGTTATGTGACATGGTGTTAAAAATAATAGAGTACTTACACATTAGGGCATAGCAATTCTTCAGGCAAGCAGTGTTAAAGTTTTCATGTGCATTCTTTTTGTTGTACTGCAATGGTTTTTATAGACAGACTGATATTTTTTTGCCTTAATTTCTATTTTAAGATATATGCTTGTGAAATTTGCCAGCAATGGAAAAAACTGTGGAAAATGTCTGCAGGAATACAGTGTTTTGTTGAAGAATCTTCAAAGGGAACAAATGTTTTGAATCTGTTATTAAAGCAATCGCCGTGAATTTTCTGCCTAAACAAAAGAAATTAAAATCAAATAGGTGTATTGATTGATTGATTTTTGAGATAAATATGTAATTAGAATTTAAATCATACATGAAATAATATTTTATATTTAATAAATAAATTTTTGCAATAGAGTGATGACTTACAGCGTCATTCTTTTCCAGTTTTTGTAAAAAGTTGTGAAATTGCGCCAAAGTGGTTGCGTTTATACGTGAGTACCAATAATAGACTTAAAAATAATATATGATATAGCAAAGTTCAGAAAATTATGGGTAAATCTTTTATTCTCTAATACTTTTAGGATAGTTTGAATTTTTAGAGCGACCCAGAATAAGGGCGCTGAAACTTTTAATTTTTATGAGTCACCATCTGTTTGTCCATGGCTAAGAAATAAAATAATGTAATGAAATGGTTAGCTCCCTACTGAGTCAAAAACATGCTGTGATGAATAAGATGGTCAACATTGTCAAATGTTCAAGTCAAATATTCTTGACTTCATATGTCAAGAATATTAATAAAACTAACCTGTAGTCATACGTAAGTTTTACCTACAGTGGAACTTTAAGATACGAGTTTAATTTGTTCCAGCATTGAGCTCGTATAGCAAATTTCTCGTATCTGAAAACAAACTTCCCCATTGAAAATAATAGAAATCCATTTAATCCATTCTGCTCTCCCCAACATAAAAATCAATTTTTCTAATAAATAACACTGGAAATTAATATAACCGTAGTTTACCTTTTTTTTCCCGCATTAACTGCTTCCAACACCGAATAGCCTTTTAACTGCTACTCATTAATGCACACCAACAATAGCTTCTCAACATCTTACAGGAGTTTTGGATGGTGCTTGGAAGTAATGTATAGTTCAACCGTCTGAAGCGCAACACTGGTTGGCATTCTGCCAAAACACATAGACTCGTCCAAAAGGGGCGGTATCACTTGCTGTGACGTGAAGGTCTTCTCTTCTCTGGAAAGAGCTATGCTGGAGGAAAGGAAGTCTCCATCCTTCCACCCTATTTTGAGAATAATTTGGTCCGAATGGTGCATGCGTGTTTGCGGATGAGGCGGTCGAACTATAATTACTTTGGCCACATAAAGTTTCTTAATTTCTTCCTCCTTCTTCAGAATAAAACAGATCGTCGATGTCAAACAGCCGTAAGTCTTTGCCAATTCCGTCATTCTTACACCACGCTCATGTTTATCTATGATTTCGTTTTTAATTTCAACGGCAATGGCTTCCTTCATTTTTTTTGCAGCATTATCTGAGGCAACAATCTTCTTGGAAGGCATTGTGAAAAAATTATTTTCACATTAAATGTAAAAAACAATTAACTCACAAGCACACAAACATGTAGATGAAAGAACACTGAGTGATCTGACGAGGGGATTCCCCGAGTCGAGCCGAATCAGGAAATAGTGCCATGCATACCAACAGCCTGGCTGATTTTGCTCATTACTCGAATCAATGCTCGTATTTAGAGACAAATTTTTCGCTCATATTTTCCTCGTATCTCAAATTTCTCGTATATAGAGCTGCTCGTATCTCGTGGTTCCACTGTACTTTAAACTGCTTAAAACTGATTTTTGTAATAATTCTTAACTGTGCAAAATAATTATATTTTGATAAACAAACATTCCTAGGGTGTTCAAAGATGTTGGAAGATTTCCACCAAGAAAAGCAGTTGCATGAAAACGAGTTGAACTATTTAAGTGAAGAATATGTACGTATTGTATGAATTTTATTTAAAGAATTTAAATATCTTTTAAAGATTATTTTTAGTTGAACATATTATTTTTTCATATTTTAAAAAAGCAGTATTTTTTTTTTTAGCATAATGGAGAGTTTTTAGACATTGTGGAAAATTATGATGAAGAGGAGGAGAGAAAGTGGAGAGGTAAATTATTTCTCCAACTATGCAAATGTTGCTTAGAATACTTCTATATCAGAAAATTTGTTTTAAGGCAAGCCTTTTGAAAAATGGCTTTAATTAATGACATTGTGAGATATAATTGCGTATGTATTTTTTAAAAACAACTCCACTTAAAATTTCAGTTGTAAGATAAATAGCCATCCATAAAAAGAATTAAGAATGGCATAATCATAAATTTCTGGAACTTTCCGATGAGGGTCGAACTACTGTTACTTTGCACTAAAATTTAAAAAAAAAAAAAGGGGGGGGGGAGATTTGGAATCCTAACCATTTAATTTAATTGAATATTTGGAACCTAAAAGCATTTCAGCACTTTAGAAAGATTAATTTTATTGATATCTAGTAGAAGCATTTATTGAAACAAAACAAAATAGAGAGAGAAAGGAGAGATGGTTATAATTTCAGTGGGTATTGATAACCAGTGTCAATTAGTGGCAGGCATGAGTGCCTGATTTCTTTCATTTTCAGGAGATAATTCAGCATTCCATAATTAGAATTAATTTGTTTTAGTTCTTAAATAATTCCTTTCCATTTGCATTAAGTAAAAAAGATTCTGGAAGTTATTTTCCGTTTTAAATTAATCTGAAAATCAACTTTTGGATTTGAGAGTTTTGATTATGTACGTCATTTACTAAATTTCATTTGTAGATTTTTAATAACCATAGGTTTATTTACAAAAATTTTGTATACTTAAATTTATGTTCATTAAACACAGATTTCAAGTTTGGGTATAATTAAAATCTATTAATATTAAATAAAAGCACTTTCCCCTCTCTTTCTTAATATTCTTATATGAAAGATTTGAGATAATCAAAAATTTTTAGAATACGAAAGAAAGGATTTTTTTCCCAGTTTTTTACTATTTTTAGTAAAGAATATTTTTCTATCGATGTATTTTATTTTGTTGAGCTTTATTAGCCTATGATTTTTATGCGTTTCCAAACTTTGAACAAAAATCATTCGTTTTTTATTTCATTGTGAAGTTATAACAATTATCTAATAAATCAGTTTGATACATAGTAGATTAGGTTCTGATTAATGATCATAAAGAATCATTTAGCATGCTAAAATATTAATACAGCAGTGAACACTGCAAAAGTCATCTGGGAAAACTTGATTCTTAATCCTCATATCCATAGCATGTTTTGGACATTTAAAATTGTTAAAACTTTAAGTTTCAGATCAATGTAAAATACCATAAACAGCATAAAAAAAGGTAAAAAAATATTGTAACATGATAACAACTTTAAAAAAAAAAAAGATGCTGAATTTCTGAAAACACTTGCGACATCTTTGGAGTTCAGTAGAACCCAATTTGAATATACTAATAAACGGCTGCTAGTTTAAAAAAGTCACAAATTATTACAAAAAATGTAGTAATAGTAGGCCAGGAAAAGGAAATATGAATTGCTTATTGCAGTACTAGATAATTTTTATCTAATTTAAATCTTTATTGTTAAGATTGAATCCTAGAAATGATGAATGATTAAGCTTCAAAGCATAATTTTTAAAATTTGGATGAGACTTACTCATGTCCAAGGTATAAAAATATTTTGAAATTTTTTATTTGAAGTCTTCTGAAGAAATTTCTTTACAAAAATTATGCTGTATTAGAAGGTTGTATATAGTTTAAATCATGAGAAGTTCATCACGAAAAACATGCAACTTCTAACTGGTAAGTGATATCCGATTTGCTATTATATAAATCAATTAAATTTCTTGAAGTTTTTTTCTATTTTCATGTGTGTTCTAGTTAATAATTTCTTTCAGTAGCTAAAAGTATATGAAAATCACCTTCATGTATTTGAATTTAACAAACATTCTCACAATGCGCAATGAATTGGAAGTTGATCTGTAAGCACTATCCTTATCTTCAGGGCAGATGTTTTTATTTTATTTGGCTTATAATTCATTACTAAATGTAGTATTTCATCTCAGTGTACTCCGTCTTTGATATGATTTAAATCAAGTTCCTCGTCATTATAATTCACTTCCGATAGTGAAGAAAGTGACACAGAGGTTATTGAAAACGAAAAAATTTCGATTGACAAATTAGTTGGTATTCTCGACACTGCAATTATAGGACTTGAACAGCAGAACTTTGTAACTAAACAAGAAATTATGTCTGTTTAATAGAATTAAAGAGAAAGTATTATCACATGAAACGAAGCAACTTAAATAACTTACATTGAAAGAAATATTTAATAAAGTAAACAAATAAATATTAAGCTTTTACTTTTTGGAAATTTTGATACCCTTTAGATCATAATTGTTCTTTATTTCATAAATTACGGTTTCATATTTTTAATTTTATAATTTCTGAAAAGAAATAATGCCTTCTTACCAGATTTAAACTGATGATCTATAATCCGGAATCGCCGAAGTCCCGACAAGTCTGGATTAACGACTTTTGACTGTATAATTTTTGTCGAAATATCGAAAAGTAATTAATTTCCCTTGACTCCTTTATTTTCTATTTTTTCACTTGCTATTGCTAAATGTAACTGTGAGAAGCAGTTAAAATATAAAATATGGATACTAATATTAAATAGGGGCAACCCACAAAACTTCTGCTTTTATTTTATAGTTTTGAAATGTGAATCTGTGTGTAATTTTTGTACTTACAGTGCACAGAATGATGATTAATGCATATTAAAAAAAACTTAGTTTCTTTGCTATAACTGTTGGGATAAAGGTAATCTTAGTAAAAAACTGATTTTGAGCAAATCAAAAAAGAAAATCCTCTTTCTTTGTAAATACTGTTCTGTATTAAACATGCTATTCACTTGCAGTTCATATAGTTAAAATGAACATTTTGATTAAGTTTGATGTTCAGTATGTTTATATTGATCATAGTTTTTTCCTTTTTGAAGGATATTATACAGTACAAAGTCCGAGATCCGGACGTCCAATATCCGGAATGATCTCAAATCCGGACCCCAAAACTGGCAACAATTTTTTTTTAATATGTGCTTTATGCATATGCATTTGATTTCCCTCCCCCCACAGATAAAACATGTGGAGAGTCCTGATTTTTAATTTCCCTTCGGCACTAAATAAATACCTCATTATTGAAGAAACAATAATTTAGCATAAATTTGTGTGAGCAATAATTTGGCTCCATAGCTGCGATCTCAAACCAAAACATTCTATATAGAAACATCGTTGATTTTACTCCTGATAATACTTTATATCCCTGACGCCAATCACCACATGTTTATCAACACATGACAACTTGAGCAATGACTCGTACAGGCGATGCCCAAACAATTTTTTTTTATATTAGTACAAAGAGTATGGTAAACTTTTATGCTGACATTCTTACGCTTGGCAATGATTACAGATTTATCTTAAATGCGCTAAGAAATATTAACGAGGAAAAATTTAACAAAAGTTTCTTTCCATATGCTTGATGATATTCATAGGCCATAAGATTACATTTACTGCTAAAGAATAACTGATTTGTTTTTCACGTAAACCCAGAACTGGTGCCAGAGCTCGTATGGCTGCACCATGCGGCAGAATTTACCGAAGACAAGATTTTTGGAATTTAGAGAAGAACCGAGCAACAAAAATTAAAGGATGAAAATATTTTTAGAGTTTAGGGAACGCACTATGACCCAAAATTTACGGGCCACAAAAATTTAGAACTTGGGCGCTTGTTAGCAGAATTTAGTACCTGCAGAGACTGCATCAGGCGGTAAGATATCTAGCGCTGGTCCTCAAAACGCATTAAGTATATGTGGGAATTTATTTATTCAGGATTCAGATCAGCCTTAAGCATGTGCAAGAAATAGATGGAAGTATAAGAAATAACTTAAGTAATACAATCAGGCTTGTATAAGAAATAACTTAAGTAATACAATCAATAGTATAAGAAATAACTTAAGTAATACTATCATAGTATAAGAAATAACTTAAGTATAAGAAATAACTTAAGTAATACAATCAATCCATTGAATTTTTCCTTGATTCTATCGCGCATTGAGACAAGTGATGATGTCTCAACGCGCGATAGAATCAAGGAAAAATTCAACGGAAAAACTTGTCTTTTGTCCCCAGTCTCATGACATATAGCCAATAATGTGTATAGCGGATGCTATTAAGCAAGGCTAAAATAATACTTTACTGATTCCAAGGAATGTAAGCCAATATAGCAGATTGCGCTGTTCCTTAGCTTTCTGATTTGATCCAGCTCAATTATTTCTTCTAGACTATTTTTATTACAGCAATTTGATGAAAATTAAAAGTGACAGCTTTTGATCATGTCGAAAAGAGTTTTTAATTATGCAGCTGTTACAGGATCTACAAAGCAAAAGTATGTTTCGATGTCCATTATACAAAATGTAGAATTGCTGCAAAAAATGGAGGAAGGAAAATTATGTGAGGAGTATGGCGTTGGATAGTTAACTGCATATGACATAAGATAACAGAAAAAGGAACTTTCTGAATTTTTTGTGGATTCGGGCACCCTGCTTGCGATGAATAACAGAAAAATGATTCGTTATGCTAAAAGTCAAGATCATGGCAAAGTGATGATTGAATGGGTCAGACAGTGTTGCAGCGAGGGCGTACCATTGACAGGTCAAATGCTATTGGTGCAAGCTAAAATATTTCACTAAGAAATGAACTTAAAAAAAAAACTGAGTGCACAAACCAAATTTAAAAGTCGCCATGGTATAAGGTAATTAAGAATTTCAGGTAGAAAAGCTTTAGCTGATACTGAAGCTGCTGAACTATTTGGAAATGAATTCATTGAACTCATTAATAGTTAAAAGTTTTCTCCAGAAAAAAATTTACAATGCTGATGAAACTGGTCTTTTCTGGCAATACGCTACTGCAAAATAACTTGGAAACTGGACTAGCAATTTTAGCACAAATGCGGCAGGAATGCATAAGTGTAAAGTTTTCGTAATCGAAAAAAATTCCAGACTTTCAGCATTTAAAGGTGTAAAAAGTTTCCCCGTTATATATTGTACAAATAAAAGAACACGGATTACACAAGTGTTAATGAATGATTGGTTTAAAAATCGTTTCATACCCGAGGCTCAGCAGAATTCGGTTGGTTTACCTGATGACGCAAAAATTGTTCTGATTGTAGACGAACTGTTAGGCTCATACTTCACTTAAAGTTTTAGTGAAAGATAATGTATCGATATTATTCTTTCCTCCAAACTGTACGTTCATCATTCAGCCTATGGATACTGGAATACTGCGCTCTCTGAAATGCAAATATATATTAGAATTTTTATATTGCAAACCAAAGGTTAAATTTTCCAATTAATGGAATTTTTAAAAAAATGTGGAGAAGTGGTAATAAATGAAGATGATGTGCGATGACATTGCCCCAATTTTCAATCAATAAACAGACGCGAAATCTGCAATATGGTTCTACATTCAGAAAATATTGCTACCGATAGTGAAGAAGGGTTGACAGGTTATCGAAAATGCAAAAATTTCGATTGACAAGTTAGTCGGAATTCTTGACACAGCAATTACAAGACTTGAACAATGGAACTTTGTAACTGAATAAAAAATTATATCTGTGTACAGAATTAAAGAGAAAATATTAGCACAAAAAAGCAACTTACATTGTAAGAAATGCTTAATAAAGTAAACATAAATATTAAGTTTTTTTTTTTTTTTTTTTTTTTTTTTTTGTAAATTTTGTTACCCTTTAGATCATAAATGCTTTACTATTTCATAAATCAATTTCATATTTTTAATTTTACAATTTTTACATGCCATCTTACAAACATTAAACTGATGATCTAATATCCGGAAAAATCTCAAATTCGGAATCGCCAAAGTCCCGACGAGTCCAGATCTTTGTACTGTAATTTACATTTAGATGTTTTATTACAACAGGTGTTGATGCTTTCTATATGAATGTTTACTGAATTTTTTAATTAAGACCAGAAAAACAAAGGTCTGTTTTTCTGGTCTTTGACATCAGTTTTTAACCTACTTTCTGATAAGATACCAAATTCAAATTTTGTCCACAGACTGTTTGTCAATGACATTGCAAAGTGGTTAAGAGATTTTTTTTTTAAAAAATTCAGTTTAGATTTTTTTAGATTTAATGTTTAAACCATTTTTCACGCATATCTTCGTTTAACAAACTAATCAAGCATATCAGAATTTTACTGTTTACGACATCAAATAAAGTGAAAAGTTCTTTTTGATGAAACTTGTATGAAAATTTTTAATTTATTTCTAAATTTTTGGAGAATTTTTTTAAATTGTTCGATTTATTTGACATTTATGACTGGAAAATTCCAGCATTTAAAAGTGTATCGGGTATGAAGCAAACTTTTTGTCTTCTTTTAAAACAAGAATAGTCAAAATATATTAATTGAGTGATATTCTACATTAAAAAAAAAAAACATGTTGCAGTCTGAAGCAGGAAGAGAAATAAAGCCTATCTCACGTAAAAGTTGCTTTGATTTTGTCATCTTTGCGCACATAATAATGAGTTAGTGATATTCTTTTTTGATTTTAGCTTTAAGTAAAATGCTCGTGGCAACATTGTTATTACATCCAGTTTCTAAAACCGAGTGAGTTATTCAGTTTTAGAAAAAACTTCGAAGAAATTTAATTGATTTGATAAAGCGATTGCTTCATTCTTTAATGAGGTTCCGTTATTTTTCTTTATTTCCTAATTTTGCTGTTATTTATTGCTTTTGTTTTAATAATGACTAAAAATTCCATCATTGACAACGTGCAATTAAGACTGAAAATAGAAAATAAAATACAATTAAGGGTTTTTATTAATGAATATCATTTATTTGTTTAAATTGTATGTGATAATTAATACACTAAAATAAGGAAAATAATTTATCATATAATAAAAATGGGCACCAAATTCTAAAATCCATGAATTTTTTTGCATTGTTAAATGTAAAAACCATTACCTTTTTTAGATTTATCATGGCTGTCCCACACTTTTATTAGTTGTGACAGAAAATTGTAGATGAATTCTGTAAATAGAATTATTTAATCCCTTATTCCCATTAAACTAAATGATAAATTATTTTTCTCCTTTTAATGATTAATTCTCATACCCATTTTAAATAAAAGCTTATTGCCTACAAGCCTATTTTTTTAAATTGTTCAAAATAAAGCTAATGTCAAATAGAAATTGGTAAAAGGATGAAATTCTCAGCCAAATACAAGGAAGAGAGATGTCTTGTTTTACATCATGTAATCAAGCATTGTGCCATTCAGTAGCAGTAAATTTTTATACAAAAATTTTTTACATGAACTATGTGTTGATAGGAATATTAAAAATTAAACACTACATTTTCATTTACTTCTATTCCATAGAGATATTATGCCTCAGGAAAATCGATATAACTTTAATAGTAGCTAATGATTTTGAAAAATAGATTTGGTGAAAGAGGATTTTGAAATACGTCATTGATTTAAAAAAAAAAACAACAACTCAGAATCGATTTTTGTACAAAATTTGGTGTTTACCTATCAAAAGGATTACAGTTACTCTTCCTGACTGAAATTAGCAATTGTTTATTTTCATTTCCTGTTTTAATATGCTTTTCCTTTTATTTTGGGGAAAAAGAATTTGATATAAATGTTTCTATTTTGGATGTTATTAAGCATTATTTATTTTATTTTCTGGAAAATTATTTCCCTTTTCACAATATTTATGCAATTTCGAAATTTTCTGTAAACTTCTATTGTATATTGAGTCATTTTTCTCTTTATGGTTTCATTTTAAAGATTTAAGGTATTTACTACTTTTATCCAAGTATTTATTCATAATTTTTTTCTCTCTAATTTTAGTCAAATTCTTCTTTATAAAGAAAGCATTTAGTGACCTTTTATTGTTAACTGTGGTATGTCATTATGGATTTTGCTTACTGAGTGTAGTGAATACATTTAAGATAGTTTTCTCTACAAATTTCTTATTAGGATATTTCCTTTTTTTTATGAATTTCAAAACTTTTTGATTTCATTTTCAATTTTAATATCCGTGTGAGGTGTATTTCTCATGCAAATATATAATTAATTTTAATAGCTGTATGAGGTTATTTGCAATTTTTTCCCCTTAAGATACGCTATTTATGCATACCTAAATTATTGTTTTGTTGCATAATGCTGAAAATTTGCCTTAATATAATTTCCATTGAATGGCTTGAAATTGGAGAAATATTACTGATCATTTATTTAGTATAAAACTTTGTAGAAATTATTAAGCTTTTTTTAGATCTGAAAAACATGAAAAATCAGTTTCCTTTCTGGAACTCAAACTAAGATTTTCCACTTTCCTAATGAAAGTGTTAACTACTTATGCCACTAATAATTCTTTACATTCTTCCTTACTTAAGAAGTGACTGTGAAGAGGTATGAGATCCAGTTAGCCAAATCTAGGTCATCCACCATATTTTAGTAGAGACTCCTTAGGCTTTTCAGAGCTAAAAATGTGAAAAATCAATATGCTTTTACCCGGATTCAAATCACAAATCTTTCTGTAGCCTGTTTGGTTGCTAATCAGTTATACCATGAGAGTGAACACAGAGAAATGTGATATTTCCTTATAATTTTTCTTCCTGTGATGTTGAAATTAGATTACTTTTTAAAATTATTTTTGTTTGCATTTTAAAATAAATTATTATTATTATTTGTTTTAAATATGTTTGATTGATATAGCTATTGTTTTAATTAAGCTAGTTATCTTATTTCTTGCCAAAGCTAATTTCAGTAATTTATTCTTTGAAAGTATTATATCATCATTTCATTTAATGCAGTTTATTTAACAGTAGCATTCAGTTTTAGTACTTTAATAAGAACAGATTTTCATTAATGAGAAATGTTTCTAATGTATTTGAATTTTATAAATGATAAATCACTCTGCAGTCTGTAATTTCTGAATTTTTACTTCCTTGTACAAAGTAAGGAAAGTATTGTGATCGTGAAAAATTTTGGGTATGATATTTCGACAAAAATATCCATTTTGACTGCTCTCGAATCCACTTAAATCATGTTTTTGCATGACATGTGTACACATAGACAGAGTAAAGGATTCTTTTTTCCAAAATGGATTCAGAAGAGTTATTTTTGTGATGTTTGTACATATGTATCTCGCATAACTCAAAAAGAAGTAGCCTTAGAACATTGAAGTTTTGTATATGGGACTGCTATAACATGTAGTTGTGCACCTCCTTTTTTGGTTGCAATCAGTCACATGAAACATTTATATGTATATATATATATATATATATATATATATATATATGTGTGTGTGTGTAATTGAAATTACTATTTAAAATATTTAATCATCTGACTAAACAAAAATTTTTTTTTCATTCATGGTTTTAAATAAATGGTTTTTAATTTGCTTTTTCTTTTATTTTGGGAAAACGAATTTGATATAAATGTTTCTATTTTGGATGTTATTGAAGATTATTTATTTTATTATACCATCCATATACCATCTCCAAGGAACAATTTGTGGTCCTTGGAGATAGTATATGGAAAGCTTTCTTATTATAAATTAGATATATATATATACACACACATACCCATTCTGTAACCCAGCTTGGCGTATCAGTTTCTTATTCTTATATGTTGGTAAATTGTGTATTTTTTTGCTTTAAAAGTGATTGAATTCTGTTTTTCTTATGTTCTGGTTAAGGTTGTTATGCCTTTAGTTAATCTACATGCAATAATTGTAGAATTATCAACAATTTAAAAGTTGTGTAAGTGCGACTGAGCCTAACAAAGCCACCATTTGTTTACATTTGAAAGTTGGTAGAATAGTGAATTCAGTTTGAGCACCAAATTCAGTGTCTTTTTGCTGAGTGGAACCACAAATTAACTCAATTTTGGGCACTGAAAAATCCGTCTGGCCAAATTGCTTGTTTTGCACAGAAAATCTAATTTTAATTGTGTGTGTGTGTGGGGGGGGAAATAAATGAGTGTTAGCTGAACAAGAGCTTCAGATTTAAATATTTTCAACTGTAATTACATTAATTATTTAAATCTATGAAATATTTAATTTTAGTAGATATTCATAAAATTTATGTAGTTTGCTCTTTATTTTGTCCTATGTTGAGTACTCTGTTTACTTGTATAATTTTATCCCTTTTATTATTAATTTTACTTCTTGAAAATGATAAAAATTATGCAGAACACTTTTCTGAGGGAAATGGTTATATCAAGAATGCAGCACATTATAAAGGAAATGTGAATCGATGTAATAATGTTACTCTTTTCTGTGTTTTAAAGAAGTCCTACAGTTCTTAATCTCAGCAATATTCTTTAAACTTGCACTGCATACCTTCTTATCTGTTTATATTTATTTCATTATAGATCATAAATTTCTAAATTATATGCTAAAAGTGCTAGAAGGAAAAATATGCAAGGGGAAGAAATATATGAGTAGTGTATATCATTCAATACCTTTAGTCTTTGTATTAGTATGTCATATTTGATTTCTTTTATCATTTTTAGAACAGCATAGAAAGAATGTTAAAGCATATAGGCAAAAGCTTGCAGAATTAAAACAGGATGCTGACAATCAGAACTGTAATAATTCTGATGAAGAGTATCGAATCAAGTTAGAAAATTTAGAATTGATGGAAGCTGAATCAGAACTCAGAGAAGGAGAATCAGATCGAAGCATGCCAGAATGCTCAGATGATGGTTCTCAGCATTCAGAAGAACTACATTGTAAACCAGCTTTGAAACTAAACATTAACTGTAATAATACACAGTAAGTGATAAGTGATTGAATATTATTAAGTTACATTTATTGTATAGTTAAACTCGCTCGACTGAATTTTGCTTACATGACTTAATAATGGTGAATTAGTAAGTTCAAAAATCAATCATCTCGTTTTTTTTTTTTTTTTTTTTTTTTTTTTTTTTTTTATTAATTTAAGGTATATATTGTTTCCTTACAAGTAGAGTATATATTTTATAAATGAAATAAGTGACCAAATAACTGAACTGTGAAATTTTTGTCTGACAGTATATTGTATACCAAATAACTGAACTGTGAAATTTTTGTCTGAGAAATAGATGACCTTTAAAGTATCTGTGTATATTGGTAAAATTATAGTAATTAAAATTTGTGCAGTAGATTAAAATTTCCTTAAAAACAGAGTTCGTAAGGTCCTTAATTTCTGCCAAAATTAGCAGAAGGTACCTTAATTTTAATCATCTGAAATTTCTGTCTATTTTTACGACTACCATTTTGAGTGTGAATTAACATTTTGACCTGAAGAAATTAGAAATTAAGACCTGGTTTTCTCTATAAAATTAATTTTACACTTTCCTCTCATTTTTTTTTTTTTTTTTTTTTTTTTTCAAAATATTTCTGGCTTTATGCTGTTACAGAATTGGTAGGGGTAATTTTTCTTTAGGACATTGCAGCTTGGAAAGTTTAGAAAGATATGGAGGCAAGATTTATAGATCCACGATTCTAGAAGATTCCAGAAAAATGTGACAAAATGAAAATGTCTCCATGGTATTAAACATGTAATTTCTTACCTTTTGGAGAACGTCTGGAAGAACATTGAAAACAGTCTAGTTGAATATTTTAGTTCTGATAATAAAATATTTTTCTTAACATTTTTATCTTCCCTTTGTTTTCTCTACTTTTCACCAGACACAAGCATGGAAAATATAAAAAAATGCTTCTAATCTTATCATATGGAGAGACATTATAGAAAGGAATTTTTTTATCAATAAATAAATTGAAAACAGACAATTTAAAAGATTCATCTAATATGTCTTAATGCATCATACCCTGGGCTGGCATTAGGCATTTTCTCTGTGGATCTTAAATTCTGCTTCCAGTGCCTGTTCTAAATTCTAAAAGTTTCGCCATTTCTAGATTTTCTTGCTCGGTGTGTCACTAAATTCTAAAAATTATGCTACATCAGCTCTGTAATTGGACCTTATCATATATATTTTATATCTCTTCTGAATGTTCATATTAGTAAAGAAATAAAATCAGCAGCTTTTTCTATACATTCTAAATGCATTTAGTTTATTTAGAATAACAGAAATCTTTAATTAAAAAAAAAAAAATTCTAAAATGAAAAGGAAATGTGGAAGAATGAACCTGAATACTTAAAGAGAAAGAAAATTATTCTTCAAAGATATGTACAGTTATTATTATGTAAACTAGCCAGTTGTTTACAATTTCAGTTTTTGCTATAATTTCCCATTTCTATTTTCTCACCAGAATGCAAATCACTTAGACAGTTTTTAAACTGAGGTTTCTGGAGTGTGTTTCTGACCTCCGCTCTTATGTTCTAAGTTCTTTTTAAGAAAAAAATTTATTTAAAACTTTGTAGTTACTTTCAAGCATAGCGATAATTTGCTTCACATCTGTTGGGGGTGGGCCTGTCGACTATTTAACTTTTACTAGATCAAATAAATACTCATAGGTACATTGTGGAGAGGTTGACAGATTAAAAGATAAAACACGCAGAAACTAGTGAGGACATTCTTTTGCATATTGAGACAAATTCTAATTGTTAGAAAAGATGCGTAAAGAGAAGGAAATCAATATAAATTAGCCAAAATGTCTGGGAAGGCTTCAAATTAAAAAGATGCATAAATATTTTATTGTTTTGTTATCCTAATATCGTTTAAGAATCAATATCATAAATTACATGTATTTTAAACTGTGAAATTTTATTATATTGTGATTTTAATACGGCTTTATTAACAAATATTGTTAAAAAAATCAAATTTAATAAACGTAAATCCATAATGACTAAGGTTGTCTAATTCCTAATTTAATTACTTATGACTAACTGCTTACCCTTGAAAATTATCTCTGCATATTAAAGTGAGTTACATTGGTTTGCATATTGAGACAAATCTTTAATTGTTAGAAAAGATGCTTAAAGAGAAAGAAATCGATATACAGTAGCCAAAATGTTTGGGAAGGCTTCAAATGAAAATAACGGATAAATATTTTTTTTTTTTAGTGTTGTTGTTATAAAACATAAATGTTTTGTAGCTTTTAATGTGTAATTATCCTAATGTCATAAATTACATGTATTTGAAACTGTGAAATGTTATTAGATTTTGATTTTAATAGGGCTTTTTTTTTAACAAATATTGTTAAAAAATAAAATGTAATAGTGGTCATGTAAATCCATAATGACTAAGGTTATCTAATTACCTAATTTAATTATTTATAACTAACTGCTTACCCTTAAAAATTATCTTACATATTAAAGTGAGTTATTGCCTTTCATTAACCCTTACCATGGTGACAAAATAAAACACAAAAATGTAAATGTTCTTTGCATCTAGTGAGACTTAAAATAATGAAAAACTACTTATCTCCTCTGGTGCTTTAGTGGCTTATTAGAACCTTAAAGTATATTAACTTAGTCACAAACCCTGGAACTCTACATGAAGCTACAACAGTAACTGCATCAGACAGAGCCCAGCTAACTTTCAGAACTTGCCCAACTGTGCCTACATCAGGCCTTTCAGGTTTGTTCTGATCAGCAGGTCTCTCTCTCTCTCTCTAGGCAATGGCTAGGCTCTTTTCTTATGAATCATGCTGATTATGATTTTACTTCTCATTTTAACCTATGCCGCTTGACATAACATCTGCTTACTATTTACTAAACCTCTAGACTGAGCAAATATGTGACAAAATGAGACATTAAAAAAAAAAAAAAAAAAAAAAAAAAAGTTAGTAAAACACAAATAAAATGTCACTTATTTTCTATCAAACATGCCCAATTATTATAAGTACAAAATATTTAAAACTTTCTAATAAGAATGTTAATTAAGTTTATGCATCCTACTTACGGATCTATTTATGGTATTACAAAAGTGAAGTTCAGGCATAGATAATATTTTTAATTGAATTTATTCAGATCCCATTTGCTCATAGGTCCTTAATTTTTTACATTAAAAGTCCTTAATTTCTGTGTGCAGAAATGTGTATGAACCTTGAAAAATGAGTAAATTTCCAAGAAGAAAGCACCAAAGATTCCAGTAAATTGCTCTGCGGATTATTCTTAGTCACTTTTATCTTTTGTGAGGTTATTTACCAATGGACTATTGCTAACCTATAAGATATTTTTTAAGAGTATTTTTGAAACTGTTAATTTACAATTATTTATGTTATGTATTGTTATTTTTTTAAGTTCATGCAGTATTTAATTTTTCCTTTTTTAAAAATATTTATGCAAAAGTATACTGCTATTAATTTTATCCATTTTTTCAAAATGCATCTGAGGAATTTTGGTTTAATAATTTAAAACTGATTGAAAAATTTAATGGTTACCTTGTAATTAAAGGTGCATATTATTATCCTTTAATTGATGTAAATGAAGTATGCTTAAAAAAGAACATTTTGAAGTTTAATTTATGAAGGCTGCATTCAAAATACCATTTATGTGAAAAAATATCAAACAATGAATCATTTCCATATTTTTATAAAAATGAATCTGACAATGGATTATCATAAAATGTGTCTGCAATGATAATTTGGATATAAACAGGATTTTGCCAAACTATGATATAAGTTCAATTTTATCTAGTAATTTTTCAAAACTAATTTTTGTTTTACATTTGAAGAACATAATGGAAACAACTGCCTCTTAAGATAAACTGATTCAGTAAACAAGGTCATAAATAATAACTCTTTGAACACTGTATTATGTTTTATTTGTAAGAAAGAAATTTGGAACCTTCTGTGGGGTTCCCCCCCTTAATGTAAGATATCAGAATTGTTAAGATAGCAAAAATTGAATTAGTTACATTGAAAATATGAAACATATATATTTCTTCAACATTGATTTTTTTAACTGTTTATTGTACAGTTATTTAATTCTGTGTGGTTTTTCAGTACTACATAATACACATTTAATTTCAAAATAAGGCATGTCATTTTTTGTGTTACATATTTGGTAACCGTATCCAGATATTACAGCATTTATTGCCTCAGCAGCATAATATTTTAATTCACAAATTGTACTTGGATTGTTATAGTTGTCTTGTATTAAGAATTGATATTGTTAATGCTTATAAATATATGCAGTTCTTAATGATTGCTTTTTAATATTAATAGACAAAAATACAACATGCACAATTGCTGTCAGATTTCAGTTGGTACAAAATATCAACTCATAGCGATAATTAAATATGAAATTCTTGAAATTCCCAGTAAGCTTAAGTCTAGTTGGGAATATGGTAAAAAACTGGAACAGTTGTTTACTATATACCAGGTGTACAAGTATGAAATGCAGATTTCAGACAATAGATGATGCTCCAGTGCAGTTTGTGCTATAAAGATTTGACACTGCACAATTTCATTGTCATCAAGAACTGTTAAACACACACGAGTGATAAATTGGAACACTGTGTGCATGGTGTTGTGCTCAGTATGCCAAAATTGACACCGAACAAAGAGCATTCGTGGACAGCATTAATTTTTTTCTTTTTATTTGAAGAAAATTGCTGCTGAATTATACCGATTACTTTGAGAAGCTTATGGTGAACATGCTCCATTGCACGACACGTTTGAACGATGGTTTCAGTGTTTCAAAAGTGTTGATTTCGATGTTACAGACAAGGAATGTAGAAAACTGCCAAAAAATATGAAGATGTGGAATTGCAAGTATTATTGGACGAAGAATGATTCACAAATAAAAAACAACTCAGTGAGCAATTGGGCATTAATCAACAAGCTGTTTCCAATTGGCCATGAGAGATGAATAAGATTCAGAAGACTGGTCGATGAGTACCACATCAGTTGAACAACAGACAAATGGAAAAGCACAAAAACACGTGTGACATTTTTCTTGCTTGGTAAGAAAGGAAATCATTTTTAAATTGTATAGTTACAGGGGATGAGAAGTGGATTTAGTTTGATAATCCCAAGTGCAAAAAATCATGAGCAGACCCAGGTGAACCATCCACATCGACCACAAGACCGAATCACCTTGGTAGAAAGACAATGCTCTGTGTTTGGTGGGAACAGAGGCATGTGGACTACTGTGAGCTGCCCAAACCTGGGGGACCAGTTAATACTAAATGTTACCAACAACAAATGACCAATCTGAACTGTTCACTGCTTGAAGAAAGGTCAGAATACCGAAAGAGGCAAAGTCATTTTTCTTCATGACAGTGCTCCATCACATATGGCAAAACAGGTTTGTGACTTTGGAAACACTCAGCTGGGAAGTTCTCCCATGCGGCTTACTCACCAGACTTGGCTCCTCCCAGTTATCATTTGTTTGCATCGATCGGTCATGTACTTGCTGAACAGTGCTTTGGTTCGTACGAAGATGCGAAAAAGATGGCTCGATAAATGGCTTGCAGCAAAAGGGGAAGATTTGTACTGGCGTGGTATTCACAAATTGCCCAAAAGATGGAAAAAATGTATAACAAATGATGGAGCACTTTTTATCATTCTTCTGAATTTAACACCTTTTAAAGGGGGGAAATCCACATTTCATACTTTTACACCTGGTACATGGTAATGATAAAGAATTTATTTTTATTTTTTTTATTTGAAAGCATACAGACTCCCCGTGCACCACATATGTATAACACGGGACTTACACAGAAGTAAGTTAACTAAAACATTAAAAGTTACATGCGTAAAGAAAATGAACAAAAGCAGAGAACAGCAGTCTGGACTTCACGATGCAGCTCCACTCAATTCATTTGGTGAAGATGCTGTAGAACTTTTTAATACCTTTGATTTTACAGATGCCAAAAGAATTTAATAAAGTTTTAACTGCATCTGAAAATCTTAAAAAATGTTGTAGTGGAAAGATTTCTTTCAATAGCCATATATATATATAAACCTCAATGTATTTTATCCATCACACTGCTCATCAATGATAAGGGGCTACAAGAAAGAATTTTAAGATAAAGATATCTCCTTTAATAAGAGCTGTAGAAATTATGTAGAATGTCTAAATTAAGTGAAGAACTGACCCAAATTGTGCAATCCAAAAAAAAGTATTGATTCAATGAAAAAAAAAAAAAAAAAAAAAAGACATTGATGCTAATACTGGTTCCCAGAATTCATCTGAATCAAAAAGTCTGTTATCAGTGCCAGAAACACTATTGGAAATATGAGTATGGAAATGCCCAGCTAATGAAAAATAATGCCCCTTAATAAAGTGCAGTAAGCTAAATAATTTTTCTTTATTGTTATAAATACCATGGTTTACAAGAGCAAGAGATGGCATAGCGATGCTCATAAACAGAAAGATTTATCTTGAAGGTGATTACCTTGAAGGCTCCTCCCCCAAACTTTGTATGTATTTTTAAAGTTTGGAAAGGGGTTCTAACAAATATTGGGGGAAATTATTTATATTGTTGGTAAAGCAGTTAATTTTAAGTTAGTTATTGGTGCTTAGATTTGTGTTTTTACATTATATTAATAGATAAATATCTTTTTAGCAATGAATGAAAGTATGAAATTTGATAAACATATATAAATTTAGAGGCTTTGGTGGAGGATAAAAATTAAATCTTTTGTTAGAGTTAATTTAAACAGCAGTGTTGGTAACAAACAAGCAACTGTGGATTTTATTATTGCAAAAATAACAAATCATGACCTTTATTAGGATTAGAAGATTGTAAAACTGAATCTTATAGATGTAGTCACAATGAAACAAAAGCAGTTCCTGTAAAATAACAGGAAAATCTTTGTAAGAAAATTTGATGCGACATACAATATTAAAATTAAAGAAAATTGTCCACCCATCTAGACGTATATCACTAAATTATTGCCCTAAACTTGAGAAGAAATTGAAACAGCTGGCAAAGCAAGGGATTATTCCTAAAGTTGGAAAGTCCTTAAGTCTAGGTTAGTAATCTTGTGGTAATAGAGAAGAAACATTAGACTTTAGTTAAGTTCACAAAATCTTAACAAGGCTATTCATAAAGGTCATGTAGAACTTTTATTTAATTATGTAATAAAACTGTCTTTCCTCCTCTCGAAGTTGAAAAAAAAATTCCCAAATAAAAATAGCAGTGATTTATGTACATTCAATGCTCCATTTGGATGCAACAAATTTTTGCAACTTCCAAAGAGATGTTTTTATGTGCACCTGAATTTTTTCAAGCAAGAAATGAAAATAATAATAATAATAATAATAATAATAATAATAATAATAATAATGTCTACATTCCAGGGGTTTTAGTTTATTTTGATTACTTTCTTAATGCTGAGAAAACACATAAAGAACATGATGTGAGTTTAGCTGAAGTAATTAAAAGAACTAAAGAAATGAATTTGAAGTTCAATCAGGCTAAAATTAAGTATAAAGTACAGGAAGTGAAGTATTTGGGATTATGTGTTTGATACTATAGGAATGAAACCTGATCCTGAATGCCAGAGCCAACTAAACTGAATTCAAAGAATATTAGGCAGGATAGGCAATTTATGCCACTTATCTTAAGCAGAAAAAAGTTATGCACAAATTGAAGAATTTTTAAGTGTAACCTTTTTAAAATTTAATGTCAGCTATTTCTAAATTTTACCTCCCAGCTGGTATGGTGCTTAGTGAAGATGACTGCTGTCCCGATGGGCCTGGCTTTGAATCCTGGAAAAAGCACAGGTGTTTGTAAGCATGAAGTGTCTGTGTGGCAAGGGAGCGTTTTACTCAAGAGCAATATATGGCGAGCTGAAAATCCTCTCGATAAGTTGGTGGTAGGGGAAGAGGGGTGAGAGATCCTCAGATCACCTTCAGGATATTCTCTTTCAAAACTGAGGCATAAACTTAACAGTTAGCTAGGTTCAAAAGTATCACAACTGCCCGTGGTACTACAGAGGTGCTAGCCTAGCTTCTACCTGTACCTGTTTCCAAATTCCATTATATCATTCATAATTGAGTAGCTAATTGATCATAAATACAGAGGTGACTGTGGTCCAGATATAATCAGAGTTTTTGCATGGAATTTACGAATTTGGGAAATGTATCATCTTTCTTAAATTTTGTTTTATAACAAATGTATCATCCAGAGATTATATTAATTAAAATTTTTTAAATACATGTCTTATACAGAAAGAGCACAAACTGACAGTTGAAACTTTTGAAAGATAACAAATTCCCATCCTGAATCATCTGAACATATTAAATTTGTTCAATTTATTTCCATGGACTCAGTATTGAAAATTAATTATATGTGTGCTATTGTGACAGAATGTAGAACATCCTTGATCATTGTGAAATATTATTGTCTCATTAAACAAAAACAGTATAAAATTTCTGGGTCCGAAAATTCCCATTAAGACTCCATTGGTAAAAGTTTTAGAAATAATGTGAATAGCTCAACAAGTTACCAAAATTCTCAACATTCCTTGAACTATTCTCTTCCTGCTAGGAATCCCTCATCTCCAACACCTATTAATATGGATACTTCAGGTTCTGATCTAATACTAAGAATTAAATGAAAAGCCCTTTTTTTTATAATAAAATGTCTTGCCGATTGTACTGCCCTAGTTAGGAATATATATATATATAAAGCGCAGTAATTTCCAGACTTGAACCTCTCCATAAAGCAATTTTGGGTAAGGCAAATAACTTTGAGAAATGATGAAGTACAATATAAATAAATTTTTAATTAATTAATAAAAATATTCTTATTTCTTTACAATAAAATTGTTTGAAAATAGTGTATGCATGTGTGTCATATTAATATTCTAATTATTTGAGATTATATCAGATTTTTATGTGATAATTAACAAGGTTTTTGAAATGAGGTCACAACTACTTTTCAAAACCCTTGGTGTCTGTAATGCTTAAAAATATAGCCAATATAATATCATCTTGGTTACTTTTCATTGCCATACGAAATTTTGAAATATAGCCGAAATAAGTTGGAGAATAAACAAAGATTAATAAACAATAACCAGAAAGATGAAAAGTAAAATATTAGTTACAAGTGAATCATGAACTGTGAGTTAAGGTTAGACTGGAAGTAAAACATTAAAATTAAACTAAGGTACACACGAATTTCAACCTGGTAGATGACAAGTGGTCACTCTCCAATCCAATGACCTTATCTAATGCTGCTTGAATATTACAGGATTGAAAGGAAAAGAGTAAAAATACATAAATAAGTAGCTTTTTTAAATATTATTATAAGTTAAGATTCCATTGCAGGAGTAGCTTTAGATATTTAGAAGATAGATTAAGCATTACTAGATTCATTTGCACGGAATTCTAGTAGTTCAAATACAATGCCAAATGCACTATCTGCAGCTTTCAATTTTGGAAGGAATACTTTGAAGCATGAGGCAAGCATCATAAAACAATTTTTGCCTAAAGCATTTTAAGTTTCTTTTATAAATGCAAGGAAGTTAGCTAAATCTGATTTATTTTTTGTGAAAAGAAGCATTCTTAAATGTTAATATTTGCTTCATTATGCTGAGTTTCTCACTGTCAAGTTTTCAAAAGTGTTTCCAAATACAGGAAATTGCATTCTGTAAGCATCTAATTACACTACTTATCAATGCCTTGATGAGTGTCAGTTAAATAGATGTGGACAGAAGATTTTACATATAAACCTCGGGATTTGAAATTTTTAACAGTAGTTCCTAATTATTCCAAATTGAATGGATTTTGAGAGAAAATGGTTGGGATATCTAAAAATATTCTTCATAAAACAAATAGGGGTAGATGGAACACATGAAGCCTTTCCTGAATACATGACTGGTGAGCTAGTGTCTTCGTGCAAAATTATCAGTTATTATATTAATCTTAAAACTAATAATAATACACAATTTTGAGGAATAGTTTGAGATTTAAAAGAACAGTTAAATTTTATTATGATACCAAAGCAAGGAAAGACCAGATTTTAATAAAGGATAAAATGTACTATTGAGATTTCTAAGAACTTCTCCATTGGCATGGAACTGATAATTAAGCATTTCTACAAAATATTGTTATTGGAGAAAAGAGCTGGAATGAAGTGCAGTAGTAACCAGTGCAGTAGTAACCTCAAGAAATAATTAATTTTCTATGATAGCCTATATGCTTGTCAGATTTAAATAAATATTCTGTAAATAAAAAATTCTGGTTTTTCATTTAATTCAAAAATTAAGGATGAGGTTAAGAAAGCATAAGGGCAGAACAAGGCAAAAGAATGGACCAAAAGACCAACCAGGAGATAGACCTGGGATTGTACAGTGGGCATGCATATATATATGGCACATGACTTGGAGGAGTTTCAGAAGGCGTGCCCCACACAGGTGGTGTGTCAAAGAATTTCAGAAATGCTCAACATACTTAGAACACTAATTTCATTTTAAATTGTGCCATGACAATACATCTACAATACTATTATGTGATATAAGCAAGGACTTTTCATTCACTTAATTCTCAAAATGAAATAATGGATTCTTTTCATGAAATTTTTACTGCATTAGAAATTGTTTGGTATCATATAATATATGCATACTATTATATAGAAGAGTTTATTAAAAATCTTCTGAACACCGACTCAAAATATTATGTGTTGTAAGGCAGTGATCTCAAACCATATGCTGGCCAAATGCACAGTCTGAAAAAGCAGACTGGGCCAGAATTATAAAATATTTTTTTACAGTATAAAAATATTTTAAACAAGTTTAAAATTTTCTCTCGATATATTTATTAAAACATACATAAACAACAATAGTAAAATTCAAATTTATATTTTCTTTTTTTGAAATCTAAAGTTTGATTCAAGACAGTAGCAGTTGTAATTCCAAATATATTGACAGCTAAATAAATATACAATTTTCAGATTGACTTTTGTTTCAAATAATTTTAATATGTTTAATTAATAAATAATATACTTTAATTTAAACTAAAAATAAAAAAAGACTTTTCTAAGTTTTCGGAGAAAATTTTCAGGTGGCACAAAATTTGAGAGTAAATAAGTTTTTTCTTTTATTAAATTTTTCTTCGCATAAATAAATGTATGTTTATATATATGCTTGAACATAAATGATTATAAGCTTTTCTATTTTTTCCTATAATTTGACACTTGATAGAGTTTCAGTTCTGATAAAGCTTTTAGCTTTGGAAAGAAATTACTAGATATTATCTTTATCTCCGATTGTAGAGACTGATCAATCAATCAGATTGACTATATAATATATGTATAAGTTAAAAAAAAGCTGTTCACTTAATAAATGTATCTCCAAACTAAGCGATTATTCTTAGTGCAAAAATTTTTAACTGAGCATACTTAGTTTTTGAAATGTACGAATAAAAATTAATGAAATCTGTATATTCAAATCTTTGAATAAGATTTATACTGCATTTTAAATTAAGTAGTTCTATTTATACAATTTCTTGTGCATTATTCATGTTTGTTTTTAATGGCAATAATGTAGACTCATACTTTGAATAATTTAATTCTTGGGATCCTTGCAGCAAATACTTAATTGAAATGTATTTGCGAGCTGCATAAAATTACTTCGGGTTTTGCCAGTTGCCAATTTCCCTTAGAAAGTCCTTCATGAAGGCATCTCTTCCCTTAGGCAGATATCCCTCATGTGCTTTGCCATAATTAAACCCAAGCTATCAATCATCTACAATTTCAGCGATATTTGGGAGACCCATGGAAATGAAAGTACTTCAAATATAGCTAAATTTTTAATAAAAAATGCCACACTTTTTTTTTTTAAAATATATATGGGAATGGGAATTAATGCATAGTTAAATTGCTTGATATAAAACTGTTATAGTTGTAAGAGGCTTTTGTTATATTCATTGTAAACAGTAGTTTTTTTTTTAACGTGGCAACTAGATCATGATTTAGAAAGTTTGTTGTCATATAATTTTCTGTTGTTGCCAAGAATTCTCATATAGTTTTAAATTCTGATTTTAATTTTATCTTCAGTAGCAATGTAATATTTATCTAGAATAAAATAATGCTTAAGAAAACTATGTGACGCTGTTAAATAAAATACATTTTATTCTTTGTTGATTTTTATTTTTTCATTTACAACTGAAATTATATCTGGACATATTTTAAGAGTTTAGAAGAGTTAAGAGTTTTTGAAAATGACTAGAGGGAAGGAAATTTAATTTCTAAAATATTTATACAAAAATGTAATATATATGTAAATAAAAATATTTAGAACTTTAATTTTGATGATCACATTTATAATTGTTGTTAAATTATGGGATATGTACATGTAAAAACATCACTCTTAGATTATATACATTTTCTTTTTATTATCATTTTTAAGATTGTCAGTAGTAAATATAAAATTTATATTTTTATATAATTTTAAAATTTAATGCTGTTGTTGAAATATTTTTTCTTGAATTAGGATGTGTTCAGAGAGTGAAACTGGTGAAGAAATGGAAAACAGTATTAAAAGCAAAGATCTGAATGCAAATTTAGAAGTCAGCAGTCCTACAGATAGTGTAAAACATGTAAGATGGCAAGATTTATCGAAACAGAACATTAAAAGAATAACATTCAAGCATAGCAAAAGCAAACACAAGCAAAATCAAAATGCAAAAAAAGAGGTATAATGTTACATTAATGGAATTTTATAAAGCTTTAATTAATAAGTTCAAGAATTATTGTTATTAGTGTATAGCTGCAAACAGTATTATAATAATAATTTACTTATTTAATCTGATAATTTTAATGATTTCCTTGTCCCCTTCTGTGAGCTTCTGCGACTTAAAATTTTTTTAGAATTAGGATTAGATAACTTTTCATTGATAAATTTTGAGTTAGCACAAAACATTTAGATATCTTATTTGGCATAATTTTTTTCTTTTGTTAATTTCTGTTACATGCAATAATTTGCTGTCAAAAACTTTTTTTTTTTGAAAAATCAGTGAATTTTAGCTATCTTTTTGGTTAAAAATAATTTAACTAAACTATGTTTGTAAATTTAAGCAATATGCCCATGAGTATTTTTTTTGGGGGGTGGGGTGGGGTAAACATAGAAGAAATTTTCAACTGTGGGTTACTGTTTTGAGAGAGGGTTTTTTTATACTTTGGCCTGCAATAGACATTTTGTATTATGCAAGATGTATAGTATTGGAAATATGCAATTATATTGTTACCACACAAGCTGTGAACACATTCAGTAATACTTGGTTTTTCAGTGATAATGTAAATTATTGCAATAAATGCAAAATTAAAAAAGTTGTGAAAAACTTAAATTTTTGGAAGAATTTGTAGGGAAACGAACAAATGGTTTCTTGTGCATATAGGAGAGAAAGTTGCCAGACTTTAATTGAAATGATAAAAGATGTGGCATATTTACCAGAGCAGAAGAAAGAAGGCTGCTTTTCAGTATAGCTTTGTAGATCCAAAATCTGGCACACAGACAAAGAAAGAGGAATGAGGTGCAGCCAAATGATGTAAAAGATGAACGACTTGCTACATTTAGATTCATATTTCTATCTGGTGGTACTATGCAGGATGACAGAAAATATTTGATTCTATAAATTGTACTTATTGCAAATTATAGCCTCCCTCAAGATAAGTAAATTTATTTCCCTTGCATATTACAATTTTTCATTTTTTGAAAGTTTCCACATTATTTTCTAATTTTTGCTAAATTAATTTTAAATATCATCAAAGTATGTAATGGTTACTTTAACAAGAAAATACCAGAATTATTCAAAATGATTGTAATTTCAATTTTCTCATTTTAGGAAGTAAAAGAAGGTGAAGAGCAGCCTTTAATACAAAGTCCTTCAGATATATACAAACACTTTGGAAATTTATTTCAAATGAATTCTCCTAAGTCTATATTAAAAGTTAGAAGTGTTTCAGTGGAATCAAATGAATCTTGTGTCTCAAGTGATGAAATTATGCCAAAAGAAAATTTTCCTGAAAGCAGAAAAGAAACCATAATTACAGTAAGTAAAATTAATAGCAATCCTGTTCGCATTTAGGTTTATCAAAGTAAGTTGTGTTATGCATTTTTAAATAGGAAAAATGAAAATTAACCATAGATATTGATAATTTAAATTTTCAAAATTTAAAATAAACTGCACTTAATTTTTTTGAAGAATTGTGTTCTGAAATATATTTCATTAGTTTCAGCATATATTAGGTATAAATTGTAAAACTTAAGATCATTAAGCTAACCTGACATATTTTATATAATAATCATATGAATGTTCTCAAAAATTCAATTTTTTAACATGCTTCCATTAAATCTAATATTTTGTTGCCAAACAATTTTAATTTGCAATCAATCAGTGATGCCAAGTTGTGTTTAAGTTCATTTATAATTCATACTACAGTCAAATAGCATTCTCAGTCTATTGCCACTAGACCTAGACATGGCTATTATGGTAAGAAATGTTATACCATTTCTCTTTCCATCTGCTATACTATAGATATTACTTGTAGAAGCTAACATCTGTGGTACTGCAAAAATCTCCATTGCTACATCTAAAACTGTATATTCCGTGCAACAAAACCGTAATTCTTAGATTTGCGATGTAGCTCTATGATTCAAAATAGTCATTTACAGATGTTAGTCATCTCATTGAGGGATGTGATAGGGCATAAGAATTCATATTGAATTCACCTCTTTTAGACCCAGTAATTCCATATTTGCATCACTATTGTTAGACTCATAAGAATCAGTTTTTTGAAGAATACCTCAACATACAAAAATTCTGATTTGAAAACCTGACAGCATGGCTGCTATGTTAATGGGCAGACAAAACTTACATTTCTCATCTGTTCTCTGAAGCAAAAACAAAGCTTTTTTTTTTTATATATATATTTCAGCAGAAAATATTTTATATTTTTACAAACTACACCTAAAATCATAAAAATTATTTGCGATTATATAATTTTATATAGATTTTACTTTGTGTTTTCATTATTATATATTACTACATAAACTGTATTTAAATATATTACCACAAAAAACCTTTGTAACTAAATAATTAAAAATTACTAATTATTTTATCCCTTTATTATTATACATTTTTCTACATGTTGTTAAATTCTTGAACTATTTCATATACTTTACCTAATCGTTATTTATTCTTTTTGTAGGCTTTCACTGGTGAAGTACGGGAATGTTCCAGTCCTTTACGTGCTACAGAGAATAAAACACCTAGACCAACATCACACTTTAAAAGTGCTCGCAAGAATCGTAAGAGATAATATACATTCCAAGTACATTTTACATACCTGTTTCATTTAGTACAAATAAAATGTATGTTTATACTTGATTTATTTTATTTCACATCTTTTTTACAATAATATTAATAAAACTATATTGCTCCAGATTTTAAAAGAAAGACTATTAGTTTTATTTCTTGTATTTCTGCCAGGTAGCGTATGCTTATTATAAATAAAATAATTTTAACTACATTCATTTGAAATAAGTCATGATAATAATTCCTAATTACAAAATATTGATCTCTGTGATTGATCTGTTTTGTGTACTAAATTTGATATAAAAGGATGTTTCAAACCACCTTTCTTCAAATTATTGCATGACTACATCTTAAATTTTCAGTATTTTAACTGTTGCTTAAGTAATATATCAAAATAAATTGCATTCAGTGGCTTGACTCCTGCCATAAGATTGCACTACTAGTATGTCATTTGAAAATATTCAACGAGGCCCAGCGTTTGCTTTGCATCTTTTTTATATTTTCAGCAAGCATTTTTACCTTCTTAATCTTTACTAAAGATATTGAATAATATTTTCAAAACATGATCAAATTTTATTTAAAAAGACTTTAAAATCATCATTATTGCCGATGTATAAAGTATAAACAATTTAAAATATATAATTAAACCGTGAATAAATATTCACCAACTTTTTTTCCCTTTAAATATATTTGCAGAATACCTATATACAGTTTATGGTGGATTATGGGATTTTTCCTTTAGAGAGTGTTACAATATTTTGAGTCTGATATCTCTGTTGCAAACAGAAAAACAGAACTATAAATGTTTTTATGTGATGGAGTAGATATTTTTATTTTCACAGTTCAATTTTAATGAACTTAAAATAACTCCAAAAATAGAAGTATACTTTTTTTTTCCTACATAAATATTTTACAGAAAATGTACAATTGGCACAAAGTAGCCATACGAAAAATCATGTATTCATATAGTTTAATAAATATTTAGAAAGAAATTAAGTCTATAAGGTTGTCTTTTGGCTGTGTCATGTGATCTGGGAAAAACTGTGTAAGTTGATCAAATAACTGGTTTCTGCGTTTCAGTGTTTCATCGACGCTGAGTTCATCTGAAATAAGATTTTTATAGAAGGTTAGTACTGTTACAAAATTAACTGAAATTAAAAACATTGTGTGACATGACCTTCAAAAGGCAAAATCAAATTAGCAAATTTGATTTAAGGTTTCAAATACATAATTTGGGTTATTAAACAAATTTTAACATATTAATGTAAAATATATTAAAATCTAGAATAATGAATTAAATTCTAAACTAAGTTTAGACTAATTAAAAAAATTCTCAGTGTGAGATGCCAGTCAATGTTTTTAATTTATTAAACACTGAAGACATGATGTGAATAAGCGATTTCTCAAATGCAGAAAATGCTAAATGCATATCTGCATTATTCAGTTTTCAAACACTGAAGATCCAATAAAGGCGATAAACTCCATCTTATGTCTGCAAAACTGTTGTTTTTTAAATAATAAATGCAATGATTAATTAATTCATTTTGTGTTTGTAAACCCCAAATTAAGTTTTTAACAATTAATTGAAAATAGCATCAGTCAGAAGACTAGCGAAGAATTTTTCGCAAATTTGTTTTCAGACATTGATACTGCTAGTATGTGAATAGATTTTTCAGATCCAGGTGGTGTGATAACTGAACTATGTCCTCATTGAAATTCGGACTTCTGATCTTTCGTCCTGCTAATGTGTAGATTATATTTTGCAGCCAAAAGAGATGTGATAACTGAATTATATCCTCATTGGGATTACAGCATCTGATTTTCAAATTACCAGGATGTGCACTGAGATCAAATTGGCATGCATAGAGAAATGTGACAATTTCTTACAAATAAATATGACAGCAGTTTTGGTAGTAATAACTACCACATCAAAAAAAAAAAAAAAAAAAAAAAAAAAAAATATTAACATTGCAACATTTACAATTTAAGTTTTACTAGCATTTAGCTGTATGTTCTTTGTCTCATCACAATGCTCACCCAGATCAGATTTATAAGAATCTTATGCTAAGTAGCATAATTTAAAAGAAGGGTGTAATCTGATTCAAGAGTTCATTAGAACTTATTCTAGAGCGTTGCTGCAGAAATGACTCACAAACCAGAAATTAGAACTACAGAAAGTTTGGTATAATTCATTAAATGTTAAAAGGTTAGCTAGTTTTCCATTCTGACCCAGAAGGTTTGGCATAGTTCATTAAATGTTAAAAGGTCAGCTAGTTTACCATTCTGACCTAAAATGTGTTGTAGATCTGATAATCACGCATTAACTTAAGCATGACAGCAAGTAGCTGCGATTATATAATCTGGTGAAAATTTCAATTTTTTCAGTTGTATTACGCGATGTGACTAATATTAAAAGTCTTGTTATAGATTTTATATTGAATATTTATTATCTTGAGTTGTAATAGTTAAAAGCATTGTTAGATGATAAATAACCAATTTATGCACATAATTTCTGTGGTAAGTTATTAGTTATGAAAACAAATATTTAAATTTTTTTCTAAAAGAAATGACTGCATCATCAATAATTGTACTAATTATTGTACCAATTATTAATCAAAGATATTGGGTTTTAATGAAAGTTTCCCACCAATGCAAATATCGTCTGTGCAAATAGTTCGCATTGGTATGTTTAATCATATTTGGTCACAAATTTTGGCATGGAAAGGAAGAGACTTCCTTTATGTGTTGTTAAACTTGTAAAAAAATATTATTATCATTAAGTACAAGGTATCTAAAATGGAACTAGTACGCTATCAGATTAGAAGCATTATTTATTTCCAGTTCTGTTGCAAAAAGTCAGGTATAGAATGTAACCAAATCATGTGTACAGCTTTAGGTATTAATGTTGTGTTATATGACACTGTGAAAGTTTAGTACCGAAAGTTCAAAAACAAGGACTATGGCATTAAAGAAGTAGAGCGCTCTGGCCGGCTTACTGATGTTGATGAGGCCCTCCTGCGAGAATTTGTGGTAGAAGATCAGTATGCAACCACTCGAGAGCTTACTAAGGAGTTACATTAGTGCCATGTCAATTAGTCGAACTAGGCATTGCATAAACCTGACCTACAAGTTCAGTCGCTGCTGCATGAGCTGACTCAAGCAGATAAGGATAGACACGTTTGGGTCTGCACTAATCTGCTCGAGTATCAACACAAGGACAAAATTCTGGACTGGATTGTCACTTGTGATGAAAAGCAGATTTACTTCAATAACACAGGCCAAAAAGGGAGTTGGTCCTGTCCCCAGTGAGCCCATCGGCAGCATTGCAAAGTGCAGTTTGACTAACAAAAACATCATGTATCTGGTGGGATTGCCATGGTATTATCCATAAACAGTATCTAGAAGATAAAACTCTTCACAGTAAGGTCACAGTGATATGCTAGTCTATGTTGACACTGCTATCAAGGAAAAATGTTAAACTGAGTTCTGGCGCAAAAAGGTAATGTTCCATCAAGATAATAAAAGCCCACATGTGTCTGCATTCACTGGCTGGGCTCCATAAGGATTTGAATGGGATCTTCCCCCCCCCCAACACTGCTTCTTCAGACTTCTACATTTTTTCCCCACTCGCAGCTATATCTTGCTGGTGCAATCTTCCATTCTTAGTTTTGCATTTCTCTGAATAGGTGCATTTTTATTTCACACATACGCCAAAAATATGCGGAAATTGAAGCTCGATTTGTTCTGCAGTATATCATCAACAATGTGTTAATATTATACAGATGATATTCAGGTATGGGAAATACTTTTAAACATAATGGAAATAAAATTAATAGTTATTATGCATGCTATTCTGTATGTAAATTTAGAACTATTATTTACAAATTCAGAGTAAAATTAAATGCATTAGCTTTTAAGAATTTGTTATAAAAATTTTTGGTACTACTCAGTTTCGAGAGCCATAAAGAATCGGCAAACTATTGTTGATGCCAATGCTGCCAAAAGTAATTGCGGCAACCCTAATGCAAGAAAGGAAGTATAATAGTAAATAACTATCTAATATTGATGTTTTAATTTAGATGAAAGGTTAATTTCATATAACATTTTGCTACCGAGTTATCGCTAAAGCATAATGTCATCTCGTTGGTTGTTCAAACATAATTTTCTATAATGATTGATGCCTTTTCTTTGAAAACATTCTTGGTAAAGTGCAGAATCGCCGGCTTATTTGTTTGCGGTAATCCAATTTTCTTTTACTTTTTAAGTGACAATAGGTCGATGTGTACATAGATAAAGTCAAGGGTGTGCGCAGTGCCATTTTTGTGCAATTCTAGGATTTTTTTTAAAGTGAAAATAGGTTGATGTATACATGGATACTGAGTATGTGCAATTCTTAAAAACACGTCAAGCAGTGGGTGATTCTGCACTTTACCCAAAATTCTATTGCAGACTTTTCATCATGGGCAATTCCCAAATTGTTAAATCCATAGGATATCAAAAAAGGAATTAAAAATTAAACTAGTATTTCAATGGCGTTTTAAGAAATATAGAAGTATATAAACTTACACAATCTGAAATCAACACGTATGCTAGATTTGGCATGCTGTTAAATGGGCGTGTTTGCTAAATTTGGTGCTTTCGCGCATACACTTTCGCTGCAATTTTTTTACAGCCCTCAAAACGAAATAGTACCAAATTTTCTTTGTAACATTTCTCTACCTCTGACATTTAGTTATCAATACTTCCTCTCAATTCATATTTAAAGAAAATGACCTAAATTCGGTTAAACTAAAAATTGGGAGTCTCTCAGATTTATGAGGAGAGTCGGCAGTTCTAACAAATGTATGGTGCTGTTAAAAAATAAATAAATACATGAAGCTATTACTCTCATATTATAACCTTACTATTTAGTCTTATAACTATAGTATTTTTATACTGTTACTCTTATATATATTTCATGTAAGGATATGCATGTGTTCAATAAATGCTTTTCACTATGGTATAAAGTATTTAAGCAATTACCTTTAGTTTCTTCTTCTTTTTCTTTGAAAAGATTGAAAGCCAAAAGCTGAAACTAAAATTAATTTTCAGTTAATAAAAATGAAGAAAAGTCATAAAAAGAATTAAAAAAATATCATTAAATATAAAAGGTGTAATAATATGAAAAACTAATACTGACCTCCTTTGCTTCATCTATGTTTTGATGATCTATTGTACTAGCAAGTTCTGTCTGTAAGTATTGGAGAGCAGCAATTTGATCACTGGATGCAATTTCTTGAAATTTATGTTGCCTAATAATACGGCAGCACTGCCGTAAAAGCATATCTTTTGTAGGGCGATACAACTTTAAAAAGAAGTAACTATTAGAAAAAAATAATAAAAACACTACTCTACACAAGTTCTAGCTTTCATAAAATTTTAATACAATATAAGGTGCAGTTCAAAAAGTTCCTGTTCAAAGGCTGCAATGATGCACAGTATTATTCAGAAGGATGAAATCAATGGAGTTTGTGCGGATGTTTTGCCATAATTGCACGCTTCACTGCCCCTAAACAGAAATATTTTACACCTTATATTTAAAAAATACATCAATTTATAATATAACTTTATAAATTACAGATTTTTTACTTTTATATTTTTATAATTTCATTTTTACTCAGAATCATATTATTTTTTAATCGTTACACTATAAACAGAAACGCTGCAATTGGTATTAATTAAGAACTACCATGAATTGCAGTATTTCTGCTTATTGTTTGTTTAACATTAAAAAATACCCCATGACTGGCCAAGTAACTGAAACTGTCAAACACCGGAACATTTTTTAATAATAATAAAAAAAGTATGAAAAGTTTAAGCTGCAATGTAAACTGCAAAATTCATATTTTGTATTCTCACTTCAACACTCTCCCTGAAAATATTGACATCATCTGTAAATTTTATAATATCAAGTTGAGGATTAAGGACGTTGCAGAAAAAATATGTTAGAAATGGCTAATTACTCTCATTAAAACATAATGAATAAATTGCATTTAATTAAAATGTCTAATTAAGTTGTCAAAATCTTTATTATTCCTTTAAATTATTGACATAAAAAATGTTCAAAGTACATTAATGTTTTTAAACTAAATATTACAAAACTTTTCTGTGACAGGTAGAACTAGAAATCGATATTCAAACCGACAGAATTAGCATAATTAAAATACTGTGCAATTCTCGATAATTTAATAAATTTAGAGAAACCCATGTAATTTAAAAATTAATAAATTTCTAGTATAATTGTAATAAGACATAAACTGTAATAACTTAATGCAAGAAAAAAAACTTTTACATAAATAGTACAGCACTTAAAAATCTTAATACAGCTTTTACTTTTGAAACAACTGAATGCGAGTATATATTTTCAGTTACAAAAATGCTTTACCAAGGATTATGTTACGGCATTTTTAAACCAAGATTACCAAGATTGATGTTACGGCATTTTAAAATTAAAATAAATAAATATATATATATATTGTAAAAAATGTGAAATTTAACTTTCTACACATCTCCTAATTCTTAGTTACATTTATTAAAAGTTTCACTCCATCATTTATGTATATATATATATAAAGACTGAAATATTTAATTAAAAAATTTTTGATTATGTTCAGGGATCATGCATAAATCAACAGCAAAATGTTTGCATTTGACCATAACTAAAAATGAAATATCAATTCATGAAAATATTTCATGAAAAGTATAAATTTAACAGAGACCTTATTCACAAAATTTTATATAATTCATATGTTGTAGAAAACAGTGGCAGATTTTAGTACTAAATATAGTCAACTTGGAATATTATTTCCATAAGTTAAAATTGAAAAGTATTGCTAGTAAATAATTTTTAATAATTTATTAAGATTATATTTAGTAGTTTATGACATTATTATATTAGAATTCTAAACTAATAAACCTGCATGTGAATATTAATAGTATATTTTTAGCATTTAAAAACTAAATTATGTGAACATTATGTGATTATGTGAACATTCTTTCAGCAAACCATATTTAACAAAATTGTAAATTAAAGAATTTTATGCACCATTAAATCACAAAATACTAAAGGGGAAAAAAAAACCCCCTACTGAATTTTTTTTTTTTTTGTAACTAATCCTTTCTGGAAAACTGCAAAAGATGTCAAAAATCCCAGATTTTGAAAATAAATGTCTTGGTTAGTTTTTGTTATATAGAGTCAAACCTTCCCCCCCCCCTAAGATGGGTATAAATTTTACTAAATGTTAACTATACGGATCAGGGAACTGAATAAATTCGATTTCAGACATTTTATACAATTTTCTTCTTAAATTTAAAAATGCCAAAATATAAATATTTGTGTCATTTAGAACACTTTTTGTTACTGGAAGTATATATCTGTAACTGATGTTTGTGAAAATGTACATAAAAAGCCACATTTGTGGCTTTTTATGTACATGCATATTATAATGCACTAAGCCAGCATTTTATTAGCTGCCCCAATCTAAATTTCAACTCACTTGCAGAGACCAGAAGTCATCCAACCTCATGTTTGGAGAATGCACTTTTCCAGGGTTACCCCCAAACATGTAATGAATCTAAATGAGAAAGGCAGTTATTAGTATGACTGTAATTTAAAAAAAAAAAAAATTAAAATGGCACACTTTAATTTAAGAAAGAAATAAAGACAACAAGGATACAGTCGCTTATTAGTTTCAAATGCATTTTGGTAATAAAGTTTAAAAATCATCAGTAACCATTCAGAAACTGGCAATCAAAATTACTTATAAAGTAATAATATGTGATATTCTTACATAATTAATATTTAAAAAAATTCTGGAATATTTGAGGATATCAATATTTTAAAATACACCCAGTTTTTAATTACCTGAACTATTAATGATAAGGAAGCAACAAATGAACAGAAAAATCACACACCATTCATATTTTTTGATACTTCAGGTTTATTCAAAATGACTGACTAGATTTCAGGTGGCTTTGTATTCGAAACTTTAAAATGTGAAGCATGAGAAGAAAAATGTCAGTTTTGTATACAAGTATTATATGCGACATCCTTAAATTAGATAAAGAATTACAAAACAATAAAATTCTTGATATTATTTCTGTAGCATATCCTACATTTACTTTATTACTGTTTCCATAATAGTAAGATTGCAAGTTTTGAGATTATGTAAGGTTATGGGTAAACTGCGACGGGGATACAGTTTTATATCTCCCATTCTATTGGGCTGATTGACAAAATTCAAATACGACACAAATTATGCCTAAATATTAAATTTTGTAACCTCTGATGCAAAATTTACGGAGAAATTCAGAAATTTATCTTGCTGAATTTTTTCAGTTTGCATGAAGAATAATTCACTTGGCGAACTTCTTAATTTATAGCAACCTATTTTTCTTCCCTTATTTTTCATTGTATACGAGTGGGGGGAAAAATCATCAATCATACTTCCAAATAATTTTAACAAAGTTCGTAAACCACATTTAGCATTATTATTGCTTATAACAAAATATGCCAAAATGCAAATTCACATATATCTTTGGAAATTTTGAATGAAAAACTATTTTTTTGCAGGTATGCTTAGAAATACATCTATTTTAAGATGATGGTAAAAATTTTATACGTTACAATTCAAAATGTTTTTCAAAAAATTTATAAAAATGATTTAAAAATAAATCGTAAAAAATCTGATGTTTACACCAGACTTCCTTGTACGGAATATTAAATTATATGCATTTTTCTTGCATTTCATTTAAACTCATTGGATTGAATTAAATCTACTTTGTCGGTAGCGCATAAACCACAATAGAATAAATGCACTCTTTAAAATTCACTATATTTGTTTACCATAGCGACACTCTGGCGCTAGGTTCACTTAAAAGCATTATATTTCGTTCATATTATAACTCAGAATGCACAAAATTTATTTCGTTTGAAGAATTATCTAATCGTTGCCACATGTTCTATTCAAATACTCTAATATATCTAGAACGATGTATAACAGAAATTAAGCAAAGAAAACAAAAAAGAAACAGTTTTTCACAGACGATTCAGTATTTCTCATTCAATTAATTCAGTTCTCACTTTGCAACAAGTCAAAAATAGATAAAAACTCAAAATATCTGTATTAAAAATTACAAAGTAAATCTTAAACACTTATTTCCTCGAAAAAATTCAAGATAGGATTAAGCATGATTTAATTCCAATAATAAATGAAGGCGTTATCTTTGTTGTTGCAAAGCTAAGTTTCTCTAGATTAGCAACAAATCCACTTTTCTGTTGTTTCAAATGTAAACAAGCAAAGGCCGCCATCAAAAAAATTATTAGGCTTAACGGCACTTAAACAACTTTAAAATTGTTGATAATTCTGAAAATATTGCATACAGATTTACTAAAGGCATAGAAACCTTAACCAGAAGATCAGAACAACATAATTCAATCATTTTTAAAGCAAAAAATGCACAATTTACAAACATATAAGAGTAAAGAAACTGAGATCACTGAGCCGGATAACAGAGTGGATATATATATATATATAAATATATTTATACATGTTTGGTGCGGCCGATTCCAACCAAAATACGAGGTGCACATCTACATGTTATAGCAGTCCTATATACAAAATTTCAATGTTCTGAGGCTACTTGTTTTTGAGTTATGCGAGATAAGTTTGTACAGACACCACGAAAAATTCTCTTCAAAATTCATTTTAAAGCAGTTTTATAATTTTTTGGACGAAAAGAGTCTTTTATTCTGTCTTTACGTACAGATGTCACGCAAAAACACCGTTAAATTGCATTCGATAGCGGTTAAAATGGATATATTCATTGAAATATGCTGCTTGAAACTTTTTGCGATTACAATACTTCCTTTTTTACTTCGTACAAGAAAGTAAAAATGGGCGAATTTTACTTAGAATGAACTTAAAACTCGAAATATGAAAGGAAGAATCAAATAAGTTTAATAAAAAAGTTATATTAATATATATATACCAAATTCAATTAACATGGAGGAGCTAAAATTTTGAGAGTTAATTTTTTATAAACAACTGCAATTTTCACAAAACTTGGCACTGTCATAATTTGAGTCATAGAATTGAAATATGGAAAAAAGTTGGTATGTTATTTCAGAAAAAGTCAGATTTTGTGTCAAAATACCTATATTAGAACAATGCTATATAATATAAATCTAATATATATCCTAAGTCGCGCTTTCGAGACATGGAAACGCAATTTGAATTTTGTTAATCTTCCCAGTAGAATGGAAGATATAGAACTGTCCTCTCTCTCTTTTTTTTTTTTTTTTTTTTTTTTGCGTAGTGTACATGTGGCATGAATACATGTTTAATGTTAAAGAATTTGGCAACCTGCAATGCCAGTTCTAAGGAGAGGAACACTAAACCATTGAGAACACATTTAAGAAAACATGGCATTATGCATTAATATTTTGGTGCCTTTCTATACAGGATTTCCTTTGTTTCACTTGATATATATCAAATTAATACACTATTAACAGTAAAGGAGTAACAGGTTTACAGAAAGAAATATAGTACAAAGTCCAGACTCCAGAAGCCTCTTATTTTTATTATTATTTCTTATAAGAAATTTTTTTGGTATGCTTTACGCATGCACATTTATTCTTTTAATTTTCATAATAAAACATGGTGGAGAGTCCTGATTTTTAATTTCACTTTGGTATTACACTGAAGAAACACTTCATTACACAAATCTGCATGATCAATAATTTGGCTCCCTAGGCAAAGTTAGCTTAATTGGCATTTGTTTATGTCTTTGAATCTCACAAATGTGTTCATCTTTCTGCAGTTTTGTGGATTTAATTTTAATAGAGAAAAACCCTCCAGCCTTGTAGAGAAACTCCCAAAAGAAAGTCACCCCAGCGATATCTGTGCATTTGCGACTTTTGTCCTGAAAGGATTACTTTTATAATTTCTACATTTATAAATTCTAACTAGATTTAAACTGATGATCTAATACCCAGAAAAATCCCAAATCCAGAATTGCCGAAGTCGCTTTGTATTACTTATAATATAAAGACAAAATTTCAGAAAAGATTAATAAATTATTTTTGTTTCTGGCATCATGGTTATATCTTTATTATATATAAATATTAATGAAATATTAGTAAAATCTTGGAATTTTTTCATTATATACTCACTTTTCTGATATGATCATATACAAGTTGATGAGCAAATCTTGGACATGGTTCCGAAGGCTGTTCAGTTTTAGTAGCATTTTCTTGATCTTTGACACATTTCTGGTAAATACAAGACCTATTAAAGACCAACAGAATTAGTATATAAGAAAGTAAAGTATAAATCTAACAATTACATTGCACATTAAATTGCTTTTTAAGTAAAGATTTGTATTTTTCTTATTATTATTTATCAAAAGTGAATATATCTGAGAGATATAAAACTATTCTGAGTAATTCAGAACTATTGTGCAGTTACAGACATTTGCATAAAAATCCTAACACTGAAAAGATACATACAGATAGCAAATAATTTTAAAAACAATAAAAAATTGTATCTTAATGTATTGGCCATTATACTTACATAATTTCAGAAATTCAACAAGTGCATTAAGCAGATTATTTAAAAGGAAAATCAGTATCCTTTTGTGAGATATTACTTTTCTTCAGAAATTTATTTCCATTTTGAACTTAACAACAGTATCATATATTATAAATACAACATAACCTTACTAACATTGAAATTGGCTTCCAGATTGTTATGTTCTGATATCTGATATTGATTTTTTCTGAATTTTTTAAAATTATTATATGACTGTTACTTAATTGTGGTGTGCTTCATTTTCAGTTCAGAAAATACAACTTATCAAAAGAAGTTGTTGCGAGTTGGAATTGAAGAAAGTTTGACAGGCACAATTAGATTTTCAAAAGCCCTAAACACATATTTACATTATTTTAAAAGTAGTGAAACAGGTTTCAAATGCACAGAAACATTTGATTCTAAACAATCATTCAGTGATAGTTGACATTCCAGTGCGAAGTTTTGTTCTAACTGCAGCTTGATGGAGTAAAGAGTACTCTTCTTTAGAAATAAAATAAAATACTTATGTTTGATAATTTAAGTTTACACTGATTAAATGTAATTATTTGTTTGATCAGTTTAAACTTAAATTAATTAAACCAGTCATAATAAATTTAAACTGATCAAACACTTAGTAAAAAGGTTAGATAATAAATATAATAAAGAGACCACCACTTCCAGCCTTAAGCCAGTTTACACCTGTCAGAGCAGCTCGGAGTGAGCCGCTTGTTAGGTTTACTTTGACAATGTAATTTGCTCACTTCGATGGAGTAGAAACGTGGGGAAGATCAGTCAGTGCTTCCGTTTCTACTTTGAACCTGTTGAAAAATCTATCCGGGTAGTTACTCCGAGCAGCATTTGTAGGGACGTCGTGACAGTGAGTTTTATAATGCCGAGATTGAGCGATAGCCAAACTATGGCATTTTTTAATGCATACGCATCTTATGAAGTGTTAGGGAACACTTCACTGCTTCATTAATAAGTTGCATAATTCTATAATTATGTGAGCTTATATTCATTTTTCTACAAGCATCCCTACATGAGGATGCAATAGACATATGATAATATAAACTACAAAAATAAAAATGGAATTATGAAAAATATGTAGATCTGTTTTATTGAGGATATTTAAATTTGTTGCTTTGTATAAAAACATTTTGGGCTATAATTCGTTACAATTCAGCTTGGATGTGAAACACTGAGTGCAAGTACTTAAGGTGTATTAAGGTTTATACAAATTATGCTAGATGAATTCTATTCTTCTTAAACTATCCATTTTAGCATTTTAAAAGTAAAGCATAATCACTATATTTAATTATTGCTAATTTTGTTGATATCACTTTATTTGTGTGTTGTCCAGAAACACAATTTCAGCAGGCTCTAAAAGTTACAATTTGCGATAAATATCTTCCTGTTGGAACTAAACACAATTTCAGCAGGCTCTAAAAGTAACAATTTGAGATAAATATCTTCCTGTTGTAACTATGTCATAATATATATATCCTTTTACCTGTGATAATATATGTAATGCTCCCAAGTTTTTTGCTACTTCTTATTTATTTAAGATTTTCTGAATAATTAGGTAAATATTATACAGTTTATTTCTGTCGTGTTAACGGTAGCTTTGAATAAATATTCCATGTGTTAACTTTGCATTCTGCTCTAGAAATAACACAGTTCCAGTCAGAACTCTGCATAATTAATTACATGCACAGAGAGCTACTGATTCTGTGGATTCTGGATGAATAAATATATTATTTCTATTAATAAATAATAAAACACATTATTACTTTTACATTATTTTGTAAATGATTAATTATGTGTAAATAAATACTTGTACATAGTAGAAAAACTTTGTTAATTTGAATTTCAATAACCACAGTTGACTAAATAACTTCCCTCAATAAACTGAGTTTCTTTTAAATCGATTGACTTTTAACTTCCCTCAATAAACTGAATTTCTTTTAAATTGATTAATGAATATATTTTGAAAGGGAATAAATTTCAATTATGTTTACATAATATATTCTAAGTCCTTGTATCTGAAATACAATAAAGTTTTTGTAACTTTGCACATCCTCATACCAAAATTCATTTAATAGTTAATTTGATACTTATAATTCATCGCAGCAAGCTACCCAGTCACGTACCTATTTCCTTTTCTTCTTCTTCTTTTTTTTTTTTTTTTTCTCTCCCAAGAGCAGACATTAATTCATTTAAAACTGCTTCACAGACTTCAAGCACTGCAGCCAAAGAACATCTATGTATATTTAATGCATATTCTTTGTTGCAGCTGCCACATCGGTATCCATTTCGTAGTCCACTCTGATTGGTGTACACAATCTATCAGAGGACACGTCCGTTCATTTGGTTTGAGACGCCTGGACGAGCGGCTCGCTAAGAGCTGCTGTGACAGGAGTAAACTGGCCTTTAGTAGTGGCCAACTCCTACAAATGGCTAGAGCTTGCCGTGGGGGGGGGCAAGTTTACTGATAACTTTGTAAAAAGAAATTAATTAAATCAATTGCTTTCTTTTGGACATTGAGTAGTTTAAGTTTACCAGATCACAGATCTTGGTGATTCGATCAGCATATAGCATAAATATGCTTTTAAAAATCTTCAAACAAAAGCATCATTTTCAGAAATTCATTCACAACATAGACAATGGTTCTGATATGAAGCTTTCTATTCTACATGTAATCAAAATGTTCAAAAAACAAAGATGTGTTGGACAATGATATTCTGATACCAACAAGTTCTGAAGCTATTTTATCACTAAAAACAATTGGCATTTTTTATGGGGGGGGTTGAGATATGTGTACATATGCATATGAACATTAAGAAAGGTAATATTAAATTACTTGTAATAATGATTAATAATCTGGAATAATTAATATTTGTTAACATATTATTAGAAATTTGCAAAATCAATACTTTTACGGCATGCTTTGAGATGTTGAGCTACCAAAGGTTTTAATGTAAATTCAATATTTTGAAAACATATGAATATTCTGTACTCCAGTTTTAAACATTTTATTTGCTGTTGATTTAACTGAAATAAAAGTCCAAATTTTATATACTGATAGATGAATTTTTAGTTCTCATATAAATATAAGACATACAATAAAAATTCACTGCAAAGCTTTTGCTGCAAAGAGAAGAACAAGCAGGGTGTAAACCATTGATAAAGTATACAGAAATTTCAAAACATGAAGAATATTTAATTTATTACCATTTATTGTGATTAATGTCATAAACCCAGAAAGAATCCTTTACATATTCTTCTCTCTTATCTCGGTTTGAACCCTTTAACGATAGAAAAAAAAAAAAAAAAAAAAGGCTACATATCAGCTACGAATTGACAAACTTCAAATTATTTAAATCACTATAAAATCAAAGGGCTATGCTATTTTTAGAATTTTGTAATATTTTTTTTAATTACAAAATTCAGTAATCCTGTAGTATGTGATCTACCAACTTTAGTTATTTATTTCTTAAATGGAGCCATTAAAATGCTATTTTTAAATTTGAGCACATGAATAAATTATTAACACAACAACCAATTTTAGTGTTGCAACCTAAAAAATTGGTAATTAGCTAAAATTGGTAGATCATATACAACATGATTACCCAAAGTTCTAAAATTATTTACATCCTTTGTCAGAAAAGTTCCAGGACAAAGGTCTATACAACTGCCAATGTTTCTGGAGGTCTTGGAAGAAAGCAAGGAAATTTTCAACTGCAATGCTTGCAAGCCCATTGGATATCTGCAATAATATTAATGAAGCTTTCCTTTCAGTTACTTTTTCACTCACGGAAACGAAAAAAATCACAATAATTTTGGACACAAATGTGAGATCATGTCTGGCTCTATCCAATAGTTTAGCAGAAATTCATTCAGTTATTGCAAGAAAACTGTCTTATACGATCCATAACTGGATCGGTATGTGCTATAGATGGGTGACTGGCTCTGGAATCGTCTTACACTGAATCTCTGCCCTCATGAAACCTTTTGTGCCACTCGAAAACACGACTTGTTGAAAGTGCCTCGCCTGCATATGCTTCCTTAATCATGTTCCACATTTTGCTAGGGGTTTTCTCGAGCTTAATGCAGAACTTTATGTTCACTCTTTGCTCACATTCAGCATACATTGTGTCACCTTAACAAATGTGACAACAATCTGAACAGTGTGTTGCTATGCACAGTACTGCCCCCAGTAAGTTTGCATGGAAACATGACCAAGGTCATGTCAAGTAAGAACACATACCAGGTAACATAAAAACACCATTTGTTCCTTTTTAGTACTGCAAACTCAGAAATAAAAAAAGTTGTCTTGATACTTTTCTGACAAAGGATGTATTTTCACTGTTTTTCTGAAACCTGATTTTAAAATAAATAATTGAAAATATTTCAGTAGTTGACAATAAGGGAAAAAAAAAAAAAAAAACACCCGGAATACACAGTTGTAATCAACTTTTGTTCAAAAAATCATTAAAACTGTTTAATGAAAAAGTTTCAGAATTGAGTTTGTTAACTAATACATTAATAATTTCAAATAAATTTTCAATGAATAAAGAATTTATAGTTCACACTTATAAATGATTTTTGTACTTTTTTTATTTTATGCAAAATTGACTTTGCTTTAAAAACAATTTAAACAAAACAGTTGTAAAATTCAAATATGCTACATTACACTACATAAGATAAACTAAGAAACACCTCATCATCTTCTTATGTTGACTTAAGTAAGAAGCACCAGATACAGAACGTGAGGTTTATGTTGCATAACTAATGATTTTTAGTGATAATTTTTCATGATTTAGGTAAAACAGGGCTCTATCAATTCAATATATTAATTGAAATGGCATTAAACACCAGTGTCTTGGTTTACACTCGCTACCAGCTGCACAATAATACAATATTTTAACAGTCAATTCATTTTACTTTCTGAGCATCCGCAACAAATGTTTGCAGATTGCATTATGAAATTTAATTTTATGGATGATCATTCTGTATTTCAACTATGATAAACAAATTAAGCATGATTCTGAAATTTAGGTTAGGTTATTTAATTACAGCAAAGCCTCGAGGGCTATCTGCCTAAGGGAAGGGATGCCTTCGTGGAGGACTTTTTAAGGGAAACTGGCTCATATACCCGTTACACATGGGGAAAACTATGAAAACACCCATGCAGCCAGCCTGTTCACGGGATTCGAACCTCGAAGTGAACTACCAGTGTTCAGCGACTTTACCACTCGGCTGGTGGTGGGCTTCTGAAATTTAGAATTTTGATGATAAGAAAACTCAACATAAAATAAGTGCATGATAAACTTCACAGTAACTGTTCAAAGTGGTAATTCTGAATAAGCGTACTACAACCAAAAAGGCAATGATAATAATACAGACTTATAATTTATGTCTTAAAATATCAATCAAATAAATTTAATAGTTGTAAGAAGGATTTAATTATTGAAATGGAATTTGGATTGAAATAACCAAATCAATTATCCTTTTATTCCATGCAAAATTCATGCTTAGAAAGGCAGTAATTTACAAAATGCCTTGAAAGAAAATATGATGCAGTTCGCAAAATTCATGCTTAGAAAGGCAATAATTTACAAAATGCCTTGAAAGAAAATATGATGCAGTTCTCAAGAAGCTATATTCTGCAAATACTGTATCATTGATCGTAATGTTTTGAACAAAAGATCCTTGGCAGATCACTTATCAAAGTGTAAATTTTTTAAAAATTAATACCAAATAAAACTGAACTGCGGTCTAATTTTACAATAAATTTAATCAGCTAGTTTAAAAGCTGAGATTATAATTTTGTAGAAGCATAAAATATTTGTAATGAATGTATTTATTTTACTCATATTACATAAGATAAAAGTATCTGATGCAGCAGAGAGAGAACAGGCTTTAAAATATAATAAAATAGTAGAAACCAAAGTTTCCTTACACATAGCACATGAATTTCATCGAGTTCTGGATCTATGGTTGCTCTTGCAGTAGAAGCTAAAGGTGGAACTACGAATGAAAATAATCTGATATTATTAATCAAAAGAAACTAACATTTAAAAACAATTGAATAAACTTCAAATGCTAAAATTGAAATAACATGAAATTCTTTGCTCTATTCGAATTGATTAAATTAAATTTTGAACATTCCTTCAGAACAAAGTTCAGGACAAAATTTTATAATAACTAGCCACCTTAAAATACCAATGTCTGATACTCCCATCCCTCTCATGTTCGAAGGAAAAACTACACAGCTTCCTCTGACGAATGATTGCCATACGTGATGATTCAGTGAGGGTTTGGACAGCAACTAGATGACTGCATGATTACCGTAGGGGTGTACTCATAGAAATTATATGGCAGAGCTGCACGGTATACTGCAAACGTGCACCTTTGTCATCTATGACTGGCATTTTAAGTTTTATTATATATATCTATGTAAATAGTAAATAATATTCTTTTATTCCTAAATAAATAAGTGATTTGTGAACAAGAAGTGCCTCCTTGGATTACTGCCTTGATGACAACAAATAAAAGAACAAAAACCCATCACAGCTGGTGTCAGGAGTGGAGTTTGTTGTGATTGCCATCAAGCAGACAGAGATAGTCATTAATTTTATCAGACTATTTATTTCTTCTATTTTTGCATAAAAAAATAATAAAGTGTTTACGGTATAAGGAATAGGAAACGAAGATTTAATATTTGTCACATAAGAGTTAGGGCAGGCTGTTACTCCTAATTTGACAAGAGCAGATCTAAGGAAACTTATTTTGCAGTAGAAGTTCAGAATGTGAGAATGATACAAATTTTGTTACAGAAATTTTGAAAAAGCATGGTTTCAGATAGGATTAAATGCAAGGAATGAGAGCAATTAAGATTACAGCATGAGAATGAATTAGAACTGGCTCGTATCCAAAGTATCAGCAGTGCAAGTAGGCATTCCAATTCAGAAAGAACATTATCATTAGAAGATGTGATTAAAAGTGTTTGCACATTGACAATACCGCAATGCCCAAAGGCTTGGAACTTATCTTTTATTTCATTAGAAAAATCATTCAAAATTAAAAACATTCCAACAGAAATGAAACAGAAATATTACTTAAAATACTAGGAGAAAAAGCTATGAATCTGCGAAAAGTAAGAATTAAAAGCGAAGAAATGAGTAATTACGAGTGTGTAAAGTCAATCGTTCTTACAGAATTTGAATTGACAGCAGATACTTGTTTAGAAAATTTCAGGAAAGCTAAATGATTCAATCTGCATCCAAGTTATGAGCAACATGGAATTTTTATTGCAAATTAAGAAAAATTAAAGAATTTGAAACTTTAAATGAATTAATTGCAGCAGATAAATTAATGGAAACATCAGAGCATTAAAAAACACATCAAGGAAATAACTGGTTCACCCCAATTGATTTAGCCAAAGAAAGCGATCTGTATTTTATTTCAAAAGGAAAAACAGTTTCACATGCAGGGAATGGTGAAGTTGAGCATCTCGGTCAAGAGTTTAGATTTACCAGTGGAGAGCAGCAAATGACCCTGACCCATAAGTCTTACAACCAGGAGAATAGCCACAAAATAGTAGAAATTGGAAGGGAAAAACTTTTGCTGATAAGACAAGGGATCTCTCGCACAAAGGAATCTTACATTTGCAATAATGCATTTAGCGCAAAACTGCAATGAACCAAAAAAAAAAAAAAAAAAAAAAAAAAAAAGTAGCTCTGGGGGGGAGGGGGCAGAACAATGCTGGCACTGCGAATGTAGCTCCACCCAACTTCGGGAGGTATCATAAACAAGTAAAGGCATCGGAGGTTATCCAGCCCTTGAGATTTATTACTGTCAATGTGAATAGAAGGGAGGTTGAATGATGAATAGATTAGACTGAAGATAGATGAATTCAGATTACCATCTTGAAACCAGAGAATGTCCCCAAATGTAAATGAGGATTATGGAGTCAGTACTTTGATTTCAGCTTTTGGTGAGGAAATAAAAGCGAAGTTAATCAAGACTTTTATTCAATAAATAAGGGGAAAAGCAGTAGATTAAGAACACCCGTAGAAGTTATTGTAGCCATCACAAATCAACTGAAAGGACCAGGACTAATTCCTACAAATATACTAGAAATGATGGAAAACAAACACAAAGAACTCTTTATAGAGATAACATTTAGAGATTCGAGAAAAACAGGAGACAGAACAGAAGCAGAAAATAGTCTAGACTGCAAGATGACAGAAAATGGAAGTCAGGCCCAGAATTTAAATTTCGCGGGAACATTTTCATTAGAAAATAAAAATGACAGATTTATGTCAGCTAATATTAGGATAAATAATGAAGAAATTAAGGAACCAAAATCACAGGCAGAGAAATCGGAAAGGGGAAAATTAAAAGAACAGAGGGAATGTGAGGACTTAGAAACTGTCAGTTCAAATTTAAGAAAGGGGAAAGGAAAGTTTTTTTTAATTGACGGTTTGATATATTACAATGACAACGTTTCGGGAGATAAGGTATCCCAACTGGTATTACCCGCGAGAAGACGGCCGAAAGTTTTTCAATTAGCACACGCATCAGTTTTCGGTGTGCACTCAGGAATTAAGAAAACCAAGCAGCAGATTCAGGACAACTTTTATTGGCCATCCATGGTTAAGGACATCACAGAGTTGTGTAAATCTTGTGAGAAATGTCAGCTGAGGAATCCAGAAAGAGTAAATGAGAGAGCATCCATAATTCCAGTGTGCAGACCGGAATTGCCATTCGAAGTCATGAACATGGATGGTATTGATCCACCATCGGGTCGAAGACATTGGAAAGCTATATGCTACGAGTTATGGATCAGCAAACACGATGGCCAGAATCTATATCCATGACTTCTTTGAGTGCCAGATCCACAGGTGAAGCACTGTAAGAAATATTTTCTAAGACAGGAATACCAAACATAGTAGCATGCGATCAGGGAACTAATTCAACTTCAGTGCTAACACAAGAATTTCTTAGAGGAATCGGCACATCTGTGAGCTTTTCATGTCTAGCTAAACCAGCTATAAATGGTTTAATAGAGCAGTGGAATGGAGTCCTTAAGAACATGTTACATCATATAATGTGAGATGATCCCAGAAGATGGGACAAAAAAATTCCACAGCTATTATTCGCCTATAGGGAAGTTCCAAACTGCACTATGGGAGTGTTACCATTATAACTTCTATATGGAAGGAAAGCTCGGGAACCTTTGGCAATTTAAAAACCAGGAGAAATATTTTTACCATCAAATATGTCATAATCTGTTGCAGAATATTTACAAGACCTAAAAATACAATTGATTGGAGAAGGCAGGAGAACAAGTTCCTTTAACCGTACCGGCTAAGCAAAGAGCTTAGCCAAATGCTTTAACAGACGTTCCTCCATTCGAAAATTTGAAGTAGGAGAGCAAGTCTTGCTACTTATTCCAGATTCCAACAATAAAATATATGAGAGATGGATGGGACCTGGTGAAAAAGTGCAACACACTCCGCTTCATTCTTATCAAGTTAAGTTATCAGATGAGAAAATTCGAAAGTACATCTCTAGAGTTCAAGCAGTGGGAGTGGTATTGGGAAATGAGAATGAATTCAGGGAAATTAATCCAACTACATCTAACAAGGTATTTCCAAATCACTGAAATAAAGGGATAGAGGACATTTCACTAGATCACCTAGATGATGCACAGAAAGAGGAAATGAGGACATTACTATACAAATATCACAAATTATTCTGAAAAGAAATTCCAGTAGCTACCATAGGAGAGCACAAGATTAAGACTAACGACAAGGAAAAAGGAAGAAACCATATATATATATATATAGAGAGAGAGAGAGAATTCCTGAGTCATTAAAATCGCATGTAGATGATCAAGTCGAAGAATTATTACAATTAGGATTGGTCAAAGAAAGTGAAGCCGAGATCATAAATCTATTCATGTGTGCGCATAATATCCCAAATTATTCTGAAAAGAAATTCCAGTAGCTACTGCAGGAGAGCACAAGATTAGACTAACCACTAGTTAAGAAAGGGAGAAACCACACACACACACACATATATATATACAGTCAAAAGTTGTTAATCCGGACTCGTAGGGACTTCGGGGATTCCGGATTATCGATTTTTCCGGATTATAGATCATCAGTTTAAATCTGGTAAGATGGCATGCAGAAATTATAAAATTAAAAATATGAAACCATAATTTATGAAATAAAGAACAATTATTATCTAAAGGGTATCAAAATTTACAAAAAAAAAGCTTAATATTTATTTGTTTACTTTATTAAACATTTCATTAAATGTAAGTTGTTTAAGTTGCTTCGTTTCATGTAATAATACTTTCTCTTTAATTCTATAAACAGACATAATTTCTTGTTCAGTTACAAAGTTCCGCTGTTCAAGTCCTATAATTGCTGTGTCGAGAACATCGACAAATTTGTCAATCTCAAATTTTTTCGTTTTCAATAACCTCTGTGTCGCTTTCTTCACTATCTGAAGCGAATTATAATGACGAGGAATTTGATTTAAATCATATCAAAGATGGAGTACATCGAGATGAAATACTACATTTAGTAAGGTATTATAAACCAAATAAAATAAAAACATCTGCTCTGAAGATAAGGATAGTGCTGACAGATCAACTTCCAATTCATTGCGCGCCGGGGCGTAGTTCAATGCTATGGAAACCCTATTATGATGTAATTGCGGTGAATTTGAATGATGGGACAGATTTTGGAGTATGTTGTTATTTTGTGGTTTACACAATAAAATGGCTCAATGCTGTTAGATTAATTTGAAGTTTCTGTACCATTTGGAATGAAAGAGAAAAAAGCATTAATTGACGGTGCGTAAATGAAGGTTTACTTAGTTGCCATTATAAGTGTCCTGTTTGAAGGAAGGAAATGTGTATGGTCAAACATCGGAGGATATTTTGGGATCTTATTTTTGTGAATTTATGTGGCAATGCCAGTATACAACAGATTTTAGTTCAGATAGTTTTAGGATGCTGTTAAGGAATTTTATTTGACTGAAGACAGGGAAATTTGTAGATAAGGTAAGTGGCTATTTCCTTTGTGAGATGAATTGCTTGCTTTTGCAGAATTCTTTGACTTGTTATTTTGGTTTTGTGTAGTGGCGATGCTACACAAAGCAAAATAACAAATCAAAGAATTGCACAAACTCAGTGTCCATGTACCGCCAAAAATCGCCAATTATCGACAAGGGACACCCGTAAATATATTTTTACCCCAAAATGAATTATTTCCTGACCAAAAACACTGAACTAAATGGAATATTAAGTATGAATAATGCAATAATTTTATCTACGGAATAGCTGCAATGAATTGTGTTACATATTTATTTAAAATCTAACAGATTTCCAATACTCCATGACCTATTAATTTACAAATACCTGCAATCTGAGTTCAATTTTAAATGTAGACAAAATTTTGATTTTCGGAAAATTCAGCCTGGCATGTGTACGCAAACTTTTTAACAAAAATATATTTTTTATATTATATTTCATAAATTTGCATCTTCAATCAAAAATATGCTATATATTTTGACTGAAGATGAAATTTATTACTGAAATTATTTAGAGTTTCCTATGCCAGCAGCACTGCTCTCTTTCATAATAAATGAGTATCATGAATCTCAGCAAATTTTGTTTGCTCTTGATAAATCCCTATTTTTTTAGGTGCATATTCTGCTGCCTTTTAATTTTAATTTTGAACTGATGTAGGTAATTAATTTTAAAATTATGCAGCATATATCAATAATTTATTTGTCTGCATTTTTTCAGATGCACACCTTGTGCCCATTTAATTACATTCTGCGAAATGAGCAAGCAAAATTGGTAGTGAATTGGTATAGACTGTAAAAATTAATTCTTGCAAAGACTTTTCTGTTGCTAAAATTGAACAACATGGTAAAAGAAAAGAAGCTAAAGAACTAGTTTTCTTTCAACAAATCCAAAATTTTAATTCGAGAACTTTTTTGAGGATTCTTAAATCAATAACACATGTGCCGAACGTAAATTAAAAAAAAAAATTGTGTAGAAATTCAATTTAGGGAAAGCCTGCTAAGTATTTTGCAAACAGTATATTTATATTTTCTCTCATTTAAGAGTGTAAAAATTACTTTGAAAATAATTTTGTTGGCCGATGTACAATTTTTTGCGAAAAATGATTTGATGCATTTTTGTAAAACTAATTTATATTTTTAATTATTTTTATATGCAAAGGGAAATTGTAAACAATACTCAGATGTGACAAAATCCACACAAGCCTTGGATATGTGGATTATCAGAATTTCACTGTACAATGAAATAATAAAAACATTATAAAAATCTACTCATACTCATTATTCTACAGCAAATGAAAGAAATAATATCTGCAAAACAGGCAATTAAGTCATTCAGAAGAGTAGATTAAGATTTAAAAAAGATACATCTAATCTAAAAAACTATTCATTCTACAAAAGGATTTTATAATAATACATCGTTCAAAACAATAGTCCTGTGATTCCTATGATGTTTCAAAATAAAACTTTGGAATATCTCTGCTTTTTTAGAAAGCAAATGAATAGTTTAGTTTTTCTTATTGATTACTATTTAAAACATTAACTTTTTAATTTTAAAAATTTATTTGAAACTCAACTTTCTGGAAAAAGTTCTGATTTTCCTCGTCTGTCTTTTTTAAATTTAATTTTTTTTAAACTCAGTCTGCATTTGCTATAAGATAGTTGATTGATCTCAGTAATTAAAAATACATCAGAGTTTTAGTAAGGATTTTAATTCTTATTGGACTGTAAAATTTCATTATGTTAACCTATTTATTTGTTAAGATTAAAATATTTACTGTCACTTCTCCTTTCCATTTCCCTCCCAGAATACAAATCAAGTTTAAAAGTATATAAGGTGAGGTTTCTGGATTGTAAGAAAGACAGAGTGTGTTTCTCCCTCTCAAGGCTAGGTTACTAGGCTTCTGTTAGCTCAGATAAGATAGTATTACTTGGCTTTGCATTATAGCTGGCATCATTTTAAATTGTTATGGCAGTGAGAAAAAGTTTTGATCCAACTCTGCATTAAATCAATTGTGTAGCTTTTGTCTACTACACTTAGTTTTAAATTTGAAATTTACTGTCATATTAAGTTACACTGTCACAAATGGTTGGCTGATCTTGTCAAGCACGAGATCTGCATTTTACATTTATGATTTAATTTATCTGCATTTTACAGTTATGATTTAATACAAAGGTTTGTTTTAAAACCTTCCCAAGACTTCGTCTTTAACATGACACATAGCGATAATTTGTTCCAAGTCTGTAAGGAGTTTGAATCCACTTCATGCTACCAAAGAATACCAAACTCTATAAGATCTCACTCAATATGCTATTACAAAAAATTTTTGAAAAGCGTTTATATATTCACTTTTCCCCCTGAACTTTCATAATTTTCTAAGACTTTCTAAGTGAATGTGAACTCTGATATACGATATTCTTCTTCTTCATATACATAAAATGATAAAATATCATACTTAAATTAATAATATCTTATACGTACTATCATGTTTTATCACTGATGTCTGTCACATTTTCTTACTGATTTAGCATCAACAAAAGAACAACTTGATGTCACAATACAATAATAAGAGCTTTGTTTTATGCAAATCAGGGTTAATTCTCAATAAGCTAAAAGTTAACTGCTATTTCTCTGCTTTTCCCTCGCATTTTGAAAAATGACTAAAACTAATCACCTGTCTTCTATGGCAGGTCCCAAATTTAATGGTATATTTTCAACTATATAGGATGCTGACATCAAGAAAAGTGGATTATAGTGCACAATCTACCACTTCTAACGAGTTAGTTATTTTTTAGACAGTGTCACTAAAATTGGTTATTGTTCTAATAATTTATTTTCCCACTATTTTATCACATGCTCCAATATATTATTGAATTATGAAGCTATTGAAATTTGGAGTACAACACCACATTCTCGCAGAAGCATGGTGGAGATCAATGAATAATGATGGCAATATTTTTGGCCATGCTACGAGATATTCGTAATGTGTCATAAAAATGGCCTTTTTAAGGTCTTTTCGTTTTGTAAAATTTGAAGGATTTTAAATGTAATGAAATTAAAAATTTAATACATCATTAAATTATGTAATCATTTTCAATATTTGTGCTTATTTTCATATTTAAAAATGAACTAACTAACTAAAAGCAGAAGAGCACATAACATATCACTACCAAAAAGTGTATGCAATATGCAAGTTTATTTGAAAACATATAAACAATGATTTCGCAATGTGAAAAGTACGATAAGCAAAGTTTTTCATATGCCATATCGAACTTGTATCTGCCATATATCTACATGTATCTATTTGTATGCCATATATCTAACTTATAACTGTTGATTACTTAATAAAGAATGATCTGTTCTTTTAAACTTCAGCTAGAATAACTGGTACAAATTTAGCAGCATCCCTGCTAACTTCCATGTTCCATGTCCAGCGAGATTTAATTATAATATGCATTACTTTTGTATGTTTAAGGCCTATGAAGTACAACAGTTTTTATGCCTGAAATACATCCTCCCAATCTTAAATAATTTTAATTGTAATCTTTTAATATTCAAGTTGATTACACAGAAGATGACTGTTTTTACAATTTTAGACTGGAAATTTCTTCTTCCACTTATTTGACTTTTCTACACTGGATTGCATTTTATGAATGTTCTACTATAAAGAATTGTCACATATTTGGCATTTCTTGAGCTTTCTGGATAGTTGAACTTATAATATTATTCAATATAAAAACAATAAAAGACAAATTTGATTGTAGTTAAAAAATGAAATATGATATATGAAACTTTTATACAGAGAATTAAAAAATAGGTAATTTGATTAACAGAAACTTGATAAAAATCTTAAAAAAAAAAAAAAAAAAAAAAAAAAAAAAAAAAAAAAAGTAATAAAAAGGGCAGTTTCCTATAGTAAAATTTATTTAAAGTCTATACAGAAAAAATGGCAGCAGATAAAACCTCTAAGTATTTAAGCACACTGAAATATTCATTCAGAAAACACAAGCTCAGATAATGAGAATTTTTCTCAAAATTTTTAACACATTACTAGACGTTTGTATTTTTACAGATAAAATATTAAAATAAAAGCAAACTTACATTCTGTATCTGATCCATCACATATAATGGTAATTTGATTTGTATCAACATTGTAAGCAAAAAAGTCATTCAGATATTCTCTTGCTCTGTTTCTTTGACCAGCAAATATATACAACAAGCGGCTTTTCTAAAATACAGTTTCAAAAATTATCATTTTCTTTAATGCAGTTCAACAAAACTGGATCTCCAATTGATTCCAATTGGATTTAATTATTCAAGATGAAAACAGTACATAAGCATATTTAATGAGTTATCATAACTCCCATTAATAAAAAACATATCCTCAGAAAGGCTTTCTTTCCAAACTGTGCATCTTTGCCACAAGTGGTTGCCATTTAACCTTTTGAAGGCGGGATGGCCATTATAGTGGCCATAGAGTCCTCTGCTTAAAATGATGGGGTTATCCACTTTAGTGGCTATGTCTTTTTCCCCCCATCTTCCAGGCTGAGAGAGTGGGATGAAATGTCAAATTTGACATCCCTTGGGTTTTAACCACTTATCTCTTTCAAAGGTCTTTTTGTGTTAAGAATTGAGATTTTTCCCAAATTTTCCCTTTTAGTTCTTGTAGCTACATAGCTACAGAATTCGCAATAACTGCGTTTGTAAATTGTAAACCGAGCCTTGCGTTGCTTTAGAATATTGCATATTTTCGTAAGTTTTTTAGGAATTTTTTTGACATTTTTCTAGCAATATGCCAAAAAAAAAAAAAGAGGTCTGACTGAAGAAAAATACAAAAACTTTTTCAAGAACTTGATGATGAAATATATACACATATATATATCTGTATGTTTATACACGTATGCATAAATCCACATGCAAACACATATATATATAAATGCATATGTGTGCCTGTGTGTGTACATGTACGTGTCTGTATATACATTATTCCCATTTAAGGGTATGCATGCTTTCCCCTTTATGTGCCTATCTGCACTTACACCATATTATATCAGTGCAGACATACATATTAAGTACACAAGAAATTTTTTTTATTCCTCAAATGATTGACAAAGCTTCTTTACTGGTTTGAGAATATTTTTTCTTTGTTTCAGTCAGTATTCTTGAAGCACATGCAATTGGCCTTTCTGTTCCATCAGGAAGTTTGTGAGAAAGTACTGCACCTAACCCCACTGGTGATGCATCAGTTGCCAATGTTAAGGGCAATTTTGAATCATAATGCATCAAAACTTTTTGTGAACACAATTCTTTTTTAATGTTTAGAAAAGGCTCCTGACAATCCTTCGTCCAAACCCTTTTTGAGTTTTTCTTAGTTACTTGATATAAAGGATTTGCGATTGTCGCTAATTTAGGACAAAATTTTCCATAAAAATTAACTAATACCAAGAAACTTTGAATTTCCTGGACATTTCTGGGTCTTGGGGCTTTTGCAATCGCTGATATTTTTTCATCAGTTTTATGTAAACCATTAGCATCAATTTTATGACCTAAAAATTTTATCTCATCCTGAAAAAATTTACTTTTCTCTAAATTTAATTTTAGTCCATGAGTTTTACATTTCTCGAAGAAATTTTTTAAAGTATTTAAATGTGCTTCATCATCCGCCCCTGTTTTTTGTGCATCATCCATGAAGACCTTACACCCTTACATTCTGTAGAATAGTCCGTTTACGTAACGTTGCCAGATTGCCGACGATGCATTTAGGCCGAACATTAATCTCTTACACTTATATAATCCTTTCTGTGAGTTTATTGTCAGCAATTTTTGAGTCTCAGGGTGTACTTTCATTTGTAAATTAGCATGTTTAAAATCAATTTTCGAAAAATGCTTTCTCCCACTCAAACATTAAAATATTTCCTCTATGGTCGGCAAAGGGTGTTGATGCGTAACAATATTTGGGTTCACTGTCACCGAGTAGTCGGCACAGAGTCGTATAGAACCGTCCGACTTCACTACTGGTACTATCGGAGTTGCTCATTCCGGCGTTTCAACCTTTTCAATTATACACTCTTTTTCTAGGCGATCAATTTCTTCATCTATCCAGCCCTTTAATACAAATGGTATTTGCCTAGCTCTACAAAATTTTGTGAAACATTTGGTTTCAATTCAAGTTGAATCCCATAATTTTTTATCTCTCCTAACTTTCGATCAAAAATCTCCTTATATAGTTCCAATAATTTATTTAAACTACTCGTTTAGAGACAGAAATTGACTTTATAGAAGACCAATCTAAATTTATCTCTGAAAGCCATTCTCTACCAAATATTGTATCAAGGTTTTCTTTAACAATGTAAAGATTTAAGTTTTTATTTTGACCTTTATATTCTACTTTAGTAAATCCTAAAGGTATCAGTTTTTCTCCATTATATGTTTTAAATACAAGACTTGTATTTTTAATTTTCTTTTTTGAAATTTGCCAGAAATTTTTAAAACTCATTACCGATACTGCACCCCCTGTATCCAGTTCCATAGCTACCGGTTTTCCTTCTATGTTCACTTGAACCATTATGCGTGGTTTCCTATTTTTCACCTCACTGGAATGTATCTTGTTTATAGGAACTGTGTTTTCATTTCCTACATCTAACTGTTTTTGTTTCACTTTAGTTTTTTTCAGCATTTTTAGCGTTGTAGCATGCTCTTTCAATGTGCCCGATTTTCTTACAAAATCTGCAGATAATTGTCTTAAATTTACAAGAATTTCTATCATGGTCAGTCCCTGTACATCACGAACACATTTTCCCTTTAGCACTCTTAGCTGCAAAGTTTTGTTTTTCAAACTTTTGTTTTAGAGCGACTGACTTAGATTTACCTTTATTCCTGGCACTAAATTCCTTAATTTCTATTGGTTTCCCAATTATTTCATTTGAACCTTTTAAAGCTTTTTCCATTGTCAAAGCTATTTTAAAAGTGTCATCTAAACTGATATTATCCTGCTCAAAAATTCTATCCAGAATAGCCCTATCTCTAAGCCCACTAACAAATACATCCTGCAACATCGTATTACATATAACATGTTCTGATCATAAGCACAAAGTACGGCAAGTGACCTTAACTCTGCCATATACATACTAATTGTTTCCATCTCGTGCTGCTTTCGATTTAAAAATATATGTCTGCTAGGAATGATAAATGGCTTAAGATTTAAATGATTTCTTAATGTTGTTTTTAACACATTATAATCTTTACCAGAAGAATTATCAGGAGACAGCAAGTGTTTTAAGAGACTACATTTTTTCGGATAAACTAGAAATCAGTACTTTCCCACGCTTATCCTGTGAAACATATTGTATATCTAAATAACTTTTGAATCTTTCCAGGAACCCCACGCTTATCCTGTGAAACATATTGTATATCTAAATAACTTTTGAATCTTTCCAGGAACGAATCAAACTGTTCATCATGTTCATTATATTTTTCAAACTGAACCGAAAGTTTTGAATTGTCCATCTGTGAAGTAATAACTGAAGTAAGTCTCTCCATTAGAGCTCTATTCTGCACTATTAACTCAGTTACAAGCTGCTCCATGATTTTTCCGAAAGAAAAATGATTATAAAAGCTTTTACCTTGAGCAGTCTTCGGGGAATCCCATATTCCTTAATTGTATTAGGCACATGTTCTTAAAAATCACACATGCTCGTCGCCAGCTACCGTGTATCCTTTAGTGGGTAATTATTTCACAAGATACACTCTTTTAAACTACATGCTACTTTTATTATATATACAAAATACATCATCACTCACATACACACTTACATCTACAGCTACTCGCATTCCAGTCCTTTTTCTTATTATTGCGTGCACTTCGATGCTTGGTGCTGTGCCAGCTTAAGTCTGATTATGATATACCACAGTGGCATATGCAAGTTTTCATGCAGAATGTTTGTGTGGCAATAATAATTGGTATTCCATGGCCACTGCATTTGGGGGGAATGTAATTTTTCATTACTGGATTTTCAGAATATGAAATATTTTATTTCTTTACTTTTTATTATTTTGCTCCTTTTCTTTTTAATGAAAAAGTAAGAAAAAACTATCTGTGGGGGGGGGGGAAGAGTTATCATGTTTTCCCTCCTAACCACAGAATAGTAGACTGCCAGTCTGTGGCTAGTTGCTCTTTTTTACAATATTTTATATAATTTTTTAAGTTATTTTGTTTTCTTATTCCCCCTAGTATTACTGTTAGTCACCAGAATGCCAGCAAGGGGTTAAAAAAAATCCCATTTTTGTTCTAAGAAAGCATTTTATTTTTACTATAGTGATAAAAAAATAATGAAAGCATATTAGCTAGTGAAGATTCTTGGACTTTATCCTGAAATGAAGATGGAGATTTTTTAGCTTCAAAATAATTTCAATAGTTCAGACATGCACTTACAAAACCCATCACCAATTATAAAGAAACTTTTACATAATCCATTTCATATCAAACAATATAATTTTTAACATCTAAAAACCATGTTTTGCCACAGTGTTGTGTAAATTTGATTTAATAACAAAATTATGGTATCCTACAGAGTGAAAATCAACTGTTGACGTTTGATATGTTTCATAGTTTCCCCTCACGCATAAATATTTCATTTCTATGAATTTGTAAGCTTTGTGCAGAATAAATTTGTTCATGACAGTTTCCCTTAGTTTTTCTATCAAAATAAAATGTCATATTCTGTCTAATTTAAAAAATGAATAATAATTATTACAGTTATTATTACAATATTAGTACCTAAGCTGAATTCTGAGCTACCATACTTAAGTGCAAAAATGATAACCAATCATATCAAACAATATAATCAATAAAATAAGCAGTTTCATTAATTCAAACATTTACAACACTCCCACATACTTACTTCATGGAATAACATTGAATGGCCAATTCGTGATTTAATTTCACGATCATTTGGATTTCGTTTTGAGATATCATCACTGGGATTTCTTTTTGACATATCACTACGCAGTTTGCACCAAGTATTCGTAGGAACATGATATGAGTATAGACCACAATAAACAGGTTCTGCACAAACCGTTTCTGGTGAGCTGGGACTTATGCTGAAACAAAAAGAAACCCATTTAGATCTGATAGATATGACTGATGTATGGGCTGGAACTCTCATATATTTAGATCTTATTCAGACAATAACTGCAATATGTAATAAATAAAGATGTTAAAAAATCAATCATTATGCACTAAAATTTTAGAAAATACATAATACTTTCAAGATAATCAATTTTCAATTTCATAATTGATAAAAATCTAAAATAATTACCATTTTTTTGATTTAATTACGCACAACAATCCAGAACATAATATATTTTCATGTTGTATTTTAAAATAAATTTTAATAATCTAAACAAGAACTTCTGGTTTTTCGTATTTAAGGCTTTAAAAGAAAACATTATTAATAAAACATCTGATCATTTTTTAACATTAATATCTATGTGCATTTTAAGCTTCATACTGTTTATAAGACTATATTTTGATACTTTCTAAAAAACTATCAAATCATTTTAACAATCGCAATATCAAGAACTACTGCTTGCAAATGATTTGATCATACATATTTTAATGCATCATATATTCAAATGCATTTTTAAAATTAATAAATACAAAAATTTTATATGCTTTCAAAGAATTTCATGACCTAATAACAAACAGTGAATCTGATCAATATTTTCTAGTTATCACACCTACACAAAGATATAAACTTGTTGCCAACTTTGAAGAGCATTTTTGATTTTATTTGTGATTGCTGGACAGAAACATTTGTTTGGGTACCTTTATCTCTATTTCAATGATGCATCCGGTATTTTTTTATACATTCTTCTTTTTCCATACAAAAATTTTCTTTCCATGTAACAGCGATTTGTTTTTGCTCAAATAAAACGTCATAGAATTGCACAAACTTGGCATAATGCCCAGCCTCAGCACTGCAAACTGACCATGATTTGAATCGTTAAAGAACAGCTTAAACTTCAACATACATTTCCACAAACATAATAAAAATAAAACACAGCAAATTCTGCAGTTCCCTTATGATTTACTACAACAAACACTAATGTATTCAATGCCAAAATAAGTACTAATCAGAAAATGATGGTTGAATTTCAAAAGTGAAAATGCACATGTGCTATGCACATACCTGGGTTGAAACATAAACATTTTCTGGTGATATCGTGTGTTGCTTCATCATTTCTTTTTCACAGCTTTTTGGTGGGGTGTGGGAGATGCAAATAATCAAAAGCATTATTTGTACTTCAACTTGTAGAAGAATCTCTAAATTCAGTTTTAAAATTTACAGACAGAGGAATAAAGGTTTACAATAAAGAAAAGAATGCAAATGAATATTAACAGCAATTGGTTTTGATCCAAACTGTACCCTCACATACAATGTTTTCTAGAAATGATAAACTTTCTAGTTATTTATACTTAAAAAATGAGAAAACTATTTTGCAAGCAAGTAAAAATTATAAAACCATTACTAACAGACTTTTTTTAAAGACATGAAGACTTTTTTAAAAGTTATTTTTTCACAGCTTTTATTCAGGAAAAATTAAATTATTTGTATTGTTGAGATATATTTGATAACTCAGGATAATTAAGCATATAAACCATATATCACTGACAAGGAATTGAGATGAAAACTAAAATGATTGACAGAAGCACCAAATCTAGTAATTCCTGTTAACGTACAAAAAAAAAAAAAAAAAAAAAAAAAAAAAAAACATGGTGTTTACATACAAAAGATTCACAATCTGATAGAGTAAAAAATATATAATTGCAAAGAACATAGACAAATGTTAAGTAAATAAACTTTCAAGAAGTAAATTTAACGCAAATAAGCCCCCTTCCAAAAAAGAGGAAAATTATGTTAAAAATTAAGGAGACAGAACTGATTGAAGACAATTTAATAATTTAGTAGCTATGTAAGTTACTACTAATAAATTCATAGTCCAATATATGTAAACTTTAAACTTTTATAACATGCTTTCATTTTGTAAGGTTTCTAACATCATATCATTTTTTGGTAAGTAATGCGATAAATTAAATATAAAAATATGCATTACTTTCTTTAATATCATCTAATTAAAAATTTATTTACTTACAAACAACTGCAATGCATGGTAACCATTTAACTGATTTAAATTAAGCAATGCAATTTAAAGTTTTTTAGTCAGTTTTTTTTTTTTTTTTCTTTTTTCTTTTTTTTCTTTTTCTTATTCTGTTCTGGAGCACGAATTATAATTTCAGTGGTGGAACAACAGAGTGGCTCGCATTCTTGAGTTTATATAGGAGCAATAATAATATTCCAGAGGATATGAATACTAAGAATACATTTCATGGGGATGCAAGGCACGGGATAAATTGAGAAATCCAGTCTTAAAATGACGTCATTAATTTAGAAGGGAATATAATGGAATCAAAGATACAGTCCAAATACATCATACTGCTTCCAACTACTCAAACTTTATATACTTTGCAACCTATTTTTACATTGAGTTTTCAAATGTTAAAAAAGGCCTAATAATATAAAAATGAATTGAAAATAAAAGTTGTGCATTTATTATTTGATGTGAAATGCCTGAGCTAAGCAATTAAAGAAATGTTATGCATTTTCAACAAAATAATTAGGATCCCTAATCCTCCTTGCAAAAATTATTTTGTGCCCTATGGTCATAAATGTGACACGCCTGTTCAAACAACAAACGAGGATGTTCAGTGGCCCGGCCATGTTCTTAAATAAAAAGCCTCTAATTCAAACAATTTCAATCCTTATCTAAGCTCCAGCAAACCAGGTAGTATGTCTCAAGTAACTAAAAAGTTAGTATAAAACAACCAAGAAAGACTTAAAACATATAACCAGTCAGTATTCTTATATAATAAACTGCTGAATGTATTTAAACCATCGAAACTAGTCTTGTAAAATTTACAAATATCACACTGATTCTTGTTGTTTAACTTCTCCAATAATAAACTGCTGGTTTAAATTACAAAAAAGGAAAAGCGAAAAAAATATAAATATTGGAAAAAAAAACCCAAACATTCATAAATAAATTAACGGACAATGCTGATGGCCTCCATGTGACCATTAACCACCTTTATTCTTTTCCTCCCAGTATTAGTTGAAGCTCTAAATCCATTATTCATAAAGTTTTCATCTGCAACTATTAGGTGTGGATGAAAACTTTGAACAAAACTTTGAAATGAATTTCTTTTCAGGCTACATTCTTTAATAAAATACATCATCTGTACTTCAAAACTTTCCACCATCTATACATTTAAATTTTGCTGGTCAGGGCTGGAGAGGGCCTACAAAACAGACAAACTATCTGTATGAATTATAATACTGCTGGACTCGCATAATTTTTCTTGTAGCCACTCTATAGCCTCCTGAATTACTAATAGTTCATCCTGATATATGGAATTATATTTTCCTAATTTAAATTTCTTATTCTCGATTTCAGTACCATGATAAAATACAAAAAAATAAAATAAAATAAAATAAAAAAATAAAGTAACCTCAACCCCAAAATGTTAGTATATACATCTATCTTTCCAATTTTTGGTATTAATCTACTAAATTCATTGAAATGTCTCTCTTTTGCATGAATTAGATGGTGATTAAAAACTGAAAATGCTGGGGCTCTCCATAATCATAAAAATTTGATCTTCCTGCTCTCAACATATATTTTCTGTGTTAAAATTCATACTGCAATGAGGATTAGTGGGGTATCTGGATACAGAGAGCACTGGAATATTTATACTATTACATTCAAATTCCAAAACAAGTAAAATAAATAATTAAAAATAATTAAAATATTTAATACCTAGTAACGACTCTTCCACCAAAAACATAAATGGTATTTTTCTCTACATCTATGCACATCTGATGGTCAAACACTAAGCTTGGGCCACCCATTTTTTCTGTATCATCTGTGATTAGTGTCCACTGATTGGAGTCAATATCATACACATAGAAATCACTCTAATAAAAACAGTTCACACATTAACTGATTTTTGGCTTCAGTTTATTTAAAAGAATGAAATAAATATTTATAATAAATTTATTACCAGATTGAATATCCATTTAAATTTTTATTCTTAAAATTATGAAGATTATGTGAAAAAAAGGTTTCTTACATTTAAGTAAAAACTTGCCCTCATTACAGAATCTAAGTACCGTCCTAGTGTGAAAATTTTTTTCCTTTCAGGATCAAGGCACATTTTATGACATGATCGAGGACTGGGTCCACCCTAAAGTAATGAAAATAATCCTTTAGAAGAACAGTTGTATAAATTACAGTACAGAGATGAAAATTTAAAAAATTAATCAGATTCCAGATTAATATCTAAAGTGGATATAAATTTACAGCCTTGCAGCATGATGAGTCAATTTTTAACTTGAATAACTTTTTAAGTTTGTTGGAAGGCCAATGTTATAAAAATAAAACATGTGACATCAATGATTTACAAAACTTTCCAAAATGTTAAAAATATAATATTTAAGAGTTGGCAAGAGAGCTGTTTGTTTTAAAAGATTTTATTTAGTTCATTCATGGTGTTTGTCACTATGGTTAAATTTTAAACTACTTCCCACAAGCTACCTTTTCAGATCATACCCAATATGGAATTCAAATTTTATACATATAATAATTGCTAATGAAGTGATTTTTTCAAAATCCGAGCTAAGTTTTAAAAATTTTAATGTTAAAATGACTTTTCTCACATTTATTCATTTAATGAACAAACTTAAAACTCTCAGAATTTTACTGTCTGCACCATCAGATAGGGAAATGTTTTTTAAAATGAAGTTTATATGAGATTTTAATTTCATATTTTGGTAAAATCGCTAATACGATAAATGTTGAAAGTAAAAGAATGATTTTTTCAATTGAACAATTTGTTTGATAATGTGTTAATGATACTAAAATGATGAAAACAAAATATTTATATATAATAAGAATAATCAGCAATTAGTCATTATCAAAGGATAGGCCATTACAAATTTATCAAGAGTGATCCCCCATTATTTATGATATGAATTTATAGATGAGATGACGTAAAGAGAATTACTTAATCTCACTCCCATTTAATAATATGATAAATTATTTTTCTCCTTTTAATTCATTAATAATTTTATGAATTTTAGATAAAAGCTTATTCTATAAAAATCTTATTTTAAAACATTTTCTTCCTTTATCTGTTCTACACCAGAAATTTTTAATTCCTTTTCTATATAAATTCACTTTCTAACTGGTAATAAATTCCTTGTTTTGTTAAAGTGAATGCCTTTATCACATTTATGATTTTTTCCCAGGCTGATGACGGTTATTACACATTGTTGTCACCCCCTTAGGCATTTGAAAGTGAAAGAAAGATAAAAATTCAATCTAGCCATTCTTGGCATAACTTATCGTTCTAACAAAAGAAGAGGATGGCTTGTGTGTTCGAGGGTATATTTAAAGTAACAATTATCTATAGTGAGTCTTTAAGAAGCCTGTATGCAAGACAGAGATAATCTGGGACTAACCATTGAAGGGTTAAGTGTTAAAAACAGATGCTTAAAAAAATAATTAAAAAAAAAACCTGAGGGGGGGGGTTGAAGAAGTTTAGACAAAAATAGACATGCAAGACATCCATGATCAAGATAGTAATTCAAAGTTAAAAGCTTTTTTGATTAAAACTACTGAGCATTCAGTAAATATTTTTTAAAACTTTGAGATAAAAGAATTCTTATACCTCACAAGAAGTATCTTGAGACAAACATGTCCATGTTCCAGTAGGTATGTGGTAACTCCAGAGATCAGCCAAATCTGTCGTCCCATCCCAGCCACCAAAAAGATATATTATTTCTATATAAAATTAAAAAAAAAGATTCAATATCAATCTATTTCATCATTTAATCTACATATATTTTCCACTCCTTTAAAATGCAACTTACTTCAGTCGGTATTATTTATTTCGAAACACTTGAAGGTTTAAAATATTTTTAAAAGTTATTTATAATAGTAACCAACCCTATTTCCCAACTCAAAAAAATGCATCTTTTAACTCAGATTTTGAATGTTTACAAGCATAATATCAGTGTTATGTTCAGTGGCCCTACTCAGCCACTAGTAAGATACCATATTAAGAGATATGCTTTTAATGACAGCAGTATAAAATACAACCATGTTTTAATTTTTTTTTTTAATTTTATTCCTGCTGACAGTTTTAAAAAGTAAAACATGAAAAATAAAAATAAATAAATAAAAGTTAAAAAAAAGGAAAAGTGTAATATATTTAGTAAAACAGGGTTCGTACATATTTATACACACAGAAATTAAGGACTTTAAAGACCATTAATGAAAAAATTAAGGACCTATGAGCAAATGAAAACTGAATAAATTCAATTAAAAATATTATCTATGCCTGAATTTCACTTTTGTAATACCATTCTAAAAATAAAATAGATCCCTAAGTATGGCACATTATTATTAAACATGAATTAATTAACAGTGAAAGTTTGAGAATAAAATAAACATTATGCAATTTACAAGTAGCATTAAATATTTTACACTTATAATAGTTGGACATATTTGAAAGAAGATAAGTGACATTTATATTTTACTAACAGTTAGCTTTATGTTGATTTTCTTTTTTTATGTCTCATTTTGTCACATACTTGTTCAGGCTAGAGGTTTAGTAAATAGCAGGTAGATTTTATGTCAAGCATCATAAGTTAAAATGAAAAGTAAGATCATAATCAGCATGATTCATGACAAATGATTCATGAATTAATGATTCATAACAAAAGACAATGTTGTCACCGCTGTTGCTTGTCTAGAGAGAGACCTGTTGATTAGAACAAACCTGAAAGGCCTGTTGTAGGCACAGTTGGCAAGTTTTGAAAGTGTTGTTGTTACAAAACATTTATGTCTTGTAACAACAAAACTCAACAAAATATTTATGCGTCATTTTGATTTGAAGCCTTCCCAGACATTTTGGCAAATTTTTATTGATTTCCTCCTCTTTAAGCATCTTTTCTAACAATCAGAAATTTGTCTCAATATGCAAACCAATGCTCTGACTAGTTTCTGCATGCTTTATCTGCTAACTTGTCAACCTCTCCACAATATATCTATGAGTGTTTACTTGATCTGGTAAAAGTTAAATAGTTCCAACCCCCCCCCCCCGACAGACATGAAGCAAATTATTGCTATGTCTGAAAGTAATTATAATATCAGACAAAGGTTTAAATAAGCCTCTTATTTAAAAAGAAATTAGAACATAAAGGCATGTTCTGATGCTAACGAAATCAATTACAGCTCATGGGGAAGTTATTAAACAAGAACAAATTCAAACTTTTAGTGATCAAATATTATACAATTTAATTTTAATTTAAGCTGGCTCAGTAACTCTATCATATGAGGAAGCAAAAACAGGAAATTCTAGTGAAGGCTGAAATCATGAACAACTGGGTAATTTACATAATAACTGTACATATCTTTGAATAATAATTTTCTCCATGTATTGAGTTTTTTCCTTCAACAGGTTTCATTTTCATTTTAGAATTTTTGGATTAAAGATTAAAGATTTCTGCTATTCCAAAATAAAATTTAAAAAAAGTACATTAGAATGTATAGAAAAAACGGCTAATTTTATTACTTTAGTAATATGAACATTCAGAAGAAATATGAAATATATACGGTAAGGGTCAGCTAGTGCAGCAGAATTTTTAGAATTCAGTGACACACCGAGCAACAAAATCTAGAAATGGCAAACTTTTAGAATTTAGAGCAGACATTGGAAGTAGAATTTAGAAAGGCACTAGGCAGCAGAAAGGTTGCACAGAGATTGCATCAGGAGGGAAAATGCGTAGTGCCAGCCAGTAAAACATTCAAATAGTATGTTTTCATTGTTCTTCTAGACGTTCTCCAAAAAGTAAGAAATTCATTGCAAAATACATCCATTATGTGTTAATAATATGGAGAAGACACTAGTTGTCACATATCTCTAGAATCTTCTAGAATTGTGGGTCTATAAATCTTGCCTTGAAATTCTTTTAAACTTTCCAAGCTCCAATGTCTAAAATTCTGAAGAAAAATTGTCCTTACCAATTCTGTAATAGCAAAAAGCCAGAAATATTTTGGAAAAAAAAAAAAGGAGAGAAAAATGTAAAAATAATTTTATAGAGAAAACTGATGCACATTCTGACACGATTACACAGAAAAAAACTCTTACTATGAAAAAATTTTAAAAAAGACATTTTTAATTAACTATATAGCTAATTTTGCTTTTACTAAGAACTGTTTCGTAAATTGTGCTTTATACATACATTTTCTATACATTATACCTCGTTTATTTTTCAGACTCAAAATAATGTATTATAAGTTGCCAAAATAAAACTTTACAATATGACAGCAAAAAATAAAAATGTTTTATTTTAATGTTATTTTTAAATATAATTTCAATATATTATTATTATTTTAGCGAAATTTATCAATGTTACAATGTTTCAAAAACAATTGTTAAAAAATTCCCAGATCTCGGAATTAAAAACTTTTATAGAAACTGATTTTAAAATCGCCAAAATGTTGATAAGTTGCCAAATTCAGAACCGTTTAATAAAGGCGAAAAGTTGTTTAAGAGCTCTTCTTAGAAAAAATGAATTCCGAAATTCCTTACGTTTCACTTCTTGCTTAGAAACTCCAGTACCCCACCATTTATGTAAGAAATAGGAACAAATTATAACCCATGAACCCATTCAAAAGATAACCATATGTATCAGTGAATCGCCAAATATATTCCTCCAAAATGATAATTCACACTCAAAATGGCAGTTGTAAAAACAGACAGACATTTCTGATGATTAAAATTAAAGACCTTCTGCTGATTTTGGCCAAAATTAAGGACTCTTAAGGACCAAAAATCGATTCCAAAAAACTTAAGGACTCTTAAAGACTGTACGAACCCTGGTAAAAGAATTTCAGTTGCTGTAATAAATTTTAAATCTGCACTCAAAAAATATATTTTTTATTGAAGCACATAACAGACACATAAAAACTACAATGTGGGAGAAAACAGAGACAGTCATCATACTGAAATGCAAAATGCTTTATGCCTCAAACAATTATAGTATAACTATTTTTGAGTACTAACAGGTTCACAAGAAAAGAGCATAAAATATGGACGATATAAAACTCGAGAAAGAAATCTGTTATTCTGGAATGAAACATGAACAAAAGAAATATATTTAAGTGTGATAAATTATAATTAGAGTGAAAAATCATTATTTTTTAAATAAGTTTTAACTTAAGAAATAATACTCAGCTTCACTTGAAGTTTGTGAAAAATTTTTAAGATATGAAATACTGATAGATTATGTTAGCCAAACAATTACTTGTATAGCAGTACTAAATAAAATAAAATCAATGTAATTACTTGTAATTTTTTTTAGCCTTATCTTAAAATTTCAGTAAAAACCAAGTTTCTATAAAATTGCAACTAATAAATTACCCAAGAAAGAAATAAGCAACACAATACATAAATATCTCGAATTACCAATTTTTTTTTAAATATGATTTGATATATGGCATGCTTAATATTAAAAGGCATCTTTTATTTTTTGGTAAGAACAAATAAAAAATTACTATTTTAAAAATGCTAAATACATTATGCATTGTATTTTAAGTTTTGCTTGTTACTGATTTAAATAAAATATAAACAGAGAATTTAAGCAGGAGGGGGAAAATCTGAAAGCTTTCAAATTTTATATTATGCACAAAAGGGCATTAAAAAAATTTTTTTTTAATGTTGATACATTGATACAGATGTTATACAGGGTTTTACTGCTTTAGCAGTATTTGCCTATAAACCTGAGAGAGTTCCACAATGGGCATGTGATAAGTTCCTGAGTGAATCCTATGGAGGGAGCAGAGAGAGGAAGGAAAAGGATGAAAAATTCCTCAATTTGCCCTTTGAAGCTGACTAGGGAGTAGAAATTAAAGTCCAGAGCAGTGGAGTAGCGAGCATAATTGGCGCCGGGGCAAAATACCTTTTTGGCACCTCCTCCCCCGAAAAAAAAAAAAAAAAAAAAAAAAAAAAAAAAAAAAAAACAGTGATGTGATGAAAATCTTGTTTGGAGACCATTTGGTGCCCGGGGCATCATACATCCCCTTGCCCCCCCTCGATACACCAATGGTTCAGAGGCTGGTCGAGGGGGTAATCAGGTAATCTTTACATGTTCGCGTGTTGCCATCTATCGGTCTTTCCATAAGAAGTCTCAGAATTTGGATTTAGGCTTAGTTGACAATTTCTGTGGAGTCAGCTATTGGTCAAAGTGCAAAGCATGCTGGAGAAGGAGATTTAGGCTAAGTGATCTGCTCATGTACTGCCATCTATTGAGTGGTTTTACAGTCTTCTTAATTTTCTTCAGCAAACTTCATGAAAGTCATAGTTGCATAGAAACCGACTCTTAACTTCTCCGAGGGGCTCTTTGCAGCTTTAATTTTCTCTATTAGTTGGATAACTGTAGTGAGGAATTTCTTGATCTTTTCATCTTTGAGCCAAGTCAGGATTTCGTTGGTCTCTTGGTGGTGGTTGTAACTTCTGTTTTAATTTTGAACTGTACATCTGGTTTTGCTGTGCTGGTTTCTGCTGCTTTCATCTCTGTGAGCATCTGAGGAAAATTATCCAAAGAAAATCTGGGGTTTTATGTACTGGAGGTTTCAGCTGGGAGTCTTGGTTTTTACTTTCAGAACGTTTCTTGTAGTAGCTACAACCCCTGTAACTAAGGACGTGATCATGTTCTTCACATTTAAAACACATAAAATTCAATTCGACAGCAATATCCCAAAATATTTACAAACAGCATATCTTTAGAATTTCCGATAAACAGTCTCGTCAACTGGAGATAAAAATGTTTTTTTCCATATGGTGTTGCCATTGCTCGTTTTGAAATCATTCAGTTTGTTAATCAAAAATTCGTTTACGAAATTTGAAATAGATAATAAAACAAATTTGAAATTAAAAATTCAGGCTTCCAAGTTCCCACGTTTAGTTGGAGTACTAAAGTATTCAAAATTTGACAGCTCTAGGTACAGCTGTTTTTTTCATAATGCAAGAAACATTCATGCAGATCCTTCATTATTTAATTTCTTTAAATATAATACATGGCAATAATATTTGGTGGCAACAGTTTGAAAAGTGAGCCAAAGCAGAAAGTGAAACAATGCAAAACAGCATTTTGAAACTAATAACCCTTAGGGTCTAATGCTCCTTCGAGCTAGTAATTAAAATTTGAACTGCAGAAAATCGAACTCAACATATGAAGATCAATTATATCCTTTCATTTTCCCCCTCCTTAATTAGGAAATAGTCTTCACATGCTTATAGCATGGTGCTATTATTTTCCAGAATTGCAGAAATTTTTGAATATGAAACTAATAGTAAAAATATTCTAGAAATTTTCTAATATTTTTTTTATCAAGTTGATGAAAGAGATACAGAAAAGAGGAGAAAATATTGGAATAAAATCAAAACAAAATTTCAGACTGCTTAAAAACACTACTTATTTAAATTCAAATCGTAAGCTTTAGAGTGCTTACATTCAACATTTTCCAAATTTTGAGTGCAGGTACATACAAGGCTGCAATAAAAAACTTGAATTTTAAAGAAAAAATTAGAGTTGTATAAATATCAAAGGTGCAGCTTACACAGACAGGCTTCATACCAGGAAAATATCAAATTAATGAGACAATTTTTTTTCTTCAAGTATATCTCAATACGTTAATATACTACTAAGCATACTACATTTTTTTTATAACTACAAATTTTTTGCATGACATACACTAGCTCTTTATGTCATTATTTATTTTTGAGGTAGACCAAAAGCATTATATATGTTAGATAGTTAAATACCAATTTTTAAAAACTCAGATACCACAGAAACAATATTTATCAAACTTATTTATACAACAAACTCCTACAGTTGCACATAATTACTGCAATAAAGGGGCTCATTTTTTATAACACACATGCATACACTGTAAAAAATTATTATTATTAAAAATATTGTGTATTAGTAATGACAAAAGATAGATAATTTTTTATGGATTCAGATATTACAGACACAATATTTATCATATTTATTTACACAACACAGTTACAGTTATGTGCAAGTACATAATAATGGGATGCATTCTTGTTTTTATATTTATTATACTATATACAGATTACATTTAAAAATAAATCCGGATATATTGATTTACATTAAAAAAATTAATGAGAATCAACAGTTACCAGAATAAACATCAATACACATTTGATGACCACCTCTCATTCCAGGTCTACTGCTGGTATTTTCTAAAATAAAATTATTTATTAAAAAACCAGAATAAATATAAAAGAAAATTTTTAATAAAATTTTGGAATTCAGGTAATGTTTCATCATTTTATCATACCTGAACTTTTTGATGGTATCAGAGGAACCCATTTCGGTTTTGGTGTCTGCTGTATTAGATAATGGTCTAGATATCCCTCTAAAACAAATATTAATACACATGCTTATATTCAAGACAGAAGTAATAACAAAACAACATAATTAGAACTGCATTTTTATAAAACTAAGCTATAATTAAAAAATCAGTACACTTCTTAAAAATTTTGATAGCATTAACAACTTGATTCATCAATTCAATTGAAGCCTTATAAGTTTCACAAATAAAACCTATTTTGTGAAGAACTCTGAATTTCAAATTTGCGTGGCTAACAGGCTAAACATGGAGTTCATACAATGCTAGATTACTGGTGGCTGAAAAAGATTTTTCCTATGTGCAATAGAATTACAAGTCAAAAAATAATAAAAGAAAAACTCAAGCATAATAATTACAATCAACAGCACCATGAAAACATTCCGAATTAGCACACATGTTGAATTCAACATGACAGAAAATCGATATCTTAACTGAAATAAAATAATATTCAACAAACTTTAGTTTAAATGACAGAATACAAACCTTCAGCTGCAACTATCAATAACTTTTCTGCTGAAATGTAATCTCCATCAATAACCTACAAAAACAAATAAAATTCTCTATTACAATATCAATAATATTACAGAAAATATTCATAAGTTGTGTTAGGTTTAAAACATAGTTCAAGCCATTTAGCTACTTAAATAGCTGTTTCATAAAAAATATAGTTACAAAGTAGTTCACAAAGCTATTTAAATATAAAATAAATGAAATAATATATAACCTTTTTTTAAAAAATATTACAAAAAAGAAAAGACACTTAACCAAGCACTGATGAAGTTTCGTCAATAAAGCATCTTCTAACTGAACACGAGTTCTTTTTTGTAAGGATTCAAAAGCTTCAGTATAGTTATGCTGCCGGAAATGTTTCAAACATAAGCGAATAGCTTCCCTCTCCCTATACTGAATATAAAACAACTATTTGTACAACATGAAAATTAACACAAATACTACAATTACAAAACAGAAATAGATATTTTATGCTCTAATAAATAATAATAATAATAGTTAAAAAAAGCTAAGAAGACAATTTTTCACTTAACTTTAACAACTGAATTCGAATACAGTTAGGTTAGTCCATATGTTGGAAGACAGGAAAATAGTATGTCATTTCAATGATAGTCATAGGCAGTGAGTAAAAAGTCTTACAGAAGTATTACATTCAACAAATCTAGAGATTTTTTAATCATCAGCCTTTTGTACAAACCACAAGATGATAAATGTGCAAAAAAAAACACCTTTTAAAGATATTGTTCCATGATCCTATTTTGAATGTGTGTAAAAAAACTTACCAAACTGATAAACCATGAGAAATACAGTACGAAGTCGGAAATCTGGATTTTTGGGCCACCAGCCAATAAATAAATAAATAGATAAAATAAAAAAATATCTTCTCACCCCACTTATAAAATCTAGGAATATAGAATATAATACTCAACAAAACCAAGCTGGTATACTGTAAATTCAATTTTTCTTCCATTTACATGAGATTCTTGTATGTTACTTTCAAACACTTGCTGGCTAGGAAGCTCCCCCATAGTCAATAAAAATGTTTTGATTGACTTCTTAGATATCGCACTTTCAGATCTTGAGTGGTTGTGGGCAGTGCCGGTACTACATATTTTGCTGCCCAATGCAATCTCTTTAGGCCCTACATTCTGCTATTTGGTACTTCCCTAAATCTAAAATATTTGCTGCTCAGTCCCTCTTCTAAATTAAAAAAATTTTGCCCCTCACTAATTTTTGATGTTTGGTACTCTTTCATCTGTCCCATGTAAACAATAAAAGAAGCCCCAATGTTCTTACATCTACAGATCATTTTACTAGATTTAAAATCCAGGAATTTATGAACTCCAGAAAAAACAAAGAACTGACAATTGGATTTTGTACTGTATTTATTTTAAACCACAGTACAAATTCAACATCAGTAGAATCTACTAAATGCTTTCAAAATATGAGCGTACATGCAGCAGAGCAGAATAAAACATTATTAGTTAAAAAGGGAGAACAGTTTTTGGATAAAATAAATGTTTATGTTAAATTAAAAACAAATAACATTTTAAAATATGCTCAATACTTCACAGATTGCACATAAACAAAGCACGGAAAGCAAAACTGAAACATCTCTTTATTTTATATGCTAGCATTCCATTTATTTCGCTACTGAAAAAATATGACAAACTTATAGTGTAATAATGATTTATGAACACATTTAACCCTTTCAACCCGACTTTTGCAGGAGTAAAATTTAACTATGAAAAGAAGTTTCATTTAATGCTGACATACTAAAAGAGGTGTAATATGAGTTTAAAGTTTTTAATTTTTTCCATTTCCCGGAAATCTCCTGGGACAATATGTCCCAATCATATTGTCAATGATGATGACAGGCAATCAGGACTAGATCGCCCATCATCATTGTTGTCCTAGACAAATATTAAAAATCATAGGGAGCAAATATGTCCCAGACAATCGGGACTATTTGTCCTGATTGTCTGGGATATTACCTTTTCTCAGAAAACAAAACTAAAATTTGTGGTGATATATAATGGGAATATTACAAAATGTAAACTCTGCCACATGCACCAGTTCATATACAACAAAAATTTTCATATATGTTTCATAAACATAATATATCAGCATGTGGTAATTTGATCACTGATGGGACATATTAACCCACTGTTAAATACAATTGAGACAATATATCCCGCAAAAAGAATTTATACAAAATTTCTTAAATCTGACATTAAAAAAGTTAAATTATTACTTAATAAGAACATTAAGAACTATTTAATACTAAGCATGCTTTAAGTATTTGCATTTGCTGTAAAATTTAAAAAAAAAAAAAAAATAGACAAACTGAAACTTAAGTAATCAGCGTGCTCAAAAACATAAGTGCGTCATCTGCAATTTAAAAGTGTTGCCAGGTTTTTTCTAGTCACATATTTGTTCCCCACTTCCTTAAAAACCCTGCAAACTTAAAAACAAACCCATTTAAAAGTGGGCTTTATTTTCTCAATAGGCCATGAAATCTAATCTCTGGGACGTATGTGCCCATTAAGGCCAAAAGGGTTAAAACAGGTATTCATGCATTTTTCCGTCAACCATAATGACATCAAATAGTGCGATTTAGGGCCATTAATGGATGTCATAACACATTCATAAGATCTTACTTTTGGTTTTATAGAAACCCAATCCTCTATAAGCCAGGTTAGTTTTTGTAAAAGAAGGATAAAAATTAACTGCTCTATTTTTCTTTTACATTTTAAAGAAATGATTAAAAAATTTTACCTGTATTTTACAGAGAAAAGTAAGCAGTGCAGTATTTTCAGAGTTATAGAGCTAATTAATTATACTGATGTGCATACTCAAAACGTTAAGATACTGGGGTTCAGCAATATGGCACAGTAAAAAAACAATCCAATTCTTATTTATACAAATTTATTTTGTATCAAATTTGCAAAGAAAGTGATTGTTTAAAGTTATTTTAAATAGCATAAGGGATTATTTGCTACTGGAATGACTGGAACAAGTTTTAAGGAGTTTGACAGTCAGATAATCTCAAAGCCCGAGTTTATATTTATTTAAATTTTTTATACTCTGTACTGTAACTCATATATACAGATTATCTAATTAACCCTCTGAGCATTACGGGTTTAGCCTTGAAATTTCAGAGTTCGTCAAAATGTCATGAATAAGTGATATTTTCTTGATTTTAATTAAAAAATGACTCTTTCATTTTGTACCTTGATTCCTTTTCTTCCAATATACAGGGGTGTTTGTGGGACCCCAAAAAATCCCCTGAAACTTTTATGGACTTACTACCGACATTTTGGAGTTTCGAGAAGGGGGGGGGGAGAGAAATGAAAAATTACAATTATGAAGTATTGAATGACCTAATTATAAAAGTTCAATGAATTACTTTTTTTGCAAAATTAATAACCATAAATTTTCAAACATATAAACTACTACATTTTATGTAAATATTTTAAATTACCTGAATTAATTCTTTTAAAAAAATTATCTAATTTCTGCTGCTTTTTTTTTTATTTTCTGATGTTTGTGGGCTTGTCTTTCTTTTGTGGTGAACTTCATAATTGCAGGAAGGTTGACTTTTATTTTCCTCATTTACAGTTGAAGAAATTTCCTCGAGAACTGCACATGCAGAGGTAGAAGCAGTTTGCTTTTCTGCTAATGTAGAAGGTTTTTCAGAGACTTTTATAGGTGACTCATCTGAAATACATGTTTTTAAGTCCTCTTGATATTTTCCAACTTCTGTTCATATTCAGTAAGAGATCTTTGTGAATTGGATCAGTCATTGGATTTTTGGAGCCATATTTTTCACATGAGGTTTCTTTAGAAGCCATTAAATCATATTTAATAGTCTGCACTGCATCTAGGGAATCAATCTGAAGAGAGGTTCTATAGTCAGTGACAAGTGTATCCATTAAGTTGAATGCACTTTCCACTAATGGGCCATGGAAGCAGCTAAGGCAGGCTTTGACCAATTTAGCCAATGTAGGATACTTATAATCATTTGTGAAATCATATTTTAAATTAGAAACTTTAGACCAATATTTATCAATTATACACTTGACTTGATTTCCACTTTCATCAGATGTGTAGAGCATTTCTTTGGTGATATCAAAATCACTCTGGTATAACCTTATTTCAGCTTTGACTTTTCACTTTTCATTATCACTAAAAAAATATGGGACATAAAAGATGATAATTTTTCAAAAGCTAATATTGTATTGGTTTTACCTCTTAGCTCTGGATTTAATGCTGTAAAACTAATTAGATATGAATTTTTAAGGGGTAATTTCTGTTTCATATGCTGTGCTGTATTAGTATAAGCTTTCATCACAGAAATTTGGAATTCTTTTGCTATTGGATGATTTTTTGATAATTTCTTCAGGAGAGTGGAAGCTTCTGCACCAGTAAATATTACTTTGCTAGGTAGAAGGAATTCTGGATTTGTGACATCAACCTTTAATAAATCATTAAAAGATGTGCACTCTATATTTTCTGGCTTCATAAAAAAAGAGAAAAATTTTGCCATCAATTTATAAATACTGGAATGAATTAAATAAAGCATAGGTTTTTTTTGTTTCAAATAATTTAATATATGTGTTGAACTCTGGTAATACTGCTGAATATAAAGCCATATGCAATAAAGTTTTGTTTTGCATAACAAATAACCCATTTAGTATTCTTTTTTTCCGAGCTAAAGCATCCTTTGTGAGTTGTTGGGAATGCAAGCAAGAATACACCCCTTCAACAATTTTTTTCTGAGCTGCAGAAATATTTCTTTTATTGTATACAGTTTCAACATAAGAAAAATAATCCCCTTTATCAGTTTTATTCAAGTAGTGAAAGTAAAATGCAATAAGAGCATCCCACAGATCTTTAATTCTTTCTAAAACACATAAAATGTACACCCACCTATGGTCTGGTCTCTTCAAGGGCTTAAGTATTTTAATGGCAAGGGATTCACAGATTTTGAAAAAATTTTCTCTTTTACTGCAGCTTTTCATATCAAAATAGATGTTATCAAACAAATCTTCTAAGTATCTATCAAAACATGAAGCAAATTTTTTTGCACAGTTATTAGCTGTGTGACATGTGTCACCATCAATATCTAATAAGTGGGGTGCTTTGTTTGATCGTAGTATGGTTTCAACAACCTTTTTTTTCCACGCATGGTGTTACATGAGTCCATTAATACACTAATTAAGTTTGCCCATGGAATATTATTATCTTCAATAGTATTAACAACTGCTTTAAAAACAGCTTCTGAATTGCAAGATTCCATCTTTAGAGATGCAAAATGATGAACTACAACTTCATTTTAATTGTTGTCATAAAACTGCACCAATATTGCCAGTATACTTTCTTGAGCATTGCTAGTACTTTCATCCAAATTTAGAGAAAATGGAGTCTCCTTTAAAGTTTTAATGATATTTTCCTTAATAGTTTTTGCGAGCCCATATTTCATCTTATAACATGCAGTAGTCCTGGACATTTCCAACGAGTTTAGTGCCATCTGATCGCGGGTCAATTGTTTGCAGAGTTAAATTAAATTGGGAGCTACATTGTAAGAATGAGAATTCTCGGCGAGAAACGAAGTTATTAATACCTCTTGGCGTGCTTTTCTTGTCACTATATCCAATGGCTGAGCATCAGTCTCCAGTAAGTCATCAGTATTTTTTGAATTAGCATAATTACTTAAAGTCATTGAATGTCTAATGCACTTTGAATATTTTATGTGCGTCACAGTTTTAGAATGATTTGCGAAAGCCTTGAATCCTTCCCCACCATACTTCAGCAGTGAGTTTCAAAAAACACAATATGCTTGTCCAGCAACATTTATTTTCTTGCACCTTGTGCCGATGGTATCCTTATTACCATCTCTCCATTCAATCCAATTCCACCTAAATGCATTCCGGACACCTTCTTCTAATTGTATAATATCACTATTTATATCGAGAAATTTCATAATGAAATTCTCTTGTGTACATAAATAAAAAAATATTTCAATAAACGAAACGAAAATTTTACACAGTGGAGAAAAAAAAGTTGAGAAGCGATCAATACAAATAGCTAATATGGCGAAAAATCCCCCTTCTCTACTTATTGGCCAGGAGAAATAAGACCTTTGAACCCAGAGTCACGTGATCGCACATCTAGTCAAACGAAGTCTCTCCCTTTTTTTTTCTGCCGCGCCTACTTGCCGAAAAGAATCCAGAAGAGAATGTCCGAGAACCGGGGGAATGAGTCATAACTCGCAATAAGGAAAGAACAAAAAAGAACTTTGTTCCCCCTTTTCACGCATTATCACTGCCTTTGGAGAAAGAAAGGAAATGTTTTCACCACAAATGCAATAAGAGTTTGCGTTTTCTGCTTTCAAAGCAAACAAAATTACCCAGATCAAAATAAATAATTCATTATTATTCCTACTTCCTTTTGAATGACGATCCCTGGAATTTCCGGGTATCGAAGTTCAAAATCCCCAGAATTCTGGGGTTCACAAACACCCCTGAATATACATCCAAACTGATATCAGATACATTAAAAGCTAGCAGAAATTTTCATGTATAATGAATGTGGAAGGCAACCTTCTGTATAGAATTTTCTGGCCTTAACGCCGAGAGGGTTAAATAAAGAGCGATCTGTTCTTTAAAACTTCGACCAGAACGACAGGCAGAATTTCACCCAAATTCGCTGTTGACGGGAAAATACATAATTACCTTAAAATACGAACACAGTACTACCACTTGGTTTCACTGTGAAGGTTATTTTGTCAATGCAAGTAAAATGATTATTATGACTTATTTCAGATACATACTGCTTAGCTAGCATTTGCAATATATCTTCAAAGGGGGGGGGCAAGAATTTATTGAGCAACACATAATGTTCTCTGCTATGGCAGATTTTGAATTCATCATCTCTGGTACTGCAATTCTGTACTTGAAAACTTCCCATGCTCAAGATTAAGAACAAATCTGCAATAGGTAGATTCTAGCAACAGACAGATAGAAATTTGTGGGTCTTTTACCATAATTTATGGCATCTGCAGTACATCCTGGATCAGTATAACTAACAAATACCATAGAATATTTCATGTAAGCTGCTTATGCTAAAAGAAATTATCACATAGTCTCACTACTTACATAACTAAACCAACTGACACAGGATTTCACTATATTCCAGTCTTCTATACCTTTCAATTGGACATGCCATATACTAAAATTAAAGCTTGGGCCCCATGACTGGATTGGAACTAAAATACAGCAGCAAATAATAATAGAAAGAAAATGACTAAATTTCATTTTAGAAAACATTAGTTTCCATAGTAATTAACATTTTAAAGTCTATTAAATAGATAAATATTTCAATTATATATTACAAATAATGCAGTACACTCCCAATTAACTAAAGAAGGATCAATCAGGTTTTATCTAGAAAAAAGTTAAGTTTGTTTATTGTTGAATGATTGATTTAAAAAAACATCAGAATAAAGGAAAATTTCTTTTGGATATAGAAAAAGGAGAAGAAAATGCATGGCATAACAGCAATTATAGCAAATGATGTCATGGAATTGTTTTAACCTATAAAACTATCCATATACACGTAGAGTAATTAAGTAATTTTTTAAAGCTAGAAAGATGAAAAATGAGCAATCGCCTTTGCCGGGAATCGAACCACGGACCTCTCGAATACCGGCCCAGCGTGCAGAACCACCACACCATGAAGACACACTAGGAAGACAGGAGAAATACGTTATATACCCCTTTTTAAAAGGCAACTGGGGTTTTTAGGGGACCCAATCACCAAATCCTGGGTGTGGGAAATCCTCATCCAACACTCTTTTAGTTCGGGCGCCACTGTAGAGACATTAGGTAATTTTTGAAAGCAAGAAACATGAAAAAATGAGCAATTGTCTTCATCGGGAATCGAACCATGGACCTCTGGAATACCGGCCCAGCATGCAGAACCACTACACCACGAAGGCACGTTTGGAAGGCAGGAGAAATACATTATATACATAATTTGGAACATATAAACATTGTTAAATGATTCAGTAAAAATAAATAAAGTGTACAACCATTAATCATCTGTTTCTGATTGACTCCTATTGAAATACAATAGTAAGATAAACAAAAATACTGTCTACTGTCTTCTGTTTTGAAGGTGTGGTCTTGTTTTGAACGCAGATTTAATTTACATAACCAAATAAGTGTACTCTAAACTGCTAAAAAATGCAGATAAATTACGAATGGTATTTTTCTATTCATTATAATATGGTCTACTCTTCTTTCCTGCATTGTTTTTAAACTGCTGTTAGATTCATTGTGTTTTTGGGTTACCCATGGATGTCGTCTCTGGTTAATTGGGAGTCTACTGAACTTACATACTTCAATCCAGAATTTTACTTTGGAAACAGTACATACCAAAATTAAAAACATCAAAAACCTTTTAAATATTTATTTTAATAAGATTGGCTACAGATAAACCTTACAAGTGACAAAAAAGAACTAATAAAACTGTATTATACCAGATTTGACATCCTCACTCAAACAACTAGTTTGACAGGTTAATTAATACTTCAGTAATTATTTACATAGTTATAAATTACATAGTCATATTTAATTAGCTTTCATTAAAAATTCCTCTCTACAGCAGATATCTTATTTGTTCAGTAATAATTAATTAATTTATTCATTACCAAAGCAACTGTCAAAGTATACACTACTGAATAGAAATGCTCAAAAACTAAAAAATTAAGAATGACTAATTTATATAAAAACTTTCATATTCAATCCAATTCAGGAAAAACTGCAATCAGCATGAATATATTACTCTTACCATTAAGTAAATGAACTAGTAATTTATCAATTAATATAATATTTTCTAGTTACTACAATATGAATTTCACTAGTGAAATGAGACTGTCAGCTGCATTCAAAGACAGAATGGATAAATTGCAGTACAATAGAACATACAACCAGAGATTATAATAATCCAAGTAAGATGAGTTTAATTTCATTAAAAAGCATACAGTATCAAAGCAAATATCATGATTTGTGAAACTTTAAAGATTTAATAATTTCTCCCTTTTTTTTTTTTAAATATTTAAATACACCATCTAAGTCTTTGCAATGTATGCCTTGCACACACACGAAAAAAGGGACAGTTTTTTTATCTCGTGTTCTACTGGACTGGTTGTCAAAATTTAACTTGCATTTCCCATGTCTCGAAAGCACGATTTTGAATATATATTAGATTTACATATAGCATTGTTCTAACACAGGTATTTTGACACAAATCAGATCTGATATGATGTACCAATTGTTTTCCATATTTTGGTTCTATGACTCCAATTATGCCTAGATGCTAAATTTTCTAATTTTTGGTGAGAAATTTATGGATAAATTATAAAATTTATCTTGGCGCATTTCTTTTCAGTTTGTGCCAAGAATCGTGAATTTCTTAATTTATAGCAACTTATTTTCCATTGTGCACAAGCAGAAAAAAGGTCATCGTTCATACGTTCAAATAATTTTAACAAAGTGTGTGAGCCACATTTGGCATCATTATTGCTTAAACCAAATTTCAGAATGTACCAATATGTAAATTCCCATACATCTTTGCAAATTTTGAATAAAAAACTCTAAATTTTTGCAGGTATGCTTCGAAATACATCTACGATGGTAAAAATTTTATAGGTTACAATTCAAAGTAAAAAAAAAAAAAAAAAAAATTATGAAAATTATTTCAAAGTACAAATTTAAAAGTAAATCACAAAAAATGGGCAAATTTTATTTGTAATGAACCTAAATTTTTAAATGTGAAAGGAAGAATCAAATAAAAGTTTAATAAAAAAAAACGATATTAATAAATATATACCAAATTCAATTCACATGGAGGAGCTAAAATTCTGCGAGCTAATTTTTTAAAAACTGCTGAGATTTTTACAAAACTTGGCACTTCGACATAATTTGAGTCGCAGAACTGAAATATGGAAAAAATTGGTATGTTATTTCAGAAAAAGTCAGATTTTGTGTCAAAATACCTATGTTAGAACAATAATACTATATATAAATCTAATATATATCCTAAGTTGTGCTTTTGAGACATGGAAACCAAGTTAAATTTCGACAATCGGTCCAGTAGAATGGGAGATAATAGAACTGCCCTCTTTTTTGTGTGTGCAAGTTGTACAGCAAAATATAATGACAACAGAGTAAGAATTCTTCCAACAAAACTTGAGAGTACTAACTGAATTGTAGATTTCATCAAAAAAACTTCCATCTACTGCAACAAGAAAAAATAATAAATTCTTTATCAGTTGTAAAGACCATTAGGGTTTTCTTAAGTAAGGGAAGATGATAAAATCAAATGTATCCTTGCTGGGATTTAAATGACAGATCTTCTGACTGTCAAAGCATGACAAGAAAATATGGTGTTTCCTTACAATATAAAACATTTATTCAATAGGAACAATATTTTTAAATAACTGAATTTCCTGTGTAAAAGCAGACTGCAAGAAACAAACATTAATATTTAGCATAATACTATAGTTTCAAAATATCAAGAAAAAGAAAGGAACTATGTAACTCAATTTCAAAAGTGAAATGGATAGTGGAACTAAAAGATCTCATGACAGATATTTCCTGAATCATTTTCTTTTCAAGATGATACACGAAGATGTCAGCAATATACCAAAACCACACACACACACACAAAAAAAAAAAAAAAAAAAAAAAAAAAAAAAAAAAAAAAAAGTGCATGTGAAGATTAAATCACAATATACAGAAAATGAAATATTCAAAGTATTGTATGTAAATGGAATTCAAAAAATGCTTTTAAAAGTAAATCTTTAGCAAGGAAAATAACATACATTGAAATACTTAAGAAAATTAAATATTTAAGTCCAAAATATTGATGACTAGATGAGCACAAAAGAAAATATATTATAAAAAGCTTAAACATACCAATTTTAATATAACGACAAGCAAACATATTTTCACCAGCAGTATGTTTCAGGTTAAAACTCTCTGTCTGGTTGTTATTCTTTAAACCACTGGGAAAAACAAAAATAATTGGAATTAATTTTTCAAAGAACTTCAAGAGAAAATTTGTCAGCAAAAGATTTTCACAAAATGTAAATATATAACATACATCTTTTTGTATTTAGATATGACTTACCTATACAGCAATTCTATCATGCTGTCATCAGAAAGGCCTCCATACACTTTAAACTTTTTCATGTTACATACATGACTTTTTTCATATTTTCCAAAACTGATAACTTGAACAACAGCTGGGTTGAATAATTTAAGAATTAGGAACTGAAAAAGAAAAGGAAGAATAAAACAACATAATAAACTTTTTAAATTTTAACATACAATATTGAAAAAAATATGGCAGCTTTTATCTATTAAAATAGCAACTATTTTTCAAAATAGTATTCCTATATGAATTTTTAAAATAAAAAGGTACTTACGTATTATCGCAACCAGGTTGGCACGATTTGCAAGTTTGAGTAAAAAAGTATGAATAGAAAGAAAATGTACATTTATTAATTACAGATAATTTTTAATACAGTTTTTTATATTATTTTGTTTTAAAATATAAAATAGCAATTAAACCCTTCCGGTTTCAAATTTGAATAAGTTGCAGAATTATTTTTTCGGCGGAAATCTTTTGGCTATTGCTTTTAGCACTGATTGAAAACCGTCTTCGCCACTAACAGACGATTAACGCCATTTTTACAAATAAACTTTCATCTATTTCCACAATAAGTCCTTTGCCACCTAATTGCTTGCTTTCTTTTTCATCCATTTCAAGGGCATATATCTCCCGCATGTAATTATTCCAATCTATAACAGTTTTGTCAGCACTTCCCATCTCTTCTGCAGAAAATTTAATTGAGGTTAACTCTTTACATCAACAATAAATGAAGCGCACCGCTGTCACAAATGAAATTCGGCTACCTTCAAACCAATTTCTGGTTCTTACTGTAAACTCACTTCCAAATGTTGATTGCACTCTTCGACGTTACATTTCCAGAAGATTTGCTTTCCAAAATACAGTTTCATTTTATGAGAATTTTTACAAGTACGTTCGTTCGATATAATAGTAGTATAATAGTAACACATAGGGTTGCCGTAAGTAGGGTCGCCAAATTTGGCGATTTATGCAAATTTTGGCCTCGTTGCGCTAATACGTAAGTAAAAAAAAAAAAAAAAAAAAAACTAAACTAAATTTACCTTATTTTGGCACACTAATTACATGAATGTATACCGGAATTTAAGGAGAAAAGATTTTTTTCAGATATGGATGCCAAATTAAAACTAAGAGCCGACATTTACATTAACTCACTTTACAAAATTTAAGTAGAGACTAGCGGGCAGACCTGCCAGCTGAGCAGACAAGCCCGCCAGCTTGATACACATTACACATGCAGAAAATCACGAAAACACCCATGCAGCCAGCCCGTTCACCGGGATTCGAAAGTTGGACAGAACTACTAGTGTTCAGTGACTTTACCCGGGCTGTGTCTGCTTTATTCACGTATGCATCTACAAGATACTGGATACATGTTACACATGCGAATAATCCCGTAAACACCCATACAGCCAGCCCGTTCGCTGGGATTCGAAAGTTAGATGGAACTACCAGTGTTCAGCAACTTTACACGGGCTGTGCCCGCTTTATTCAGGCATGCATCCACAGATACTGCATACCCGTCACACATGCGGAAAATCACGAAAATGTCCATGCGGCCAGTTATAGCACACTTATAAATGATATTGAATAATACAAATTAATACTAATTAACACATTCATACCACATTGAGAAGTAAATTAGAGCTTAATGAATAATACTATTTGACATACTCATTGAATGACCCTAATTGCTTAATGGGTAATACAAATTGATACTAACTGATGCATTTAAATGGCATTAAGTATAATAATAGTCAGCACTATCGTAGAAAGGACACAGTAATTAATTGTGTAATAACACAGAATTAATTGCTTAAACAATGATACTAACAAAAGCATTGAATGATTACTTAGCTCAATATCCCAAATAAGCATGCTGCTTTATGCTACTAAAATTATTAATTTGGGGTACTTAAAGTTGCTTAGTTAATCAGATTTAAAAATCACGAAAATGCACTAAGAACTCGTATCTTGGGAACCAATCATCCGATAGGCTCCAAATTTGGAAACCTACAGCTTCGAGATGTTTAAATGAGGAATGGTTTTGGTTCTAAGTGGATTGACAAATTAGACGATTAATTAGCATAATGACTAAAATGCTCCACTACGTTAATTTCGCGTCTTGCGAATGGCCTTGATGATTCTAACCCTGGACCGGATACCAGCTGACCCCCCCCCCCCACAAACACCCGTGGCTTTGGAATCGCAGCCTGTCAACAAAGACTTCGCGAGGGAAGGAAAAAAAGTACAGTCAAAAGTCTTTAATCCAGATTCGTTGGGACTTCGGCAATAACAGATTATCGGTTTTTACGGATTATAGATCATCAATTTAAATCTGGTAAGATGGCAGGCAGAGATTATAAAGTTAAAAATATGAAACCGTAATTTATGAAATAAAGAGCAATTACGATCTAAAGGGTATCAAAATTTACAAAAAAAGCTTAATATTTATTTGTTTACTTTATTAAACATTTCTTTCAACATGCGCATGCGAAAGGATACATTACGCATAGTCAAAATTAGAAAATTGCAACCAGAAAACTGTTTGATGTATTTGTGATATTTATAATGATGAGGAATTTGATTTAAATCATATCAAAGACGGAGTACATCAAGATGAAATACTACATTTAGTACGGAATTATAAGCCGAATAAAATAAAAACTATTGGCCCTGAAGATAAGGATAGTGCTGACAGATCAACTTCCAGTTCAATGTGTGCCGCGACGTCCCCCCCCCCCCGCAGAGCAGCGTGAAATTGATAAACAGATTTCGGAATGGTTAGAGAAACAATGGATATGACTTTATCCATTTTTTGCAGCAATTCCACTTTTTGTTTGATGGACATCAAAACATGGTTTCGCTTTGTAGATCCTTTGGCAGCTCCAGAATCATAAATTCTTTTTGACATAATCGAATGTTCAAGCTTACTTTTATAAAATTGCTCTAACAATCTGCAAAAAATAATAAGCTGGATCCAATTCGAAGATTAAGGAACAACGCAATCTGCAACATTAACTGAAATAGATAATTAGATAATTTTAGCTTAGCTTATACCGTCCATTATACATTAAACGCGCATGCATAAACATATTATGCACATGCGTAAACGCATTATGCACTTACGCATGCGCAGAAAGTTTGTAGCTTTGAGGTACGGATTAAAGACTTTTGACTGTATTAGGTTATTTTCAATTAGCCTGCTAATTAGGCTCCTAATTCACAAAACAGTGTGCAATCAAGGGCATCCGTCATATGAATATCTATCATGCACAGTTTTCAAAATTTCAAAGAAATTGGCTAATTAGTTAAGCAAATGAATTTTTGTTTCTTTTGCACTGTTGGAAATTTTCTGGGAAAGAAATTTTACATTTCTTTAAGATTAGATTAAAAGCAGTTGTTCCCTTTAGCAATTCTGCAATAAAATTATGTACTCCTGTAAAAATGTCTACTAGAAATTTTTCCATTGTAGGGAAATCCCATAAGTGCAAAATTTAAAAGCGAATTTACAACAAAAAATATCACAGTTTATCAATAAAAACCGTTAAAAGTTTGAATACAATAAAACAAATGCATAAGAAAATGGTGACACTGCTTAAGTGAAAAAATGTTTAGCATACACTACACACAGTTGGCTGCCACAGTTTGGCGCATTTGGAAAATTTGGCAACTTCTACAAGGATGGCGTGATAATACATTAGTATTACTGAAATGTTTAATTATAAATAATACAAGCAAATAAATACTCAGTTTTTTTTGCGTGTAAATTTTAATTCTTGTTAGGTCATAAATGCTTCATTATTTCATAAATCTATTTCAAATTTTAAATTTTATAGTTTCTACATGTCATCGTACTAGATTTAAACTGATGATTTAATATCCAGAAATATCCCAAATCTGGAATCGCTGAAGTCCTGACGAGTCCAGATCCTAGACTTTGTTCTGTATTTATTCTTCCGCCATATGCATTCCAAACAGAAACATTTTGATTACCTTCTGTTATATGGACCAGATTCAGAAATATATGTATGCATATATGTTCTCATGTATGTATGGTTGCATGTGCTCATTTATGCATGTATATATGTACGTCATATGTGTATGCACACATATACTTATATATAAATGTGTATACATATGATGTATTTCTGAATCTGCTCCCAATAATAGAAGAGTACCACTTAATATACGCAACAAAAAATCTTCCATTGAAAACACATCAACAACACTAATGCCAGTGAAAACTTGTTCCTTTTTCTTTCTAATACTTTGTACATAAAATTATACAAAATGTATGAAAAGACGGCAAAACTTATGAAATGCAATCCCTATCATTTATACACAAATCACCATGCTAGAACAAATTCCAAAATTCAGCATATACGCTTCAAAGAAAAATATATGGGGAATATATATATTATTACGGGTTTTGTAGTTATTTAGCTATTTTTAGTAGAATTTGTAATTAAATTATTTTATATTCCCGTGCAATGCAGCACGAGGCTTATTTGAAGAGAAAGCTACGCTTGAAAAATTAAAATACAGGAGGACATGCATTTAACATTTTTAATAAACAGATATCTGCGTTTCTTTCCCTACAATGGAAAAATTTCTAGTAGACATTTTTACAGGAGTACATAATTTTATTGCAGAATTGCTAAAGGGAACAACTGCTTTTAATCTAATCTTAAAGAAATGTAAAATTTCTTTCCCAGAAAATTTCCAACAGTGCAAAAGAAACAAAAATTCATTTGCTTAACTAATTAGCCAATTTCTTTGAAATTTTGAAAACTGTGCATGATAGATATTCATATGATGGATGCCCTTGATTGCACACTGTTTTGTGAATTAGGAGCCTAATTAGATATTAATTAGAGCAAAAGAGTACAATTACCAGATATCTGGTAATTGTACTCTTTTGCTATCCAGATTTTTTTTTTTTTTTTCATTTGCTAGTGCATTAACACTTTCTCTTTAAAAAGGCTTCTCTGTCGCTACGCCCTCTTTCTTGTTGAAGGGAGGGGATATGTAAGAAAAAAGAATATATTTAAGAATATATAAGATTAAATGGTTGATCTTTACATTATGGTAACTTGGCGTTTTTTTGGCGAAAATTTAGCGACCAACTCTCCTACAGCAACCCTCTATTTTTTTTTTCCCGCCACCATTTTGTCTTTACGAAGTAAAGACATGTTTCTTTTCTTTTTATCTACTGAACACTTCTTCCAACAATCTACTAGCCGAATTACACTTATGCTAGAAATTTTATCTAACAAAACTGCTTAATCCTGACTAATAGTCACTGCAAAATTGGGAAAAAGTGCACAATACCATACTCCTTACGCGTTTTTCAAAATAACACATACACATAAACCATGTACATGCCGACTTATTTTTTACTTAAAAAAACATCCCAGAATTACACAAAAATGGCATTGTGCACACTCTTCACTATATCCATGTACACCGCTTTTTTCTCATAAATTAGAAAAATTTCACGAAAATACATGACAATTTTCTGAATGTTTAAACCCGGTAAAAAGAACATATATGAAATTACCTGATCGCGAAAAAGTTTATACCCTTTCCAAATATGAACATTTCCACATATAAAATAAATAAAATATCCAAAAACTTTTACCTCTAAATCATCTATTATATTATACACGTCACCAACGAATTCATACCGCAAGCATTACAAATACTTAGTGTAAAATATTTAAATTATTTCCATGCATGTTTACTTCAACTTAAACGTATACCAAATTCCTACAAACATAAAATTCACAAAATAACTATCATTTAATTAAAATATCACTAAACCATGTACACGTTGACTTATTTTTACTTAAAAAAACATCCCAGAATTGCACAAAAATGGCATTGCGCACACCCTTCACTATATCCATGTACACTGCTTTTTTCTCATAAATTAGAAAAATTTCACGAAAATGCATAACAATTTTCTGAATCTTTAAACCCGGTAAAAAGAACACATATGAAATTACCTGATCGCGAAAAAGTACATACCCTTTCCATATATGAACATTTCCCCGTATAAAATAAATAAAATATCCAAAAACTTTTACCTCTACATTATCTATTATATTACAAACGTCACTAACTAATTCATACCTTTACTTCATTACAAATGGTTACAAATACTTAGTGTCAAATATTTAAATTATTTCCATGCACGTTTACGCAAATTACTTTACTTCCACCTTACATTTAGAACAATGCATAAAAATAATATCCTCAAATAATTAAAAATACTAACTTATCTATTCTTCTTCAGAATCTTGATTACGTGTCCGATAAACTTTTCTTATTTCTGTTTCAGGATCTTTAAAATCATATTTATAGTTCACACCAAGGTACCAGGTAAAATAAATAACTTAATAAAACATCTTTACTTCTATCTCGCACAACCTTAAAGAAACACTTATTACCCCTTTCAATCCCACTAAATACCCATTTCGAATTCACTTCAGTTAGGGCCATGGAATCCAAAAATTAACAACCACTGTTTCACACAACACAGAATAAAGGCAAATACAAAATTTCCAGATTTTTTCCCGATTTCCCCCTTTTCCGATTAAAGAACCATAATTCGTCCATTAATATCACATGATCTCTCATTTCCCTCACACAAAATAATGCGTAATCGGAACTGAGTACTGCTCACATTATTACCAAAGTCCCAGGTAGTAACCTTTATCGCCTCCAAAATGTCGCCAAACTACCAGTTACCATATTGTAAAGATCAGCCGATTAAATTAGCAACACAAATTTCTCTTCTCTATTCTAAAAATAGTAATCCCTCTCTGCACAGCATCATTTCGAGACTATTCTATGTCATATAATTCTTACGTAATTATGATGATGTAAATGGAACTTAAACTCAATCAGCCAATAGTAATTTTAGAGCAATATTAACTGTCCAATCAGAATGCTTTGAGAACCAAAACTAACTCAGTCTGAATAAGATTTCATCTTGAACATACGCACTTGTTTTCCACGCTTTGGCCTAGCTACGCTGCTGTCTGTCTGCTCTGCTTTCTTGCTACAAAATTATCAAAAATGTAAGCCCTTTAGAACAGCACATTTAATGTGCCGACTTGTGTGTAGATGCAACATGTTGCTGAAAATAAAACTGAAGATTTAATCAGCATTCGCCTCCAATTTCCTAGTCATTATGTATCAACACTACTACGACATCAAAATTCCTGCTTCTGAATATGAAGCAGACTCATTATTCAGAATTCCTGTTTCTGAATAATAAGTCTGAGTTTGTATTTATTACATATAGATAGATAGATACAGGGTGTCCCCAAAACATTGACCTCTGCTTTACTTAAATGTGATCGTAGACATACAATATAAATTACAAAGTTATGGAAAAAAAGGTACAGAATTTTATGAAATCGATTAAAGCTTTCAAGGAATTAAATTTAAAGAAACACAAAATTTACATTTTTATACAGCCCCCACGCAGAAAAATTCTCAATAGGAAAAATGTGGCCCATACACTAATAAGGTCATGTACAAAATTTCAGCATTTTATCAAAAAAAAAAAAAAAAAAAAAAACTGCAGAGATATGAAATTACATAAATGGCTCATATCCAGGCATTTTCTATGCCTGAATATGAGTTTGATAAGCATAGTTTTGTAAATTTGAAATAAAATTAAAGATACAAGCCATATTTTATATGCTTATGATACATTTCCACATCCCGTCATCTGCAATCTAGCTGTAAGTATTTCCATTTTAATTTATGATCAACCCCTTTCCAACTTTGTTTAAACATATTTTGCAAATTTTTATGATTAAATGCTGAAATTCTGTACATGAGCTTATCTGTGTATGGGGCATATTTTGCTAATTGAGAATTTTTCTGTATGGGAGCCATATAAAGATGTAAATTTTGTATTTATTTAAATATAATTCCCTGAAAATTGTAATTAATTTCATAAAATTCTGTACTTTTTTTTACGTAATTTTGTAATTTATATGATATGTCTATGATTATATTTTAGGAATAAAAACTGAGGTCAATATTTTCGGAATACCCTGCATTCCCGAAAGAAATATATATTGATGATAAGGCTCTTTTACTTTTCAATCAAAATAACCTTCAAGTAAATAAAAAAAACATTTCAAATACCTGAGGAGGATTATTAGATTCTGATGACCATCGAGATGTACCGTCTTTTGGTTCATCTGTTAATATATTTCTAAAAGTAAAGTAAAAAGAAAACAAACCTTTAATTTTTCATATATATGTAAAATATCTAATATGTAAAATATAAAATATCTAATATCTATCTTTCAAATAATAAATTAATAGCCCTCTTACTTACCGATGAAATCTGAACCCAACACCTATACATTAAACTGTCATGTGATCTGAAATGGAAGGTATAAAAACTTAATTATGTCGCAACTTTCTCTTCTTCGCCTTTCCCTTCTGCTTCTAGACACTTGTGTCACCTTGCCACTATCTACATAAAAGTGGATTATCCGGTCTGCACCTCAAAGCAGAAGTATCACTGGAGATTGCCACTATCTACACAGAGTTTACTTTTCTAATTTTCGTCCTTTAAGATGTAATCTACCAAATTGGGGGGGGGGGTGTATAGTGCACCCACAGTGATAATGTGCATTACCATAGAATAAAATTATTTGTGGAATTTAGGCCATGTCTGCAAGTTTTTTTGGTTTATGCATCCATCGTTCTAACTACGCAATAGAAATTTCTTCAAATTATAATGCTGAGAATCACCGCCAATCTGTTTCAACTTTCTTTCACCAAGTCATCCTATACAATAACAACCCAGTCTTATTACAATAATGCAGCAGTTATATATATATATATATTTACTAAAGGACTATTGATTATATTATCTCCCAATATTAATTTTAGTAGAAGTATCTAAAAAGAGTGAACCCAGAAGTAGGAAGTTTAATTCCGAAAACTGATTTAACGTAACTTGAATATAAATTGTTAAAAATGTTTTACGGGGACTTGAATTAAATCATGAATAACAAAATTTCAAACTTTGAAAAATAAATTAAATTAAAAGCAAGTAATTATTGCTAATGATCGGAAATTAGTTGACTTTTTAAGGGGAAAAAACCAACTCCCGTTCAATGAACAATAATTAATAAATACGAAGGTGTTTCGTCTTTTACTCAAGTAATAATGGTGATGCCAAACTGGCAAATTAAGTTAGGCCAAATAGTTCCGTGAAGTGAAGGTATTTAGAACCAAAGTAGAGTACCAAAGAACTCATTCTGAATTAAGCATTTTCGTTAATACAAATTTTGAGTGAAAAGCAATTTATGTAGTAAAATTGGTAAAATACTTGAGTAATTGTCCCCCTTCATATATACAGTCAAAAGTCGTTAATCCGGACTCGTCGGGACTTTGGCGATTCCGGATTATAGATCATCAGTTTAAATCTGGTAAGATGGCATGTAGAAATTACAAAATTAAAAATATGAAACCGTAATTTATGAAATAAAGAACAATTATGATCTAATGGGTATAAAAATTTACAAAAAGAAAAAGCTTAATATTTATTTGTTTACTTTATTAAACATTTCTTTCAATATAAGTTTCTTGGTTTCATGTGATAATACTTTCTCTTTAATTCTATTAAACAGACATAATTTCTTGTTTAGTTACAAAGTTCCGCTGTTCAAGTCCTATAATTGATCTGTTGAAAATACCGACTAATTTGTCAATTGAAATTTTTTCGTTTTCAATAACCTCTGTGTCACTTTCTTCACTATCGGAAGTGAATTATAATGATGAGGAACTTGATTTAAATCGTATCAAAGACGGGATGAAATACTACATTTAGTAAGGAATTATAAGCAAAATAAAATACAAACATCTGCCCTGAAGATAAGAATAGTGCTGACAGATCAATTTCCAATTCATAGCGCGCCGCGGCTGAAATTGATAAACAGATTTCGGATTTCGAAACATACTTTTGCTTTGTAGATCCTTTACATATTAGTAAATATACATCGGAAATTCTATTTGACATAATCGAAAGTTTAAGCTTACTTTTATAAAATTGCTCTAACAATCTGCAAAAAATAATAAGCCAGATCTAATTCAAAGATCAAGGAACAACACAATCTGCAACATTAACTGAATTAGATCATTTTAGCTTAGCTTTTACTGTCCATTACACATTAAACGTGCATGCGCACACGCATATTCGCAGCCGTAAAGGTCTTACGCACACTCGTAAACGCCTATGCGCATGCGCAGAAAGTTTGTAGATTTGAGGTCCGGATTATGGGTGTCCGAATTAACGACCTTTGACTGTATATATGAAGATATTGCATTCAGTTTATAGCAGATTAATATCATATCATCACATTTGAAATAATATACCTTATGAAATGCAACTGTCACTTTCGAACATTTTTCATCAAAAGACCATCAAATTAATATATTAAGAATCAGTGCTTAAATTGTGCTGGAGCCCGGCTTCTCAATTTTTAAGATAAATTACAATTTTAACCGGAGCCCTAAATAAGATGAGCTCCAGTACTTTTTTTTATAAAACTGAACCACAATTTAAAGGAAAAAAAATTAGACTTCCTAACGTTTTAGTTTAACAATAAGCAGACCTTGCAATACTCTATTTTCCTAGAAATACGAACTCATGAGAACATGAGACGTTCAAGTATAAAGTCCCCTCACTCACATGAGGAAACCTTTCCCTTTAAGAAAAGCAATAAATTTGGGAGAGTTTGTTTAGGAACGTCTAAATTTCTCGCTATGCCATTGTAATTAGTGTATTGTTACCGATGCTTACAGTTAGTTATGCTCCCAGGAAGGAAAATTTGTGTTCTTAAATGTGCCTTAAGTGACAGCGAGTACAATAAGAGTGAAATACTGAGATAAACTGCTCAAGCACGTCCTATACACTGTCTTCCCACAGTATCCACTAATGGGGGGGGGGGAACTGTAACCAGCAACTTTACGTTTAGGAGTCTGATTCAGTCCGATTCATTTACCCCTCACACCCATCTGCTTGATGCATGGAAGTAGGAAGTTAACTTACCTTCATGGCTTGATGGCTATAATTATATCAACAGAGAGCCGCGGTCAAAGAAAACGTTCTCTCTCACCAAGATTCCCCTCATTTTTTGTTTCCACCCACTCATACCCTCATTCTGTTTCGCAAAGATGGGCAACTTGATGCCATCATGGATGAATGTATAAGGAATTTGGCAAAGAAGCGGAGAAAACACTGAGTAATGAACCTTAGGCACAGCTTTTTGACTTTGCTACTAACAGGAGCAAGAAACACACTGACGGTATAATAAATTTCCCATTCCTTTGTGCACTATATGCTTAATATGCTGATTAACAGTAAATAAACTTTTTACATTAATCTACTTGTTTGGGAAACCTTTATTATTACCCAGTTTTATTCTCACAGATTCGTCCATAAATTCAAAAGAATTTATGATTTCACTGCTCTGACTTCGGTATGTATTTGCTTAAACTCTTTCCATCGCATACACGCTCTTATAATTAGCATATCGGTCAGTTTTTATTACTTTATTTATTGACAGAAATGCACAAGAAATACGCAGAGTAACACTTCAGGTGCAATGCACTTTTACATAATATTATAAAAGAGAAGTTACGAAAAAAATAATACCAGACAACTACTATCTGAAATAAAACTTAACTAGGCGGGAAAACAGTTAAATGATAAAAATGTCAATTAAGTAAGAACTAACTTGTGCAGAACAGTGATTCGGTGCATTGATCCACAAATCCAGACAGAAGTATTTCAAAAAATTATAACACACACACACACAAAAAAAAAAAAAAAAAAAACAAAAAACAAAAAAAAAAAAAAAATCCAAGCATTTTAAACAATTTAATAACGTAAGTAAATGGACAAAAAAATTATCCATTTAATTACACGGAACTTTTGCTACAGAAATATAAATCTCAGCAGTTTTAGTAAAGCAAATACAGCTCACTTAATCAGAACTAATATTTTAATAATACATAAAAGCTTACTCTGGGACAAATGTAGCAGAATGACTGGAATATTTATGAATACAATATTTTAAAATTGTTTGTTCACCCATCTTTATTTTGGTTTGTAACTGTTGCCAATCAAACGAAATTCATAAAAAGTTTCGTCCATTTCACAACACCCTGATTTGCATTCATATCATTTAAATACCTGTTGTTTAGACAGCAATTCACAAGTTCAATTTTATTTTCCTTGAAACATTCCATAAAAGAAATATTAATCTATTGCGGAAGAATTAAAAATAATTTTATGAATATATTTATCCCTTTTGTGTTCCAGAAAAAGGCATTCAAAATGAAAGCAAATATTTAAAAGGCCTTGAAACAAAATATTTGTTGTCCAGCGGTGTAATAAGCTGCTGAAGTAGTTTTATAAGTAAAATTACTTCAACTGAAGCACTGAAGTTCATATTACGATCAAAACATGGCTGCTGGTTAACGAAACGTCAGCGATAGATGCTATTTAGCATCTTTGCTGAGTGTTGACAAAAGTTTTGTTTACATATTTAAAAAGACATAACTGAATGATGTGAATTTTTCATGAAGAAATACTGTAAAAAGTTTTGATGTGCTTAATTACCAGAATGTTACATTTATATTTCTTTGAAAGCGTTACCATCGTATTCGCAGTGTTTTTTAATCTAGCATTTTTGAGGAGTTATGATTGCCAGTTAGTAATTAATGTAAAAAATCAAGGAGGAGATATCGTTCAAGAAACTATTTCTTCCAACACATCTGCGGATACTATAACATTAGAATTTCAACGTCCTGAAGGAACGTTAATAACACAGTTTATAGATTTCAAATCGGTAATTATTATACAAACTATTCGCAGTATTTTAAGTTGACTCTGTTTCCTGTTTTCTATTAGAGCGTTTAAAATACACATAACAATTAAAGACAAGGAATCCGTAATAGTTCTGTTAAAATTTTAGAGGAATTATCACAGCTTTATCTATTTTAGAGATATAGAGCATAAAATGAGTGGTAAATTGGGTAGCATATAAGAATGATTATGCTAAATTTACTTCATGTGAATGTAACATGATTAATGTGCCATTTTTGGTTTAAGTTTTTAATTCCTTATGTTGTAAATGTGAAGCAGTCGTACTTTTTGGTGGTATTTAAATTTTCAATCCCCCTTTTTTTTTCATTTATAATGTGTTACAATTTGATGTAAAATTATCGTATAGCAAATTGGATTTTAGTTCTTTGTTTTGGAACATAAACTCATTATTACTATACTTCATATCCTCACAATTATATGTTGCTGGTTAAATCTATGTTTACATCAGATTTATGTATTTTATTCATTTACGATTTATTTAGTTCAAATTTGCATCAAGGGGGGAACTGTGTTAAAATTACTTTAAATGTATTTGTAGGAGGTGCAAATTTTCCGTGTACTTGTGTTGGGAGAGGAAGAGAGAGGCCAGAGCCAGTATCAAGTTTTGTGTTTCGCTACACAGCTGAGCAAAAATGACTTTATATCTGCTGATGCTATGTCAAAATTAAGACAGGTATTGTTATTAAACTATTATGATTATCAAGTTTCTTTTAATCATTAATATGTAAGAATGTTGTATTGTTTTGTAGAAACTTAATTTGTGCAGATTTTCAAAAATGAATCAGCGTTTGCTCTTAAAAATTGATCTCCTTGCTAATCATTTTCTCGTACTGTTTTGTTATCAGGACATGATTCAGAAATGTATGTATATATGTAAGCACAAATATATGTGTTCTGTAGTAGAACACAGTCAATTGTATCCATAATGAACAGCTAGAATTTTGATGTCTTAGAATGCTAAGTAAAAGTTTATAATTGGGTGCCCTTTGTTTTTCGGTGCCAGGAAGGCACAATTTCAAGATGGCCACTACACAAAACCAAAATAAGAAGTCAAAGAATTGCACAAACTCTGTGTCCATGTACACATCGATCTCTTTTCACTTAAAAAAAATCCTAGAATTGCTCAAACTAGGCATTGCACACTGCCTTAAATTTGTCCTTGTACACATCAAACTATTTTCATTTAAATAAAATCAGGAAGCTAAAACAAAGTTAAAACTATCATGGTAACCAGAAGTGAGGTTTCATCGCCAAAATTTTTTAAAAAATTTGTCGCTAATCGAAGGGGCACCCAATTCTACAATAGAGCCGAATGCTGAAACGAGCATCCACAATGAATAAGAAATTTGGCAGTCAGGATATATTTAATTCACCTTTTATTTCAGTAAATATGTTGTGGCCGCATTCCAGTTGGCATATTAATTGTGCCTATTCTAAAAAGTTTACATTTTTGATAATTTTGGAGCAAGAAAGAAGCAGCAGACAGACAGCAGTCCAGCTAAGCCAAAGCAGTGAAAGCAAGTACATTCTGTTCAGAGTGAAATCTTAATTCAAAGAGTTAGTTTTGGTTATCAGTGCATTTTGATTGGTTGGTTAATATTGCTGTAAAATTACTGTTGGCTGTTTTAGTTTCATTTAAGTCATCAGAATTATATAAGAGTCATATGGCATAGATTTTTCTGGAAGTGAGGCAGTGCAAATAGAGGTTACTATTTTTAGAATTAATTTTCGCTGCTAATTTAATCTTTTTACATATTCTTTATTTTTCTTACATATCTCCCCTTCAAAAGAAAGGTTGGGACAACAGGGCAGAATAAAAGGCATTAGAGAGAAAGCATTAGTACATGCAGAGAGATAATTTGAAAAAATACAAATCTTAAATTTTGAGTAGAATAATTATTTCCATAGTTGCAAAATATAAACTTCGATAAGATTTTAGAGATTTAAAATTTTTCAGTCCAAACGTCTTTGTTTTAGAGCCCACATAATTAGATTTTTTCAGGGAAGGCTTTACATACAATATCACAGTTGTAAAAATGTTGCACACACATTACGTATTTTGATTAATCATAAATTTCATAATGTTCAAAACATAATTAATTTTCAGTATTATAACTTATATTTTAACATCATAAATTTTATAATAGTATTACTAAAATTATGGTTTTACTGTCATTGTTACATAGCCAATTTTCTTATTTTACACAAAACCAGAAGACCCCCCATTGCTTTCTCTAATTCAAACACTTCCAGCTATTTGGGCATCACCACATTTAACGAACTCATGTACTGAATTTTCATGAGTGGTTAAGGGTTGCTTCTAGCAGTTGCTTATAAAGGTCTCCGGTCCTTGTTTAAAGGCAACTCGCCTTTTGAACTGCACTATACATTCCACTTATAAAAAAAAGTTTACACACTCCATTTATATAAAAATAATAATTATATGAAAAAATTATAAAGTGGGAGCCTTCGAAGTTTATATCTTCTGATATGAGGAGGGTATAAGAACAAATAACAGAGGTTAAAAACGGTCTCTGTTTTGAACCAGCACTCCCTCATCATACTCTTTCCTTACATGCATTTATTCTCTTCTTAGTATTTTTATATTCATAACTATTCTCAGTATTTTAAACATTACATATTTTCTAAATTATATTCAAAACTATTCTGTACCAGTTTTGCAAAATTAACTTATTTATTCTTCAAATAATTCAAAATTCTTAAACTTCAAATTTTTAAACAGTAATGTCATTTCTAATTATTGCTACAGTAATTTTAATAACCTTCCCTAAATAAAATAATGATAAATCTTTAAATTTGTTATTTAATTATGTAAAACACTTAGAAAAAAAACTAAATTTTTAGTATCGTAAAACTTGAATCAATAAAAATGGTACTAAAATTTCTAAAATCTAATATGATTTCAAAAAATTAAATGCCTAAATTTACAAAGAAGTACTTAATCACTTACTTAAAAATCACTTACTTTATAGTTTAGAGTACATCATTTTCAAAATAACATTTAAATTAATCTAATTAATTATTTCACCATAATGAAACATTTAAACATACTCTATTAGCAGAAAATATCAAATAAAATGCGCCAACAAAATTAATAAATGCCAAACCATTAAATGAAAATTTCAGAATACTTGTGTTTTCATTTTTTGAACACTATGCACTATGTTTTTATCTTAATAAAATTAAATTTCAGAAATCTTAACTAAAACTTTTCACACGAAATTTAAAATCACTGAACTAGCATTAGGTTTGTTTCACTGAAATAATGGTAATTCAATATATACTGACCGAAAAAATAGACATTTGGATAAGCATAAGGCCATATATTACAACGCAGGAATCAGAAATGGATAAAAAGGATTTCCCACTCTTCTGCATGCACGAAGTACATGACACTTGATGACCTCTGTAAATTTTCGATGCAGAATGGAAGTATCTCGCATACAGCACTTCAAAATACTTTTCATAAACACAGACTGATGGCTGAAGTATTTAATCATTTTGTAGTTGATTGAAATATACTGATACTTGAGCTTAAAGCATTGATTACTGGCAAAGCATTTAACATAAATTATCACGCAGTCTATTTTTTTGTAGACACTGGCAGAACATGAGAGTGAGATTATCAACACAGAAATTAAAAATGGGCATGGCACAAACTTGCATCAAAATTCGTCTCATTAGGTATGCAGAAAAGAGTGGTAGATGTGGCACAGGTCCAATCCTGTCGATTTTGCCGTAATAGATTCTGTAGTAGAGCACAGGCAGTTGTATATGTAATGAACAGCTAGATATTTGATGTCTTAGAATGCTGAAACAACGATCCACAATGAATAAGAAATTTGGCAGTTAAGGTATATTTAATTCAACTTTTATTTCAGTAAACATGTTGTGGTCACAATCCAGTTGGCACATTAATTGTGCCTATTCCAAAAAGTTTACATTTTTGATAATTTTGTAGCAAGAAAGAAGCAGCAGACAGACAGCAGTGCAGCTAAGCCAAAGCGGTGAAAGCAAGTGCATTATGTTCAGAGTTAAATCTTAATTTAGACTGACTGAGTTTTGGTTCTCTATGCATTTTGATTGGATGGTTAATATTGATGTAAAATTTCTATTAGCTGTTTAAGGTTTAGTTTCATTTACATCATCAGAATTATGTAAGAGTCATATGACATAAATTTTTCTGGAAATGACGCATTGCAAATGGAGGTTACTTTTTTTTATAATACAGAAAGGAATTAATTTTTGCTGCTAATTTAATCTTTTTACATATTCTTTATTTTTCTTACATGTATACATACGCACATACATACATGCACACGCACATACATTCATACATTTCTGAATCTGGTCCCGATAACAGTACCCATCTTCCTCCTAATGTCTGGGAGCTTTTTTTATGATGTCATTCTATAGCAAAATTTTCAGTTGTATATTTTTTCCTTCATCACAAAAATTTACATGATAATTTTACTGCAAGGCTAAATCAAATTATGTTATTTCTATTTGCATTAAAAAGTGTATTTTATGGAAGAATGAATACACACTTTAGAGCTTAAAAAGTATAAAATTATCATCTGAACTTTTAGGTAGCCATAACATGGAACTCCTTAATAAAATCTCTGTTCCAGCAAGCATGTGTGAAGGAAAGTCTAAAAGAAGTATTTGTCTTTCTCACTCTTTCATGCAAAGTATTAACGTAACATATATTTGTTTCAGACCTTACATTTTGTCCTATCGTTAGGAATATTGATACTATCAAATAGTGATCAGATTTTGATTTTGTCAACCATTCTAAATGATGCAAAAGCAGAACATAATTACAAATATTATCAGGATAAAAAGATTAAGGTTTAATATAATTTGAATGACTGCTCTTTATTTGCCATCCATCTCATAAGAAATGCTACGTTACTAATATTTTTCGGTGAGTCTTTACATTATGGTAACTTGGCGAAAATTTGGCGACCAACCCTGCTACAGCAACCTGCTAGTTTTGTTTTGGACGCCATTTTGTTTTCACGAAGTAAAGGAATTTTTTTTTTTTTTTTTTACCCAACATTTTTTTCCAACAATCTGCTAGCCGAATTATGCTTATACTAGAACTTTTATAGAACAAAAATGTTTAATCATGACGAAGATTAGGTGCGAAATTGGGAGAAAGTGCAGAATCACAAACTGCTTCCCACGTTTTTAAGAATTGCACATACATGGTATCCATGTACATGTCGACCTATTTTCACTTAAAAAAAAATATCCCAGAATTGCACAAAAATGGCATTGTGCACACTCTTGACTTTATCTATGTACACATCGTCCTATTTTCACTTAAAAAGTCAAAGAAAATTGACAAAAATCCAATTCTTCTTACTCTTGTAAAAAGCACCAAACAAATAAGTGGGCGATTCTGCACTTTAGCAGCGAAATTGTTTCTAAGCGCTTATTAGCTAAAATCACAATCGGAATTTTCCGAAAAATGTCACATTACATGTCTCATAATCTCTCATTTCTCTGAGACGACATTCAAACTGTGTACTTCTCAGATTATTGCTAAAGTCCTACCTTTATCGCCTTACCAAAATGTCGCCAAACTACCTGTTACCACATTCTAAAGATTAGCCATTTTTTCTTGTGTCAAACATAATATTATATTATTACGGCTATTTTTGTACTATATTTCCATTGTTATAATTTCCTATCATTGAAAATAATCCTGGTATTTTCTTGTATTTGAAGACACATGCTATTGTTCATAGAAGTATTTTGTTGTTTATGCATGTTGTTATGTGTTTGAGATCAAGCATAAATTGCACTTTGTAGTCAGAGCCATTCCATGCGAGTGTGTACATTATGTCCTACTAAAAGGTGCCTAAGTAGAAGGAATGCATTTCTATACAGTAAATCAGTGCTGGATGAAGATATTCTTGCATCATGAAATTACTATTTAATGTTGTTTTGTGGCACATTTGACACTTCATCAAACCTAATTTTTTTACCTCAATAGCAGCTCTTGTAAGCTGTTTCTAAATTCGGTAAGTACAATACAAAGTGGGAGATCTGGAATGGTTGCGACTTTGTTGATTCTGTATTGTGGAAGTTTTCAGACTTTGTACTAAGATGACTTGTAGACATGAAAACTTTGAGGCTTCACGTAATGTTTAGTCAGATAGAAAAATGCTAACCTCTCCACAGTAGAGATGGGCAAAACTGCTCTTTTATCGGATCATATCAGAGCTGTTCTCTCGCTAAACCGGATCAGTTCTTTTTTATCATTCGCTATTCACAAACTATGATGAAAAGCATTAGGACTGAGGAGTGAATCGAGAGTGATTGAGCAAATAGAGGAATGAATCAAACAAGCAATGGGACTGAAATAATTGACTCGGTCAAACCCTAACTCCCTGAACTGTGTCTTTCAACTGTAGTTTTGAGATTCTCTAAAACCTTCTTTCTGCATAGAACTACCAATTCTAGAATAAGCAAAATTAAAAAAGTTGGAAGTGGTAAAAATTAAACTTTCTTTTAATGTGGAAGAAAAAACATTCTTTTCTCCCCTAAAATGGAAATCGAACTTTCCTGGCATGCTTCATTCTTTTTTCATAAATCGGGCATTCACTTGTTCAGTAAAGTGAATCACTGTGCGCATCTGTATTTCAGGCATGCTTCTAACAAGAGCTCTTCATGAACTTCAAAAGAACTATCACTCTGTTTTCTGTAATTAAAGTTCATTTGCTCGTTAAAGTGAATGAATTTTTTTAATCAGTTTCAGACCAAATTGCCCAACTCTACTCCACAGGGTCACAGCCAATGCCTATGCAAACCAAGGGGAGGATTAAGAGTGACAATAATTTTGAAATTTAGAAGAGCACCAAGCAGCAAAAATCAAGGATGGCAAAATTTTCAGAATTTAGCAGATATACTAGGTACCAAAACTTAGAGATAGCAAAATTTGTAGGATTTAGGAAGGGTTATTAGGCAACAGAATTTAGAACCCATAGACTGGCAAACTGGTGGTGACCACTGGGTAGATGCCCAAATTCATTTTGAAATTTATTGGAGCTTGCTTTATAAATGCCTTAAAAAAGGGGAAAATCACATAAATATTAAAAATTTTCAGAATCTTGTGCTAAGCTAGGAGGAAAATATATGAGTAAAAATGGCATCTATTATTATTATTATTAATTGAGATACTCGATTTTCTTATATACGTTCATTATTAAACTCGCCGTTTAATGAACTCAGCCACTTATTACATTCAAATTTCTAAGAACCTAAACAAATACATACTAATCAATAGAAAAAAACCTCATTTATTAAACTCTTCTTTGCTGCTTATTAAAATCAGAGTGGCAAAAGACTGCCTCTTGAGTGCCGGAATATCGTAATTGTACCTATCGAAGGTTTTTGTAGTTGTATCCATTTAACATATTGTGGACTGTGGCTTTATGTTTGAAGTGTGTATTGTTTTAGTAAAACAGGTTTGTTTGACCAGTATTTTCCTACTCCACGAGTACTTGTACCTGTGAAACACTATTTTCAGAGTTCTTTGTTGGCACATGCTTCAGAGTGGCAGCATTTCCTTATCTTACGGTTAACAAAAGAAGTTCTCTATAGTCATTGTAAATGAATAAGGGTTCCTTTGCAAACACCAGCTGATAGGAGATGAAAGTGCAACTTTTTTATCCCATCTTTTAAGATTTCCGCCTTCAAAATTCGCCATTTGAGATAGATATATGATGTTCACAGAGTTATAATAAAGCTCATGAGATGTTGCTGAGTATTACTATACATTAAAAGTCTCTGAACGGAAAGAAATTGTAAGCTAAAGCAATAAAAGTATTGGTCATATTTATAATCATGAATTAGCAGATCGACTAAACAGACAAAGGGCAATTTTTCTGCTGGCTAGAAATATAAATTTTGAAATTTGAGTAAATCATTGGGAGAAGCATTTATAATTTTTTGTGTTTATTGAAATTACTTGTAATTTATTGAAATGCCAAGTTGTTTATAACGAGATAAAATTTTATCAAGATTATAATTATAAACATTTTTTTTTCATAAAAAATGAATTTCAATATTGCATAAATAGTTTAATTTTAATATTATTTTTTAATTATTATTTTAGGATTAATTAATGAATTCATTGCTAGTTATTATTTTACTTGAAAATTTTAAAACTTTAATCACAATTTGCAACACACAAATAGCTGTTTATTTAACTCAGTCGCTTAATAAACTCATACTTGGAACGGAAGGGATTTTAATAAGCGACAAGTACTATATATATTAATTAAATAAAAGTTATTTTAAATTTCACTTTGATTTAATTTGTTTAGAGAGAAAGGTGGTGAAATGTAACTGTGCATAGATACCTCTGACTCATGGAGTATCATTTTTGTAGTCATAATAAAGTTTCTTTACATTTAAGATTTAGAAAAAGTATGTAACAATGACATTTATTTTGCAATGTTATATTTGTTCCCTGTGCAGTTTTACAGAAATTTAAGACACTTGAAATTTTTTAAAAATAAATTTCAATTAAATGAATAATTGAATCATATTATGTTGAGATATCTCTATGATTTTTTACAGTTTACTAAAGCATTTTTTAAGTAAAAAAAGTAGTATGACAAGGAACCTAGGAAATATAGTGACTGGGAATCAATTGAACTGATCCTATGCATTTTAACAAAAGTTCATGTATAATCCTCTCAGTTACATGAGTGTTTATTTAATTTAGCGTAATCCTGGTGCCATACGGCAGCCGGAAGAGGATAGAGGCAAAGAAAACCTAGAAATGGACCTCAGCATTGAACTTGATAAGTCTTCCGTTATTTCTCCACATCTTCCATACCTTTGTGATGAAGCTGCTCATTCTGCTTATGCCAGGGAAATTGACTTGCGAGCATGGGCAAGTCCAAAAGGTTAGTTTGGCAAATTTAAACATTTCAGTTTCTTGTCATTGTTATGACATGTAATAATTATGAAATAATCTATGAATGCCCAGCTCGTAGTGAGCACCTAAATGTAAGTAATATCATTGGCACTACACCAAAATCATGAATTTGCATATTTTGCTATTTTCATTTGCTTGGATTTTCTTCTTCTTATTATTATTTTTTAAATTTAATGCTTTGTTGAAAAGAGAGATACATTTTGTATTATTATAGATTATTTTGCGAGAATTTAATTGAAAGGTAAACAAAATTTAAAATTAGATAAAAAAGCATAGTTTGACATAGTTTTTAAATAAAACAATCGATTTTGTGGGCAGTCTGAAACAGGTCCTTTTTAGAGGAGCAAGGACCAAACCAGTGTAATCCCAGCTGTCAATAAAATGTGAAGGAGGTACTATATTGGAATTTTCGAAAGTATTGGAAAGAATTGGATTGGAATTATTATCACAGTTCTTGAAAAATTAGTATCATTAATAGAGTGTATGTGCTGTGGCTATGAAAAAATATTTAAAAAAATTGATAATGAATTCAAAACAATTATAAAATAATGTACTCAAAATCATAATTGCACAGACTTGGAAAACTGGTAATAATTCTTTTATCAAATGTACTGAAGTTATTAGTTACATTGGGTTTATTGGCACACATAACATTGCGTAATGTTTTATATACCCCCCCCCCTGAAAAAGGAAAAAAAAAACCTGTTTTAAATTAAAATAGACACGAGTTTGTGACAGACCATGGACAAGATGCCTAAGAGTAAATTTTTTATTTAAAAACATATTTTGCTGAATTTTTATGAAGGATTTGAATCAATTCTAATGGCATTAAAACACATTCAGGTGAATAGAAATATCTAACTTCTGTTATGGAAGAAGAAACAATAACTGTAATGTATATTTTAACATTCTTTTTTTGGGGGAAAATGACCTTTATATATGGTTTAGTGTTCGTTAGCTAAGTGATCATTTTGCTGTGGATTTTGGACTTGTCTAATTTGCAAGAAAGTAATAATCTGTAAAAAAGTCATCTAAAGATAGCAAGTGCTGTCGTACTCAAATATTGAAAAATCTCAATACATTTTCAGATCATTGGAAAATTTACTACACTGGAGAAGGTACCTTGCAGAAAACCTAGATTTAGAATTTCTGGTTTTAGATGCAGATAAATTTTATGCCTATGAAAGTAGATATAATGCTTACCTATACATTGTTATCAGCTGTACATAATTTGCATATATGCCAATTACAGATAGATGTATATAAATCTGCAACTGTGTCAAAATAAGCTAACATTTTGTTTTGTAGTTAACATATAGAATTGCTTAGCTGTATACATATATTTGTTTTAAAATTTTGGCAGGAAATATAACTGAAAGAGAAACTACTATAACTTTTATCATCATCAAACATTAAAATTTCCCATCAAGTAACACAAATCTTGTATTTGAAAAGGAGAAATAAACAAATATATAGAGCTGATCATAGGTTGGGCACTTAAACCATATTTTTTACATTGCTCTGCAAAAATTATCCGCAGAGTTTCTTCAGTTGTCAATTGGATTTCTTCGAAGCCATAAAAATGTATTATCTTTATTTAATGATGTTATTTCCAGTCAAGTTTAAAGTTCTTTCTGAAGCTTTCAAAATTCTAATATCTTTTTCACATTTTGTTGCTGTTTCTTTGATAGATGATGATTTGTTTTTATTCTGGTCATTTATTATTCATTTCTATATAAAGGTGATTGTCACGCCTTTCATCTTTGCAACATTTTCTGCTTCAGGATTGTGACTGATCACCCTCAAAATCGATGAATTTTATTCAAAGCTACCATTCTTCCATTTGTTAACCTTCCTTATGCTTGAGAATTTGCTCTGAAAACCCTGAACTAAAATGTATATTTTCTTGGTAATTCTTGTACATTATACAGTACGAAGTCCGTAATCTGGACTCGTTGTTTAAAATGTTTCGTTTCATGTGATAATACTTTCTCTTTAATTCTATCAAACAGACATAATTTCTTGTTTAATTACAAAGTTCTGCTGTTCAAGTCCTATAATTGCTGTGTCGAGAATACTGACTAATTTGTCAATCGAAATTTTTTCGTTTTCAATAACTTCTGTGTTACTTTCTTCACTATTGGAAGCGAATTATAATGACAAGGAACTTGATTTAAATCATATCAAAGGCAGAGTACATCGAGATGAAACACACATTATGGAAATTTGGCTACTTCTACTAAGGTGGTTGCGATACTATGGAAGCACTACAGCTGGAGAATTAAAGTGTTTATCAGTTTTTGATGTATGATTGATTCTGAATGTTCTTTTTCACTAAGACAGTAACTAATTTTTTTTTATTATCAGTCATTGTTTTATTCAATGTAAGCAGATTATTACAAGATGTGTTTTTTTTTTCCTTTTCAGCTTTGAGTAGAGACATTGTTACCTTGACATCCTCTGTAAAGCGAGCTCCCCCGCCTAAGCCCGTCCGTTGCAATGTTAATAATAACCTATGGCAACCTTGTCAATGTCGCCTTGAGATCTGTGTGGGATGGTATCCATGCGGTTTAAAATACTGTCATGGTAAAGACTCTTCTGGAAAAACCATCAATTATCGATGTGGGATAAAAACATGCCGTAAATGCCGTGCTTTTGACTTTTTTGTTCAACAAAAGCAACAGTGTTTATGGGATGAATAATGCAATATTATTTGGTTACCAGAGAATTATACCATTAGAAGTAAGGTAGTAAAATTATATTACATATATTATTCTTGAACCAGTTTTGAATGCTCATGTGTTCATTCATTGTATTATTCCATTTCATTATTTTTATATTGTATTTCACTGAGTTAAATGTAAAGAAATCTGATTTTTTTATATTAAAATTTTCTCTCAGTGCCATAAAAGTTTTAATTTTTTAAAAATAATTAAATATGTGATTATTCAAATAGTATGCTATATTATGTTGTACTGGACCAAATAGCAAGTCATAATAAATGATGCAGTAATTTATAAATCATGCTTGCATATAAGAAATAATATGGAAATTAATCTATGTTAATAATTATATTATTAGTCTAAACCAAGTAAAATTTAAAATAAAGTACCAGATAAAATTAATTATATTTATTAGTTATATTATACTTTAGATTATTATTATTATTTGGTAAGATTTTTTAATACTTTTCGGTTAACAGGAAGCCATTTGGGGCCAAATATAAATGGTGTGAAATTTAACTAGAGATAGGAATGGCAACTTCAACAATATATACAACTTCATAAAAGGAATAAGTATTTAATTAAATCCAAAATGAGTGTAAAATTTCACAAAAAATATCAAATGTATTTTACTGTATTGATTTCAGATTACACAGGTATAAAGCTTCTGATTTCATTTAACATTGCTGAAAAACATTTACATCTTTTTGTGGAGTCGACGCCACATGGATTAAATTTACAGAAATCTAGGTGGTGGCAGGCAATGCTATGTTGATGTTTATTTTGCCGTTTTACACAGCAAAATCATGTAACCCATATTGATGGTTTCTTTTGGAAAAGAAAAGGGGTGAAAAAAGCATGTAACAAAAAGTATCTGAAAATCACACAGGGAAGACTATCAAACCAGTGTTTGTTCTTTCTGTTTTGTAATGACATCAGTGCATAACTACAACCAGAAACCCCTTTTCTTTTCCAAAAGAAAGCATGGAGTTCCACAGATGTAAGAAACAATGCTTGGTGCTTTGCTTCAGAACTGTGAATGGTGCCCCATTAACCAAAAAGTACTGATTTTTTAACAAGCAAATAAAACAGAAATAAAATATTTACTCTTGGCTTTATTAGAGGCAAATTGGTTAACATAGGATAAAATAAGTGTTTTAGATACAGAATTATATTGTAATCTAAAAATTTGGTAGGAGTTAGAAAAAAAAAAAAGCTTCCTAATTATAGGTACCTTAATGTCTATTTTAATGATACATTACCTATTTTTTTACACTCATAAAAGAGTAAAACATCTTTCTTGAGAAATTTTTTAATTGTTTTGTATTATAATTCTTCCTATATATATAGTGATCTGTTTTAGCTTAAAGGGGGGAAAATTGCAGAAACTTAGCATCATGCACCCTCTCGATCAGTTTATGATCATTCAAAAACAGCATAATGGAAATAACTAGGGCAGACTCCAAAGTTTTGTTACTATGAAAACAAATGTATTCAAAGCAAAATGAAATACTATTCAGAAAAATTACTTTTGAATTTCATGAGTGCAAATCCAAAATTACTTTTGAATTTCAAGAGTGTGTACTCAAACACACATGTGCTTACGCACATATTTGGGTTGTCACAGAAATACTTTTGGTGACACAGTGTGTTACCTCATCATTATTTTTGTATGGCTTTTTTGGGACTGCAGATAATTAGAAAGTACTAGGTAAAATTAATTTTTTATATCATATTGAAATTGAAATAATTGTATATCTTTCCACTTTAAAAGTAAGATATATTTTAAGTAACATTGATTTTGCCTTTAAGCTTTAAATGTTTATGTGGATAATTTTATGCACGAATTTGACAAGTTATTTTAAGAATTGTTTGTGTTTGCTGTTGATGCTTGTGATTTTTATTAATTATAGTGATTTTTCGAAAGTGTATTTGTTATGTGCAAACATGTTTTAACTGCATCTAACGTCTAAACTTCATATATATTAAATTAGATTCAAAGTGCCATTTTGTACTTAATTAGAATAAGCTTAATTTCATGTTTCAGAAACACTTTGGATAGCACTGTTTGGATGCATTTTATGTGTTTTGTTGCTAATTTTACAGAACAGTTATGCAGTTTGTTATGCGATTCATAATGCCAATTTCTTTTATTTTTTTTATATATCTTTAAAGAACTGTGTCAAGTATAATGCAGGTAGTTCTTATTCTTTGACTGCTGTATATAATGAAAATTGAACTGGAATTTGAAATGTTAAAATAATATATTCTTTTGGTTAAAAAACTTTGGTATGATGCATTTTGCTGGAGAAGTTTCACAGAATGTTTAGTGCAAACTAATTATAGTCAATTTTGAAAGTCTTCCAGTATTTACTATTTAATAGAAGATATTTGATGGAAATGCTGGATTTATTTAGTAGTACTTTTTTATGTGTATTTGAATTGAACTTGTAATTTCATAACAATTTTGAATTGAGTTTGATAATGAGTAGAAATGAGTTAGAGAAGTGAACATATAGTCATTCATAGTTAATCTGAAGCAAATGTTTCATAGCGAAAGGAGCTGATTTTGAATAATGATAATATTAAGCATGATAAGTCACTAAGAAATAAGATTGCTGTCACAAGAAGGTTTGTCATTCGAGTAAGCTACCAGAACCACTTATTTATAAATATTTTAGTCAATAAATTGGAATTTTATTTTAATCATTTACTTAATTTATATATTTTATTCCTTTCTGGAAGCAAAAGCCAGTATTTTCTTAATATACATGCTATAATAATAATTTTAATAAAGTCACTATAGAAACAAACATATTAAAAATTACTATTCAAATTTCGATGAATTTTTTCTTATGTATTCATAATATAAATGATTATGAAGATAATTTTACTTTAATGATTAAGATATATAACAGTATGACTCACTAATATGTTTGCTACATTTGGGAAAATAATGACTCAGTGTTAGAACTGAAAATGAAATTTCATTTTGTGTATTTCTTAAGCGGTGTGGCTGTTCTGAAGATTGAAAGTTATATTTTATGAATGATAGAATTTTTTTTTAATTAGTTGATTGAGTTTTCATATAAGAAAAAAATTGAAAGTTATATTTTATGAATGATAGATTTTTTTTTTTTTTAATTAGTTGATTGAGTTTTCATATAAGAAAAAAATTGAAAGTTATATTTTATGAATGATAGATTTTTTTTTTTTTTTAATTAGTTGATTGAGTTTTCATATAAGAAAAAAATCCAAAGATGTGATACTTAACAAACATTAAAAGTGCAGTAGAATTTTTCTACCACTTTTCAGCTGCAAGTTAGAAAATATAATATGTTTTTTACACTAAGGAAATATAAATTTGGATAAACCTTTGCATAAGAGAAACAGTAAATTTAGTGTTATATTAGATTTAGGCTTTCTTCATGTAATCTTCTGCAAAAAAAGCAAAAGTAATCTTTCTTTATTTTAGGTGGTTTCCACCATGTGTAACATGAATACAAGCCAGTTGTTCTTAGAAATTCATCCACAAAGGCTTCCCTCTCCTTAAGCAGATAGTTCTAGCCAAACCAAATAAACCGAACCAAACCAATACTTAGATGAATTTCACATAGCTTTAAATATTTTTATATTTGTGAGAACTGCATTCATTATTAAAATAAAAGTAGAATTCAGATTAAAATTAAAAGTAACCAATATTGCACTAAAAGTAAATTTGTTGGCTCAATTGAAAGTAAAATTATTAATTTTTATTAAACATGTTCTTTGACAGAAATGATTTTAAGCTAACAAGAAAATTTTATTTATTTATTTTTGTATGTATATTTTGAGTGATATAAAGCTGTAGAGGTTTCAGAAATATGTCACTTCTGAAACTGTAAAACCCTGTTTGTTTAATTTCTATAGCTGACTTAATCCATTGCCTGTCTTTGTAAGAAGTTATGACAAATCATGATATTAAACTATTTAAATTGCAGCAAAGCACATTCACTTGTTTGAAAAGTGCCTTTCATCAGTAGCTTTCCATTATTCGGCATTAAAGTAAACTAAGTATAAAAAAGCATACAAGCAGCTCATTATGCTAGGACTAGAATTCACATGTATTAAATAATTTTACTTGATTTAGGCATCATACGAACTTTTATCAATACATCTTTATATATTAGTAAAAGTAAAATTGAAATATTATAGTAATTTTTATTATTATTGACAGGTGTAACATTTTTTCCTTAACTACAAATTACTATTTTTAAATTCCAAAGAAATATTGTACTGAGAGTGAAAAGGTTCAGTTGGTAAAAGCATTAAGTGTTACAAAATCACCTTGATTTCAATTGTAAATTTAAGTAGTTTTTATTTTTATTTATTTATTATTATTATTATTTGAAAAATAAATATCCAGCTTTGGATATAAAGATCATGTGTATCATCATTTCATAGAAGGATGACATGATATTTAGAATACTAATATTTCCATGAGTTCTTCCAAATGTAGCAAATTGTAATTTGAAATGTAATATTTATTTAAATTCATTGTATCTAATATATGTATTTATGTAATTTTTGAAAAAAAAGTTATGCAAATTGGAAATTATGTTAAATTTTATAAAATTCTTAGATTTTTTCCTGATTTTCAATAATTTTTAAGAAAGTGCGATGAAAGTAATGCAGTTATTATCAGTGGAATAAATCAGATCTCTATTGTTGGATCTTTCTTATTAATGAATTGAATTATTGGAATAGGAGACAGATGCACCCATATTTGTTGGATACTTTTAGATAATGGGCACAAGACTATGTTCCATGATTGTATGTTAATGTGAGTTCAGCTTTGTTGTTTTTAGATTCAACATTTATCATGATATCTGGTAGCTTATTTTTAGTCTAAATATTTTATCATAGTTATCAAAAACCATTCTAAATTTTAAAGCTTTCCTTACTGGATAATGGAGTTAAAGTATTTTTAAGGTATCCCAGTTTCACATTTTCTTAGCAACACCTTTTCACTAAGAAATAGAACATTAAAAGTAAACACCAAAGGTGAAAATAAACAATAACATAACAAAAAAAAAATTACCTCAAAAGAACTGCATGTTATTCAAAGTGCTCAAAATAAAATAAAAAATTACAAAGTGCTTATACAACTAGCATTTTTCCTCTTGCATGTGGTTATACAAAAACTGTGTTGTAAGGTTATTATTCAAGCAAAGGATTATCAATGACACTTGTCCCAAAACAAGTTTTTTTGAAATGATTAAAAACAGAACTGAAAAAACTTTAATGGAAGTAACAGGCAACCTAAAAATGAGCCTAACATTATTTATGGGTTGTTGAAAAGGATATTCAGTGCAACAACTAAAGATTATTAAAATGATACTGGAGGTGTCTCATCCCCCCACCAGAAAAAGTTAGCTGAGATAACTGATATGTACCCTCGTTAAAGTGTGAATAAGAAAATATAATTTTGTTGTAGCTTTTTTACTTTCTTTCATTTTTCTTATCTAAAATTTTCAAATATGTAACAAAATGAATTCTATTGATTTAAAAATAATTTACAATATTTTGTATAAATTTTGGGTTAAGAATGCTTTTTTACTTTCTTTCGTTTTTCTTATCTAAAATTTTCAAATATGAATTCTATTGATTTAAAAATAATTTGCAATATTTTTTATAAATTTTGAGTTACGAATTGCTTCCGAATTCGTTCTTTAAATTGAATCATGAATATATATCAGTTTTATTATTAAGCAATGTAAATCAAAACTGATGTAGTATTTCAGAAAAATTATACTCTGGAGTTTTCAATTTATTTCAGTTTCTTATAATATGTAATAACATTACTTAATGCTGGAAAAGCAAAACAAATTATAGTGAACCCTCTCATAGCAACCACTTTTGGGAGTGAATCATATTTCTGGGAATATAAATAACTCTGATATTGATAATTATATTATTCTTTTGTACGAAGACTACTCCGTAACTTGATCAAGATTATCAGACATGTTTGTTTGTGACTAACAAAAATGTCTGTTTTGATGTCAGTCTAAAATGTATCTAAGTAAGAATATACAAGAAAAAGCAAGTTAAGAAATACATTTCTTGCTTGGAAACAGCTTTTTTTTTTTACACGGTAATCAATGCCATTACAGTAAAACTCAGGAGTCTTGGAAACAAAGAAGTTTTCGAGGTCTGGCCAGTTGATGATATTTCTCATGAAGATGGTTGTCCAGGGAATGGAAAAGGTGGTAGTTTGTTAGTGGGAGGTCTGGGAAGTATGGTGGATGGGAACAGTGTCTCCCAGCCCAGTTGCTGGATGATGTCCCTGGCCTCCTGAGCCACATGTGGCCGGGCGATGTCATGGAGGAGGGGTACACCCTTACTATTTTCCAATGCTCGCTCTTTATGCATCAGTGCCTGATGCACACGTTCCAAATGCTGTGAGTACAGGCCTGCCGTGATGGTTTGATCCACTGGCAGGAGCTCATAGTGCAACACTTGGTCACTAGTCCACCAGATACAGAGCATGATCTTGCATGGGTGGGGAAAAGGTCTCACAATGTGAGGCACAGGGTCTCATGGTGGCAACCAATATCTGGAATGCCAGGGTGTGTCATGCTGGACCCACTTTTCATCGTTGATGAGTATTTGATGAAATATGGATGCATTGTGGTGCCGAGTAAGCAATGACAAACAGGCAGCAACACGCTGTTGCGTGTTTGCATCAGACAAGTGAGTGGGGTATCCATTTGCTCAGCTTGTATGCCTTTTCTATGTGGTGAAAATGGAGTCTAATCATTTCATCAGATACCTGGAAGTGTGCAGCAAGCTCACCTCATGTTTGGCTACTGTCACTCTCTATGGCTGCTCTCGGGGCCTCATCATCCAGTGCTTGTGGCCGACTGCTGCATGGTGCGTCACTAAGAGACATATTCCTTGACCTGAACTTCTGGAACCATTGCCTAGTGGTTCGTTCATTAGCGGCATCATCCCCAAAGGCCTGGCAAATTTGGTGACTTGATTGTGCTGCTGACAGGCCCACTTTAAAATCATACAGCAAACAACTCTGAACAAGCGCCTTTGATGCGTCCATTTCAATCAGTCACTGTGTGAGTTATGTTTGAAGTATCAATGCAACATGCTTTTATATTCGTGGTCAATGTCTGGACTCCCATCCTAACCACTTCATCACCAGGTTTGGCATTTTTTTTTTTTTTTTTTTTTTTTAATGTTGGGGTTGACTCTTTCAATGTCATATCAGAAATGGCAAGAACTTTTTAGTTACTTTGTATATACCTGGAACATAAATATCTTTATCTTGTAGTCTTATTGATGACACAATATACATTAAACACTTCATTATATTTTTTAAATGTTTGCTCTAATTTTTACATTTTCTATGTGTGCAGATTGATATGATAGATTGGTTATAACTGTGGCCATTATTAATAAAAGATTATGATTTTAAGAACATTTATGATGAAATAGGTCCTTGTTGTTGTTCAGTTCTTGTTAAAAATTGATTCAGACATGCATAATATTAAAAAAGTAAAACAAAAGTTAACAGCACTGTTATCTGTGAATGCATTAACTGTGTATAAGGAAATGCTCTTAATAATAAACAATTCATTATAATCAAGATGTTTAAAAAATGTTAATATGTCCGAGTTAAAAATGAAATGGTTTGGTAATCAAAAATTTTGGATGATAAGAGTAATTTTCTTACAAGTTCTGTTTGAACAAATTATGTCATGATTTAAAATATATGTATATATATATATAAAAGATGGTTAACTTATTTATGAAGTTTAAACTGGTGTAGGGAAAAAAAAAAAAAAAAAAAAAAAGGTTAACCAAATGAGAAAATTAAATATGCAAATTTCATTATATGAATAGTGTGCTTTTGCTTTTGAAGCAAAATTTATTATATAAGCTGTGGGAGGGGGGGATTTATATGTAAAGTCTGTTTTGTGTGTTTGAAATATGATTCACTTAAATAGCATTTGAGAGAATTAAATAAAAAGTTATTTATTAAGTCCTCCCTCTCATCTGTGTTGTTCTTTGTAATTTACAGTTCTGCTAATATAATATTATTAATAAACCAATGCACCACACTTCTGCTTTTGTATTTTTCTGTAATGAGTTCCAAGAACTGTGAATAAAATAAGTCCATTTTTCAATTAATAATTTTCATTGATAATAATTAGCTTCTGTAAGATGATCACCTCCACGGGAAACCAAAATTGTCTGGAACCGTGGCTGATCATCTTAAAGAGGATTCACTATATTATTCTTTGCAATAATAACTGAATATCATTTCTTAATATAAATTATAATTATTTTCATAAGGAATAAGTCCATCAATTTATGAATAATTATAGGAAAAGTTTTAATTTTTTTTATTTATGGGCCTGTAGTTATTAAGGATTGCTATTTTTATATAATATTTATCTGTGCAAATGGTTGTATTAGAAGTGCCACTTAGTGCTTTTCTGTTAATGGAGCACCAGTCACCGAATGTGCGCCAAAGCACTATATGTGGTAGCCTATTTATATCACATCATGAACAGCTGTACAATTATAATGTATATAATCCTTAATGTGCTCAGTAATGTATAAAGTGCTTAATGTGCTGTTAGAAATACCAAATTTGCAATTGTGTGATTTTTTTTTCAAGTGAAAACAGATCAATGTTCCAAGCACACAGTGATCAGTTTTCACTTTTAAAAAAAATCCTAAATTTGCATATATTCAACACGCACATTAAACATTATATATAAATGTTTGTTAAATTCATTTATTTGTTTGTATTAAATTTCATTATTTAAAATTTAATTAACTTTAAATTTGCTTTTTATGAATAGAGAATATTAAATTTAAATTTCATTCCTTGCAGCAATGACACAAGAGAACTATTTAAATTTATTTTAATTTAATTTAACTTTACTATTTATTCTTTTGAAAAAATTATTTATAAAATAGTCTTTCTTTTCATGAAACTTTATGTATTGTTACAGCTTCCCTCATCTAGTTGGAATGTTTATATTTGATGCTAATTGACATCCCGTTAACAGAAAAGTACCTGCCATTTTAGCCAACTGTAACACTGAAGACTGCCTGCATATACGCATACTACATAAATACAAAAAAAAAAAGTTTAATTTATAAATAAGGATTTTTTTCTTTCTTGATATACTTGTTTTCTATTAATGCAAGATAAATATCCATGGCAAAATATGTTCCAGATCTATATGCAAAGCACAAAACTCCAATTTAAAACCATTAATTTTTTTTTTTAATTTTTTTTTTTTAATTTTGTATTTCTTTTATAATGTAGAAAATATTATTTGAAAAGTTTGGATAAACATATAGGTAACTTAAACTATTATAGAAGTCATTATTAAAGGACAATATGCTTATGTTTAGTAGAAATGTGATTTTGACATTTCACTTTTTATGCTAAAATTTGTAAAAATTCTAATATGCATTTACATGATTATCAAATATTAATCAAAACATAATTAGCCAGTATTGATTACCATAAAATATAGAATGGAAAATGCTTCTATTTTCAATTGTATTTTGATTAAATTATTTGTAATTTGGATCAGAGAAATAAGTGTGTAAGTGTATTAATGTAATAGTGTAACAGAGATAGTTTTCATATATGCAGAGTTTTAAAAAAAAATGCTTCTGTTTGAAATTATTTCATAAAATGAAATGTACTATGCAAAAAATATATTATTTTGTATAAATTTACAGCTATGTCAATAGTTCTGCATTGATATCTGTATATCAAGGATAAAAAATATTTGTAGTATAATGTTTACCTTTTTGTGAAATTTTTAATTTTTTGGGGAAGAGCAAGCTTTATAAGAAGATGAATTAATTATATACCATTAGATAATAATGAATCTTTTCAGTTTAATAAAGAAAAATTAATACAGCATGCATGATTATCTAATCCACTGGAGAACAGAGAATTTAAAATATTTATATAGAGGTTAACTTCAGTTATATTATTCTATATTAACTTCAGGTTTACATTTGAGGTATAAAATATAGAAAATAATTAAAATTTTATTGCATTATTAACAATTAAAAAGCACTGCCTACAAATACTTGCGATCTCATAATATAATAACATACATTAATAATACCAAATGCTGCATTACATAGTTAAATTCTGTTTGTATATTAAATTATTAATTTTAATAAAAGTAAAAATGTGAAAAAATTTACCTAATATAATTTTTATCTAAGTATTGGCAAAGTACTCTTAGAAATAAGAAAAATAAATTATTATTAATTTTACATCAATCCAAGATTTTGTAAAGTTTCATTAAAATGTATTTTCATTGCAGTTTTGAGGCCAATACAAACACATAATTTCATTTCAGAAATTATTTGACTGAGTTTTAGAAGCTTTTATGTAGCAGTTAACATATAACAAAGGATAAAATTTGTACTCTCCATAAATTTTTCACTAGGTATTAAATGTAGAATTATACAATATAATAATCAGGTTTTATAAGTTTAGAACAGATTACAAATTAGTGACATTGGGATTTTATGCACTATGTATGATGAATTATGCGTTGACAAGTTTGGTCCATTTAAAAACTTAAAGTATGTTTATATATGTTGTAATTATATTCTTATTATTTGCTAATTTATTTTCTAAGAAGATTTGAATGGAAGCAGAAATTTAATATATATATATATATAGTTATTCATTAATTAAATTTTTAATGCTTATTTTAAATTATTAAGTTTTATGTATATAAAGAAAGTTTGTTGGTGTATTGCATTTTTTGGCAATACTTTGAAAGTACAGAAATTTCTAAGTTACAAAAGATAGTGTGTATTGTACAGAATTCAGTTCTCAATATGTGCTTGAATTTTATTTTACATGCATATCTTTTATGAGCAGTTAAAACTTGAAAAGAGGGAGGAGCATTATTATTTTTACATTTTATAATCTGTATATGATAACATATTGCTATTTATCGTGTTATACATTATTAAATTAAAAAATGTTAATTAAAAAATGTTATGTTGATATATCGAAAAATCTCCTGTATAGTTCTATTTCAAAGCTGATAATATATATATATATATATAGCTTTATTATTTTTTCTAAAATCTTAAAGCAAGTTTACATTTTTTTAAATTAAAAGGAGCCACTGAAATTTATAACTCGTGAAATTTTGGTGGATGGAAATATAATGTGCGGTAATTACATTTTTTAATTTTTATCATATAGCAGAACTGAAGATATATTTCTGTTACATATATCAATATACATAGTAACAATCGGAAATTTTAGTTCTTTTTTAAAAATTGATTTTGGAGTACAAGACTTTAATAAATGAAACTTTTGTAAGCAATATATATTTAATGTATGTTATATTTAATTTTTCAATATTAAATTTTCCTCTTCTGGGCACTAAGTTATTACTGCCTTGCAGCCAAAAGTGAGGTAAATTAATATAGCTATAAAATCATGTAAATTTAATGTAGAAATAAGTTAACAGGACCAAAAAGTTACCAGTATATATAAATTGTTACATTTATTCACAAATCCAGATGTATAAATTTGTTCATGGTTATCATTACTTCTGAAAAATGTACATGTGATCATATTTTTTTTCAATATCTGTTAAATGATGGCAGTATACTTAGTGCTTTATTTGTCATTTGATAATTTTATAACAAGTATGATTTGAATAATTTGGAAATTAAAACACATTTTGGAACTACCTTTAAAGCTTTATTAGGTTTGTCATCTCTAAAAAATTCTATCATTTGCCTGATAATTTTTCTTCAGGCAAGTATTATTATATTCATATGATTTTTAATTTAAGGTTTAAGTTACTAAACAACTTTTATACTTGGAATCCAACACATATCAGTAGCAGAGAGTAAGGAGTTCTAATTCGATACTTTATATAGATTTACCAGAGAAAAAGGTTCTAATTAGCTAGCCATACTTTTACTTGTTTGTGTTTTTATAGTCAGAGTTTGATCCTTGAATGATATATAATACTTGCAAAAACTGTTTTTGTATAGAATTTGCAGTCATTATTTATAATTGTAAAATTTTAAATTAAACTTTTTTCATTGATGTTACCTGCTAAAATAACCTCTCTCTCTTCCCCCCTTTTTTTAATATATCCTGGGACTTATTAATTAGGCTAAAGTTCATCTTTTATTTTTAAAGTATAAATTTAAAACTCCTTTCTCCTTGTATATGTATTCCAGAAGGGCTTCCAGACATGTCACACTTACAACGTGGGTCATAAACCTCACATTTAGAATACATATGCACAGTTAGCTTTTATTACAAAGTATTAAATTTTATATGCCTTCTTTATGCCCTTATTATAGCGTTGAGAGTAGCATAACTTTTCCACATGGTAAAAGTCTGTTGCTGAAGGTTTTCTGCATCAGTTGTGAGAAATGTGGAAATATTTGTCTTTTTATGCAAGATGATGAATATATGTACAAATGTAAATAAATATCACTTTTGTTGTGAAAGTTCACCCTTCCTAAAGAAACATTGTAATTTCCTTCCTTTCAATTAAGTATTTGTAACAGATAATATGTGTTGCTATTTATTATTTATATTTCATTGCAAGTCCTCTAAAAAAATAAGAAAAAGGGAAAAAAATGGACTTATCTTTTGCATATTCAATGCTTAAATCCTGACCTACATATGCAATTTTTCGTGTTAAAAAAAGTGATAAATCAAATTGACTGTTTTTTCTCCCATATATGAAAATACACATATAAGTAATTAATATAAGTGGACAATATGATTTATGTATTCACACAAATACTTGCATTTGAACTTTTCATTTATGGCTGTTGTATCTGATATATACTGTAAATTTCATGTATTTTATAGCAATATTTCTGAAACTCCGTAGTTCTTTGTTTTTCAGTAACTTATATTCTTAATTTTAGGTTGTTGTGTAAATTGTTATAGTGCATTAAAATATCAGCTTCCCCCCTAATAATGTAACCTAAAGCAATATTAATGTAAGGCTTATTAGGTAGGGATAATTTTTTTCATATTTTTAAGTTCAAAATAAAGGAACAACTGAAATATAATGTTTCCTATTCTGTCTAAAAATTTCTAAAATTTTAATAGAATAAATGAACAGCATATTGCTGTTATGCATGAAATAACATGGAGATTGTTATTAAAATTTAGGTCTATTTTTTTCATGTTTGCTATGAAATACATGTATTAAAAGTTTGTTTTAAAAAATATGTATGGAGAGAATACAAATTTAGCCAGTTTCGTCATTTGGGCTCGATTTTGCAACTGTACAGGAAACTAAAAATTATATATGTAAAAGAAATGCTACTTGATTCCTTTTGTAAATAGAAATATTTCAGTATATGTTGTGGAATTTTGTTCAAAAAATGTTATCAGCACGTTCTCTTTTTTGCATCTGGTGGCAAAATGTTGTTTGAAATAAATATTCCTATTTTTATACTTAATTTTGGCTTATTTTTTTCACTTTCATCATTTACTATTAAAAATGTGTAAAATTTATCATATTAAATTTACTTTTGAATGTTGGTTGAGTTTATATGCAATAAAACCTTTCTATTTTATTATTTAGCTAAGGAATGAAAGGGAATAATATTGCAAACAAATGGTTTCAGTTACTACTTACTCTTGTAATACTGTTTAGAGAAGAAAAATATTTTAATTAATTATTATAATTAATTTAATTATTATATTTTAATTAATTTAAAATTTATACCTATTTTATTAGCTGCCTTAGCTAGCTTGTTTTGCAATACCTACTTTTTTGAGGACAGTTTTTGAATTCATTTTGTATGAATGAAAAATATTTAATCCTTAATTTATATGTTTAAATCAAAGATATACAATTTATCCATATGTATTGCCATCTTTAAAATGTTTATAAATTTCTTTTTAACCAGCTATATTAATAGTAACAAATACATTAGAATATTGTATATTTAGTATGAATTTCAACATAAAGAAAGCTAGATATGCTTCTAGAGTTGGAAGCTGACATTTTCTTAATATTAAAAAAAAAAAAAAATTGCTACTGAAGAGTTAATTTCTTTATTTTAACAGCTGAACATGATTGCAAGATTGTTTTATATTAACAAAGATGTCAGTGTAATTTTAATTTTATTAAAAATAAGAAGCTAACACTTATATTTAATTGAAATTAAAACTGAATTATATTTTTAATTTATTTAAAGAATATTGGCATATTATAATAATAGTATAGCTGAATTTTATTTTAAAATGCTTCCAAAAATAGAAGTTAAAAGAATGGCATCTACTTTGGAGCCTTTTTTTAAAATAGATTGCTCAGACGTTCGAGGTGGTAGTACTAACAAAGCATCAGCATTCTGCATACTTAATAATCGGCTGCTTTGTTGAGCACCAGTGCTGTGTGCAAGAAAAGTACCATCAAGAGTGGAACTTAAGTATACTCGTTGGAATTCTGGCCTTTCATCTAACTGCAGATCCTGACTGAGCTATCAAAATAAAAATTAGGTTATAGGAAAATACTATTGAACATTGTATAATTATTCATACACTTTTTTTTGGGGGGGGGCAACAGAAAGGCAACATATTTCTGGTAAAAAGTGAAAGATTTAAGTAATTCAAATGAAAACTCTTTTTATCAATTGCAGGATTTAAATATTTGTTTTATGAAATCAAGGTACTCTGTGGGAAGTTAGAATAGTGTTTAAAACAAAATGTAAAGTTGACAGTTTTTCTCAGGTGTGTGTGTGTGGGGGGGAGATTATTATTCGTACAATGATACCTTTTTGGGGGGGGGAAAAAAAAAACAGTGTTAAATATTACTCCAGAAATTTTCTATTTATAGCGAGCAGCTTAAAATACTCTGCTTTAAGTTGCTGCTACCACATTTTTCTCATAGTGCTCTGCTCTCTTCATTAATTTTATCTCTTGGAAGTCAAGGGTTGAAAAATTATACAATGTGTACAATTTCTGAGGTGAGAGGTTAAAGAAAGAAAAAAATAATAATTAAAAAGCATATATGAATAGAACGTTATTGTTAATTATTAATCTCTTCAGTGCCAGAGGCAAGTTAAAAGGCTGGTGGACGGCTTTGAGGAGGCCCCCTGAACACATAGTGGTCTGGAAATGCAAGTTTTTTTTAATTAATGATAATCAATCAAAATTGTTTATTACAGCTATACCTCAGTAATATAATATATTCATCTATCCGTTTCACTTAAAAGTAACAAATAGGAAAAGATAATGACATTTTAAATTTTGTTGCATTCTCCTATCTACTTACTTTTTCCTATTCTTAGAAATTAAAATGGTGACCACCTATTAGGTGCCACCAGAATAAAATGGCCATCCCTTTTGCCCTTAGGAGTGGTCAGTACTAGAAAAGTGAGTGCCTGCCGTAAAAAGAAAAAAAAAAAAAAAAAAAACTGGAATTTATGAATTGAAACTTTTTGAAAATGACCATATTGATCTGTTTTAGATATCACGGAAGTGACCGCTGTTAAGTCTTTTGTTGAAAACCCAGGATTAGCTATAAGACATAAATGGCTTTCCTCACTTTTTAACCAAGTTTGGCGTACACCAAGGATGTCAAACTCGCGGCCCACAACAAATATTTTGGCGGCCCGGCCAATATATCGGCAAATAATAATATATATTAATAAAATAACATATCGACGAAGAAAAAAATGAAATGTTTACTGCTAAGTAATTAACGATAATTTATTCAGTGTTGTTAGATTACTCACAGCGAGCTGACACACACACTACTTAAATTACAAATGCGTGTGAGTAGCTTGCGTTCAGCTATCTTCGGCTTTTGGGGGACACGTGCACTCAGAACTTGTACGCATCCCCCGATAGCCGAATGTTGCCGAACTCATGGTCTCAGTTTTCCAATCATAGTTTTGTACAATATATTGGTGCATGCACTTTGCTTTATTATTAATTATTACTTAATTCATATTGTTACGGATTTCATAGTTATTTATTTATTTAGTTTTTTAAATTTAGAATTGTAATTAGATTTGCTTCATGTTGCCTTAGCAACGCAGACGATTTTTGAAAAGACAGCTGCGTTGGAAGGTTAAAAATAGAACAGCGCGTGCATTTAATACCTAATAAATAAATATCTTGTAATTGCTGTTGCCATCCACAAAAATCCAGATATTTATAGATGTTTCCAGTATATTCGAGAAATTAATTATAAAGCTTATAAAAGCCGAGAACAGACAACTCATCTCAGTAGTAGCTGTAGTTCTAGCGAACTATTTGTTTACTTAATGCTGCGATTGATTTGTAGCGATTTCGCTGTGAGATAGAATTAGTTTCTCTGTTTTGAATTGATTTTTGCTAAACGTTTGACATTTTGTGATATTGTTAGAATATTTTTGAAGAAATATTTCAGCATTTTGATTATCTCTTGTGGAAAGAATAAATTTTTGTTAACTTTTTAACGTTAACCGTGTTTATTTCAGCCCTTTGTATTCAGTATGTCTATATCAAAACCAAGTGGTAGTAAAATTAAACGAAAAATCGCTGTCAAACATAGAATATTCCAAGTAAAATGGGAATTAGAATATTTTTGCTGTGAAATAAAAGATAAAATAATCTGCTTGATATGTGATAATACTATTAATGTACCAAAGTTATATAATATTAAACGTCATTACGAACAACACAAATCGAAATATAACAATTACGAAGGATTATTGAGAGAAGAAAAGTTGAAAGAGCTCAAGTTAGGAGTGAAAAAGCAACAGTCCATGTTTAGTAAAGTATTGCAAGAAAGTGAAGCGGCGGTACATGCAAGCTACGTCTTGTCCGAGTTGATAGCTAAACACTCGAAGCCTTTTACTGACGGTGATTTCATCAAGGAATGCCTAATGAAAGCTGGAGAAATTGTTTGTCCTGGAAATGTGAAGGCTTTTCAATCAATTTCATTATCTCGAAATACAGTTGTGGAAAGAGTTCCTGATTTAGCCACAAATTTAAGTGATCAGATCAAAGCAAAATCATCTAGTTTCGAAAGTTTCTCCATTGCCTGTGATGAGAGCACGGACATTAGTGGCAAAGCTCAATTAGCAGTGTTTCTTTGTTCTTGTGACAAGAATTTTAACTTTTTTGAGGAATTACTGGAACTAATACCGATGCCTGGTACTACCACAGGAGAAGATATATTTACTTGTGTTTTGGGACTTCTGCAGAAATACAATCTACCTTTGGCAAAATTAAATTCTGTAGCTACAGATGGCGCTCCATCAATGACCGGGAAAAATAAGGGCTTCATAGCATTACTAAGAAAAAAAACTTAGTGAAATTCACGGTTCAAACATTCATCATATGCATTGTATTATACATCAAGAAGTTCTATGCACGAAAGTAATAAATATGGAGAATGTTTTGTCATATATAAAAAAAGTTATAAATTTTATAAGATCTCGAGGTTTAAATCAGCGTCAATTCACTGCTTTCTTAAGTGAGTTAGATAGTGAATATTCGGGTTTGTCCTACTATACCGAGGTACGTTGGTTATCTTGCTCCAAGATTCTCAAACAATTCTGGGATTTGAAAGAAGAAATATGTCAGTTTTTAAAAACGAAAAATCAAGACATAAGTTTGTTTTACGATCCAATATGGATACAAAATTTATCTTTCTTGGTTGATATAACAAAACACTTAAATGATTTAAATTTATCGTTACAAGGAAAAGATCATATCATTACGAACATGTTTCACATAATTAAAGCATTCAAATGTCAACTAGTTCTTTGGGAAAAACAACTTAAAAATGAAGATTTGATGCACTTCCCGACGTGCAGCATGAACAAATCAAGTTTAGATGATACTTGTTCGTATCAAAAATACGCAGAAAAAATTGCAAATTTAAAAACTGAATTTGAAACGAGGTTTAATGATTTTAGTTCCCTCGAAGACAATTTTTGTTTTGTTTTGTTTTTTGTTTTCTTCGATTTTCTCAATAAGTATTGACTCAGTACCCAGCCATATGCAAATGGAGGTGATCGAGGTTCAATGCAACTCAAATTTGAAAGCAAAATTCATTGAAGTAGGCGTGCCTGAATTTTACAAATATTTACCAGCCAGGTTTAAAAATACTCGAAAATTCGCATATGAAATTATTTCCATGTTTGGTAGCACTTATCGGTGCGAGCAGTTATTTTCAGTCATGAAAAGTAATAAGTCTCCTATTAGAAACCGTATTAATGATGCTCACCTTGGGTCAGCGTTGAAAGTTATCACTGCAAACAAAATTTCTCCCAAAATAGGAAAGATAATAGCAGAGAAGAGATGTCAAGTATCAGGACGTAAACATTAAATTTTTCTTGTTCTTTTCTATATAAATATATATATATGTTTATTATTGTATTACTCGAAATAAATCTACGTTTCTATAATATTGATTTTTTTTTTTTTTTTTTTTTTTTTTTTTTTTTTACGGCCTGCCTAAAGTTAAACCTTGTTTGTTTGGCCCAAGTGTACCTATGAGTTTGACATCCCTGGCGTACACCATTATCCAAAGTCATCAGTGACTGCTGCAAATCATACTGCTGCCGTATGGCTTGAACATTTTAAACAGCATTTGCTTTCTTCAGTGTAAATGTGAGTTTGCTTCATATACAGCTTTTTTCTGCTTATTTTGGTAACAATGGTTATTACCATTTTGAATTTGTTAAATTGGTAAGTATAAGCGTTCATAATAATATTTAATGTCTTTTGCAAAAGAAGTTTAATTAGAATTTTAAAAAAATTACCATATGATATTAATTGCAAATTCAAAATTACCATAATTTGCAAGAAACTTAAATATTTCTTAGTTCTTAAATTTATATATTTTTTCAATTTAGCTTCATTTATAAGATTTAAAAATTCTTTCAGGTATTAAAATTTTCATTATGAATAAAATCCAATTCAGAATAGAAAAATGGAAATATTTAGTAGTTATACCATCTTTCACTTATCATTCATATTACAACAGAATAATCCTTGCCAAAATGAGATACACAAAGCCAATATTTGTTTCCAATAATATTTTGAAACAAATTTATTAATAATTTATACCATTAGTATAATTAACAAATGATGCTCTAGGAAGGGATATATTACATATTTTTTCTATAAATTTCTTTTCCAAATGTACATCATCACTTTCATAAAAAAATAAAATGAAAGATAAAATTCTGTAACAACTGGTAATTGTCTATATCAGTATTTTTAAATTAAATTTATTTACAAACCTTTTATAGTTTGAGTAACATACCAGAACACCATCATTGCTTTTAATACAGCATACAGAAATGAATTCATTGTAGTGGAGAAATTCTTAGGGTTCTGAGTCAATATATATTTAAACTGAGAGTTTAATATTTCAAGAGAAAATTCAACCATCTTATCCTTATTAAATACCACAAATATAAATAGAATTGATTTGTATATGAAACTAAATAGCATTATTTTAATCTTATAATGGTGATGGTAGAAACATCAGCATACATTTTAATAAGCTGCAGTGTAAATCTGTCCTCTCCTATTATGTCCCATCTGATAAGACCCTAATCAATCACTTCCGTTTTCTCTTGAAATATTAACCGTCATTTCATAGAACTTTCGAGAAGACAAGAGTGCTAATGCATAATTGAAATATAAGATGTGTTATTTTTTAATATTAACACATTTTAGTGCACATGGCAAGCACACAATAAAAACAACTTGATTGTAATACTGTTCCAGGCACCAGAATTTTTATTTTAATAAGTATTTTTAAACTCTGGAATTGGTGGAAAATGATTTGGTAATCACTATTTTGCATATTTCTTTATATTTTAATTACATTTTAACAATAAAGCTTGGTTTTTATGATAACCGCTCACAGAAATGAGTTGTAAATTAAATGTAAATGGATTAGCATGAGGTCTCTATACTCAAGGGACTCCGGGCAAGTGCTCACAGTCCTACCAAGTTCATTTGTTAACTTTAGTCGCGCAACTTTCATAAAAAGTATCGGCACCTTCAGGAAACTCGATTTTGTTTTATGAAGTTTGGTTTTAATTTATATTCTGATTCATTTATGAAGTAAAAGATGAACTTAAATTGCAGCACCTTGTTGCAAAATCTTTTAACTTGCATTATGTTAGTTATTGCAATTAAAGCATCATGCGAATACTAACATTTCAACAATTATATTTTTGTTCTACTATTTTGAAATATAGCAGCAAAATATCTGGTTGTAATGAAAGTTTTATGACAAAAATCTTTCTTAATAAAGTTAGGGGGGAACATGAAAGCAGTATCTTTAGTGCGGGTAATAACCCCCATCCAAATCTATGATTTTCTGCCAATGTTTTGGTACTTTTTCAAAGTTTTTGGCCCAGAAACTTGGTGGCTGCAAGTCCAAAAACAGATCAACCTCATTTCAGATGTCCTGTTCAGTGGAAGATAGCATAAGCAAAATGTAGCTGTGGCTGCAAAAAAAGGTAGAAGTCTGAAGGAATGTTGTCGGGGCTATATGGTAGGTGTGGCAAAAGATCCCATTTGAGTCCAGCTGATGAATGCCAACATAGGCATTAACTTGAGAAAACATTACATTTTCATGCCGGAACTCAGTTTGACATTTTCCCTTGATAGCAGCGTTTCCTTGATAGCAGTGTTTCCTTGATAGCAGTGAGGTGTACAGTGAGACTAGCATCTCACTGTACACCTCACTGATATCTTTTTCCAGCCTCTCTTTGTGGATAATACCTTGAAAATCCCACCAGATACAAAGCATGATCTTTTTATTAATCAAATTGCAATTTGCAATGCTGCCGATGGACTCACCGCACCCAGACCAACTCACATTTTGGTCTGTGTTGTTGAAGTAAATCCACTTTTCATCACAAGCGATGATCTGGTCCAGAATTTTGACCTTGCGTTGATATTAGAGCAACTTAGAGCAGGCCCGAACACGTATCTCCTTATCTACTTGAGTCAGCTCATGTGGCACCTAGTGACTGAATTTGTATGCCACATTTCTACAAACCATAGGGTGACTAATGGACATGACACTAACATCTAACTCCTTAGCAAGCTCTTGAGTGGTTGCATACTGATCTTCCACAAGTTCTCGCAGGTGGACCTCATTAACATCAGTAGGCCTGCCAAAGTGCTGTGCTTCTTGAATGTCATGTCGTGAATTTTGAACTTTTGGTACCAAACCTTCACAGTGTCATATGATACAACATTAGTACCTAACACATGATTTGGTGACATTCTGTAGCCGACTTTTCGCAACAGAACTGGAAGTAAGTGATGGATCTAATCTGGTAGCATCATATAATAGTTCCATTTCAGACACCTTGTATTTAATGATAATGATATTTTTTTACAAATTTTACAAAACAGTGTTCTAAAGCAAGTTCTTTTTTTTTTTCAAATGCCAAAAATCGTTTGACAAAATATGATTAAACACACAAATGTTTGCATAGACGATTTTTGCGGTATTGGGAAATTTTCATTAAATCCCGATACCATGCCAGCAATTGATTCTGAACAAATATATCCAAACTTTTCTGAACTTATAATGCGAATAATTAACACTAAATTCAAAGTTTCTTTGTGTGAATGTATTCAGCCCTTCCTTAATTGTACATATAATGTTTTAAACATGCAGTTTGTATGAAAATCTTTAGCTTTAAGCAGTATTGATTTTGATTTATTGCAACATGCAGGAAATTAATAAAGTTGTGAGAAAAAAGTGTTCAAAAGAATTGTATCATCTATTAAGTTATTAAGTCGATCAGGGTTAGCATTTAGAGGTCATGATGAAAATCAGAACTCAAACAAAAAAGAAAACTTTCACATGCTTAGAATAGCTCAATGAGTATGACAGATTTCTGAATTTGCATTTAAAAAATACATTAATTGAGAACAAGGAAAAGTAAATTATTTACCATGTGGTATTTGTGAGGAATTCATCAGCATCATTAACAAAAATATTTAATAATATATGTAACAGAAAAACTTAAATCAGCAATTTACTAAAGTCTTATATTTGACTTTGTGCCTGATATTTTGCACAGTGATCATTTGACATTAGTTATAAGATACATCTTGCCAAGTGATGATGTAAAAACAAATTTTTCTAAAGTTTATATCAATTGAAGAATATACAGCACCATATTTGGAATAACAAGTATTGTCATCTTTAGCAACGTAGGCATAGATGTTAAAGTTTGCAGAGGGCAAAGACAATGCAGAAAACCTATCAGGAAAATACTCAGGATTGCAGGCCAAGTGTGAATACATCTCTTTTGCTAATCATTCTTTAAATTTAGTGTGTAGTTTTGTTGCAAAAGTTGCCACAATATTGAATAGTGTGTGCCACTATTCACTATTTTATGTTTGTGCAAAAATCCTTTGCTTTTTGGTCCTGATTGCTGGGAAATTTTGAGCAGAAAGTTAAAAAAGAGTGAAAATAATTTAATTATAAAAAATTATCTGATTCTACATGATTGACAAGAGCTGTTAGCTTTAAAACTGTTACAATCATATAAAAGAAGCCTTACCTGATATCTGTACTTCAAGTTTGGAAAAGAAAGTAACGGTAGTGAATGTTATACTTTTATTTAAAAAACTGTGCAGAAATGTAATAAAGTAATATTCCTGACCATAATTTGGAGCACCATTTTACAGAAAATGAATTTTATCAGCAAATTCTTAGAAACCACTGTGTGTGGACTCTTATTTCAAGAAGCTGATTTATTAGAATCTTTCAAAAATTTTATCGGATGATTCCGTTATAAATTTTTTAGCATAGAAAACAAGGTAATTGCAACGGCATATTACACTTTGAAGAACAGAATCACAGGCAACCACTTTCAACACGTGAAAATTATCTTCAATTCTTTTCATATTACTTGTGACAATGTAATATAACAATTTTCTTGTAGAAATGCAGAATATAAAAATAATGTAGAGAATTTTAACTCTAATTTAAATTTGTTGAATTTAGGAAAAAAATTTTTGTGTAAAAAATACATAGATATATTAAAAATTATGATGATGTTACACATTTGATAATGAAATGAAACAGTTTTCATTGTTTTTTAAAGAAAGTGAAGAAAAATTTATTTCTGTCACACTATCATGCTCCAAGAAAAATGACATCAACTTTTCCTGATGTGGAAATAATTTAAATAATTTTTTTGACTATTCCAATTTCCAATGCATTCAGAGAGAAATCTTTCTCTGTCTTAAAAAGGGTAAAAAAATATTCAAGAAATGCAATGTCAGAAGAAAGTCTAAACAGTACGGCTCTAATATATATGGAACAAGAAGTGTTAAACAGCATCTATACTTTGAAAATAACTGATGAATTTGCTAAAACGAACACAAGGGAAAAATTTGCTAAATCTGCTACTTGATAGTCATCTAATTTACTAATCCATTATATTTTAATTTTAAAATATTCCAAAAAAAATTTTTAGCAGTTTGAGGTTTTATTTTTTCTTTTCCATTCAATATTTATTTTATTGATACGATTTTAACTTTTATGTATTTTAGTATTGATGTGCAGAAGATTTAATATAAGAGTATTAAAATAAAAATATTAAATCATAATTTTACTAAAACATTAATATTATTAAGTAATTATGGGCATTTAATTATTTATTACACTTCAGCACTATTTGCATTTCAAGTATACAGGCATGCAAATATTTTCTTAAGAGCCCTTAACATTTTACTGTCACACTTGTTACATTTAACTTGGCCTTGCTATTTTTTTACATCCATATAATTTGTTGCAAAGTTACACTGACTAATCTGAACATCAAATATCAAATTCATACAAGTTCTCAATGATGAAAACAGGACATGGATATTGCGTTATTTTAATATTGATAGCTATAGCATCCAAATAAACTAATTATTAGATGTGATTCCAAGAATGAAGACAATGGGATGATATCTGACCATTGCAATTATTTTGTATTTTTGAATACAAGCATAGAGATTAAGTTGTTAATTGTGTGAGTATATTACTTTCTAAATTATTCATTGATAGAGCTAAACAGAAATCCTTGAGGAAGAGAAATATTCGAGTAAATATGATATTAAAAGTACTTTCATTCTTTGCACTCCACTATAGCTGCTGCAAAATCATTAATAATAAGCAGCATGGATAAGTTACACCACAACCAAGTATGTCTAAGTCACAGTGTATATCAGCTTGTACATTACTCTTCCTATTTCAGTAATTGGAAAACAAATTATTATTTGATTTTGTCTTTTTTGATGAAAAAATGGAAAGCAAAAACAACTAATTCAATATGTGAATGTGTAAAATAATTCAAATAGATTACATGCTTCATGCAATAAGAAAAGATACAAAGAGGGATTCTGTTGTATGTTCCAACAGAAAGCAAAAGAATCACGCAGAGCCATAGCTAGGGTTTTCAGTAGCCAGGAACAACTGAGGACTTCGCAACCCTTCTGTTTGCAAAGGACAGAAAACATTTAATTTCAAAATTTAGCAACATCAGTTTGGCATCCCTTGAATTCTGCACCCAGGGATAGATGTCCTTCCTTATGCCTCGGCTATGCTACTAGAATCACAAAATAAGCGATTCTTGTCCAAATAAGCCAAAAAGGGAGAATCAGTATAGAAAATCAGTAGCCACAAAGAATTTTAAAATAAAACATAAAACTGTTATTAATATTAAAATAATTGGATTATTGTGTCTGGCAGTAACATCTGAACAAGCCCACGAAATTCATCGTGGCAAGGAGAGCAAGATTGTGCTTGTTGTTAGCAAGAACCTTGAGCACCATACATGTGACAGTGCAACTTCTCAGTTCTGCCCCAATTTTGATGCAGAGCACCCGGGAGGAGGGACGAGTGCAAGGGTCTTCCACCCCTCTTCCCTACCAGTAACTTCTTGAGAGGACTTTCAGCCCATCGCATATTTAGAATGCCCCCCATGCCACACTGACATTACACATTTACAAACATCCATGCCTTCTCCAGGATTCAAACCCAGGCTCTTCGATGCCGCAGTAGGCTTTCCTAACCACTATACCATCTTTATCAATAAAGATTTAAAAACATCTTTGGCAGAATGCATTTAATAGTAATTTAAATATTCTGTTTTTAATAACAACTTGCAATAATTAATTCAGTACATATTAAAAATTGTGATGAATATTTTAGAAAAACATGTAATTTTTAACTTACTTCAACTTTAATAGTAGCGTGCCTTGGTTGCTTGAATCCTATCATTTTCTTTATGCATGGTATAACAAAAAGATAAAAGCATACAAATGCTGATACTGGATTTCCAGGCAAACTAAACACTAATTTTTTTTTATCTTCAAAAACTACAGTCGAAAATGTAGTTGGCTTCCTTAAATTAAAAAGGGGAAAAAAAAAGTTTTGCATTATACATAAAATTTAAATATATCCAAGTCTTGACAAGTCATAAAATGAAAGCTGAGGCTAATATTTAGATATAAAAATTTAAGAAGAAATAAATCAAGCATTTGTTTAAGATTTAGGATAAATACTTTTTTTTTTAATAATTTAAATAGTTCAGATTTTACAAAATAACAACTTTAATAGATTTATTTTCATTAAAAAAGCGTTTTTTTTTTTTTTTTTTTTTTTTTTTTTAGTTGTATATATAACTTTTTGCAGACACCATGCCCTTAATTAAATAATTCTATAAGTTAAAGCAATAAACTGTAATTTGGAAAAAAACATATATAGTCTTAAACTTTCAGAGTTAGAAAATGATTCTCCTGGAAGTAGTTTATAAGGAATTTCAGTTTACAGTACAATATGCCATGATATTTATTAGATGCTTTGATGTTAAGATGCATTAGCTAGTCTTAAAGCAAATTTGCATTGTAATATAATTTCATTTTATTCAATGAAATTTTATCAATACCAAAATAAAATAATGTGGCCACAATCAAATATCAAGACCTCACCCTGATGTTCTAAAATTTTTAAAGACACAGAAGAAAAGTTTCAAAATTTGCACAAATGACACTTGATTATAGTCATTATGCTTAGTAAAGTTTCATGACAAGCAAATAACTTGTAGATAATATTGTTGAAATACTTATACTAGATTACACATAATTTACACAAGTTATTTTAGAAGAATATCATGGATTTTAAGTCATTTCATGAAACTTTTCTCTCACTATTAGGTTTAAAAAAATCAAAAATAAAGATTTATACTACCAAAACTGAAGAATAATTATTTTAAATAATATTTTATTATAGCGTTTCAAAAACCTTAAGGATAGTAAAAAATATTTTTACATATGCTGAAAAAGACTTTTGTGTTTACTACACACACACATGCAAAAAAAAAAAAAAAAAAAAAAAAAAAAAAGTATACAGAACGATTTTCTTTCCTTAAAGGGGATGATAAACACAGAATTTAAAATAACTCTACATATTCATGAATAATTGAATCAATGAGCCACAATACAACATTAATTTAGACATTTTAGAATTTTGCTTGTATGCACATTTATTTGCAAATTTTATAATTTTTTTATAAATCATCTAAATTGATTTATTTTTATACCTCTTATTTAACTTTAGCTGCTATTATTCATCAAGCATTCACAAATTAATAAATCTTAATTTAAAAAAAAAATTAAATTATTCATGACATACCCTGGCTTCATATGTATTCTGCCAAAATGAATTTTTGCTCTAAAGTCCTGCTCTAGAACTAGTTTCAACATGTCCTTAAAATAAAATAATTGCTATAAGTATGAAGAAATGAGAATAAAATGAATTTTATAGAATTGTTCGATTAGCATTGCACTTCATTATCAAACATGAGTATTAAATTACACAAAGTGCTCCAGAAGTTACTAATTAAAAAAAAGAAAAGAAAAGAAAATCATAAAAAAGTAAACAAGGTGCTATAGGAGGTTGAGGTCTGCACCAAAATTACTGGATTTTTTGGAGTAGCAAAAACTATTGCATCATTACACAGTGTTTCCCATTAAGTATGAAACAATTATACTATGCAATGAAGCAATTTTGAATTCATTAAAACATTTAAAATTTTAAATGCCATGTCATTATAAAAAAATAATCTACAAAACATTATTTTATACTTCAAAGATATAGCCTTGATAAAAATGACATACCAAATAATAAACTGAAGTCTATAAAAATTATCAAATTGAATTAAAATCTTCTATACCGGTTTTAAAAGTTTTAACTGCCCACTTTCTGTTTATTTTTAATATGTGATGAAGAATATACTAAGAATTAGCATCATGAATTATATTGTACAACATTATATTCAAAAATTTTAATCATATCTCCTTCTTTTACTACTCACAAATTAACCTTGTTTATAACTAAAACACAAAATAAATAATAATAATAATAATAATAATAAAACCACCTGTGTTTAATATCTTTAATTTATCTGTAATACTTTTATTTATTTATGAAATACAAGATATAATTTTTGTGCTTTAGCATAAATTAATATTTTGGAAACAAATTAAAAACATTTAAATAACAAAAGCTATGGAGAAAAATGAAGCTTTTAAAATCATACAGTTTTGATCATAATGAAATAAACAAAGCTAGTCAAAAGACAGAAATTTTATGACTGTGGTACCTGAAAATCATGTTTCAACTGTGAAATTTACTCTGTAATCCCTTTCATGTATTTGTACATTGTTTTATGAGTTCAAGTATAAAGATTATGTCTGGGTAATCATTCTTTACTGTCTAACAGATTTTAAAAAAAAAAAAAAAAAAAAAAAAAAAAAAACCCTCTCAAAGAAATACAGGTTCCACTTATGGGCTGTTTTTTATGAAATACAATTTTCTTCACAACAAGAACCTACTAGGAGTTTATTAGCAGTTGAAATGACATTTTCAAGCAGTATAACTCATTAAGTACACAGTCATTTGACTAGTGCTGAAAACTGCACTATTATCCATGGTTACTTCTCCCTGCATGATGTCATGGAATTGTTTGCCTCTCATAATATTCAGAAAAGTTAAGGTACTTTCTTGATGATTTTTCCTGTCAGGGTGTAGAATAAAAATCAAATGAAAATGATTTTTATTTCAGAACCTGATAAAAGAAATTTTTAACATCATCTTTTTATTTGACAAAACCTAATACTACTTAAGAATATTTCACAAATGAAATCATAGTTTTGGTTTGTTTAAAGAGCAAATTTTTTTTCCATCAAAAAATAAAAATTCCAGCTTTAAATCAGTACACAATTCTTGCTACCTGCTTGGTATCAAATCAACAAGGAGTTGAATATTGCCCAGCTCAGAGCTGTTTTCATGGCCTGGTTGACTAATTTCCAACCAAACAACAGCTAATAAATTATGATTGTATCAGATCATTGATAAATAATAACTCACATAACGTTAAATGTAATATATAACTCACATGATATTAAACGGCATCAGACTATACTAAATGCAGCTCTAGTGTATAGTTGTTGCTCCCATGTACATAATTTCTCAAATTCTTGAGTACATTAGTAGTAATATTTTGATCCTTGTATTTTTTCTGTATGTACTCCAGGTGATTATATCAATTCACCTGTTCACTTGCTAAGCAACTATAAATTCTTCCCACTTTTAAGTACATCTGTACTTTACTCATGGACATGCATGACTAATTGAATAATTTTCTATAATACATTACACATTAAGTGATTTTTAGATTTACAATATTGTTTTTCATTATAATTCGAAAAATGTCATTCTGTTCTAATGAGGTAGGGCTTCATGCTCGGATATTCAGTATTGTACCTATTCACAATATAAGTGCCTTGGTGGCCCATAGGGAAGCCAACCATAATAGTGCTGAGGCCAGATTTCAATCCATGAGAAAGCATGGGTATTTATAAGTGTGAAGGCACTTATAAAACAGTTAAGCCCTAATTTCTCAAGAGGTTAATTGTAAGAGAAAAGACGTAGGAGACCCCTGGATCCATATTCCAAGATGTTTTTCCAAAAAACTAAGGTGAAGTTGGGCAACTTCATACTGAGCCTATAAATTTATCAAAGACATGGCCTACAAGTACCTGCAAGGCCAAGTCCTTGGTCCATCACCTACCTATAAGATGCTAAAGGCCTTGGCCAACAACAAGAGCAACTCTTACCCTTTTGGTTATGATGAATTTATAGATCTGATCTAGATTATGTTCAGATCAGGAATATCAGTCAAAACAACATAACTTTCAAGCTATTCTGATCAAATATGGAAAGTTGTCACAAATTAATCAGATATTAATGACCTTCAACAAGTATACAACTGCAAATCAGGAATATAATTTTCAATACAATTTGCTATTTCTATCTTCAGTCACTAATTAATTCAAAACTTTCAGCTATTAATAATGTTATGATCGCATTCCTATCTAAAACTATATTTATTTTTAACTTTTAGCATAGGTCATTTTGCATTATTTTCCAGTATGTGAGACTACCTGAAATGAAAATGCAAAAATAAACTACTTCTTAAAAGTCAAGTGAAAACAATTTTAATAGTTACATAAAAAGTAAATAAAAATGTACCCAAACAGTTAGGGAGCAAATATAAGTCAATACATTTATATGAAAATTTTTTTGGAATCAATAACAAATAAGTTAATAAATAAATAAAAAAAATTCTTAATTTTAAAACATGAACTATTTGTTATCAAGTATGAATTTTTCTTTTTAAGCAAATCACATATTAATAACACATTTACTCCAGTTTACAGTTATTGAAAAAAAAATTATTATTGAACAAAATCTTTTTAAAAGTTCTTCTATATCAATAGTCGCAAATTCTTGGCTGCTGTTTGATTCTAAATTTATAATTTTAGCATACATATAGCTTACTCTTTCACCCATTGAAACACCACCTGTTGAAATGATAATGTCAGCTGCTTCAAATGCTAACATTAAGTGTGATTTCACATCATCAGGTCTACAAGGAAAAGAAAAATGCACATTTTCACATACTTTAATCAGAAGTCATATCATTAGGCATCACATAAGCTTTCTACAATGTTTAAATTACCTTGAAAGTAAATCAATATATATTATATAAAGTTCATATAATTAATGTGACTCAAATTGAAGATTAGCTTATATACAGCATTTTTTTATGCAGTTTTTTAAATGATTTCAACAGACTGCAAAGTTTTAAATATATACTCATTGTTTACAATTTATACAGAGTTTGGTATTTCATATAATAAATAATACACTCATTTTCATGAACAATAAAAATTTCAAGAGGTACATTAATGTAATTTAATATAACAAGTAAGGAGTGCAGAAACAGATTCAGCTTCTCACTAAAGTTGTGAACCAGTAGTGGAAAGATAATAGGTGTAACTCAGTTCCTGTAAATTATAAACGTTTTTGCCTATTCAACTTTATATGACTTTTATTTTAGTTTATATAATTAAGGCCAAGTAGTACAACACACACTTATCCCTGAAAACTATTCTCTGAAAACCAAGTTATAAAACTTCCTCCCTAATAATATGCTTTCAGCTGTCTCATCATGATATATAACAAAAGGCAATCCAAAAAAGGTTAAAAGAATAAATGATATTGTTACAAAATGCCCAGCTGTGGTAAGATAGCTTCCCCGCAAAGCGGGGTTAGAGTTGTCAGAAAAAGGCAAGGAAAGACAGAATTGCCAGATTTGGCAAGAAATCGCCCATTTGGTGCTCAGATCGCATAAATTTACCAGTGTTGTAGAAAAAACTCAATCAGGATGTTGGGGTTTTAATTCTTGAATTTAATAGTTAAAAATATCTTGCTTCTTCGCGTACCACCTATTTTTCTCTTGCGTACCACCACTGGTACACATACCACCGATTGAGAACCCTGGTCTAGAGTATGTTGAGTTCAGTAGTAGTGTCTTGGGTTCAGAGATCAGCTCGAGAGCGATCGACTGAGTCGGGAGCTGTACTTAGTGCTTTCCTGTGAAGCTGTCTTCATTGTTACAGCCTGAAAGCTGTGTTGTTGATTGTTTTAACATGTTTGTCGTAGTTTTTCGATGACTGTAAACATGTCTTTGGAACTCTCCTGTGTAATACCGACGAATAAATTGTGTTTTCATTTGTCATCAAGTGTTGTCATCAATCAGTCCAAATCCACGAATCCATAGTACACAACAATATATATAGCTTGACACATTCTACAGTTCAAGAGAATATTTTTTTAAAATCTATAATCTTATAAACATAATTTTGTATATAATCGTAGTTGGTAAAAGGCTAACAAAAGCTAACAGTCAAGAAAGAAAAAAGAGGGAAAAAATCAGTTTTCTTTTCCCACCCAGTCTTCACATGCTTGTATTATTATACCTTTTTTTTTTTAAATTTTAATATTCTTATCTCAAAACTGAGAATCAATTCATATAATTAGTATTATTTTACAGACTTCTATTAACAAAACAATAGAGAATACCTAAAATTGACTCTCTTCTCTTTTGTTTTGGTTGCTATATGAAATTATTAAATGATTGTAATAACACAAAAAATCAAGGGAGAAAAGATTCAAGTATGCCATTTTGGTCAAAATTATATTTATTTGGAATATAATTCATTCATCAAAGGTAGACATATTCCAATAATAACTTTTTTAACAACTGCATTCGATTTTTCTCTAACTTTAGTAAAAAATATTTTGATTTCAAGCAAGCAAAGTAAAAAAGCAATTAAGATTTCATTCAATATACACAATTATGTTTTGAAAATATAAATAAATTTTAAAATGAAAAATACATTTTTAAAAATAACAAACCACGTACAGTACAAATTCTGAAATCCAGAATCATCAGGATGTCAGTGGTTCTGGATTTCAGAGTTTTCCAGATTTTAGACCATCAGTTTAAATCTAGTACAATAATGCAGAAAATTATAAATTGTGAAATATTTGTTTATGAAATAATAAAGAATTAATGACCTTAAAAATCAAAATTCTCATAAAAAGCACAGAACTTGTTTGCTTAGTAAACATTTCTGTCAATTTAAGTTGTTTAAGCTGTTTGATTTTTTGTGTTAATATCTCTTTAATTTTATAGACAAATATAATTTCTAGTTCAGCTATAAAGTTTTACTGCTCAAGTCCTATAATTGCCATGTCAAAAATTCTCACTAAACTGTCAATAAAAAAATTTTTCATTTCCAAAATCCTCTTTGTCACATTCTTTATTAATGGTAGTGATAAAATCTATGCTAAGATAATGTTTTTACTTTGAATAATTTTGAAATCAAACTTTCTTAAGCCCAAATTGCACCAATACTGTTTTCTGCTGCAGAGGCCAATATAGAAAGCAACTACCAAATATGCTTTCCAGACCAGAATTAGAAACTTTCACATAACATCAAAAATCAAAACTTTAATTTTGATAAGACAGCTGTAATAATAATAGTCTTAAAAAAGGCTCCAAAAAAACTTACTCAAATAAGGACGTTAAGGAAGAGCATAGTTTGCTATGTTAATTAAACTTAAGGCTCTTCAGAATCTAATTCTTTTTGGTTGCTGTTCTAACAAAAGTAAACCAATATGAGCAACTGCTATGTTAACTGAACTTACATCCTTTGGGAATCTATATCTTTCTCTCTTGCTCACTTCTTTGCAGGAAAAAAAAAAAAAAATAACTCTGAACAAATATGTCTTAAGGCTTCACTTATTGTTCATATGAAAATGAAAAATATTAACATATCCTCCACAATCACCCAATGGCTGAAAGCATGGCAGTTACTAACGTCAATCAGTGGCTTTCAAATCAATGGCTTTTAAGCACCTGCTTATTTCTCTAGTCAGCAGGTAGGCATATTCCAACATATTGCTTATTTCCCTAGTCAGCAGGTGCTTGAAAGAACAGTAATCCCAATTAGTTGGAAGAAAAATCACTTTCACAGCACATCTACTTTTCTTTTTTTAAAGTATTATATATATTCGGATTTCAGACTTTGTATAGCATATCATAGAAGTGGTCTTTAAATGCTTCTAATTAACAAATATGATAAGTTATTTTGATTCAAAGTTACAATAGTACCACAAATAAAAAGAATAATACTTATAAAACAATTTGATAGTTATGAATTAATCATACTTCTTCCCCATTTTGCTTAGAATAAAATACAAAACCTAAATCTATCAACTTACGTATCTCTAGCTATACCAATATCAATTACTGGGATTTTATTTTCAATAATCATATGCGTCAAAGTACTTTTGTTGCTGTCCCTTATGCAACCAGGCTTCAAAGGCATTTCAGGCTCTACTACCTACAACAATAAAATGTGTACGAGAAACTTTAATAAAAATAATTTTATACTACATGTAAGATTTCTATGATATCAAGCAATTAAAGCAATATTTCAAAACAATTTAAAGGAAAAAATAATATCTTGTTACAAGTAAACGGATTGTTGATGCTTTTTAAAATATTAAGTCCAGATAAACAGGAAAAAATAAACAATTTATTATGAAAATAAGTATAGTAAATAACATGCATAGCACAATAAGTAGCTGAAATTCAAGGAGAATGCAAGTATTTAGCAATTTCTCCTTAACACACAAAATATATCATAAAGTTCTTCAAATCACTCGAAGGGTAAACCCTAATTCGTAGCTCAGCTAAATACTTAATCTTACAGCTAATTCACAACTGAACCTCTTAGCTCTGCTACCCATATTTATACCTTGCAGCATGAGAAGTCAAGCAGCATCGGGCATGGTCAGTACTTGGGAAGGTGACCACAACCCTGCAGCATGAGCTCTGGAATAATTGGCCATAGGGCTTCAAAATGTGTTTTTGTGAATCTTCTAGAAAGTTATTAAGTTGACAAAAATAACCAGTACTTGCAAACTTGGCAACAAAATTTGTCGCCCAAGCCTGTGAGGGAAAAAATTGCTTATACCTAAAATATTTATCAGTGCTCTCATGAATGATAATCCTATATGCTAGCAGAAAATTGCTTATTCACAAATATTTATAATATTCCCTACTTAAGAACTGCATGTCCCAGTGGACTACCTTATGTTTAAAGGTTGAGTTCTTTGTACATACATCACTATGTCATTTAGTCCTTGATCATAAGCCCTTTTCAGGATGCATGTAGCTTGGAAGAGATCCTGTCATGCCGCTTTGGACTATAAAACCAAACTTGACCTGCATCTTTGAATTCCCTCTCCATCCACTTAGAAAAAATTGCTTATACCTAAAATATTTATCAGTGCTCTCATGAATGATAATCCTATACACTAGCAGAAAATTGCTTATTCACAAATATTTATAATATTCCCTACTTAAGGACTGCATGTCCCAGTGGACTACCTTATGTTTAAAGGTTGAGTTCTTTGTACATACATCACTATGTCATTTAGTCCTTGATCATAAGCCCTTTTCAGGATGCATGTAGCTTGGAAGAGATCCTGTCATGCCGCTTTGGACTATAAAACCAAACTTGACCTGCATCTTTGAATTCCCTCTCCATCCACTTAGAATCATATCTTGTACCATTCTCTCGGTGGTTGTGTTGAACCTTTCCCTGGTAAACCCATAAAGTATTCTAAATGTGCCTGTAGATCTTCCACGTATTGCTCAGGTGAAAAAGTCATGCCTAGCAATTGTCCAAAGAACAGGTTACACAGCATGGCCAAAAATCGTTTGCAATGGAGAAAATCCAGTGCTCTCATGAATGATAATCCTATGTGCTAGCATAAATAATGGCAGTTTTTTGCACCAGTTTCTGTTGTCTCTGGGATTAAATAGAGAGAGACTGCCCAAAATTACTCAGCTGAATCAGCCATCCTACTGTGGATGTAAAGGAGTGATTTGAGTCTTCTCCATCCTGAGAATTCTTTAAATAGGAAAGATGTGAAGTTTGTTCCTTGATCAAATAGAATAAGGAGAGGCATTCTAGATTGTTAAATTCAGTTCTCCAATAAGACTTCTGAAATATTTAAAACATTTTTTTAGCAGGAAAGGCATAGGCTTCCGACCATTTAGTATACACTGGTGTGCAAAAATTAAGGACGAAGTCGAAAAATTAGCATATCAGCTGAACGAAGAGGCTGAGCGGACAGAAAGACCAATCAGGAGATTAAGTAAGGTGATGTACGGTGGCACATGCGCAGATATGCAGGTAGACGTAATGGGGGAGTGTCTAAGTAGTATAAAGCATGTTGTCGGTGTAAGATCAGTATTTCTGGCAAAGAGATTGCACGCCGTATAGCAGTTAAAATCACACCGAGTTGCTGCCTCAGCGAGAAATGGCGAATAATCAATCTGCTAGACGACATCTGGATGCTTTTAACCGAGGTCGAATCATTGGGAAGTTGGAGGAAGGCCGCAGTGTGACAAGTGTGGCTGCAGAGTTCGGAATTGCTCACAGCATCGTTTCACGACTTTGGAGACAATTTCAAACTACAGGAACAGCTATCCGGGGGTTTAGTAGTGGTCGTCCACGAGGAACCACACCCGCAGATGACCGGTATATTGCCTTACAGGCCAGAAGAAACAGGCGGCAGACAGCGGGAGAAATCGCTAGACGCACGACACAGGCGACTGGACGACTGATATTGCGTTTTACCGTGGCCAGAAGACTGCACGGTGGTGGTCTGTTTGCACGACGCCCTGTACGGTGTGTACCTCTAACGCCTGCCCATCGGAGAAAGCGTTCTATGTGGTGCCGGGAACACCGGAATTGGAGAGACAATGAATGGGGACGAGTACTCTTTACAGATGAGAGCAGATTCAGTCTGAGTAGCGATTCTCATCGCATACTCATCTGGAGAGAGCGGGGAAGCCGCAATCATCCCTCGAACATCATTGAAAGGGACAGGTATGGAGGTGGCGGTGTTCTCGTTTGGGAAGGCATCATGCTTGGTAGTTGTACAGACCTTCACATCTTTGACGCAGGTTCAGTCAACGGGACCCGTTATTGTAACGAAATTCTTCTTCCATATGTGCATCTTTTTAGAGGCGCTATGGGTCCGCAGTTCCTTTTCATGGACGACAATGCACCATGTCATCGCACAGTAGCTGCCGAACAGCTCTTAGAGAGTGAGGATATTGAAAATATGGATTGGCCAGTACGATCTCTGGATCTCAATCCCATCGAGCATGTATGGGATTTTCTAGGCAGATGCTTGGCAGCTCGTACCTTACCACCAGTAACGATTACGGAGCTTCAATTGGCGCTGCAAGACGAATGGGCAGCAATGCCTCAACAACTCATTGACACCCTTATTCTCAGCATGGGCAGATGCTGTGAAACCTGCCTAGCAGTCAGGGGAGATCATACCCCCTATTAAAGACCGGATGTTTCTTGCTGGACACCCATCACAGGGATGTTTCGGCCTTCAGTCGCATTGCGCTCCATGCTACTTTTTCAATAAAGCTTCTTTTTATCCCTCTGATTTCTCTTCTAGTAAGTGTTGCTTACATTACTCATATCCTTATGTATTGGGGATCTTACGGTATTAAATGTGTTGATTTGGAAAGCTTTTGTACAAAATTATATTGAAAAAACCGTCTCGTCCTTAATTTTTGCACACCAGTGTATAGTAGACTATGGCAACCAAGCACCACATGCATTATTTGATTTATGCCACTTTTCTACATCCACGTTGGCTTTTCCCAGAAGAAACATTCACAAACTTAGCGAAGTGTTTTCATTACACCAAAATTACTTCCAGTACAGCTGTTATGAAGCTCTGACAGAATACTAGATAATTGAGATCTCGGCAAGATGAGCTGTCATTTGAGACTCTTTCCATCATCAGTTTCCCATCTGTGACAAAGAACTCCATGTCAAATGTGAAGGAAATTCCACAAATCCCATTATCTTTTCATTGTCAGCAAAAAGGTACCATTTCTTGCCAGTGGGAGTTTTCATTTTGGTTTCCATTTATTCCATGAATGAATGGCCTCAATTCAGGACCCTCCACTTGGACCTTTCTCAATTCTTTGCTGCTCCAGGATTTAGTCTCCAGTCTTAAGGAGTCTGGGTTATATTGTCTGCATACTTGCCAACCTATGACACTCAAAAATCAGGAGTTTTTTTTTAAGAAATCAGGAGATTTTTCGCAAAATGATAAAAATATAGTTTTTAATAATGAATTAACTTTAAATAGTTACTAATTCTTAAATGCAAGCAACACAAAAGTACCTTACACATAAAAAACATTTTTATTACTTGCATCGTAAAAAAAAAAAAAAAAAAAAAAAAAAAAAAAAACTAATAATAATAACTTAAATTAGTTTTCTTACAAATCTTATGAACAGTGGGAGATTATTATTTTGAGAACTACCAGTTGAATTGCTGAAAGTTGCAGAAATTACTTTACTTTTCTCAAACCTATTTTTAACAATGGAAGTAGTAACTACACCTCCATTTACTTTAGGTATTTTATCTTAACACATTCCCTGCAGCGTGGGACGTATGCGCCCCACGCTAAACGTTCCGTTCAAGCCATTTGGTATTATCATTGTAAAATGAAGAATTTTTTAGCACTCAATTATGGGCATCTTAATACTACTGCTGATGCCCTCATTTAATTGTGGGGCGTGATGGGCACTTTAATTCGATAAGAAGGCGCTGTAAAATTTTTTACGAAAGAAATGTTAAAAATTTGAGTTCCCAATCGGCAAGAAACTGTACTGTAAAAGTTGCGACATTCTGCGATAGTTGTGTGGATAAAGCACACTTATGTTTGCCATGTTTAATAAAGTTCATAGTAACATCCCTTTGTAATTGCATACAAACTTGAATTTAACTAAAATGTTTTATTTAAAACTGATATACATACGATAAAAGAAATTATATGTGAGGATGCAACTTGCTTGGCATAGTAATGTTCAACCAGGTATTTGTTAAACTAATTCCTAGAAAAATAAATTTATTGGTTTGTTGTGTTATGCATGTTAAACTGTACAACCTTTCCTTGATAATTATGATTTTTGCGCTATTTTAATTATTGTAAGGCATACGCCAGAAACAAAATAATACAAACGTAAAGCGTGGGGCGTATACGCCCCACCCGGCCTGAACGGGAAGTCTTCAAAAAACGGTCTGGCAGGGAACGTGTTAACTCTTGAAGCATTTACTTCTTTAAAAATGCAAGAAGGTTCCATTGATCGAGGATTCTAAATAAGCACTTCTTTAAAGACAGCCAGCGTGGACACACATATTTCAAAATTTTTCTCATATCAGTATTATGCAGCTGTTGGAACTGTTTCAATTTTCCCTTCCTTTTAGAACTAATTTCAAGATAATAATAAATATCAACAATGTGTTCATCCATATTTATTGATAAAGAAGCTGCACTTTTTTCATCTGCTAAATTTAAGAGGTGACAGGTGCCCCTCATAATCTGCAAATCTGAATTTTCCTTTCTTAAGATGCCTGCAACACCAGTCTTCAAGCCTACCATTACTGGTGCATTATCGGCACCAAGTGCTATGCAATTATCCAGAGGGACTGCATTTTCTTTTAAAGTTTTAATAATTAGCTGTGCTATATTAAAGCCTGTCGAATGTCCTTCTAAAGTCGGGTCAGAAAGTACACTGAACTCAATTTCTGAAGACTCTGGGTTAAAAAAAAGAAACAACAACTGGATATAGTTTTGAATCGGTATTATTGCTTCCATCCATAGAGAGGCAGAACGGAGCTGTTTTAATGCAATCAATAACTGAAAATTTATTTCTTAAACCCATTTCTTTAACAATTGCCCCTGTTTTTGTCCTTGCAATTGATTTTGATCCTATGCATTCAGTGGCAGGTTGTGCTCCAGTAAAAAGGCAAAGAACAGACATTCTGCATTAATAACTTTTTGGTCCTTTGTTTCCGAAGAAAAATTTAATTTTTCTTTTTTTTTTTTCTTTTTTTTTCTTTTTCCAAAAGAACTCACATTGTCCCTGTGTTTTTGTGTACACATTATGATTGAGAACATCTGCCCTTCCACCATGCGAAATCAAAAAATCGCAACGACAGACGGTACACATTGCAAATTTAATTACATTTCTTGAGAAAATAATGGAAGGAAAGTCAACTGTGTACTATTTTTGAAATGTACAGGAGTATTTCACCTTTTTTGCAGACATAACAAAAAAAGATAATTTCTAAACTATTTCTCGAAGGCATGTGTACTAACACAACTCAGAACGAGATGAACGAAATAACTAACGAACATCCAAATTACAGCCTTGAGTTTGCTTTGTGCTCATTGGCTTATATATGCCAGATGACACGCAGTGGAGCTTGATGCCCATTGGAGAACGACGTTTCTGGATATGTATGCTCTCGTTCACAAAGCAGAAATTCTCATCTGATTCGCAAGGTTTTGTTTTAGATATAATCTAGAGAAAATTCAATTGCTTTCAGACATCCAAAATCATTTCTGCTGTAGAGTCACTGATCGAAATGGTGTTAGACACCGGGGGGGGGGGGGGGCTGTTACACTTAGAATTAAAAGATCTAAAATTCTATCTAATTCTATGTGTTTTTCCAATTTCTGCTTAAATATCAGTGAAGATAATATAACAAAGGAACATATAATTGATAAATGGATCCTGTAAGCTTACATAACACAAAATAAATTAAAGTTAAGGTATGACTTTTTAAGCCAGAGTTTCTTCAAACTTTCCTAGAGTATCTCTACTGTCTCACAGAGTTCCTGTAATATTATTTTAAAAGCTGTTCAACACGAAGATAGACCAAAAATAAATAAAAGGCCTTACATATTTTTTCCAAAGCATGCTATTTTCATCACTTTTCCTTAAACTGGCAATGTTATAATAATGTATTGTAATAATTTTTTTATTTCCTTGTACTAAGTAAAAAGGAAGTATTGTAAACGTGAAAAGTTTCAGGCAGCATATTTCAACAAAAATATCCAATTTGACGGCTATCGAATGCAATTTAACAACGTTTTTGCATGATATCTGTACGTAAGAACAGAATAAAAGACTCTTTTCCTCCAAAAAATTTATAAAACTGCTTTAAAATGAATTCTGAAGAGAATTTTCTGTAGCTTCTATACGAACGTACGTACGTATCTCGCATAGCTCAAAAACGAGTAGCCTCAGAACGTTGAAATTTTGTATGTAGGACTGCTATAACATATAGATGTGCACCTCGTATTTTGGTTGCAATCGGCCGCACCAAACGTATATAAATATCTTTATATATATATCCACTCTGTTACCCGGCTCAGTGATCTCAGTTTCTTTACTCTTAAATGTTTGTAAATTGTGCATTTTTTGCTTTAAATATGATTGAATTACGTTGTTCTTATTTTCCGGTTAAGATTTTTATGCCTTTAGTAAATCTGTATGCAATATTTTTAGAATTATCAACAATTTTAAAGTTGTTTAAGTGCCGCTAAGCCTAATAATTTTTTTGATGGCGGCCATTGCTTGTTTACATTTGAAACAGCAGAATAGTGGATTTGTTGCCAATCTAGAGAAACTTAGCTTCGCAACAACAAAAATAATGCCTTCATTATTGCAAATTAAATCATGCTTAATCCTTTCTGGAAATTTTTCGAGGAAATAAGTGTTTAAGATTTAATTGAATTAACTGATTTTTTAAGAACTGAATTAATTGAATGCGAAATACTCAATCGTCTGTGAAAAACATTTTCTTTTTTGTTTTGTTTGCTTAATTTCTTTTATACATCGTTCTAGCTTTATTATAGTATTTGAATAGAACATGTGGCAACAATTAGATAATTCTCTAAATGATACAAATTTCATGCATTCTGAGTTATAATATGAACGAAATATAATACTGTTAAGTGAGCCTAGCGCCAGAGTGTTGCTATGGTAAACAAATAGAGTGAATTTTAAAGAATGCAGTTATTCTTGGTTTATGCGCTGTCGGCGAAGTAGATTTAATTCAATCCAATAAGTTTAAATGAAATGCAAGAAAAAATGCATATAATTTAATATTCCGTACAAGGAAGTCATGTGGTGTACACATCAGATTTTTTATAACTGCTTTAACAAAAGAAAATTAATTTTATACACGCAATAAATGTCAAAAGACATCAAATGCATTAAATTTAAACTATTATTTATTTTAAATATTTCTAATAGAAATTACAAGTGCTATGACTTAAAATAGCCGATATTAAATAATGATATTTTCCTTTTTAAGTTTTAACATTATAATTTTAAATACTATATGCAGTATAAAGTCCGTAATCCGGACGTCCATCATCCGGAATGATCTATAATCCGGACCTCAAAGCCACAAACTTATGCATGCGCATAAAGCGTTTACGCATTCGCGTTTAATGCACACGTCCACTATGCATGTGCGTAAAGCGTTTACCCATGCGAGCTTCCAATAAAAAGTGACAAAGAGGTTATTGAAAACGAAAAAATTTCAATTGACAAGTTAGTCGGTATTTTCAACACAGCAATTACAGAACTTGAACAGAGGAACTTTATAAATGAACAAGAAATTATGTCTGTTTATAGAATTAAAGAGAAAATATTAGCACAAAAAAATGAAGCAACTTGAACAACACCCTTTAGATCATAATTGCTCTTTATTTCATAAATTACGGTTTCATATTTTTAATTGTATAATTTCTGCATGCCATCTTACCAGATTTAAATTGATTATCTATAATCCGAAAAAAACCCTAATCTGGAATCGCCGAAGTCCCGATGAATCTGGATTACGGACTTCATACTGTATTTATTATGATATAATTTAAAAAAAAAAACAAATGTTCATATTTCAAACAAATATTTAAACATTTGTGCTTATTTGCTCCATTATATTAGAAACATCACCGAATCTCACATGCTTTGCTTACTTTCGATCTCTTCACAATAAATAGAATACAAAATTATAATGTTTACTAATGCTTATTATGCTACATTGTTATGTCTTACTCTTTAATTATTACATTATTATGTATATTTATCTTATAATTAAGTATGTTAATTCAATCTTGTATACAATAAAATAATATATTAATACACCTAATGCTTTAAACACAAAGCTGCTCAGTAAGAAAACAAGAGAACGCTGTTGTAAGAAAACAAGAGAAGCACAGGTTTGGAAACTCATGATTCAAGCAATAAATATACTTCGCTAGAAACTACTCAGCATTGGTAAGTGTCCTGAATAGAAAATTTATAAGCATGTTTCCAGTAATTACAGTCTTTACACATGCTTAAAGAAGGGGAAAAAAATCTTTAGTATACGCACTTCATCTCCTGTTGAAAATAAAGCAATCCATGGTTTACGGTATACAAGAGCTTTCTGAATGCCACAAATGGACATGATTCCAATCTCAGCGGCTAAAATTTTTGTGTTTGTAGGTATAAGAATTTCTCCTTTTGCAACATCACTACCAACAGCTCTAAAAGGGAGAAAGAACTAGTAAACAAATATTTGGCAATACACACCAAATCACTGACAAAGTGTTTACGCTATGAGGGTGAATCAGAAAGTGTTTGAGACTATTTTTTTAGCCAAATTATGGTTGTAAGTGCAAAATCAGAATATCCATTTCCAGTGGTGGATCTCTCTTGGACTGGCCCAGCACGACTATAAATTTTTGAAGATGGCAGTTGTGTTTCACATGTCCATGGCGAAGTGCGATTAATTTTCTATGGAGCAAGGAATGAAAGTCCATCGAAATCCATAGGGATATGCAGCCCACATATGGGAAAAAGTGTCTTGCTTTGAAAAGCGCGAGTTGGTGGAGGTGTAAGTTTGCGAAAGGCTGTGAAGACTACATGGCAATGAGTGTTCAGGGAGGCTATGCTTGTCACTGACTGATTACAACATTTCCTGCATGGATGCAAGGGTGAAAGTAGATCTGCATGTGCACTTCACAAACATTTTCCAGGAGCTTGTCATTTTGTATGGGAGAGTTTATGGCATTGTTCACAGATCCTTTTGGTACTGGAAGGTTTCATGTTGGTGGGTGTACCTAAGCAGCTAGATGACATTATGAAAAGTAAACTAATGATTGCTTCACTGAATATTCTGCAATAGTATCTGAGGAGAGTGAAAGGTAGTCTGGGCCACATTGTTACTGATGATGATGAAACATGAATATTGCATTTCACACCAGAATCAAAGCATAGTGTGGAAACATCTCGGTTCACCCGTGACAAAACAATTCCATTCAAATAATTCTGTTCAGTGCTATCTGTTGGGAAAGTGATGCTAATGGTCTTCTGGGATTGCTGTGGATGACTCTTGTTGGATTTCATGTCACAAGGTGTTATTGTCCACACTGTTGCCAACAGTTATTGTTCCAAACTGTCATGTCTGCCGGCTGCCAACAGGCAAAAGTGCCGAGGTATCCTCGGGTTATCGTCCACAAGAATAGGAGGCCCCATGTTGCATTCAGAACCATTAACAAGCTCTGGTTATTTCACTGGGAGAGTTTGGACCTCACCACTAGTGATTTCCACATTTCCAGTCTACTGCTGAAGTTCCTGACAGGAGAGCAATTCACATGCAACAATGAAGCTAAGCCAGCAATCCAACAGTAGTTCTACAGTCAGCCGGATGAATTCTACAACAGGGGCATCTCAAATTTAGTGTATCACAATAGGACAAATGTTTGAACCGGTGCGGAGACTATGTGGAAAAATAGTGAAAGCTATGTAGAAAAGTATGTATATTTGTAATTACCTGTATGTAACTTATTTTGGCTGATAAAAAATAGGGGCAAAGACTTTCTGATCTGCCCCCAAAATTTACAAACACTAATATTTTAAGAACTTCAAATAGTGACATAAATCAAAAGTGAATATGACAAAAATCTTCCAGACAAATCTCTTACAGGTAATAACAATTGCAATGAAATGAAATATTTTTATACTATATATTATCTTAATATCACTTTGCTTAGATGTTTATAATATTTGATACAAAACATACATAAATTAACATTCATCTGTATGCATATATGAAGATGAACAACTATTTACTACAAAAATATACCTCTACCAGTGTCATAAAATGATGAATTACCTATCACTATCATACAATTTGCCTTCACTTTTACAATACTGTTTAAAACATTTGTGCGATTTTGCATATTTATGCAAGTATCTTTCTCTTTCATTCTTCAATATTTAAACACACATGTAAAATTATATTGTAGGTTATTATAAAAAAGAATTCTTATCTACTTTAAAAACATGGCAACTAAAACAATAATCCTGTTTTTATGCACACAATTGCACACACACAATCTAATTAACAAATCATTGCAAGAAAGCCCTGGAATTGGTGAAGTAAAATAGTAATGCAACTTACCTATTTAGATTTATCTTTAAATATATATTAATAATTTGACTGGATATATCTATCATTTACTTTAAAACTATTTTTCAAAAGTGAAAAACTAGGCAACAGCAAAATCCTTGCAGGAGAAATGTGATATTCTTAACATTGAAAGAAACAATACAAATTTATTTACACTTATTAATAATTTTTCTTAATTTACAATTTCTTAATCAACAATTTTATTTCTGTTTTGCATTGGTCTTAAACATGGCAGACATTTAGACTAACATAAATGTGTATTACATTTCTAACATAAATGTGTATTGCATTTTAGCATACTTTTAGATGAATTGCATACATGCACTGAAAATTCCATGTCCATCACAATTATTACTGCTAAAGCAATATGATGTGTCTCCATAATAAAAATCACATTATTTCATTTTTGAATGAATCACAAAACAGGCTTTAGATCAAATTTATAACCATTACCTTATTACTTTTTTCAAATAATAGTATGCATAGCTCTGGTTTACTCTCTATAAAGTTATTTAGCCTAGCAGCTGATTATCAGAATAGGCATGAAACATGAACGAAATGGCTAACTCAGCAGAGGTTTTTATAAGAAAAAAAATGCTAGTTACATAACAAATGGAGAAAGACAGAGCCATGAATAATCTAGTACAGCCAAAAAGTCCAACTGGGTAATTGAACAAGAGAACCATATGTGACTTGTTAAACTTATTGAAATGACGCAGGCACAAACGAAAATGAAAAGCAACATATCAAGAAAATATCCATTTAATTAACTAATGAAGTTAGTAATGTTTATATATTTATCATAATATGCTTTACTTCATAAAGCAGATGAAAGATTACTGCTATACCAGGGGTTCCCAACCCTATGCCTGCAGGCACCATGCTGCCGGCCGATCATTTAACATGTGCTCACCACTGGTGCGATCACAATAAAAATGTCTTAGTTTTCAATAAAAATTCTGCCTGAAAGTTTTCTCGTTAATTAAATAGAAATTGCGTCCAACACAGATACCAACACAAAGTGAAATGCGACCAATCTCTTTTTCTATATGCATGTATTAACTCTATCCAAATATAAATTAATTTTGAAAAGTAATTGGTGCTTGCCGTCCAACAGGTATTCTACAATGTGCTCTTAGAGACAAAGAGGTTGGGAACCTCTGCTCTATATCATCCTCAACCGAAATACCTCAAGGGATGGAAATGGGGGTTTTCACACTATTCTGCTTCTATCATTTATCTCTTGAAAACTGCAATCTTTTCGCTAGAGATACTTGTCATTAAATATTTGATTAGCTATTCCAATCCTATTTAACTTTTTCCCTTAAACAGCTACTTAAAAAAAAACTATCCCAAAGAATGCCCTTTTTTTTTCAGAGTTTATCAATAGCATATTACATAAATCACAAACCCATAGTTGCTTGCAAAAGTTTACAATTCTGAAATTATGTGTGAATTTATTATCATCATTAGATGTTGTACTTTTAGGACTAAATCTGTAATATTTAGTTTTCGAACAAGTAAAATTATGTTGATATCCAGAGTTCTGCCCAAATAATCCTTCAGTTATTTCACTTCGTTTATAAAAATTTTTAATTTTTGGACTGAAATAAATGTTAAATGTTTTCCTCTTTATCTGGTCTACTTATTCAAGAGTCATTAACATAGAACAATGCATTCATTTCAGTGCTTCCAGTCTCCATATAGCAATTAATATTAAGAACTACTAATCTGTCAACTTGATGGATTTAAATAGCTACAATGCACAATAACTGCCAGTAATTCCAGTGTTAAAGACAGTATGAAGAAAAATCTATAAACATCTAATAGCAAAGATATAAAATTTAACTTGAAATAAATGCATTATGAAGAATAATTTTCAATAAATAATTTTAACGGCATTATAATAGGTAAGGTATTGGGAGGGGAGATTTGACAGTGGAACAAATGCTAGTTACATCATCAAAAGGAAAAACATTGCTAATGTATATTCACTGTTTTATTTACCTGACAAATGGCCAGTTATTTTTCTTAAAAATTTGTTATTTAATGTAAGAAGTTATACATAATAAAACAGTCTAGTTGTAAAAAAAATCAGTTTCAAACAATACAGATTTAAAAGAAGAATGTTGTTTAGGAAATACTTCATCATACAATAAGTTTACATATTCAATAATATGATGAGATTTTTTTCATACCTTATATCCTGCTGAACATGAGGAAATTTTAAAATTTCTATCATCAGTTCCTCACCCTGAAGGAACAGAAAAAATACCCTTTTTTGTTCAGAACTATCTCATTTGCATAGGATTATTTAAATTTTTGTCTTACAAGTTGCACAGAGAATTTTTTAAAAAAAGCACTCAGAAAAAATGAAACTTGATCAATAATTATATGCATCACAGTAAATTTCTGGACATTTAACAAATGAAACAACAGCCACTTAGCTTTGGTTACTTTTCTTAAGTTTTTAGTTATTAACTTTCGAAATGTATGTCAGTCATAGTTAACTAAATAAGCGTCACAAGCAAATGCTATTTATACAATATTAAATTCATGAAAATATTAAATGAAGATACTCCAGTTTGCAAAATGGACTCTACAAAACCATAAATATTTATGTAATTTAAATCCCTTATAACTGCTGGAGATGCAAGTATCAAAGTATGGAGTTTCTTCTCCAACTTGTATGGATATTATCATTTAATTTTTAGCATTATGTTGGAACCTTACATGGAAAATTAATAAACCATTAATAATCTATTTACAGCATTTTTCATTCATTATTATTATGTTAAAAAATAAAGATATCAAAAATCTAACTGAATTATTGCACTTTTGAGAAAATTCTAACATAAAGTCATGCATTATATGCTTCTTTTATTGTTTAAAAAAACTGAGCCTGATTCAAGATGGTCAAACTAACCAACAAATACTGAACTCCACACATTATTATCACTTAATATTTAATTTTGATACTTCAAATAGTTCATAAAATACAGGGTTATAAGCTTTTAAATCATTCTAAAAATGAACAGGAAATAATAATAATGATGATGATGATGATGATGATGATGATGACAATAATAATAATAATAATAATAATAATAATAATAAATGCAGATATAAAATACTCTGAATCTCATATAAAGTAAAATTAAAATTACTTGTTTTTCTCATAAAAATAATAATATTGTTACTTCACACAGGAGTGTTTTGTTTTGACAGGACAATTATGTAAGATGCACATTTTCTAAAAACAATTATAATCTTTAAAAAAATCTGATTCTTTTAATGTACAGAATATATTATTATTTGTACTTATATGCTTTATATTTATGGAAATTGATAATATGAGTTTTATTGATGAAAAATTGTATTATAATGGAAAAACTGAAAGTAATTGCAATCATTTATTCTTTTCTTAGTTTTCTGATGTAGAGGTTTCACAATAGCAATAAAAGAATTTTAAAACCGAGAAATTACCTTTTCATCATTTTCTGCAACAAGAGTGTCTTCCACTTGAATTACAGCATTTGCTCCATCTGGAATCACAGAGCCAGTGCTAACTCGTATGCAGGTTCCTTTCACAAGAGCACAATCTGGCTAAGAATAAAAAGAGAGAAATATGAGCTTTAAAATTGAGCAAAATTCAATTGTAGATTGGCTAAATTTAAAAGAAATGCTCAGGAAATGTTGAAGACCGTAATATAATCTTAGACTGTATTTAAAAAAAATTTTAGTGGAATACTTCTTAAAGTGTTTTAAAACTCAGTGCCCCTTCCTGTCTTAAGATAGCATGCCTTGGCTTATGAATTTTAAATATTTTATACTCAAAGTTAATTAAAAAATTCTAAGAGAAAATTAAACATATGCAGTTAAATCCTAATTAAGCAGGGCAATATCAGGGATTTTGTTTACAATTAACCCTAAATTATGGTTTATCCAAATATATATATATATATGTATAATGAAAGCAAATTTTAGAAGTACTAATTTAGGAACACTGAGATATAGAAGCATAGCAATATTGTTTGGTGTAAATACTTGATGCTTAGAGCGTCAACTCATGTTGACGAGGAAGAAGTCGAGCCAGATTAAATTCCATTTTTATTTAAATTTCACATTTGTGGTTACAATTCATTTGGCACTCTAATCCTGCCTATTCAAGAAAATTTACATTTTTTTAATACTATTGTGATAAGAAGAGAGTACAGTGGTGTCCAAGCAGCACAGAGGGTAAAGCTTAAAGTATGCATTTATCCAATCTGGCAGTCTGTTAAACGAAAAGTGTTGGTTTACATTAGAAAATTTTCAGCTCTCAGAGTTTAGGTTTCCAATCAACTATGTCATCAGCATTGCACAAGCTTTGTGGCATAGATTAATCTAGAAATGGCTCAATCCAGAAATGTTGTTATTTTTAGAATACAGAAACGAAATACCCATATTAAAAATGAGGAATTAAAGAGACTATACTAAATTAAATTATAAAGCTGATTTACACATTTTTTTGTCTTATACATACATATATATATATTAAAAGACAAAGAAGATGATAACTGTATTTTGAAGCTGTTAAATGTGGAAAATAAGTTCATTTGGAGATGTCAATTAAATCAGTATTCAAAACAAGACTACAATGTAAATAATGGAAGAATAACAGCTTTATAAATTAAGATACTGAGTCATAAATGAACTAAAGAGATATATTTATAAGAGAATGATGTCACTGAATTCAAACTGGTGTAAAAAATTAAATATTTTTATTTTTTATCATACAATTGCTTTTAAATTTAAAACTATGTACTACATATTAAGTTACATACAGTTGTGAATAAAAATAAATCTATTTATACAGACAATTCTGTTTTACACTAATGGTTTATGACAGTAATTTTTTCATCATTCTATAATAAAATAAACTTCAGACTTTTTTAGACAGGGCCTAGTTAATCAGATGTCTACTGTAATATATTTTCTCTATCAATGCAACATTCTAATTAAACTAAATTTTACTTGCATGTGATAGCATTCTGCTAATGGTAGGTCATGACATACAGTCCTAGGTTTTAAAAAAAACCCTTGGATTTAACAAAAGACTTTTTTTTTCCTCTTCCTAATTTCCTACAAACTCATTGTTATTTTATATGGTTACAGAAAACTTTCAAATGTACAAAAAATCGGATATAACAAATTTTGTAGATATCTTGAATTGAAAATCTTTGGTATTTTAATTTTTTTCCGGAATTTCTGCAACTTACAACTAAAAAATTATTAACTCTTAAATTCCCCTATTTAGGGTATTAGAATAATGAAAAACATCTTTAAGTTACTGTCCTTTTATCTTACCCCCCCATTTCCCTTTGTTCTAAACCAAATAGCTATGCAAGACAGGTGTAGCATTTAATTTTTAGAAAACCAGGACAGACAATAAATATATATCTTAGGAGATCCTACTGTTATGAATTGACCCAAAGAACGATTGTTCCATTGAAACAAAGAACTTGAATTACTTCTTTGATTCCATTGAGTTCTATGATTGAACTGTCAGACCTGTGTGTCACTGAAACATGTGGTCCCCCCTTTGAATGAAAGCCCTCCTTTTTTTCCAAAACTGCAATTGATGTCTTGTCTTTATTAGCACATTGTCTTTTATATATTTCTTCCTCCCCCCAACAGACTTTTTTTTTGGGGGGGGGCCCGATCACTGCCGATTATTTCTTGGGAAATGGCGTTTTTCCAGATTAGAAAAGACAGATATGCAAATTTTTAAATTTATGTCTGATAGTAATTCATCGGTAATACACAGATCAAATTTCAGAATTTTTATTTTTTGAATCTCAGTGAATCACTAATAATTTGTCTACAGCTGCTCAGATACTAGATCTTCTACTGTTAAACTGTTACTTTCCTATATAATATTAGTTATAAGAATTTATCACAGAAATTTTAAATAATATCATATGCTAAAAAATGTGATTAGAATACTTTAGAAGGACCTTGGGAGAGGGCTATTGAAAAAAATATCACAAAATAATGCAGAAAATTTTTACAGAGCTTTTCTGAAAGATAGTCTTGTTAATGAATTTGCATTTTGACAAGTATTGTGACATTGTTCCTTAAACTCCTAAACACATGTATATTTAATGTTCTGAATGGAAAACCTTTATTAGCTGAGGAAGAACTGTATTTTAACAGCATTAACTAGCTAAATTTGTATAATTATTAAACCTTGGATTCTGCAACATTGCATTCATAAAGATAAAATAATCTAGATCATTAAAGAAAGCAAAAAATTTTAAATAACAAGACAGCATACAACAAACAAATAAGAGACCAAACTATTCTAAATAACAAGCTAGCATATAACAAGTGACAAAATTTTATATTTAGATAAAGATGATCATGATAGTCAAAGGTTTATATATGAACAAAAGTACAAAAAATAACAGTATGCATGCTGAAATCAAGATTGAAATGCATAAATAATATATAACATTAAGAAATATGTAAAAATAGCCTATTAAATACATAATCAATTATTCAAATTTTTTAAATTTCAGATACTTCTAATGATAGTAATAATAATAATTATATGTAATTACTATCACTTGAAGCTTGAAATAACTATAAATAGCATAAAACAAGCAAACAGAAAAGGAACAGAACAAATGAACACAAGCATGTAAAAATTTTTATCCCTTATTTAGGTAAAATAATAGCATAATTTGTTTTTGATAGAAGAAGCATACTTTATATCCAGGTGTTGCAGCACCAATCACTTTCCTGAATTTAGAATCATCCTCAGCTGAAAAGGAATTTAAAAAAAAAGTCACATATACTAAGTTGTTTACAAAGCAAGTAATACTTAAATAAAATTTTAAATAATTTCAGAAAAAGGTACTACTTGATTTTTCACAGCCCCTGTGATAAACCACCAAATTATGTAAAAAATGGTACTTTCATTTAAGACTACTATTTGCCAAAGTGCATGATATTGTAAAAGTCTTTTTCAATTTAAACATCGTAAAAAAATATTGACACTTTTTAATGTACTGATAAAATGAGGAACATGCCATATTGTTTTTCTAGGGAAAAGATAGATTACTTTGCAACTGAATATGCATAAATGGCCATGAAATGAAACTATATGTAAGCAAAAGTATGTGGAGGTGCAAGGTGAAAAGTCGTAAACAGAAAAAGGGTATTTCATTCAACAACTGGTTTAATGGTTCCAGAATACAACTCCTAACAGTGCTGTGTTTCATTTACTGTTGGGCAGAGGAACTAAAGTTGCTTCACATCTGTCAAAATACCATGATTGACTGGAACAATTTCAAGAGAGAAGTTTGTTCGTTATATATACTTCATAACCCAAAAGGACGAAGAGGTGGCGGTGGCCCTGGAAAAATAGTGAAAACTGACAAGGTGTTTTTTTTTTTTTTTTTTTTTTTTTGGTGCAGTTAAAAAAACAACAACTTCGGTAGGGTACTTCCATGGCAGAGTTATTTGGTGGCTTAGTCAGGTTCCGAATTGGGAAGCATGCATACTGACATCAATGACTGTAGACCACATAGTGGAAAAATTGACAATATATTCAGAATGTTAGTGAGCCCATAAAAACAGACTACCTTAAAAAGACTGGTTATAGCCATTTAACTGTAAATCACATATTTAATTTTGTTACTACAGCAACTGGTGCTCACACCCAAACTGTGGAAAGATTATGGAGCTCTGTTAAATAGTAAAACAAAAAGCAAATCTACAGTCATACCTTTCAGAATTCATATGGTGGAAATCCTTTGGAAACAATAAGCCTTTTGATGCCATATTAAAAGCAATCACGGAGATATGGAAGCCACAAACATGTGTATGTAGTACACAGTGTATGTAGGTGCAGACTGAAATCACTCACTTAGATGTTGCTATTTAGTATTTAAACAGAGTTATGATTCTATACAGAATGGTAATTAAACTCCTTCCTCTCAATACATAACTTCACTTTTCAAAATGCTCATTAAGAAGACACTACCATAATTTACAACAACTTATAGGAAAAAGGAAGGGATGGGTTATTTATGGTATAGTATATAGAACTCTGGGAATTTTACATAAAGTAAATTAAGCAAATATAGTTACTATAAGCTTAAACTTTGCATCAAGAAACTACAGATATAGAACTACTTCATCTTGCACACATAGCACTGGTTCTACATAACTTTAGAATACAAACAAAGTAACTGGAATTTTTTAATGTCTTCTAGCTTAATGCTCCTTCGGGCTAAAAATGCAATAATAAATAATTAAATAAAAACAATAAATATTACCAAAATAAAATCAAATTAACACAAAGATAGACATAAATTTACAACAATAAGATGTGGATTTCTCTTTTCCCAAAACCAATATTTTATAAATGTGTTCTTTAAATATAAAAAGAAATATAGTAGTACTTAGAGAAAATATGAAGGGAAACTGGGTTCTTGAAGTGAATTTCTGATTCTCCTAAAATCTGTCTTAGAAATGAACTAGAGCTGACAGATTTAGAAGATCCTGAAAAAGTTTACGTTCTCAGCTAATGTTTTTGGATAATTTTAGAAGGGAATTTAAATTATTAGTTAGTTACTCTAAGTTCAAAATTTGTACATTTAAATGTGCTTAGATTATTAATTTAAATAATAAATGAGTAAAATTTTGACTTACCGATAACAGCATATCCATCTTTGATAGAAGCAGGAAAAGAAGGATAAGGTTCTTCAGCAATAACATTTTCAGCCAGTACAAACATGTGGGAATCTATAAATTATAAAAATACAGTAATGATAATATGCAAAGAAAAATTATTTAAATTAAAATAAAAAATTACTGTAAAAATGGTACACTACCTATACCAATTTGGCATATAAATAACCCCCACCATCCGTTATGTGAATAATAAAGGCTGAGATACTTAAATGATTATAAGCAGCCCAAATAAATTTTCCTTTTCTTACACTACATCATTTTCAATTGATATGACACCAGAACAGGACAGCAATGAAAATTTTAAAATATAGGTGAATTAAAAGTGTTTCTCAAACAGTAGTAATACATTATATAAGCACTGAGTTCGTTACACAGTAGATTTTTCACTTGATTTAATTCTCAGATATTAGTACTTCATACAAAATTTATTACTTACATATCTACATTCACTACAAGCTACGTTTCCTTCACATATGATAACTATCACAGAGAAGAGAAAAAATCACGAAATTTTTGAAAGGTTGCACTACCTTTCAAAAGCTGTGCATTCACTAATATATCACTCATGAATTTTTTCAATATTTTTCTACTTCATCATCATTTCTTCCAAGAGCACTGAAATTTTGTAATTTTGTAATGGCATAGTAAAACCATGAAATTTTTGAAGATTGGTGAATGAAAATGAACTAACCGTCAAAAGTTGTGTACTGATTAAGATAAACATATCACAATCTGAATTTTTTCTAAATTTTTCTACTTCAACTTTAATTCTTGTAAGATCCTTGAAATTTTATAATGGTATGGTATAATTGAGAATTTTGAATAAATCTAGTTTAAAAGAAAAACACTATACTGTTGCAGGGCTTACTTCATAAAAATGTAATTCTTCTTAATGAACTAACCCAAACCCACCATCAAAAGGTGGTTGCTTAATGAGTTTTACTCACGGCTAAATGAGTTACACTCATGGCTTGTATTAAAGGTTTTTAATTCAATCCTTTGCAGCTTATGTGGAGGAATTTTTCAATTAAATGTTTATTATTTTTTCTTATTCTCTCTCTCTCTCTCTATATATATATATATGGTTTTACAAAACCGAACTGTAAGAAAAGACTGTAGATGAAAAGCTTAAAAATGCTACATTGCTCCATACCTCTGTAATTTTTATATTCTGTACCTAAAGGTGAACTTTCTTCTAAAATGCCTTCAACAGCCTTACTGACTGAAATCATTTCATAAACAGATTTTCTAGGTCTTTCAGCTAACTTTCCTAATTGTACATTACCTGAAAGAAAAAAAAACAAGCTTTAAATATACAATAAAAAGAATACAAAATATTCAGAATACAAAAATTTAGAATTAAACTTACTTTCACATAAATAAGTCTTAGATGCTTGACTCTGAAAACAAAGTAATTGGCAAGAAAATTACTATAGTTATATAGAGAATAAATTTGCATTAATCAATATAGAATATAAAAGGTTATTTGCAGCTGATATAAACACTAAATGCACACAGTGCTAATAAGTAACTGAAATTAAAACCAGACTATACCACCTAGTTAAAAATTATTCAACAAATTTTAAAAGAAAAACACTTCTGATAAATTATTATCAAAAACTGTTTCTTCTTGTAAACATGCCAGTTACATAATGTTTTTCCATATATGTTACAGGTTTTTAAAATATTATGAAATTATGTCTTTTCCTTCCATTATTTTAAATTTATATATTTTTGTTATTTATCTTGCCTAATATATCATTAGAGATATTCTTGAGTTATTTTTGGTACTGAATATTCTTACAGAAAAGCATTATTATTTCTCTCTCTCTCTCTCTCTATATATATATGGTTTTACAAAACCAAACTGTAAGAAAAGACTGTAGATAAAAACTATCAATCAGTAGGGCAGCGTTGTAATAAAAGTAAGGAAAAAAAAAACTTTCAATTGTAGTTCTATTTGTTTATTTAGATATTTAGTCAAATATATAAGTTTATATATAGAATTTTATTTTTAATATTATATTAAGATATTTAAGTTGGAATAGTGAATTTAATATTTTCAAAATCACTTCATGAAGTAGTAAAACTTTTGAGTAGCTGCAACATGTTAATTAACAAGTATATATATCTGCCTCATTCTATACAAGAATTACTACTGCTCTGTATATTTGTATTTGCAGAAGAGATTTTCTACTGATACTGATTTAGAAGATTTCCTCTGTAATAGCTTTTATCAGTTCTATAAAATTTCTAACGTATTACCACAACATAATAGGCATCTTTGATACCAGTCAAAATAATTGCCAGGTTAGATTAAATAAAAAGCTGCATACAAAGTAAATATTAATCTATTAATCTGCAAAATAAACTACATAAAATAAAAAACATTAAATAAAAAGTAAATACAACGTAATACCTTAAAAATGAAATTCTAGTGCTAGTAAAGTGTTCATGTTTCTAAATAGTACTTATCAGCAACAATTAATTAAGACATGGAAGTCACAGAATCAGTAAAGAAACAAAAAATAACAGAAATTTTAAAATAATAATAAATAAAGAAAGAATAAACTAGGCAACGATAATTTTAAACTAATGTAGTAAAGTGTGCAGTATTTATTAGTTATCTTTGCTCATATTTTCTAGATGAAAATATTTTTTCACTAAAAAACAGTATCAAAAACAAGCATTAAAGGTGAAAATAAACAATATAGCCAAGAAAACGTAAATTTATTTCAAGTGTATTGAATGTACAAAATATAAAATATGAAGAAAAAAGTGTTCATAAAACCTACATTTTTGCTAAAGCATGTTGCTGTAAAAATAGAAGAATTGTGCTGAAATTTTGTAACCTAAAACGGTGGATTGTCGATTTCTAAGAAACAAGTGGGTGTTTTTTGAAAATAGTTGACAAGAGAAATGGAAAACTTTAATAGAGGTAATTACAGACAATGGGCCAACAGCTCAATAATATTTACAAATTGCTTGAAAAAGTATTCAGTGCAACAGTGGGTAAGGATTACCAAAATGCTACTAGAAACATTTTATTGAAAAAAGTTTCCTAGTACCAAAAAATTATCCCTAAGAAAATATGAGTCTGAATAAATACCAAATGTGTTTATCTATATGTTAAAATGAGTTTATTACAATCAGTAAGTACCAAATGTGTTCATGAAAATGTTAGCTTGATATTAGATTCAAGAAAGAACCTAATAAGAAAGTCAGAAATGATGATACAAGTAGAAAAAAATAATTAAATGGAAAAAATCAATAAAAATAGGCTTGATCTCCTTCAGTCATTTAATGAGGATAACTTATATAATGTTGCATAGTTCTAACCTTGTTAAATTCAAAGAACCATGCTGGATTATTAAGGTAAGAATAAAAACTATTTGCATTGCATCATCTTAGCTTCGATCAACAGCACCCAAGGTAGCAACCAAGGTATTCAAAGAAAACAACAAACTATGGGCTAAGCTCAGTTATTGAGCTAAAGCTACATAAATGCAATAGCTGATAAACAGAATTTGTTCATTATTGGGAATTCTTGATTTAAAGGCACTATTTTACTAAGCATGAATACCTCTAATTTACAAATTAAATATTCCATAAATATGAAAACAGAGATATCTGCAAATTTTAAGAAATGGTTAATGAAGTGAAGTACAAAACTACTGTTTAGTTACATTACAGTACAAAGCTACAGTATTTTATTGTTTCTGGTTAATTCTAAGTTTATACAAATTAAATATAAAATGCAGACTTAACATTTTATATCCCATTAATGTGGATAATTAAACTGCATTGAATAACATTGCTAATATGCTTGGTGTAACCCAAGAAATGAATTTGTTATTGAAAATCAAAATTGATAGCACAGCTTTGCTGGAGTTAGCTCAGATAAAAAATTAGATACACAAAATTTATATATAATAAATAATAACATAAAAGTAAAAAATTGCTAAGGGGATGTAATTTTAATAGTTGCCTTAGATGTTAAAACATGTTAACATAGCTCTGACTGTAATAATTCATAACAACTGAATATGCTGATAACGTGTAATAGAGTAAGTTAGTGTGCATTGAATAATTTGACAATTAAATAACATTTTATAATGCAGTTTGTTATTACAGCAGCTCTTGAAAAATATACATTTTAATTTCTAAATATGTATATTTTAAAACATTTTATTCATCATCCACAAATATTTATTTAAAATAAAAATTTCCATAGTAATATTATTGAAATGTCTGAAATATAGGACAATAAAAAATAAAGAGATGTGATGTATAACATACCTTATGCAATCTATAAACATATTTTACTTATCCAAGCTATACATTAAAAAATCTGTTTCTGAAGACTTCAGATAATTACATATTTATATAATTTAATCAAAAAAAATTAACAAAGTGGTAAGAAATTTTGTCTACAAATACCTCTAAACTATCAGAATATTCTGTACATAATATAATTATGAAACACAATGCTTACCCTTGCTACTAAATCATCAGATGCTTAGCATATCACCTTTAGTTAGAGGATTATTTAGATCATGACAAAACATGTTAGGGCCAACTGCCTAAGGAAACAGATGCATTTATGGAAATGTTTCAAGCTAAACTGGCCTGTACTCATTTCACATGAGGAAAACCACTATAACTCTCTTGCAGCCAGCCTGTTCACCCAGATTTGAACTTGGGTCAAATTACTAATGTTAAGTGATTTCATTGCTTGGCTGCTAATGAGCTTTTTAGTTAAAGCATTAAGTGGATTGTTACAATATCCTTGAATATCACATACAATTTAAAAATTCCAACAGTCAAACCATAAATGATTTGCACCAGTTACCTTAATGAAACAAAATTTCATGCTTTGTTACTTAACACCTTCAAGATATGTTTTATTATTCAAATACTTTTATTAGTTTTATATATATTCTGAAGCCCTCACCTAACTCGAACTATATTGACTGATGATAACAACTTAAATATTAAAAATGTTGGAAATTTTAAAACAGAAATCATTAGGTGCATGCTATCTCATAAACACTTATTACAGATACCACAGTCTTAATAAAATGTTTTTTGAATAGCTGAAAGTATTTATGCAAAATTTAAATTCTTGAGTTTATACCCTAAATTCTGTTAATTAACTTAAAAACTCACTTGGAAAGAAAGAGATGAAGGAAAGCTTTTAGTCTGTATTTCTTTCACAGCATTCAGAAGACCAGAAGCTAATTTTTCAAAGTAAAGCTGGAAATTAAATTAAAAGAATTAATAAAATAGAGTTAAAGAACACAGATTTTTTCATTATTATTGATTTGCAAATAGTAAATAATGCTAAAGAGGAAAGTTAAATAAACTGCAAAACAGTTATCAACTGAAACATTATATACAAGTACTCAGATAACATAACACCTACAAAGGTGTTATGTTATCTGAGTACTTAAAAAACATACGATACAAATTTGTTGTTTGACTTCTGAATGAGTACCTACAAAGGTGTAAAAAACAATCAGTGTTTCAAAATCAAAGATTTTAAGAATCGGCATATGCAAAGCTGATGTTAAGCTTTTGCCACCCAGCACAATCTCAGCTATTTCTGCCACCTGTTGCCCATGAAATTTTGCTACTCCTAAATTAAGCCATCTGGATGATTACATCATTTACACTGACCCTGAGCATTTGTGAATCAGAACACAAATTAATACAAGGGATTCTAAGAGATTATTCTTTACGAGATCTACATATAATATAAAGCAAAGAAAGCTACTTTTCTATTTTAATTTCATTCAGTTTCTCTCTCTCTCTCTCTCTTTTTTTTTAAAGAGACAGATCTAGTAATAGCAAGTCATAAAATAACTGAAATTTTATTCATTAACAACTGAGATAACAAGATACGATAGCTAATGGATGACTATTTACATCTTTGCAATGACAAGGGTCGAAAAAAAAAAAAAAAACAGCTGCAAGCAGTTAAATCAAGAAATAATCCAAAAAATAAATTATGCACTAGAAAATGTGAAATGTCTATGCACATTTTAGCATACAGCCTTCAAGAATTAAAATACAATGAAAAAAATTATTTGATGCTAACTGTTCAACAGTGTATGGAAGTATAACAGGAAGTCTTACTAGAAAATTTTAAGTTACAGAAATAACTATTTCTTGATAACAGTTGTATAAGAATAGATGTAGGTCCCAAATCCAAAAATATATATTATCTACAGAAGTGCTAGTTTAATTTGATGCACAAAGTTTGAGTGTGCAAAGCACAGGGCTGGCAAAATAAAACTGGGTTAGCTGCTACAGGGATATAAGCAAAATAATAATAAAAGTAATACAGTGAAATCTTGGTTAATGAACTTAATTTGTTCCTGATGACTGTTCATTAACCAAAATACTCCTAAAATCACAGACAATTACTTATTTAAACTTTGCAACAATACCTTCTGTGCAAGTTCCTAACCCCAAACTGATGGAAATCACTAAATGTATATATGCACACACACACACAAACACACCCAAAAAAAGTACAATACAATATAAGGCAGGTAAAATATATAAAAACTTAATTTTACTGAGTTTAAACAAAGGAGAAAGTAAAAAGGAGATGAGATTAGTAAAAAATGAAGGTGTTACTGTTTGGATGTGAAATTTCCTTTAACAAAGGTCTTTAGGTGGCATTTTTTTTTTTATCTTTGTCTCTAAGTGACATGACTCTGCTTGAGATTCATTTGGCCTCTGTAAGTATAAAGTATGATGTTGTCTTTGGAAATGCATGCTTTTGTTTTAGTTTTCTATTTTTTATCAAGGTGACATAGTTACATGAAAACTTTACATCTTACCCTAATTTCAGTCATCAGAGAACTAGGATCATTATTCTATTTTTTCCTTTTCTGAAGACAATTCTTCTACAACCGTTTTGTGTTACTGTTTCTGAAGTAGTTGTAGTTCTTCTTCGTCAGACTTTTTTTTTTTTTTTTTTGGTTCTCTTAAAATTTTCCCTATTTTTATTGTAAACTTCAGCACATAGTTTTAACTACAGACACAAAATCATAGATAAAAAAACTTTCTCAGTTTCATAGTGCTCAAAATCTCTGCTTACTACCTAATCTAGCCATACAGGTCAAAATCTGGCCTTCAGCGCAAAGTCATGATTTGGAAGTGACTTGATGCTAGGCTTTATTTATGAGAAAAACAAAGGAAAATATTTAAGTAACATTTTCAGAGAGCTTTAATGTTAATTATGTGGCACAGGTTACTTAAAAACATTTTTGAAAAAACTCATATGTTGCCAACTTGAATGTTCATAATTCAAGACACCATTTGTCATCCAAGGTGTTTTTTCTTCAAATAATTTGTTTGTGAACCAAAATGTAGACAAAGTGAGGCATTCATGATCTGAGGTTTTAATGCACCTAAGAAATAAGTGCTTTTAATTGGGTTAATGCAGAATTTAGAATGGATATACCTCCTTCTAGATTCATGCTTATTCCTTCATTATTTGAAGGAAGAATCCTAACTCAGATAACAAACTTAAATACAGTCCAAGAATATATTCTGTACACTGACATGAACCGTATGCACCTTGAAAATCTGGATCAGAAGCAATAAATGGCACTATACAGCAATAATCCAGATCAGCACTTGAGGCATCTCCATTAAATTTTGTGACATCACTTAGAGCACATGCACTTTTTTTCAAATGTTCTGTTGCCAGACATACACTTTGGGTAGGAGTTAGCTGATGACAACAGACACATGGACTTCACATGGCTTCCACATTCACTAGATATACCTAGTATTCATTTCCTACTAAAGGGGACTTTCAGTGTCATTGTGTATGAAATGCCCATTACTTTTGACATGACAAAAATTAGCATTGTAATTAATAATGTCCATGGAACTACAGGTATCTGTGAAAATGTTTGAAAGTCCTTGAGGCATTGGTTTCAGGAATATACTACTGTGAATAACTGAAACTTTGGCTCTTTTGAAACTGTATCCTGTAATTACACTGTTAAATTCTGCCTCATGATGCACACTTGTTATTTCTTTGTAATTTTATGTGGGTGGCATGCTTTCTTATGTGAATATGGTTCATATCAATATTCTTAATTTTGAAACCTCATGTGAGATACAAAGGGAGAATACTCTTTTAAAATTTATTAGACAAATATCACTATATGATATGCATAAAATGATAGTTCAACATGCTGCAATTTCTGATCTGCAGCAGTTTCAAATACTGTATAAACGTTTCTGCCAAGTATTACATGAATCAGTTTCATAGTGCTCAAAATCTCTGCTTACTACCTAATCTAGCCATACAGGTCAAAATCTGGCCTTCAGCGCAAAGTCATGATTTGGAAGTGACTTGATGCTAGGCTTTATTTATGAGAAAAACAAAGGAAAATATTTAAGTAACATTTCCAGAGAGCTTTAATGTTAATTATGTGGCACAGGTTACTTAAAAACATTTTTGAAAAAAATCATATGTTGCCAACTTGAATGTTCATAATTCAAGACACCATTTGTCATCCAAGGTGTTTTTTCTTCAAATAATTTGTTTGTGAACCAAAATGTAGACAAAGTGAGGCATTCATGATCTGAGGTCTTAATGCACCTAAGAAATAAGTGCTTTTAATTGGGTTAATGCAGAATTTAGAATGGATATACCTCCTTCTAGATTCATGCCTATTCCTTCATTATTTGAAGGAAGAATCCTAACTCAGATAACAAACTTAAATACAGTCCAAGAATATATTCTGTACACTGACATGAACCGTATGCACCTTGAAAATCGGGATCAGAAGCAATAAATGGCACTATACAGCAATAATCCAGATCAGCACTTGAGGCTTCTCCATTAAATTTTGTGACATCACTTAGAGCACATGCACTTTTTTTTCAAATGTTCTGTTGCCAGACATACACTTTGGGTAGGAGTTAGCTGATGACAACAGACACATGGACTTCACATGGCTTCCACATTCACTAGATATACCTAGTATTCATTTCCTACTAAAGGGGACTTTCAGTGTCATTGTGTATGAAATGCCCATTACTTTTGACATGACAAAAATTAGCATTGTAATGGATAATGTCCATGGAACTACAGGTATCTGTGAAAATGTTTGAAAGTCCTTGAGGCATTGGTTTCAGGAATATACTACTGTGAATAACTGAAACTTTGGCTCTTTTGAAACTGTATCCTGTAATTACACTGTTAAATTCTGCCTCATGATGCACACTTGTTATTTCTTTGTAATTTTATGTAGGTGGCATGCTTTCTTATGTGAATATGGTTCATATCAATATTCTTAATTTTGAAACCTCATGTGAGATACAAAGGGAGAATACTCTTTTAAAATTTATTAGACAAATATAACTATATGATATGCATAAAATGATAGTTCAACATGCTGCAATTTCAGATCTGCAGCAGTTTCAAATACTGTATAAACGTTTCTGCCAAGTATTACATGAATCAGTTTCATAGTGCTCAAAATCTCTGCTTACTACCTAATCTAGCCATACAGGTCAAAATCTGGCCTTCAGCGCAAAGTCATGATTTGGAAGTGACTTGATGGTAGGCTTTATTTATGAGAAAAACAAAGGAAAATATTTAAGTAACATTTCCAGAGAGCTTTAATGTTAATTATGTGGCACAGGTTACTTAAAAACATTTTTGAAAAAACTCATATGTTGCCAACTTGAATGTTCATAATTCAAGACACCATTTGTCATCCAAGGTGTTTTTTCTTCAAATAATTTGTTTGTGAACCAAAATGTAGACAAAGTGAGGCATTCATGATCTGAGGTTTTAATGCACCTAAGAAATAAGTGCTTTTAATTGGGTTAATGCAGAATTTAGAATGGATATACCTCCTTCTAGATTCATGCTTATTCCTTCATTATTTGAAGGAAGAATCCTAACTCAGATAACAAACTTAAATACAGTCCAAGAATATATTCTGTACACTGACATGAACCGTATGCACCTTGAAAATCTGGATCAGAAGCAATAAATGGCACTATACAGCAATAATCCAGATCAGCACTTGAGGCATCTCCATTAAATTTTGTGACATCACTTAGAGCACATGCACTTTTTTTCAAATGTTCTGTTGCCAGACATACACTTTGGGTAGGAGTTAGCTGATGACAACAGACACATGGACTTCACATGGCTTCCACATTCACTAGATATACCTAGTATTCATTTCCTACTAAAGGGGACTTTCAGTGTCATTGTGTATGAAATGCCCATTACTTTTGACATGACAAAAATTAGCATTGTAATTAATAATGTCCATGGAACTACAGGTATCTGTGAAAATGTTTGAAAGTCCTTGAGGCATTGGTTTCAGGAATATACTACTGTGAATAACTGAAACTTTGGCTCTTTTGAAACTGTATCCTGTAATTACACTGTTAAATTCTGCCTCATGATGCACACTTGTTATTTCTTTGTAATTTTATGTGGGTGGCATGCTTTCTTATGTGAATATGGTTCATATCAATATTCTTAATTTTGAAACCTCATGTGAGATACAAAGGGAGAATACTCTTTTAAAATTTATTAGACAAATATCACTATATGATATGCATAAAATGATAGTTCAACATGCTGCAATTTCTGATCTGCAGCAGTTTCAAATACTGTAAAAATGTTTCTGTCAAGTATTACATGAATCCATGCATAGTGCACCCAGCTGATTATTTTAATAAAGCTGTTTTACTTAACTAAAACTCAATAGCACTTCTTTCTCGATAGCACTCAATAGCAATTTCTTTATTACGATAAAAACTGTAGATTTGCTTTAGTTCCATTTACAAATAACATGTAGTAGTATTTAAAAGATATTATACTGATTTTTTAAACAGTAGTATCATAGAGAAGAAGAAAAGAAATTCAAAAAATAAAACATTTTTAAAGTTACCTCATAGTTATCCAAACTCAAAGCCATTTTGACAATTAAGCTTTTCTCTTTTACATAGTAACAACAACTAGAGGGAAAATATGAAACTTTGTTATTTAGTTAATCTGTATTACTAAAACAAGTATTTTGAAAGTATATTTATAATTTAAATTTGTTATATATACAGAAGAAAAAAAGGTATATGTAGATATATTAGAAAAGGCAATATGTGCCATGGATGCAGGCAGTTGATCAAACTCAAAGGGATTCCCCTTTTCCCTCCTCCTACGTGAAATTATAGATGAATATTTCCCTATTTGTGAGAATAAGTGAATGTTCATTATTTTGCACTGATTTTGTTGCAATTTGTTATTATAATTTAGTAACAAATGCGAGTTTTCTGCTCTGACATTTATATCTAATTTAACCACTTGCGCTATGACTAAACTTCACAGTATTGGTGCCGTGCGATACAATATAACAAGCGGTAAAGTGTCTCATTTACATCTCTTCGCACCTGCGAGTGCAATCTAGAGCTGTTAACTTGAGAAATAAACAGTCTCATTGTTAGGTGACGTGTGCACCACGTTATTTTCATTTTCGCGTGCGGTTTGAGACAAAAGCATCTCGACGTGCGTGGCACGTCTTTTTAGCGCAAGTGGTTAAAGTACTGTATGTGTGTATACTAATGTTTAACAATGTCAAAGCAACAATTAATGTTCCAAACAATTAAAGTTTAACAATTAATGTCTCTAAACATTGCAGTGCGGTTTTTGATTAATTTCATGAGTTGATTTATTTTTTTAACTTAACAGCTCATAATGGTGTAAAATAAGGTAAATAAAGGTGCATTAAATTAGGTGAATTACTGTTATTAGGCAACTTCTTTGCCTACTGGGAGCACTATTGTAAAAGGCAACTTTATAATGATGACAAATTGGGGAATAAAACTTCTGAGAAATGTGAAACACTTTCAAAATCACGATGAAGTTAACTGAGCGTTTTACATTGTCTCAGTAAGTCAGAGTAAGATAAAGATATACTTCAGAAAATATAAACGTGATGTGTAGATTTAGAAATCTCAAATACAGAATTTGAGGCAACATACCTTTATCTTTTTGTCTTTGTTTAAGGATTTACATAGTATTTCAGTTATGGTTTTGTAATTACACTATGATTTGATGTTGTTTCTCCAAATCCTATACTGTATGAAAGAAATTTCACAAGTAAAAATGATTTATATAAATTAAGTGTTCTCCCTTTCAAAATTGGTATACACAATACTGCGTGTAAAAGACTAATGAATATTAATTATATTAAAAATAAAATAAAAAGTATACTATTTTAATTTTATGAATAGTATACTATTTCATAAAATTAAAATTATTTATTTTGTTTAAAAAATACATTTTGTTCAGTCTACAAAATGACATTAATCTGGCTTAATTTCAACTAGATCAAACTCAGAAATCAAACTGAATCAGAAAAATTACTGTATTGCTCATGATAACAATAGTAGTATAAAATAACAAACCTCTGAAAAACTTGATACTCTGATTTTGAGCTCCCTAACATAGCTAGATGTGGCATGTCTTCTTTTAGGTTTTGACTCACCTAAAAGAAATTACATGAAAGGAAACTGTATGTGGTAATTAGAAGTCATAATTCTAAGTAGTTATTCTTAAAATAATTTTAAAAAAAGGACGGAGAAAACTATTTTTAAACCTAAAACATATACTATAACTGTAGCACGTTTTAGGTTTTTGATTTTGCAAAAAGTTTTAGGTGTTTGTAAATGGGGGGGGGGGATATCATTATAGTATCAATGTCTGAATAATAATTCACATGTTTACTGCAATGAAATGAAAACAAGTGGAACAAATTGAATAGTTCCATTTGTCTCCATTTCATTTATATTCCTGAAAACTATATTAAAGATCTTGCTCTTCCATTTTTTTAGAAGGAGATATTTTCAAGAATGACTTAATTCATAACTTGTACACTTGTAGGCTGATAACAATAATCACATCAGCATTTTATAAAGTATTTGCAATCACCCAGCCAAGAATTAAAAGATTCTCTACAAATAAATATTTCCCACAGGGTGGCTCAACTTTAAGTAACAAGTTAAATTTATTTACTGGTTTTGATGATTTCACCTGCTTTTATGTGTTTTCCTACATACTGAAAGCTGAATACAAGAATTCAAAGTAAATGTAAGTTATTCACATTTCACATGAATTTATTGAAAATACAATGATGTGTTTTTATACGAGGCAATGCTTGACTAACATTTTAAAATTTTATTTAAGACATAAAAGATTTTGCAATTTCACATTATTTGCATCCCAAATTTCCACATCTGGTAGTATTGCCATGAGTTTAGTGTATTTTTCACAATAGCCAACCCATGCATGCACACGCCAAGTAAGTAATTGAATATGAATGGTCTAACAGTTTCAAGTTCTTCGAACTTAAACCATAAAATTCAGTTTAACAGCAATATGGCAAAATAATTTTAAAATGAGCATATCTTTAGAATTTCCGATGTACAGTCTCGCACGCTGAAGATAAATTTTTTTTTTTTTTTTTTTCCTGTACAGTGCTGCTATTGCTTGCTCTTAAATCATTGAGTTTGTTAACCAAAAATTCACTTAAGTTTTACAAAATATGAAAAAAAAAAAAAAAAAAAAAAAAAAAAAAAAAATTTTTTTCCAAATTTGGGCTTCCAGATGCTCATATTCAGGTGGAAATGTATGTTATTCAAAATTTAATGGCTCTAAATACTGTTGTTTTATCACAATGCGAGAAACATACATACACTTATGCAAATTCTTTATTACTTAATTTCTTTAAATATAATATAGGGCTCTAATTAGGCTCTAATTAATTAATAAATATAATATAGGCAACAATTTGAAAAGTGAACTGACATTTATAGTGAATCAATGCAAAATGCCAAAATGAAATTAATAGTCTTGAACTGCTTATTTTATTAATGTTTTATCTCACTTACTACAGAATCTTTAGAATTTTCCTAATTTTACTACTTGAAATTCTGGAATAAATATTACAATAATCATTATTGATTGCTTATGCCCAAAATGCAATGCATTTCTGAGGATATGAAACATTAAAACTGTTGGTACTTTTCAATTTATCTACAGCTCCACAAAAAATAGCCAAGCTATAGTTATTTTGTAAATTAGTGAAAAACATTTACTTGGCTATCATTACTGCTCACAAGCACTGTTCTGTTCATTAATAATAATAAAATGATGAATTAAAAAAATTCTGATGGGGATAAAAAATTCTATACACTGATATTTACACTTTTACATTTGTGAACATTGTTTGATCATACACATTCAATTACTTAGTGGCATGCACATACATGGGTTGGCTATTGTGAAAGAACTCCGAGGTGCAAAAAATCTAATTTTCAAATCCTCTATGTCTTCAATAAATTTGCACTTACAAAAAGTTAATTATGATTTTAGTCAATATTTAACGTTACCCCAACTTTTTATAGTAATAATACCAAATCCAGTCCCCAAAAAGTTTCTCAGCTGTATTTAAAAAAAGAAAAAAAGAAAGAAAGAAAAAAAAAGGGGGGGTTTGAAATGAACAATTTTATCTATGAGAAAATTTTATGTAAATAATAGAATAACATTTCATGTAATAGTTATGTATAAATAAATATACCTCAAGCATGCTTTCATCAGTTAATGTGCAACCAACAACCAAAATGAGTTCAGTTTTCTTTTTACACCATTCTGTCAAAAGGTGCTAAAACAATATAGTAATTCTTATAATAAAGAAAAAAATTTCACAAAATAAATAGAAATAGAGTAAATAATAAAATTGTGACAAAACTCATAATACATGGATTATATAACTATTGATAGCATTCATAACCATAAATTATATATTGTTACAGTTTTAGTATTGATTTAGCTATTTTGAAAAAGAATTAATTAAAAATGTTTTATATTATTGTGCAATGCAGAACAAGACTTATTTGAAGAGAAAACTACACCACAAAAATTAAAAATACATGAGCACATGCATTTAATAAATAGATGTCTTGTAATTGAACTCTTTTAATATCCAGAAAAATCGAGAAGCTACGAGAAGTGTCTCATGCATTTAAAAAGCTTATAAAAAGCTAGAGGAAAACATCTCAGTTCAGTGTTTTAGTAGCTGTTTAAAGGGTTGTTTAGAAAATTGTTGTTGTTTACTGAAGTGAATTCACGGTAAAATCGGGTTAGCTTTCTCTGTTTTGAATTAAGTTCTGCTGAACGTTTTAGTAGTTTAAAAGATAACTACTGTGAGATATTGGAATGTTGTATGAATATCTCTAAGGAAATTTAAGCATTTTGTTGTGATAATAATAAATTTATTATCACAACATTTATTTATTTTTTATTTGTTGTGATAATAATAAATTTTATTCACTCTTCATTGGCCTTGTGCATTCAATTTATTACGAACCAGTACGCAACAATATTAATAACCTGAGAAGTTTAAACTATAACACAGGTTCAGGTGATAGCAAATACAGAATTTTATCAACTATTAATATTCAAACTAACATGTATGCAATTCATACATGTTTATATATACTATATCAAATTCCAATAAACAAAACCTGTTCAAATTTCTTTATAATCAGAAGTCAGTTAAAAAATTACCTCCCTTCTGCCCTAACTTTACCTAAATTAAATAACATATAGTGAAAGAATTAAGTCCCTCCAACCAGAGCATGAAAATTAAGCTTGAAGAACTGCTTTTACTACATGCAGCAATTAATCTTTTTTTTTTTTTTTTTTTTTTTTTTTTTTCATTGCATACATTTCATTGCATTTTAAGTCAGTGGTTTCAAACTCAAATTGCATGTGGGCCAAATGCACAATCTGAAAGCAGCTGATGGGCCAATTCTTTTTTTTTTTTTTTTTTAACAAAATAAAAATATTTTTAAAAATTTTGATTACTAAACATTTATCAAACCGTATGTAAACAATAATAATAATATCACAAAGGGGAAAAAAATCAAATTTATATTTTCTATCTGAATTCTAAAATTTGGTACTTTTATTGGCATAGTTTGTAATTCAAATATGCTAACAGCTAAATATTAAATCTTCAGAATGACATTTATTTAAAATAATTCTGACACAGCAAATTAATCATTAAATAACCTAATTTAATTTAAACTAAAAACAAAATGAAAATGTTTCTACTTTTTATTTTCAGGGATAACTTTCCAAGTGGAACGGAAACTTGAGAGAAATAAATGGCAACCTACTTTCTATCTCTAATTTACCATATTTTTCTTCGATGCATAAATAAAAATATGTATGTTTGTATGTAAATAATTAGAAGTTTCTTTATTTCTTATGACAGCTTGACAGCATTTGAATTCTGATAAAGAATGTAGCCTTGGAGAAAAATTATTTGTAGTAGCCTTGGAGAAAAATTATTTGTAACAGATTGTAGATAATCGTCTGTCAATCAGGTTTTTTTCTCATTAATTTTTAACTGTGACAGAAAGCTGTTCACATATAAATGTATTCTCAAAGTGCTTATTCTCAGTCAAAAATTCACAATTGACTGAATTTATTTTTTACACGTACAAATAAAAGTTAATAAAATCTACATCTTCAAATTCTATGAATGAGATTTATATCACATTGTAAATTAAATTTACAGATTTTGTTTTCTGGTGCATTCTTTATGTTCATTTTTAAGGGTAATGAGATTTTGGATTTTAAATAACTGAAATCTTGAATTCTTTGCACCCCTCTATTTGCAATAAATACATAATAGAAATATATTCATGAGCTGTTGCTTTGGGGGCTGCCAGTATGAGACCATTGCTATAAGCTACAGACGGTTGCAGACTATGGGTTTGTGGATATCCACACTAGATAAGCAGGGTAAAATTGACAATTTATAGCAATAATTAGCAGCACAAAGCAAAATAAACAGCAGTAAATAATAGCTTAATGAGAATACAGGAATAAGGCAAAATTCCCCTTAAACATACAAGAAATATCACAAATTAACAATATGACTCAGTAAATTATAAAGCATAATTTCAAATTCATGACTCTTTGAACCAAAATGAACTTTTGAAGTAACTGAGTGACTTTCAGAGTCATAATTGTGGAGGGTTACTGAGCAAAGCACACGACAGCTATCTGCTCAGTGGAAGAGATAGAGACCTTCATAGGAGAATTTCTAAAGGAAATTGGGCCATATTCATGTTGCACATTGACAAAAAGGCCCATCACAAGACTTTTACCTAACTCTTGGCTTCTAAATGAGCTATTTTTGTAATTTAAACAATAATCGATGCAGAAACACAAAATTTACAATTCAAAATAAACACTTATAAACAAAATACATGGCCAAAAGTACAATTAAACAAACATACATGCAAAAATTATTACATAAAATGCAACAAATAAATATTAAGTATACTGAAAAGTTCTGTCCAATAATTTCAAGTTTCAACACGTATTTGAGACATATGTGGCTGTCTCTTGTTATTACTGCATTTAATACATCCATTGTTCTAAAACTGAAACAAAAGTATTTCATGTCATTATTCAGTGAGAAGCAATGATATAAACATGGCTACCAATAAAGTTCATTTACAATATTATATTTTGTATGAATTCAAACAAGCAAGAAATGCTACAGAACTAGTTAAAATTTAGAGACAATTTTTAATGGAAATGCAGATTCAAGTAAAATGTGCAGGATATAATTCGAAAAACCAGAAACAGGGTGATTTCAACCTAGATGATATGCCACGCTCTGAGCAACCATCTTTGATGTTGATATTATGAATATCATGACAAAGCAAGATCCTTTTTTGAAAACATCAGAGTCTGTACAGATAATTAATTCAGCTCAACAAACCTTTTCAAACCATATTGATATATATATAAACCAAACATTCATAAATATTCTAGATGGATAGCTCATGAATTAAGTCAAAAAAATTCGTACGATCGAGTCATCATATGCATATTTCTATTTACTTGCTCGGGGGGGGGCATTTTGCACCAGATGATAACTGGGGATGAAAAGTGAATTAATCATGTAAACACTGTTAGGAAAAGAGCATACTGTGAGCTGGACAATCTGCCTTCTCTAAAACAAGTTTGAGCCTGAATAAGAGAGTACTGAGTGTATAGTGGGACCTCCAAGGAGCAATACATTATGATGTTTTAAAACCTAAAAATAAAGCTCAATTCAGAGAGATACTTTCAGCAAATGGGCCATTGAAACAAAGCAGTCAAAGAAAAGAGACCAGTGATGTTCAATAGCAAGCCCATCGTGATAATGCCAGACAACCTACTGCTTTGGTAACTCATCAGAAAATCGCAGAGCTAGGCTAAAAAATTCTGCCACATCCCAAACCTAGAACTTTCTGATTATCCCTTGTATCTCTCAGCGCTTTGAAGGGGAAAAAATTCAAAATGGAAGCAGATGTCAGCCAAGCACTACTTGAGTTCTTCACCTCTAAGGACAAGACAGTTTTTAAAAATGTTATCTACAAATTGCGATCACACTGGCAAGAGGTTATAAGTAAGCATGGAAATTGTATTATACAATAAATATTATTAAAGATATGAAAAAAATTATTATTTTCTTTCACTTTCAAAATGCACAGAATTTTCTGGTAGATCCAATACAAAGAATACATAACATTACAACAATACTCAAAGACTAAAAATATAAATAAAATATTTACAAAACTACTATAATATGAAATTCAACCACCAGGGTTGGAATTGTGTAATTCATAGAGTAAAATGGACTTGGATTTGATTTCTAGATATAATATGTATATTTGTGAAGTCTTTGCTACGTTCAGTTGATGCAATATTGATCTGCTTGGTATGCAATATTGGTCAAAAATGCTTGATAAATTTAGTGCATTATTTAATTTTATAACTTATTTTATTAACTTAATTTTATGGTGTTCAGGCATGATATAAAAGAAAGATACTTTTGATTAAGAAATGATTAAAATTAATAATATCATTTTCTAGACTTTTAAACATTACATACGACAAATTACTTATATCTCTCAATAAAGCAGTCTCAAATTACTACCAATTAATGAAATGCCTTACACATTAGCACATATATTATTGTTGTAAATGAGATCTTCAGAATTTGGCAATGCAATCTGCAAATCTATAAATCCAATTTTAGAACAGTAAAACTTTAATCACATTACATACAAATATTTATGCAACAGAATGCACAAATTCTTCATAATATGGACTAAAAATCAGGACCAAAATGCTTAATCTTTTAGTTTTACAATAGCTTTGAAAATATTTATGCATACATGTTTATTCATCACACTTAAATAATAAAACAAAATTAAATTTAAAAAAAAAAAAAAAGTCAGTACAGAAATTTTACCTTTATTTGTGAATAATTTTCTGTACAATTCCGTTTCACTGTCAAAATTCTGAAACTAAATATCACATAATAATATATGTTATGGTGGATAAGCAGCTAGCATATTAGTAAAATAAGTAAATGTTCATTTTTGAAGTATATACTAACTAATGAAATAAAAAAAACTAATGGAAATAAAAAAGTTACTATTTTCCAGAGATCAACAGTTTTTCCAAATGGAAACCGACAGCATCATTTTCTAGAAAAAAATAATGAGACACTGCATGCTATTTATAAAATGAAAGACATGTTCAAGTGCACATAGAATTGTAAACATGATTTTGATGCAACAAAAATTGTCAAAGTAACATATATGTTTCAGCACAAATAAATTGTACTTAAGATGAATATAAAAAATATTTTCACATGTAAATATGTCTATGATTTACACACTTGGAGTAATTTCTATGGTCAATTCACAAATTATGAGGTAGGGTAAAACTATTATTTTTCACTAGCCAGTTACTTCATATTTTAGACCTTTAATCTCAATTCTTGTTTCCATTTCCCTACCAAACTGTAAATTAGGTAGTTCTGTTCTCTCTTTGGGGCCACATTACTAGGTTGCTATCTTAGATAAGTGTTCTTGTCTTCGGTCTGTCATAATTACTGGTAGATGAATTCCATGCCGATGAAGTTTTGAGCCAACTTCATGTTAAACTGACTGTGTAGCTTTAGCTATTAGTTTATTTGAATATAAATTTTACATTTGACTTATGGTTACTCTAATGTTATCTCATCACAAGTGGTTGAAGGAGAAATAAGCACAGAATGTGCCTTCTAAGTTTTAAATAAACAGCCTTATGGAATCTTACACAGTTTCAGGCATTATTTTAGCTAAGCGATAATTAGCTGCCAGTCTATTTACAGTTATTGTTTATGATTGCAAAGAAGATATCTGAGCTTTGTTCTAAAGTAAAAGCTTTTTCCTTAAAATACAAATTAAAAATGAATATGAATATTGGTAATGTATGAGAAATAAAAAAAATAATCCTAATCATATTCTAAATTGCATTGAGATTACAGTAAAGAGGAACTCAACTTTACAGCAGTTCCTATTTAGTTTAGCATGTAAATCAGAATTATTTTATTATTTGTAATTTCATTTGTAATTTTAACTATACATTTAAGTTCATCGATAGTACAGTACAGAACAACATGGAAAAAGATTAGACACACACAAGGAAGAAAAACTAAAAAAGTTTACAAATATATTCAGTAAATTGTTTCATATTTAATTTTTATGGTTGATGGCTGATAATTTACAACAAAACAAAAAGGCATTATTTTGTGAAAGTCATTACTTTAATTAATTTAATATATGAAAAGGAGAAAGTTACATTAAAAAAATTACTGTTAAATTACGAAATACACAAATAAATTTTTCAAACCTGTAATAATTCCGACATTGATTGCTTTTATATCAGCCATGTATCTAAAATAAATAATGACATCTTTTATGGTAACATAAACCAACTATCAATAACATATGAAAACTGAACTTAATTGGAAATATATGAACATATATAAAAAAATTCTTTCGCACACTTGTGTAACCAATTGTATCAAATTATCAAAAATAATAATAATAAATAAAATAAAATAAATAAATAAAATCACTTTAATTGTCAATATATAATTCAAATCGCGAAATACTAAAATTCACGACATAATACAAATCCTAGTTTCTTTTTTTAAACGTTTTCATCAAATTTACTTTCACAAAATATACTGTTATTGTTATGTTCGAGAGCAGGTAAATCATAAACAATCAATTAAATGAGTTCAAAAAAAAAAAAAAAAAAAAAAAAAAAAACAGTTTTTTAGCTTTAATTCTAAAATATTTTTCTAGTGCTTTGCTTACGTTTGTGTTTTCACTAAATATGTTTGAGCAGATATACTATATGTTCCTTTTTCACCCAACGAAATTTGTATTAGATATATATTTCTTCTGCATTAAGTGCAACATTAAACACATACATGTTCATTTCTGATTTCTGCTATCAGCAGTATTATTATTGCAGAAACACTTTTAAATTTCCCTTCTTTGAAAAACATTTCCCTCAGGGATTTTTGATTTTCCTTCAGAAAGTTCCCTAAACATTTCATTGAATTTCCCTCGCACATTTTAAGCAGAATAAAATAAAATAAAAAAAGTCTGAAAGGTTTTCAGATTTCAAATTATGCCCAAAAGGCGTTTTTTTAACGTTTTGTGTGTTACCTTTAATTATTAAATATCATGTTCTTTGCACTTAACCATAAAATTCAGTTCAACAGCAGTGTCGCAAAATAATTTTAAAATGAGCATTTCTTTGCAATCAAAATTTCTTAATTAAATTTTAATTTTATATTTGCTTTATACGATAATAAAACAAATTTTTATTTAGGGATTTTAGATACCCATATTCGCAGCAGGATTACGACATCTAGGTACCATTGTTTTATCACAATGCCAGAAACATACATACAGTCGGCCACAAAAGTATTCGAACACCGGTACCCATTCAGAAAATTTACTTTTCCGTTGAGAAACAAAATTGTCTCCAGAGTCTATCTTGGTTCGATAGACAAAAAAAAAAAAAAAAAAAAAAAAAAAAAAAAAAAAAAAAAGGATGGCTCATGTCCAAAATTGGCTAGGTGCATGAAACAAAATACAACATGACCTATCTGGGTGAGATGGGAAACAAAATGGCTGCTCACGTAATCCATTATTGCGCTCATAGAAAACGCAAAGTGTGGCTGCTGCTCATCTCGGTTAGCGAAGAGTGAAAACCCAAAACGGTCTGCAGTGTCTATCTTTGTTGAATGAGAAAACAAAAGGATGGCTCATGTCCAGTTTATTTAGGTGTGGGAAAAAATATAGCGTGACCTATCTGGATGAGATGTCTCCAGCGATCCAGTATAGACTTTTTCCCCATCTGCAATAGGTGACATCTATAAACAATTCCATTGAAATCTCCTCGAAATATAAGAAACAGCTAGCTCGTGAAATTGTAAGGTATTCCAAAAGAATTCCACTTCTTGAAGAAGGAAAAACATCCTAGATGCAGATGAGGTAGAGAGAGAAAAAGCATGTTGCACCATGGAGAGCTCGCACGGTTCTGAACAGAAAACGTGGAATGCTTTTATAGAAAAGAGTTGAAAGTGAAAGTAAAAGCCGATTGGAAATTTTTCAATTGGTTACCGACTGTGAAAAAATTTTCAGAGCTCAGAAGAAAATTTCTGAAATGTAAAAAAAAAAAAAAAAAAAAAAAAAAAAAACTTTTTGTTAATTTTTATCATGTCTTCTAGACATGATAAAAATTAACCCTACCCCCCTTTTGTGTGGGAATGTTGTCTCACTGTTTCTAAAAATAGACCATGACTCATTCTAGGAATTATATGTTTTAAAAAGGATGAGTTTAAAGTTTATAAGATATGATAAGTTTTTAAAAAGGATATGTTTTAAAAAGTCTTTGGGTTTCTCCATTCCAAAGTAAACAAAGTGAAGACATCAAATTAATAGAAAAAAAAGGAAGAGATTTTTTTTTTTTTTTTTTTTTTTTTTTTATAGCTCTGGAAATATTTTTCCATTTCAACAGCCAAGAAATATTTCCAGCCAATACAATTTCATTTTTACTTTCACTTTCAATTCATTTCTTATATCTATAAGAACATTTCATGTTCCTGTTCAGATCAGTGTGGGTTGTTCAAGATGCAGCAACTCTAATCCATCCCACAACCAGGAAAAAAAGATGTTCTTTCATGAGATGTTCTTTTGGCTTTCGAAAACAATGATGACATGATGATTGTAATACATTTCGGTTCTCATGTCCCATGCTTGAACTCAGAATTATTTCCAGAACTCTGAAAATTTTTCCTAGTCAGCTCGATAACCCAGCTTTCGTATATTTATTTTTTAAGCCACTCGAGTTTCGACTTCCCATCCGTGTGTGCTGTGCATTCAACCTGGAGACACATTCCCTGAGCTCTAAGAAAATGTTTCCTAGCCCACTCAATCCCTGAAATGGATTAAAAAAAATTCTTTCATACATTTTTAAAGCTCAAGAGTGTTAGGTGTCATGCAAAGAACCTTTTTTTTCCCTGAGCTCTGAGAAAATGTTTCCCAGCAGACTCAATCGCTGAAATGGATTAAAAATAAATTCTTTCATACATTTTTAAAGCTCAAGAGTGTTAGCTGTCATGGAAAGAGCCTTTTTTTACCCTGAGCTCTGAGAAAATGCTTCCCAGCAGACTCAATCGCTGAAATGGATTAAAAATAAATTCTTTCATACATTTTTAAACCTCAAGCGTGTTAGCTGTCATGGAAAGAGCCTTTTTTTCCCCTGAGCTCTAAGAAAATGTTTCCCAGTCCACTCAATCGCTGAAATGGATTAAAAATAAATTCATTCATATATTTTTAAAGCTCAAGCGTACTAGCTGTCATAGAGCTGCAGATGAGGTAGAGAAAGAACAAGCATGTTGCACCATGGAGAGCCCACACGGTTCTGAACAGAAAACGTGGAATACTTTTATAGAAAAGAGTTGAAAGTGAAAGTAAAAGCCGATTGGAAAGTTTTCACTTGGTTGCCGACTGGGAAAAAATTTTCAGAGCTCAGAAAAAAAATCTGAGATGTAAAAAAAAAAAAAAAAAAAAAAAACTTTTTGTTAATTTTTATCATGTCTTCTAGACATGATAAAAATTAACCCTACCCCCCTTTTGTGTGAGAATGTTTTCTCCCTGTTTCTAAAAATAGACCATGACTCATTCTAGGACATTCCAAAGTAAACAAAGTGAAGACATCAAATTAATAGAAAAAAAGAAGGAGTTTTTTTTTTTTTTAGCTTAGGAAATATTTTTCCCAATCAACAGCGAAGAAATATTTCCAGCCATTACAATTTCATTTTTACTTTCACTTTCAGTTTATTTCTTATATCTATAAAAACATTTCATATTTCAGTTCAGATCAGTGTGGGTTGTTCAAGATGCAACATCTCTACTCCATCCCACAATCACGAAGAAAAGATGTTCTTTCATGAGGAATTTTTTTGGCTTTCGAAAACAATGATGACATGATGATTGTAATACATTTCTGTTCTCATGTCCCATGATTGAACTCAGAATTATTTCCAGAACTCTGAGAATTTTTCCTAGTCAGCTCGATGAACCAAATTTCGTATATTTATTTTTTAAACCACTCGAATTTCGACTTCCCATCCGTGTGTGCTGTGCATTCAACCTGGAGACACACATTCCCTGAACTCTAAGAAAAAGTTTCCCAGCCCACTCAATCGCTGAAATGGATTAAAAACAAATTCTTTCATACATTTTTAAAGCTCAAGCGTGTTAGCTGTCATGGAAAGAACCTTTTTTTCCCTGAGCTCTAAGAAAATGTTTCCCAGCAGACTCAATCGCTGAAATGGATTAAAAATAAATTCGTTCCTATATTTTTAAAGGTCAAGCATGTTAGCTCTCATGAAAAGGGCCTTTATTTTCCCCAGCCGACTCAATAGCTGAAATGAATTAAAAAGAAATTCTTTCATACATTTTTAAACCTCAAGAGTGTTAGCTGTCATGGAAAGAGCCTTTTTTTCCCCTGAGCTCTAAGAAAATGTTTCCCAGTCCACTCAATCGCTGAAATGGATTAAAAATAAATTCTTTCATACATTTTTAAAGCTCAAGCGTGTTAGCTGTCATGGAAAGGGCCTTTTTTTCCCCAGCCCACTCAATCGCTGAAATGGATTAAAAATAACTTCTTTCATACATGTTTAAAGCTCAAGCGTGTTAGCTGTCATGGAAACTGAAATTTATGTCACGGTTTGTGTGTCACACGTTGTCAACGGTATGATTTGAGGTGAAAATTGAAAACCCGGTATAAAAAATCTCTTTAACATTCACTTTAGAAGAAGGTGTGGGATAGAGAGATTTCGTCATGGGAAAATGTCTTTCAATGTCTTTCAATGTCCGTCATGGGAAAATGTCTTTCAATATCATGTCATCTCCTTTCAAATAGGATTGAAGGATTTTTCTTAAACTATGTTGAAATCTTGATGCATAAAAGCCACGGATGGGAAATTCTGATTTATGGATGGATCATCCAATTTCGCTAGACCCTGATAAACGGTTGCTGATGAAATCCAAACGAGGGGTCCTAGCTTTTCAAATGGGAAACTTTTTCCCCTAAAAGGAGAAATGATTTCTATTCTGTGAGACGTCAAAAATTGGAAAAAAGCTTGTGTTCACAGAAGCTCTTTCTAGAAGAGTGGTCCTGGGTCCAGATGCAGTAGAGAGAGAAAAAGCATGCTGCACCTTGGACAGCCCGCACAGTTCTGAACAGAAAACGTAGAATACTTTTATAGAAAAGTGTTGAAAGTGAAAGTAAAAGGCCAATCGTCTTGGCTGTAGAATTTTCACTTGGTTGCCGACTGGAAAAAATTTTTCAAAGCTCAAAAAAAAATAAAAAAAAAAAAAACTTTTTGTTAATTTTTATCATGTCTTCTAGACATGATAAAAATTAACCCTACCCCCTTTTGTGTGGGAATGTTGTCTCACTGTTTCTAAAAATAGACCATGTATACCAATATACTAGAAACGGACTTGAACGCCTGTTCTCAGTATGTAGCTATACAAATTTGAAGGTAAAATTAAAAAGACATCTTTTTGGGGAAAAGGGAGTAAATTTGTATAGGAATATACTACAAACGGAATTTAAGGCCTGTTTTCAGCATATAGCTATACAAATTGGAAGGTAAAAAAAAATTAAAAAAAAAGACATTTTCTTTTTCGGGGGGGAAGGCAGTGAATTTGTATAGGAATATACTACAAACGGACTTTAAAGCCTGTTTTCAGTATATAACTATACAAATTGGAAGGTAAAAAAAAATAAAAAAAAAGACATCTTTTTTTTTTCGGGAAATTAAGTGAATTTGTATAGGAATATACTACAAACTGACTTTAATGCCTGTTTTCAGTATATAGCTATACAAATTGGAAGGTAAAAAAAAATAAAAAAAAAGATATCTTTTTTGGGGAAAAGGAGTGAATTTGTATAGAAATATACTACAAGAACATCAAGAAAAGAACATCATGGGTCCAAGAATTGAAAGTAAAAGTCCAAAAACGAAATGTTAACGACTGGGAAGAAAATTTTCAAAGCTGAAAAAAGATTTAAAAAAAAAAAAAAAAATACTTCCTTTTTCTTTCTTAATTTGATGTCTTCATTCTTCTGACCTTGTAGAAATAAAAAAAGTGAAGACATCAAATTAAGAAAGAAAAAAGGAAGGTTTTTTTTTTTTTTTTTTTATGTTTTAAAATTTTTCCAGAGCTCTGAGAATTTTTCCCAGTCGGTTTCTAGAAGCAACTCGTTAATGTATTTAAACCACTTGCGTTTCAGTTTCAGATCAGTCTGTGCTGTGCACTCAACGTTGATACACGCTTCTCACTCTCCTGGGAAGAGCTTCTGTGAAGGTATGTGAACATTTTTTTCTTACTCTTTTGTATTTCATAGACTACAAATATTTATTGAGTCACCCACTTTATAGAAATGTATTCTTATTTCCTTTCAATACTTTGAGGTAGGGTAATATTTTTCCCCGTGCTACTGTTTTTGCTTTTCAAGGATAGAAATGTTTTACTCAATAGCTGTTTTTATAGAAAACATGCTATTATTTCATATACTGATATATTTTGTGAAACTTTAACAAATTCCTTTCAAGAAGCCAAGATCATGTGATCCCCAGCTGGCTAGACCCGTCAGTGTAATCGGATCACGATTGTTCCATCCTATACTGATATATTTTGTGAAACTTTAACAAATTCCTTTCAAGAAGCCAAGATCTCGTGATCCACAGCTGGCTAGATACGTCAGTGTAATCGGATCACGATTGTTCCATCATATACTGATATATTTTGTGAAACTTTAACCAATTCCTTTCAAGAAGCCAAGATCTCGTGATCCACAGCTGACTCCATTAGTCAGTGTAATCGGATCACGATTGCTCCATCCTATACTGATATATTTTGTGAAACTTTAACAAATTCCTTTCAAGAAGCCAAGATCTCGTGATCCACAGCTGACTAGACTCGTCAGTGTAATCGGATCACGATTGTTCCATCGTATACTGATATATTTTGTGAAACTTTAACAAATTCCTTTCAAGAAGCCAAGATCTCGTGATCCACAGCTGGCTAGACTCGTCAGTGTAATTGGATCACGATTGTTCCATCCTATACTGATATATTTTGTGAAACTTTAACAAATTCCTTTCAAGAAGCCAAGAGCTCGTGATCCACAGCTGACTCCATTAGTCAGGAAAAACGGATCACGATTTTATCAAGCGTATACTGATATATTTTGTGAAACTTTAACAAATCCCTTTCAGCAGGGAAAGATCTCGTGATCCATAGCTGGCTAGAGCAGTCAGGATCAACGGATCACGATTTTATCAATCGTATACTGATATATTTTGTGAAATTTTAACAAATGACTTTCAAGAAGGCAAGATCTCGTGATCCAGAACTGACTCAATCAGTCAGGATTAACGGATCACGATTGTTCCATTCTATACTGATATATTTTGTGAAACTTCTTTAACAAATGACTTTCAAGAAGGCAAGATCTCGTGATCCAGAGCTGACTCAATCAGTCAGGATTAACGGATCACGATTGTTCCATTGTATACTGCTATATTTTGTGAAACTTCTTTAACAAATGACTTTCAAGAAGGCAAGATCTCGTGATCCACAGCTGACTCAATCAGTCAGGATTAACGGATCACGATTGTTCCATTGTATACTGCTATATTTTGTGAAATTTCTTTAACAAATGACTTTCAAGAAGGCAAGATTTCGTGATCCACAGCTGACTAGACTTGTCAGAATTAACGGATCACGATAGTTCCATTGTATACTGATATATTTTGTGGAACTTTAACAAATTGTTTTCAACAAGGCAAAATCCTGTGATCCACAGCTGACTCCATCAGTCAGGATAACGGATCATGATTTTTTTCAATCGTATACTGATATATATTTTGTATATTTTGTGAAACTTTAACAAATCCTTTTCAACAAGGCAAAAGATCCCATGATCCACAGCTGACTCCATCAGTCAGAATAACGGATCATGATGGTTCCATCGTATACTGATATATATTTTGTGAAACGTTAACAAATGACTTTCAAGAAGGCAAGATCATGTTATTCAATAGAATTGTTCAATCGTATACTGGCATATTCTGATAAAACAACAGAATGATCCAATTTTGAATACAATCCCAATATGTTTTTATAAAATCCATTTCATATTTTGTAAAACGTGAACGACTGACTTTCAAGCTGGCTGCATGGGTGTTTTTTTCCGTGGTTTTTCCCCATGTGTAACGTGAATACGAGCCAGTTTCCCTTCCAAAGTCCTCCACGAAGGCATTTCTTAAGGCAAATAGCCCTCAAATGCTTTACCGTCATCCGAATTGACATGACCTCTCTCCAACTTCCACGGTGTCATTTGAACGATCGAGTCGGCTGTTGGAAAAAAATGTCTGACAGCTGAAAACAATTCAGCTCCAGTGCATAGCACAGACTGATTTAAAGCTGAAACGCGAGTGGTTTAAATAGATGAGAACCCTCTATAGAAATAATTTGAATATATCTGGTTTTGTGAATCAAGCCGACTGGGAAAAAATTCTCAGAGCTCAGAAAAAAAAATCTTTTTGTTAATTTTTATCATGTCTTCTAGACATGATAAAAATTAACTCCCTTCTCATTTTGTCTGGGAATGTTGTCTCACTCTTTCTAAAAATAGACTATGACTCATTCTTGTGGAATTCTGTTGGGATTTTACTTTCGATTGGCTTTTGACTTTGTTTCAATAACTGGGGATAACTGGACATGATCAATAGATAACTGGGGAAGTTATCTATAAAAGCATTCCGCGTTTCACTTCAGATCCGTGTGGGCTGTGGAAGAGGCAACACGGCTCTCTCTTTACCCAATCTCATGATATTCTTTAAGAATTTCTTAGCCATTTGTCAAAGAAGGGGGACTATAATTGAAGAATTTATAAATTTGGGAACATGTCACCCATGGCAAATCTAAAATCTTGGCACTGGATACTGGAAAGCCCCGCTCTGATTATAATTCTGAGTTCTAGCATGGAACATTTTTTAAATCAATAAGCTAAACTATTTTTCTAGTCTCATATTCTCTCGAGACTAGGGTTCCAGATTTGGGTAGAGAGTGACATGTTGCCTCATCAACAGCGCGCACTGTTCTGAACAGAAACGTGGAATGCTTTTATAGAAAAGTGAAGAGTTGAAAGTGAAAGTCGAAAAACGAAATGGGATCGGCTAGGAAAAATTTCTCAGAGCTCAGAAAAAAAAATTCTGAGATAAAAAAAAAAAATCTTTTTGTTAATTTTTATCATGTCTTCTAGACATGATAAAAATTAACTCACCCCCTTTTGTATGGGAATGTTGTCTCCCACTTTCTAAAAATAGACCATGACTCATCCAATCTTTTCTTGGAATTCTATTCTTTAGAAAGAATGAGTCATGGTCTATTTTTAGAATGTGGCAGACAACATTCCCAGACAAAAAGAGAAGGGAGTTAATTTTTATCATGTCTAGAAGACATGATAAAAATTAACAAAAAGATTGTTTTTTTTTTTTTTTTTTTATCTCAGAATTTTTTTTTTCTGAGCTCTGAGAAATTTTTCCTAGCCGATCCCATTTCGTTTTTCGACTTTCACTTTCAACTCTTCACTTTTCTATAAAAGCATTCCACGTTTCTGTTCAGAACAGTGCGCGCTGTTGATGAGGCAACATGTCAATCTCTACCCAAATCTGGAACCCTAGTCACGAGAGAATATGAGACTAGAAAAATAGTTTAGCTTATTGATTTAAAAAATGTCCCATGCTAGAACTCAGAATTATAATCAGAGCGGGGCTTTCCAGTATCCAGTGCCAAGATTTTAGATTTGCCATGGGTGACATGTTCCCAAATTTATAAATTCTTCAATTATAGTCACCCTTCTTTGACAAATGGCTAAGAAATTCTTAAAGAATATCATGAGATTGGGTAAAGAGAGAGACGTGTTGCCTCTTCCACAGCCCACACGGATCTGAAGTGAAACGCGGAATGCTTTTATAGATAACTTCCCCAGTTATCTATTGATCATGTCCAGTTATCCCCAGTTATTGAAACAAAGTCAAAAGCCAATCGAAAGTAAAATCCCAACAGAATTCCACAAGAATGAGTCATAGTCTATTTTTAGAAAGAGTGAGACAACATTCCCAGACAAAAAGAGAAGGGAGTTAATTTTTATCATGTCTAGAAGACATGATAAAAATTAACAAAAAGATTTTTTTTTCTGAGCTCTGAGAATTTTTTCCCAGTCGGCTTGATTCACAAAACCAGATATATTCAAATTATTTCTATAGAGGGTTCTCATCTATTTAAACCACTCGCGTTTCAGCTTTAAATCAGTCTGTGCTGTGCACTGGAGCTGAATTGTTTTCAGCTGTCAGACATTTTTCTCCAACAGCCGACTCGATCGTTCAAATGACACCGTGGAAGTTGGAGAGAGGTCATGTCAATTCGGATGACGGTAAAGCATTTGAGGGCTATTTGCCTTAAGAAATGCCTTCGTGGAGGAATTTGGAAGGGAAACTGGCTCGTATTCACGTTACACATGGGGAAAAACCACGGAAAAAAACACCCATGCAGCCAGCTTGAAAGTCAGTCGTTCACGTTTTACAAAATATGAAATGGATTTTATAAAAACATATTGGGATTGTATTCAAAATTGGATCATTCTGTTGTTTTATCAGAATATGCCAGTATACGATTGAACAATTCTATTGAATAACATGATCTTGCCTTCTTGAAAGTCATTTGTTAACGTTTCACAAAATATATATCAGTATACGATGGAACCATCATGATCCGTTATTCTGACTGATGGAGTCAGCTGTGGATCATGGGATCTTTTGCCTTGTTGAAAAGGATTTGTTAAAGTTTCACAAAATATACAAAATATATATCAGTATACGATTGAAAAAAATCATGATCCGTTATCCTGACTGATGGAGTCAGCTGTGGATCACAGGATTTTGCCTTTTTGAAAACAATTTGTTAAAGTTCCACAAAATATATCAGTATACAATGGAACTATCGTGATCCGTTAATTCTGACAAGTCTAGTCAGCTGTGGATCACGAAATCTTGCCTTCTTGAAAGTCATTTGTTAAAGAAATTTCACAAAATATAGCAGTATACAATGGAACAATCGTGATCCGTTAATCCTGACTGATTGAGTCAGCTGTGGATCACGAGATCTTGCCTTCTTGAAAGTCATTTGTTAAAGAAGTTTCACAAAATACAGCAGTATGCAATGGAACAATCGTGATCCGTTAATCCTGACTGATTGAGTCAGCTCTGGATCACGAGATCTTGCCTTCTTGAAAGTCATTTGTTAAAGAAGTTTCACAAAATATATCAGTATAGAATGGAACAATCGTGATCCATTAATCCTGACTGATTGAGTCAGTTCTGGATCACGAGATCTTGCCTTCTTGAAAGTCATTTGTTAAAATTTCACAAAATATATCAGTATACGATTGATAAAATCGTAATCCGTTAATCCTGACTAGTCTAGCCAGCTGTGGATCACGAGATCTTGCCTTGTTAAAGTTTCACAAAATATATCAGTATACGAGGGAACCATCATGATCCGTTGATCCTGACTGCTCTAGCCAGCTATGGATCACGAGATCTTGCCCTGTTGAAAGGGATTTGTTAAAGTTTCACAAAATATATCAGTATACGCTTGATAAAATCGTGATCCGTTCTTCCTGACTAATGGAGTCAGCTGTGGATCACGAGATCTTGGCTTCTTGAAAGGAATTGGTTAAAGTTTCGCAAAATATATCTAGTATACGATGGAACAATCGTGATCCGATTACACTGACGTATCTAGCCAGCTGTGGATCACGAGATCTTGGCTTCTTGAAAGGAATTTGTTAAAGTTTCACAAAATATATCAGTATATGATGGAACAATCGTGATCCGATTACACTGACGTATCTAGCCAGCTGTGGATCACGAGATCTTGGCTTCTTGAAAGGAATTTGTTAAAGTTTCACAAAATATATCAGTATAGGATGGAACAATCGTGATCCGATTACACTGACGTATCTAGCCAGCTGTGGATCACGAGATCTTGGCTTCTTGAAAGGAATTTGTTAAAGTTTCACAAAATATATCAGTATAGGATGGAACAATCGTGATCCGATTACACTGACGGGTCTAGCCAGCTGGGGATCACGAGATCTTGGCTTCTTGAAAGGAATTTGTTAAAGTTTCACAAAATATATCAGTATAGGATGGAACAATCGTGATCCGATTACACTGACGGGTCTAGCCAGCTGGGGATCACATGATCTTGGCTTCTTGAAAGGAATTTGTTAAAGTTTCACAAAATATATCAGTATATGAAATAATAGCATGTTTTCTATAAAAACAGCTATTGAGTAAAACATTTCTAGCCTTGAAAAGCAAAAACAGTAGCACGGGGGAAAATATTACCCCTACCTCAAAGTATTGAAAGGAAATAAGAATACATTTCTATAAAGTGGGTGACTCAATAAATATTTGTAGTCTATGAAATACAAAAGAGTAAGAAAAAAATGTTCACATACCTTCACAGAAGCTCTTCCCAGGAGAGTGAGAAGCGTGTATCAACGTTGAGTGCACAGCACAGACTGATCTGAACCTGAAACGCAAGTGGTTTAAATACATTAACGAGTTGCTTCTAGAAACCGACTGGGAAAAATTCTCAGAGCTCTGGAAAAATTTTAAAACATAAAAAAAAAAAAAAAAAAAAAAAAAACCTTTCTTTTTTCTTTCTTAATTTGATGTCTTCACTTTTTTTATTTCTACAAGGTCAGAAGAATGAAGACATCAAATTAAGAAAGAAAAAGGAAGTATTTTTTTTTTTTAAATCTTTTTCAGCTTTGAAAATTTTCTTCCCAGTCGTTAACATTCCGTTTTTGGACTTTTACTTTCAATTCTTGGACCCATGATGTTCTTTCCTTGATGTTCTTGTAGTATATTTCTATACAAATTCACTCCTTTTCCCCAAAAAAGATATCTTTTTTTTATTTTTTTTTTTACCTTCCAATTTGTATAGCTATATACTGAAAACAGGCATTAAAGTCAGTTTGTAGTATATTCCTATACAAATTCACTTAATTTCCCGAAAAAAAAAAAGATGTCTTTTTTTTATTTTTTTTACCTTCCAATTTGTATAGCTATATGCTGAAAACAGGCTTAAAGTCCGTTTGTAGTATATTCCTATACAAATTCACTGCCTTCCCCCCCGAAAAAAAAATGTCTTTTTTTTTAAATTTTTTTTTACCTTCCAATTTGTATAGCTATATGCTGAAAACAGCCTTTAAAGTCCGTTTGTAGTATATTCCTATACAAATTCACTGCCTTCCCCCCGAAAAAAAAGATGTCTTTTTTTTTTATTTTTTTTTACCTTCCAATTTGTATAGCTATATACTGAAAACAGGCCTTAAATTCCGTTTGTAGTATATTCCTATACAAATTTACTCCCTTTTCCCCAAAAAGATGTCTTTTTTTTAATTTTACCTTCAAATTTGTATAGCTACATACTGAGAACAGGCGTTCAAGTCCGTTTGTAGTATATTGGTATACATGGTCTATTTTTAGAAACAGTGAGACAACATTCCCACACAAAAGGGGGTAGGGTTAATTTTTATCATGTCTAGAAGACATGATAAAAATTAACAAAAAGTTTTTTTTTTTTTTTTTTTTTTTTTTGAGCTTTGAAAAATTTTTCCCAGTCGGCAACCAAGTGAAAATTCTACAGCCAAGACGATTGGCCTTTTACTTTCACTTTCAACACTTTTCTATAAAAGTATTCTACGTTTTCTGTTCAGAACTGTGCGGGCTGTCCAAGGTGCAGCATGCTTTTTCTCTCTCTATTGCATCTGGACCCAGGACCACTCTTCTAGAAAGAGCTTCTGTGAACACAAGCTTTTTTCCAATTTTTGACGTCTCACAGAATAGAAATCATTTCTCCTTTTAGGGGAAAATGTTTCCTATTTGAAAAGCTAGGACCCCTCGTTTGGATTTCATCAGCAACCGTTTATCAGGGTCTAGCGAAATTGGATGATCCATCCATAAATCAGAATTTCCATCCGTGGTTTTTATGCATCAAGATTTCAACATAGTTTAAGAAAAATCCTTCAATCCTATTTGAAAGGAGATGACATGATATTGAAAGACATTTTCCCATGACGGACATTGAAAGACATTGAAAGATATTTTCCCATGACGAAATCTCTCTATCCCCACACCTTCTTCTAAAGTGAAGTTAAAGAGATTTTTTATACCGGGTTTTCAATTTTCACCTCAAATCATACCGTTGACAACGTGTGACACAGAAACCGTGACATAAATTTCAGTTTCCATGACAGCTAACACGCTTGAGCTTTAAACATGTATGAAAGAATTTATTTTTAATCCATTTCAGCGATTGAGTGGGCTGGGATAAAAAAGGCTCTTTCCATGACAGCTAACACGCTTGAGCTTTAAAGATGTATGAAAGAATTTATTTTTAATCCATTTCAACGATTGAGTCGGCTGGGGAAAAAAAGGCCCTTTCTATGACAGCTAACACGCTTGAGCTTTAAAAATGTATCAAAGAATTTGTTTTTAATCCATTTCAGCGATTGAGTGGGCTGGGGAAAAAAAAGGCCCTTTCTATGACAGCTAAAACGCTTGAGCTTTAAAAATGTATCAAAGAATTCGTTTTTAATCCATTTCAGCGATTGAGTGGGCTGTGGAAAGAAAAAGCTCTTTCCATGATACCTAACACTCTTGAGCTTTAAAAATGTATGAAAGAATTTATTTTTAATCCATTTCAGCGATTGAGGGGGCTGGGAAACATTTTCTTAGAGCTCAGGGAGAAAAAAGGCTCTTTCCATGACACCTAACACTCTTGAGCTTTAAAAATGTATGAAACAAATTATTTTAAATCCATTTCAGCGATTGAGTGGGCTCGGAAAATTTTCTTAGAGCTCAGGAATGTGTGTCCATGTTGAATGCACAGCACACACGGATGGGTAGTCGAAACTCGAGTAGCTTAAATAAATATACGTTAAGTTCTGGAAATAATTCTGAGTTCAAGCATGGGACATGAGAACAGAAATGTATTACAATCATCATGTCATCATTGTTTTCGAAAGCCAAAAGAATTCCTCATGAAAGAACATCTTTTTTTCCTGGTTGTGGGATGGAGTAGAGTTACTGCATCTTGAACAACCCACACTGATCTGAACAGAAATATGAAATGTTTTTATAGATATAAGAAATGAACTGAAAGTGAAAGTAAAAATGAAATTGTATTGGCTGGAAATATTTCTTGGCCGTTGAATGGGAAAAATATTTCCAAAGCTGGAAAAAAAAACTCTTTCTTTTTTCTATTAAATTGATGTCTTCACTTTTTTTACTTTGGAATGGAGAAACCCAAAGACTATGACTCATCCTTTCTAAAACATATAATTCCTAGAATGAGTCATGGTCTATTTTTAGAAACAGGGAGACAACATTCCCACACAAAAGGGGGGTAGGGTTAATTTTTATCATGTCTTCTAGACATGATAAAAATTAACAAAAAGATTGGGTTTTAGAACCGTGTGGGCTCTCCATGGTGCAACATGCTTGTTCTCTCTCTACCTTATCTGCAGCTCTATGACAGCTAACACGCTTGAGCTTTAAAAATGTATGAAAGAAGTTATTTTTAATCCATTTCAGCGATTGAGTGGGCTGGGGAAAAAAAGGCCCTTTCCATGACAGTTAACACGCTTGAGCTTTAAAAATATATGAATGAATTTATTTTTAATCCATTTCAGCGATTGAGTGGACTGGGAAACATTTTCTTAGAGCTCAGGGGAAAAAAAGGCCCTTTCTATGACAGTTAACACGCTTAAGCTTTAAAAATATATGAAAGAATTTATTTTTAATCCATTTCAGCGATTGACTGGACTGGGAAACATTTTCTTAGAGCTCAGGGGGAAAAAAGGCTCTTTCCATGAGAACTAACACGCTTAAGCTTTAAAAATGTATGAATGAATTTATTTTTAATCCATTTCAGCGATTGAGTCTGCTGGGAAACATTTTCTCAGAGCTCAGGGGAAAAAAAGGCTCTTTCCATGACAGCTAACACGCTTGAGGTTTAAAAATGTATCAAAGAATTTATTTTTAATCCATTTCAGCGATTGAGTCTGCTGGGAAACATTTTCTCAAAGCTCAGGGGAAAAAAAGGCTCTTTCCATGACAGCTAACACTCTTGAGCTTTAAAAATGTATGAAAGAATTTATTTTTAATCCATTTCAGCGATGAGTCTGCTGGGAAACATTTTCTTAGAGCTCAGGGAAAAAAAGGTTCTTTCCTTGACACCTAACACTCTTGAGCTTTAAAAATGTATGAATAAATTTTTTTTAATCCATTTCAGGGATTGAGTGGGCTGGGAAACATTTTCTTAGAGCTCAGGGGAAAAAAGGCTCTTTCCATGACAGCTAACGCTCTTGAAGTTTAAAAATGTATGAAAGAATTTCTTTTTAATTCATTTCAGCTATTGAGTGGGCTGGGGAAAAAAAAGGCCCTTTTCATGAGAGCTAACATGCTTGACCTTTAAAAATATAGGAACGAATTTATTTTTAATCCATTTCAGCGATTGAGCCTGCTGGGAAACATTTTCTTAGAGCTCAGGGAAAAAAA